>NC_138869.1:20307004-21507004 GCF_965194805.1 Balaenoptera borealis
TATGGTCTAAAATCTTGACAAGTCATGTGCACCATTTCAACATGGAAATTAGATCTATTAGGAAGAAAACATGAAATAAGCAACAAGAAAAAACACATTTGTTTCTCTCACAGTTTGACTAAATGGCCACAGTCTGCTAGAGACTATATGGACATTAAGATGAAATACCCCTGGCGGCTTTCAGGCTATAGAAGGTATTTTAATTGGTATTTTAAAATCACAACTCATTGAACCTAGACGATTCAAACTAAGACCTTTTATTTTCCAATGCAGAAGTAACCCAATCAGCTATTCCTATCCTACCATAACATCAATATGCTTTATAAAGAGTTACACTTACCCCATTTAGTATCATTTGGGAGTTTAATAATTGTTACTTCTCTTTCATCATGCCTAGGAAGAAGTCTATTTATTTGATATTAAAATTTTTATAACCCTCCAGATTTTCACTAAGGGTTTTATTATTTGAAAAGCATCAATAGACTTGAATATAACTGAAACTTTGAGTAATCCGAAGTCAAATAGTTGAAACCCTTATCCTAATTAAATTCCTTACTGATTTAGAAACATGCATCAAGTTAAATTAACTATTAGAAACTAAAGAATGTCGCTCACCATCTGGTCCTACAAACTACTGCAATCACTAACCTGCAGTACACCCTGAAAGGAATTCAAGGGTTAAGATCAGTAATGAGGCACTCTGTGCTTGAGGAAAACAAGCAGAAAAGACCCTCAGATAGTTAGATATATTTTCAGGAGAAAGTTTTGTGAACCGAAATTCTCGCATCTTCTCATACTTAGAAACGCACTAAAATATGACGTAAGATATCTGTTCCTCGTGATAGCAGTAATCTTCCATCAAGATGTGTGCTTGACTGCACATATCCCTTTGCCAAAATCACATATATTCTACTCCCCCCACACACTTCTTCTGAACAGTTCCTCAGAGCTATCTGAAAGGCTGTCTCCCAGGCAAGAGTCCTCAGTAAGATATAGAATAAATTCAACTCACTGCTCTTACACTGTGCATTTTTTCCAGTTGACTCCATTTTTGTTAAGTGTAATAAAACCACAAAACTTGTCTATTATTATCCATGACAGATTATCCATGATAGCTCTGGTTATCTATTAAGTAAACAAGGCATTTTTATTATATCAATATAATCTGCTTACTTAGGTCTAAACCAGTCAAAGAGAAAAATGTTTATATATTAACTAAGCTTAAACTTTGCTTTGGTCTCCTATGTAAAGATTAATTCTCATGCAGGTAACCCCAAAACACGACAACTTCAAAAAAAAAAAAATTCCTAACTCTGATCACTTATTCTTACAATTAAAAAGAATTGCAATAAATACTATCCTTCAAGGACACTGATAATTATGGGATTGAACAGGGTCATTGCTAAGATGATTCTCACCTCTACAGTAATGGCAAGTGTGTGCATAAATTAATACAGTTGTTTTACAGACTATCGTCTGCTTGATACCTGCGATAATTCTTTTCCTTTTAGCTTCTACAATAAAGCAGTGAACCTGTTTTACACTAAACCCTAGGGCCTATAAAATCTCATTAGTAAAAGGTGGTTTCAAGTCTAGAAAAAGCACAATCAATAGAGTTAGAATGCCAACTTGACAACTGTCCACAGTTGGCATTTCTGTAATTTCCCTACACTCTTGTCTCAATGAAGTGAAATCTGCATTCTTTCCTCTTCAGAAATTCAATATAAATCATAGATAGAATCCACTAACATGAAAAGGTATTCCAAGTAACTGACGACTATTATCTTTCCAGAATAGAAATGAAGAAATTTTTGCCAAAACAGCAAACATGACTTAACTTGTTTATCACAGAACTGTGGCATTTACAGCACACTCTATTCTGTGATACCAATTTACCTCTGCAGATTTCACTGTAAGTCACATGCCTTTAATAAGGACAATGAAAAAGTACAAAAGAGATTTGTAGGTTTGAAAATCTGCAGAAAAGAGATACCTAGTGACATTCAGCACAGAAGCCGATACTTGCTCTTATCGTCTTCTTTTCAACACAGATATTTGTATACAGAAAAAATTCCACACATATATAGGAGATGACAAAATAAATATGTTTTGTGGAGTTTGCAATGTAAGAGAATTCAAGAAAATGAAAGATAATCCAATGGTAAGAAAAGAAGAGAAGGAAGTGTGATGGAGGCAGATATGAAATTTTGAGTTTACTAAAGAATAAAATACAGAAGACTCACCTTTTAAAAATAAAACAGTATGTCATGGAACATAAAGAACCCTAACATTTAAAAAATGACTACCCTAATAACTGCAGTACAATTACCCACCCCATCCCCTTCTCTGGAGACATATTCTGCTCCTGACCTATCTACTTTATTTTACCCTAAAATTCTCAGCTCTCCCAGCACTTTATCATTCCTTACATAGCTGTTCATTCCACATTTTTCATGGGTATCACTAATGATGAATGTAATGGGATATTTCTGGACACTTAACAGAACTAGGCAACATAATCTTATTTACCTTTGCAACTTCCACTTGAAATTTATGTCCAAAGCACATTATCACAATACTCTGTCCTACCCATAATCCACACGAGATTGGGGCAGTGAAGTTACAATAGCGAAGATTCAACATTTCAGCTATTGCCTCTGATTCTATAAAAGAAGCAGTGGGCTACACAATTCTCTTGAGACTTGTGTTATCTAGTTCCCTAAGTTAGCTACAGTGGTGGTTTACACCAGAACTATTAACGAGGGACTAAGTTTATATATGCTTCAGTTAGGGTGTATATATAAAGGTGTGGAGATATATTTACATACTGTTAGTGGTGGTTTGCAGACTTTGTAAAGCTTATCACTGAAGCCCCAAGTTACCCATGAACTTGAGGTTAAGAACCCTGCCTACAAGAAATCCTTAAGAGCATTCTCTGCCTATTTCCTCCGCCATCAGTCATCACTCAGAGCAGGAGCAGGCAGCTGTGCTGAGAGTTGCTTTTCACTGTGTCTACAAGGAGATGAATTATTGACTCCAGCCCCTCCAAGAAACCAGGAGGTGTTTTTGTTCTATGAGGTTTACCTTCAGTAAGTCAGTGAATAATATTTTCTCGGTATTTTTTTAATGTATGAGAATGTAATGCCTATATTCAGCATTATGGGGAGAATTCAAAAATAAAAATAAGAACTCTGAGATGTTTGTTTTCTCAGGAGTGGGCTCAAAGCATAACTGGGCATCAAAAAACCCTGTATCTCATACAAGTGAATAGTGTCTTTATAGACTGCTTTCTAATGGAAGATTTGCACTTTTAAAATTGAGTTTTATCATTAAAAACATGCTTTTCCTAAGCAAATATTCAGTACTGTATTAGTAATTCCAAGGAGGAACCAAACAGACATGAAACTAACCATATACAGGCTTTCATTTCAACTGCATCAGCAGAGCATATTATTTTGCTAATATGTTTCTGGTTATGAACATTTTTCTTCTCTTGCTACATTTGTTTTGGGGGTTTGAATTGTTCTTGCCTCCTAGTGTTATAAAGCACTATTATGCTCACAACAGAGTTGACACTTGTCAACTGACTGGAGAGTTGATGGCAAGAGGCACAAAGTTCAGGCCAAGTTAAAAACTACCCATTGCATAATGGTCTGGCCCAAGCAGTCTTGAAAGTCACAACCAGCTGATGTGATAGGAAGAACACTGAATCTGTAGTCTAAAGAAAAGTTTCGTTTCCTGCCTACCAGTGACTACAGTTGTATGACCTTGGATAGTAAACCTATCTCAGGCTATTTCTCATTTTTAAATTGGCTATAATTATAACTGCCCTATATACAACACAGGGATATTTTGAAACTCAAATTAAACGATGAGCTAGATCTCCTGTCCCAGATATGAGGGAAAGAAAGAGAAGGAAAAAAATTAGGAGAGCGCAGGTAAGGTAAGTTAGAAATTTTTTCCAAATTACTACTTTTTTGTTGGCTAGAGATTACCATGAGAGGAAATGAAGGCCAAGAAATACTAAAAGAGGTCATCAAGAAAGCATCATTAAAGATTTGTGTTCTCTTTTACAAACTAATTCTCCCTCCTACATCTCCATTTTCTGATCTGCTTGATCGAGGGGAAAATTTGCTGTCTCTAAAATGCTAAAGAGTCTAGAATAAGACTCTGCCCCATTTTTAAAAAGTGCAACTAATTTCACTGTATGCATGAGAAAGAATTTTAACAGATTATGTAGGCAGTTCACATTCTTGTAAATTTCCTCTCGTAATTTTGATAATTTTCAAAACTTACATAAGTTTTTGTTTGGTCTTCCAAGTGATAGCAACAAGAGAATCACCACACTAGCAGATATTGTACTATGTGCCAGGTACTGAGCTAAGTTCTTCATACATTTTATGTTATAGAAACCCAATAGTACCTATGATCTTGGTATTTTTATTACTCAAAATGTATACATGAAAAAAATGAAGCTTGTTCTCAAGTATCAAAACCTAGATTTGAATTCACATGTGAACCCATATCTTTCTGACCACAAAGCCTATATCCATTTCTAAGTACTACTCATTGTATAAGATAATAGTCATTAGAAAACAAAGTTAGGCAAGATAAAATCTTTGTTCCTTAGAACTTTACAATATAGATGAGGAAATTAAATGAGTACACAAATGATAAAACCAAAAGAAGACTAAAAGGAGAGTAATAAAAGCTAATATTTATTTTTTCCAGCCTTATTCAGATAAAATTAACATATAATATTGTATACGTTGAAGGTGAATAATGTGATGATTGGATACAAGTATCTATTGTGAAATGTTTACCACAATGAGGCTAATTAACACATCCTTCACATAATTACCATTTTGTTGTTTTGCTGTTGTTATGGTGAGAACATTAAAGCTCTACTCTCATGGCAATTTCAAGTGCACAATACGATATTTTTACCTGTAGTCATCATGCTTCCGTTAGATCCCCAGACCTTATTCATCTTATAACTGAAAATCTGTACCCTTTGACCAGCATCACCTCACAGCCCTGGGCAACCACTATTCTACTCTGTTTCTGTGAGCTAAGTGCTTTTAGATTCTACATAAAAGTGAATCATACAGTGTTTATATTTCTCTGTCTGACTTATTTCACTTAGCATAATATCCTTAAGGTCCATCCTTATTGTTGCAAATGGCAGGATTTCCTTCTTTTTTTACAGCTTAGTAACATATGTATGTGTGTATAACATATATATATATATATATATATATATATATATATATATACACACACATACCACATTTTCTTTAAGAGCTAATATTCAATGACTATTTATATGATGCCAGTCCTGTACTAGGCACTCAACATCTCCCAACAATCCTACGAGATCAGTGTAATAGCCGTCCCAATTTTATAGATGGCAAGACGGAAACTTCAGAAAAGCTATGTAATTTGTTCTAAATCACACATCTAGGGAATAACCGTTTTGGGGAAAAGCTCAGGCACAAAGACTCCAGGGGCATCTTGCTAACTAATAAGAGTAGCACAAAAGTCAATGGAGAACAGAGAGTGTGAGTTAATGAATGTCCAGTTAGGGAGATAGGGATATAAAAAGATTTATGGTTTAAGAATATGTAAATATATATTCATTGTGATATTGTGATACAATAAGAAATATATACTTTGGTGTTCATCCTCAGCTCCCGTTCAGAGCTCCTAAATCCCTTGGATAAAGGTGTTAAAAGCAACTTTTGTTCTAATATCTGATCTTTACCCCAATTCCTGACACAGAGCTCCTAAATCCCTTGGAATTTCCTTGGTGGTAGGAATGTCATTTGTTCTAATGAGGCAACCCTTGGTGGGCTCCTAGATAGCTTCAGGATGGGGGCTGGTCCCCAGAAACTCCAAGCCATGACTAGAAACTTAGAACTTTAAGCTTCATCCTCTATCCTCTGGGGAAAAAATGGAGAATGATAATTATTAATCATGCTTATGTGATGAAGCCTCCAAAAAATCCCTGAACTAGGGAGTTTGGAGAGCTTCCAGGTTGGTGAACACGTCCACATCCGGGAGGGTGTTGCACCCCAGCTCCACAGTGATAGAGGCTCCTGTGCTTGGGGCCCTTCCAGTCCTTGCCCCGTGCACATCTTAATCTGGCTGTTCATTTGTGTCCTTTAAAAATATGCTTTGTAATAAAGCAGCAATAAATAAGTAAACTGTGTCTTCTAGGTACTGTGAGCTGCTCTAACAAATTATCAAACCTCCCATTTATAGCCATATTAGGTGAGACTCCCACTTATAGCCAAGTCAGACAGAAATTCTGGGTGACCTGGGGGCCTACTACTTATGAAGTAGGGGGCAGTCTTGTGGGACTGAGCCTTCATCTGTGGGGTCTGCCCTAACTTCAGGCCGTTAGCGTCAAAATTGCTTGGTGTAGTAAACCCACACATTTGGTGTCAGAAGTGTTTACGTATGAGAGTAAAGGAAAAAACAGTGAGTTTTTCCTACAGATGCACATACAGGTACAACAATATATGCATATGTATAAAAATAACTTGAATTTTTGACTCCTTATCTGGGAATTATCTATCCAAAACTCCTGAAGAGATGTCAAAGAAATCAATGACTTTTGGCTGCCAAAATCTAAGTCTGGATTTTGTAGCAGATAAACAGGAAACGAGTTAGAAAATATGACTAAAACATGAAACCACCGCTCACAGTACCTGATCCTTCCACAAATACCAAATCACTGTGCAGACCTCCAAGCACTGTCACTCTGTAAGAAAAAGGGCTGGTGTTCTTTTGTTCAAATTGCCTCTGACTTTATATACACATCATCAGTGGTATGATCTCTACCATGCCTTGAGAATTGAAGGTCATTGTCAACCAAGAAAGAAGGAAAGGGAGCTAGTCCTAATTTAGAAGGATTTTAGGACCAACTTTAGGATATTAAAATGTTCAGTCATGCCATATTAAAATGAAGTTGCTGAAGTTTTACAAAAATGATCCAGATAAAAGAAAATTCAGGTAAGTGTGGAGGGTATGTGAACATGGACACATGTGCTTACTGAGGCTGCAAGCAACAGATGGCAGGGTTATGCTTTTGAACCACATTAGAAATAAATTTAGGTCCAATTGAGTCCAAGAATACACACATTACCATAGCAAAATAAACGTGAAGAAGTCAGCAAAAAAGTGAGATCCATTCCTTTATTTGTCATAATGACTGTGAAGGTATTTTGTAAATTACAGAGCACTCTATTACCTATTTTCAGAACTTAGGGAGCTGATTTGGCTGTTGATAGTGATATTAAAATCTGAATAATCTTCAAATTTGCACTTCTGTTCATGCACATGTTGCCAACTTTTACCCTCACTCCAAAAAAATTTAAAATGGACTAGTCATCCCTCAGTCACCTATTTTAACCCACTCATCTTTTCAGGCATTCCAAGAGTTATATTTGTATTGTGGATTTGAGCAATGGTGATTTCAAAGGTATTGATGAAAAGCAGTTTATGTTTTTTAATGAATTCAGTGGATTCAACAAATTGAACTGATTAAGTTCAATGAATTATACCTTATTCCTCTTCACAGACTTCAGTTTGCTTTTGAGAAATAACCAAAGGTTTATTTTTAAGTTGTGTCTAAATTGCAGGTATCTATGTTAATAAAATAGACTATGACAATTATTGTTTCAATATGTATATAAGTATTCCTTACGGAAATTAGCAGGAAAAAAAACGAAATTTAAACTTATTAATGTCAAATAACTAGATTCACAAAAAGAAACATGTTAAAATAAAGCAAAATCTTTCTATCAGAATCAAAGATCAGAGTTTATGATCACCCCACAACTCTGTAGCCTTATTTTTATTGCCCTCAAATTAAAAAAACAGTATTTCTTTCCTATAAGACTGAAAGGAATGTGGTGTTAATGCTCTTCTGAGTATATCACCTATCTTAATTATAATGAGACTCTTTGGAATGTTTGCAAAAAAAGTTTTAATTGTAACTCTTTCTTTATGGTACTATTTAAATTTCCACTTAGTAAATGTATCAATAGACTTATGCCCATAAATTAATACATGATACAGATCTGTTTAACTAGAAATTAAAAGATTTCTGAAATAAAAGATAATCATTTTAAATTAAAATTTATTTCTTATTTTTGCCATAAACTAGAGACTTGAGTCTATTTTCTCTCCTCTGTTGCTTGTATCTACCATCTTTCTCATCTTCTCTTCTAAACAGCAATCTGCTTCCTCTGATAAGCACTCTCTCCTAATATATCTTAATATCAGCTTCTCCATGTGATACTGAATGTGATGTGTTATACAAGCCTGGAAATGCATGATGGTGAGATTACTCATGGAATTGAAAGTAGAAGTAGCCATGGCTTAAGGTCATCTCTGATGTAAGATCCACTTAATTGATCCTACATCTAAACTAAGAATTGTGTGTTATATAATAGGAATGGCCACAGACTGAGAGTCAAGAGACATGTTATTGCAATCCATGCAGTGAGTGACCTTGGATAAGTCACCTAGCTTCTCTGTACTTATCTTTGTCTATTTACTATTTAGTACTCCTTTCTTAAACTTCAGACTACTTAAGAGTCACCTAGGAAATGTGTTCAAAATACAGATTTGGGGGCCGTACTCCCAAGATATTCTAACTCAAAATATCTGGTGTAGCCTGGGAAATTAACAAGCAATTAATTCTGATGCAGGGAGTACAGTGGGTGTTTTTGTTTGTGTGTTTTTAAATTAACTTATAAATTTATAATTGCCTGTCCTTGGCTTCTTATAAATGGAATCACTCATGCGTAATTTGGCGTGGGGAGTCTGACTTGTGGCACTCAACACAGTGCTTTTAGTATTGGTTCATGGTATTATATTCGTAGTTATTTTTGTTCAAATGCTCTGTTTCATTACATTTAAAGTCTGTCTCTTATAAACAGCACATAGTTGAATCTTGCATTTTCATCCAGCCAGAGAATATCAGATTTTTAATTGGAGTGTTTTTTGAACCAAACAGAATTTAAAAGTGAGATCCCTGTAATCAAATTTTGGTAAATGTATGAAAATATGCCAAAACTATATCCAGTTCCCTGTGTATTCTCCACCTTTTCTGACCATGTTGACACCTCAGCTTAACATTCCTGACAATCAGCTGGTTAAGAAGACAACACTACTACGTATATACAAATTGGGGTTGACTTAACACTGTGGTTTCATAATGAAGTGCAAGCACATAAAACCTTCAAAACACACTTTTTTTTTTAAAGAAAAGAAACAGAAAACACTCACTGAAAAACAAAGTTTGGAAGTCAAATGAATAGAGCTGTCAAACTAAACTCCAAGGATTTTATACTCCAAAAAAAAAGTATCCTTTTAAAAAAAGAGATAAATTTTAATAAAATAATACAGCACAAGAGAAAAGACCCAAATGAAGAGAGAAGAGAAAAAAGTTAAGTGATTGCCATTGGAAAATTTTAACTAAGTAATTTCTATTGAGGTAACACAATAGAAATGACTTTTGGGAAGTTATGATAACAGACTCTATTTTCTTGGCGTAGTTATTAACTATCTACCAGAATTAGTGATTAATTATACATATAGGATTATGTTTAACTCCTTTGTCTAATATATTAAATCTTTAGTTTGAAAATGGAAATATTCCATTTTCTTTAGGACTAATTTACTAAGTATCAGCACCAGGGTTCTATTATCCATTATGTTCAATAATATTTGCAAACTGTTTTCTAAATCCTCATTATCTTTGGTTGTTGTAAACAAAGAAAGCATTTGAAGGGGATTAGAAGTATGTGAGTGAATTACCATTTAAATAAAGTTGATTCAGCCCAGAAGGGACAATAGAAAAGCTTTCAGTCGCAGTAAATCCACTTTAATGTCAGTAAACAAATGGCCCAAAGTAGTTTTATCTGGTTCTGGCTGTAAAGGGTGACATGCAAGAGACAAGATTGGGAAAACAGTCTTTTTCTGTATCGCAGCCAGCAAGAGAGAACTGACTTTGATTCTTTGATTGTGTGCCAGTGTGCTCTCAGCTCTTTAGCTTAAATGTTATCTGTTTATATAATCTCATAACTCAATTTATCCATCTATTTTAATGTATTTAAATGTGGTTTTCACACATGGCCTCAATTTCTTCTTTAAATGGTCATAATAAACATCCCCAAACTGGCATTATGAATGACTGTGATGGAATTTTAAACTGTGTCATTTAGAGATCCAAAATATATTGCTCCTCTTAATGATTTAACTTCTAGTAGGTGATGTTCACACTCTTAAATGATTTGTACACTGGCAGGACCATTCAACATTGTTTCTTTAAATGTCCCAAATATTCACCTCTGCAGAATGAAAAATTGAAATGTATTTATTTTGAAACATAAAGGTTATGAGAATCAAGAAAATTATATATATATACTAAAACTTACAGTTGATAGAATTAATGCAAGGGTAGTTGATATGGTAGTGCTAATAATGCCAAACTGATGTATCTGATCCTTATAATAATGACATAATACCTAACATGTGGTTGTGGCTCAGGGCTATGTATAATAGCAACTGTTAGATGTGCATTATTTCCATTACTTTTCACAACTCTATAAAGTTAAGTACCATTCTTATCACCTATTTTACAGTTAAATAAACTGAGGCACACAGTAGTTCAATTTTTTGAAGCAAATTGAGGATTTGGGTTCAGATAGCTGGTCTCTAGAGCACATGATATATAATGTAGGCCTATAGCTATTTACTTCTAGTGCCTGACACATAATGAGATCTCAAAAATTACTTTGTATGATCAAAAGATTTTAAAAGATTTTTTTAAAGTTCCCAGTCAATCTGGTAGTCCTCATTTGGGGGCATCTAGATTAAAATCAGCTAATTGTATCTAAGATTATTCCATTACATTGGTTCTGTTACTTTCAGTTAATCATTGACTTTTGGATATAAAAGTGTCTACACTGAGGCAGTGGTTCTTTCTCTCTTTAGTTAATAAGACTTTTTTATGTTGGAATAATTTTAGATTTACAGTAAAGTTGCAAAGATAGTACAGAGAGTTCCCTTACACCCTCTGTCTCGTTTCCCTTCATGCTATCTCACATAACTATGGTGCACTTGTCAAAACTGAGTAATTAACATTGGTTCAGCACTATTAACTTAATTACATCCAGTATTTGGATTGCATGATGTTTTCACTAATATCCTCTCAGTACACTAGGATCCAATTCAGGATACAACATTGCCTTCGTCTTCTCTGATCTGTGAGAGTTTGTCAATCTTTTCTGTTTTCAATGGCCTTGACCTTTTTTTAGGATACTGATCAGGTATGTCATAGAATGTCCCTCAATTTGGTTTGTCTGGTGTCTTCTCAGGATTAGACTAGGGTATGGGTTTGAGGGAAGAATACCAGAGAGGTAAAGTGCCCTGCTCATGACATCAAATCGGGGGTACATGATATCAACATGAGTTACCACGAAAGATGTTAACCTTGGTCAAGGTCATGTTTGCCAGGCTTCTCCACTGTAAAGTTATTCCTTTTCCCTTTCCATAGCCTATTCTTTGGAAGTGAGATATTAAGTCTAGTCCACACTCAAGTGGAGGAGAATTAATTTCCCCTTCCTGAAAGGGAGAATATCTATATACATTAAATTCTTCTGCAAGGAAGATCTGTCCTTTTTAAAAATTGCATCATCTACCTCTGGAAGAGAAGAAGAGAAATCAAGAAGACAGAAGAGGAAATCATTATTAGTCATGAATATATAAATCTGATCCATCACTAGGGTCAATTGTATATTTGGCCTTGCTATTGGAGTGGCTCATTCCATCATTTAGCCATTGAGCAGATTTTCCACTCAGCTCTCAGTCCCCAGTAGACTGGAAAAAACCCTATCATCTCACCCTCTACCATATTATTTATTGCCTTCTAAGATCAATCACACAGAAAAACCTTCTTAAAAGCCTTGCATCTCTGTTATGGGTAAGATGGAGGGAAGCAAGAATAGGGCAGAGAAAGGACATAAGCAAGGGTGTGGGATATGGTTTTATTTAAGTCTAACCTTGCCTGATCCGTGGGGGACTCTGGAACATAAATTGCACCACGTAGGTGAATCACCTTGAGGTAAGGGAGTGGCCTTTAGGACCTCCAGATCAGTGATTTACTATGTGAGTTCCTGGGTGGCATGGATCCTATCAACCGAAGCTAACTCTTTGGAGAAGGAAGGCTAATTCCCTTGGAGTAGCAAGCCACTAGCTGCCATCATTCACGACAGCTGATGAATGGGCGTACTGGGCTGGAAAAGCAGGATCTAGGTGGGGAACCAACAGCATCCATTACATTGTGCACCTTACCTCTCAATCCAGATGACCAGATATTTACGGAGAATAAATTACGGTACCTATACAAGTTATAATAGCCATCATGCACTTGCTTTTATTTAATTGATGGTTTCAAAAGAGAGATGCATAATATACTACACATTAATAACAGCCTTCCTTTCCTTTGTCTGTTTTTTCATGAAATACAGGTTTTAGTTTGCAGGATGGTTTGTTTTCTTCCCTTGCAGAAAACAGGTAGATATCTATTTTAAATAGATACGGCCAAGATAATAACATCACATTTTAGAAAGTAAATTAAGATTTAATGATTTACAGGGGAAACTCCTCCAAAGCAATAGGGTACATTCTCACAATCTCTAGAGCACAAGAACAATACGCAATTCTTTATGTAAAAAGCAAATGCCATGCTTTTCTTGTGTAAATGGTATGAAATTACCCTTATAAATAGGGTATCTGATAACAAAAGGGAGTCAAGTTTGCTTAAACTGAGCATTCAAGATAGATGGCTCAGCATTAAAAGAATTCAGAAAGCAAGGTCTTCAAACAACAAGTGCATGAACAGCCACCAGTGCGTATCTTGTGACTGAAGAAATGTATAAAGATCTGTTGTGTAATAATAAATCAACCCTTTGGAGAAAACAGGAGGTGTCGGAGACTATAACTGGGTCAGATGCAGAATATAAATTCTATCACTTCTGCGTCAGTGGTTCAAATCCAGAAAACCCTATGACACAGAGATGGGCAGAGGGTCTCAAAAGTCTTGCTGAGAGTAAAATGTTGAAGCAGCCTAACAAAATTGGAGTGACACTGTGCATCTTAAAGAAGCATTCATTTTTTTCTGAGCATAGGGGGAAAATACTGATTTTAGAGTTAAAAAGTGCTAGGCCCATAGCATTCACTTTAAAGTCTCAAAAGTTGAAGGATAGAAAATACTTCAAAGTTTTAAAGAACTAAATTTATGCAACAGTTAATAACACCCCTCATAAGTGTAGAGACCACATCTGATTAGAGTTATGTCCTTATGACCTACCCAAGGACTAGAAATTTAGAATATTCTCCACTATCTGTGGAGTGAATTAATGTGTGAATAAATGAATAAAAATATGTATGCGGTAGCTGTAGAAGCATCATCCTTTCCTTGCCCTGTACATGTAAACAGCCACAGTGCTCATCAGGCCTGGGTCTCCATCCAACCCCTGCTAATAGCTACCTCTGTGACCTTCATCAACAGCCTTAACCCCATGTAGCCCTCTTGTTCCAACCGTAAGCTATGTTAGTCAAAAGGAGATTAAAGGTCTTCAGCAAATCTCACTTTCTAAAAATTTGCTCTTTAACCATAGCTATCATCTTAGTGCCTAGAAGGGACAGCATATGGGTGCCATGAAGAACCGTATTGTGCAGTCATCAAGCACATGGACTTGGAATTCAGATGGGGAAACAGACATGATTTCAGCCTCATTCATGTCTACCATCTACTAGCCTTAGGATCTCCAGCTGGCTATTTAACAACTCTTTATCTGTAAAATTCTGATGTGATAAATATTAAATAATTTAATTCTGTAACGGACTTAGCATAATTCCAGGCACATAACTTGCTATGGCTGCTGTCAGAGTTTGAGAGTAAGAGGTGTTCCTCAACAGCTTCACTGTCCTCCTTGTCTTCCTAAGACCAGAAACTTTTTCGTTTTTAGCTTAGCAAACTACTACTATCATATGAAAGCCATACTCTGAGAACAGAAACAAATCATTTGGTACTGTCCTCAAGTAGAATTATAGAAAAGTAACAAAACCCACAAGATTCTTGTCACCCTCCCCCATTTCTCTCTTTCTTGCTCATATACATGCATCCATGTATGTATGTATGTATGTACGTACACACACACACACACACACACACACACACAGAAGGTTTGGTACCTTCTTGGATGGTGTGACCATTCCAGATCAAACATGAAGATTTTTATGTCCAACACTGTTCGCAGAAACAAAACAAAAAAACGTAGAAGTCACACATATTTTACTGAGGGAAAAAAATGTTTTTTAAGTATTACATGGTTTTAAATTTTGCTATTGTATCTAGTACAGGTCTGTTGGTGTGTGTGGTTATTTGTGCTAGTTCACCAAATATCTCTTGGTTTCTATTTCTAATCATATAGTAAGTTTATTAGTCAGGGTTCTCCAGAGAAACAGAACCAATAAAATATAGAGATACACAAATATACTTACACAGAAAAAGATATATTATAAGGTACTGACGCATGTGACTATAAAATAAGTCCCACAGTCTGCCCTCTGCAAACTGGAGCCCCAGGAAAGCTGCTGGTGTGGTATAAGGCCTGAGGGCCAGAGAGCTGATGGTGTGGATTCCAGTCCAAAACTCAAGGCATGAGGGCCAGGAACACCAAGGGTGAGAGATCAGTGTCCTACCTAGAGCAGTCAGGCAGAGGGCCAATTCCACCTGCCTCCGCCTTCTTGTTTTATTCAGGCCCCCAGTGGACTGGATTATCCCCCCCACCTTGGGGAGAGCCATATGGTTTACTCAGTCCATCAATTCAAATGCTAATCTCTTCCGGAAACACCCTCACAGACACACCCAGAAATAATGTTTAGCTAGACATCTGGGTATCCTTTGGCCCAGTCAAATTGAAATATGAAACTAACCATCAGAATAGGCTCACATTTCCTGGACCCTCCTGCTGCTTGGTGGGACCAGGAAATTTGATGGGGTCATTATTGTGAGCAGAAGTGATGTATGTTGCTTCTCAGTTAAAGCAGTTAAATTGCCAGCTCAAGACCCCTCAGAGCCCTCTTTTCGTCTGCCACAGTGCTTGGCAATAGATCAGCACTGTCCAGGAGAATTTTCTGCGAAGATGGAAATGTTCTCTGTATTGTCCAATATATTAGCCATTAGCCACAGTACATTGGGCTACTGAGTACTAGAAATGTGGATAGTGTGTCTGAGGAGCTGTATATTTTATTTTATTTCATTTTAACCAATTTAAAGTTAAACAGCCACATATGGCTGGAGGCTCCTACCTTGGACAGTAAATTGCTAGGTACTGACTGCTCTCCCAGCCTGGGTCCTAGAGTGAGGACAATGCAGAGCAGAGCCCCCAGGCAATCAGCAATGGAAATGTGCCATAAGTAAGAAAACTTGTATGAGTCACTGGGACTTTAGGGCTGTTTGTTACCAGAGATAGCTCAGCTCTTTCTGATAAATATGGGTTGTCTTCAGGCTCTTTCAGTTGCTATAAACTAGCTAAGCTACCCACAGGCACACTCTTAGCAAACATGTTACTAATGAGTGATATAACCCCTGCTCTAGCTGATTGGTCCAAAGGTAGACAGTTCATCGGAGGTGGGCTAGAGTCTCTTTTCTGAAAATTTAAAGACAGAGTGACTGGGCTCTATCAGCAGCTAAACCATTATGAAGAAGCTGTTGAATTTGCTATTATTCTTGACCTTTGTTGTCAATTTTTTTTCCTCCTTTGGATTCAATGAGGTAAGCCAGTATCTTTCTGGTAGACTCTCCTTTTTCTACCTTGACAATAGTAATTAATACCAAGGAACACAGATTTACATGTCTATAATGAGGAAAACAATCACTTGAATGAAAACTGACAAGAAAATAGATTAGCTAATGTTTTTCAGAATGTTAAGAAAGAAGGAGGGTAGAAGCTTTGCAATGGCATTGTGATTTAATGTCCTTTCTGATAGATTTATTCAGCAAATATATATTTAGTGTTTGTTATATACATATTTTGGACTCTAGGCTAGATACAGGGAATTCAGTGGAAAACAAAATAGATATGGTCCCAGTCTCCATGGCATGTATAGAATACAAATAGGTTTGAGTGCTTCAGGTTTGAGTGCTTCAATGGAGTCAAGTGTCTTTCATTTCTAAAGACTGTGCATAGATCCCTACTGGTGGGTTGGGAAGTATTCTATCATAGTCCGGGTGGCTGAGATAACAACAAATGCTTCCCCTCCCCCCTCCCTGTTTTCTGCACTTAAGAAGAGCCCAGCAAGTTCAGGGATTTAGAATTTGGTTACAGGATGAAAATCTACTAATATACTTTATCCTTACTAGCTTTCCCCAGACATTCACAGGTAACTAATTACTTATATCTTAAGAGATCAAAATGGTATGACTGCCTGATTAACAAACCATCTTACCAGCAGGAGACAATAATAATAATAACTACAATCCAGTAAGAGCAGTATCATTAACTGTTCCTTGATTTTTAGCCAGGCAGTATACTAAGGGCTTGGATATATTTGTCATTTAATCCTTATAACAACCCTATGAAGTAGCTGTCATTGTCTCCATTCTATAAATTAGGAAATTGATGCAAGATTAGAAGGAGGGAGACCCAGGACCCAAACTTAATTATATCTGACGTCACAGCCTTTGTTTCCAATCACTGCCTCCCTCCCAAACAAAGAAAGGCTCAACAAAGAGTAATGACAGTACTTAGACCTCCAACTTCTAGTATGTGGGATGCTTTAAACTTTTTGAAATAAAGCTTTTCCATTTTTTCATGCTGATTCTCTAACTGATGTACTTTAATATATTGATGTGTTTTTAAGGTTACTAAACACAAAAGTTTTTACTATAATCAGCCTCCTTTCTTGGTATTTTCACTGAAGCCTGGGATTGATCTAGAATCAACATTTGAAAACCAAATTACTTCAGCAGTTCTACGAACAGTGGAAAGTTTGGGGCAGGATGGGAAATAATCAACCACTACAGTCTCCAAAATATATGCTTGTTTTTGTCTATTTAAAGCATACTCAAAACCTGTGACATTCAGCTTCCTATATGTTACCAGTTTCAGTTCAGTAAGTTAACTTTAAATAGTCGAAAATAAAATTCTAGATGGTAAATACTAGAGAATGTGACATACAAACAGAAACACGTACAAATTCCACCCAATGACTGTAAATGGTATCAATCTTTGCCTTCTTTTATAGATGATAAACACAGTATTGTATTAAACATTAGTGAAAATAATTAACAGTCTTTCTGAAGACTTACGATGAAAGTCATCCCTTAGAAAACAATAAATACACAGTCAATTGTATAGATTACAATGTGGAAAAATTATAATACGGAATAAATTAATTTGCCCACATTACTGACAGATAGATCTTACTAATTAAACAAAATAAAGAATATTCTTTCTGGTAAAGCAAACACAGAAATGTTACTTGAAAAAAAAGATACTTATAAACTTCAATGGAGTATAATACCACCAATAGTACATGATGCCACCTTCCCAAAAGTGAATTTAGAATCAACAAATTCTTTTAGCTTGAAGAAAATTACACTTTTAATGAACAAATGAAGAAATAAAATTAATTTCCATATTATTCTGATGCTGATATGTTTGTAGGTGCATATGGAAAATGGTTTAAATTTGAAAAGTTTTCCAGAAAGCACTATAAGAATTCAACAGCATTAAGTGAGAAAAAAGTGAATGAAACTAGTTTCCTTTGAAACCATAAGAGACATTATATATAACAAATTTTTAGTGTTAAAATCTATATCTCAATATACAAAATTCAGTATACTTTCATTCTATCAAATTCACTAATTTATGTGAAAGTATATATCTATATCTAGTTTCAAAAATACTTTAAAATTGCTTGTATTCTACTCTAATCAGATTTTATTTTGCTTTGAGAAGATTCAGCCTAACCTTAAACACTGTTTTTAATCTCTTCCAAGTTCTCCTCTCTTATCACAGCAACATTGCAATGATGAAGAAATACCCCCTAGAGATGGGTTAAGATCCCTTAATGGAATAGGAACCTGGTTAAAATGTGATCAATCTCATTTAGGTAACAATTAGAAAAATATCAGTCATGATGGGACCAACCACACTGGGTAATGTCTTCTTATGGAATATATCAAATAAAATATGCTTTATTAGAAGAATATATTCACTTTTAAAAACACACATTCACTATTTACAGTCATCCAATAGAGTTCAAAAAGATGATGGATTTCCGAGAACATTCCTCAGACGTGCCAGCAAAAAATCCTCTGCTTTAAGCCACCCTAATCACTGCCACTCTACTCTCTCATTAAATCACACCCAAAATATTCAGAGGGGAACCATCCTAAAAAGTGATGGAAAATACATGAATATATTTGCAGAAAATAAGAAGTTTCCACCTAGTATATTGCACCAATAAGCTGCAATATGTTGTTGGAGAGAGGAGGGTTTACATTTTTCTTTATGGCCATTCTTTAAATCTTTTTCGAAAATATTGCTTAGCAGCGAAAGTAAAAATGATTGCTCTTGTCATATATGTCCTACATAAAAAGTTTACTACCACAACAGTAAGAGGCTGGCCTTTGCTATGGAACCAGCTAAGTGTGGTAAAACACAGACACTGAGAAAAGGTGCCCCTTCCTACCCTTTTTCTGATGCTTAATTGTGTAGCTTGATTCTCATGTTGTTTGTTTTCTTTTGCTTTTTAGCCCCTCATCATTTTCAGGTGAATTTTTTTTGTGATTTGGAACCTATTTTTTAAAAAACAATCTGGGCACAGAGAATAAAGAAAGATTGGCTTTTCTGGAAGAAAAGGAATTGATCATACAAAAGATGCCATCATCTTGGACTCTGATATAAAGAAACATTCACTTTTGATGTTTCCACCAAAAAAGGGTATGTACGTCAACTGTGTGTGTGTGGTTAAACAACAAAGCGAGTAAATTTAAGATGTTTCAAACTAATATGTTCAAATTATTTCTCACTTTCCTTTATCATTCAGGAATATCCTATCTTTCTGAAGACCTGAACATCTCTGTATTTGTTCTATGCTTTTAAATCAAAGTGTCTTTCAAAAACCTACCTGAAAACTAGGAGGTGGAAAAAAACAAATGACCTCCTTGAGGTGGATTCATTTCCCATTTTTGCTGCTTTTATTCTAACAATCTCATCGACTATTACACTTCCTCCCACAAAAATTAATTTGTCTCACAGACCTCACCAACTTTTAGATTAATTCTAATTAATTCTTTTATTGGTCCTACAAGCAAATGCAATATTTTTCTATTACGTGTGTTGTTCAATTATGGGAAGAAAAAAATACATCTTAGTCTTTTGAATTGTCTCTCCATCATCCCTTCCTTTGAGGAAACCATACCTTCACTCCCATTTTTATAATAATCATTGTCCGTCATAACATTAGCATGAATCCAATCTTCTCCCCCTAAACTGAAAGCGAGTGATCCAGGTTTGACCAGGGCTCTGGTGTCAGACAGCCTGGATTAAAATTCCAGTTCCACTACTCACTAGCTTGGGTAAATTATTTATCTTCTCTATGGCTTAGTCGTCACATCTCTAAAATTGGAAATAATAGGACCTACCTCATAGAACAGTCCTGAGGATTAAGGGGTTCATACATGTAGAGTACTTATAACATAGTAGATACTTAATAAAACATTAAAGTATTATTACTTTGATAGCAATAATTATTTGAGTTGCCTGTCATCATCTGGCTGCCAAATGGAGATGGCCTATACGATGATGAAGCTGAGGCAAGTGGAGCCAAGATAGGGAAACAAAGTCTTAATAACAGCATTTGAACTCTGGAACATGCTGATTTAAAGAAGGTCCTGAGACTTGACAATCATGTTACCCAATAAGATACACCCTCCTCTTTCCTTTCTTTTTCCTTTTTCTTTCTTTTCTTTTTCTTTGCTTCTCCTTTTTTCTTTCTTTCTTTCTTTCTCCCTTTCTTCCTTCCTTCCTTTCTTCCCTTCTTTCTTTTCTTCATAAGCTTATGTGAGTTGGATGTTTCTTATCTGTAACTCAAAGAGCCTTGAACTAATATAAAGTGTAAATCTTCACACAGAATAAGAGGTTTATTTGCCCCTCCTAAAATAAATTATCCAATTCAGGATAAAAAGTATTATAGGATTTTTCTGCCTAAACAGACAGCCAGGAGATAAAGTTATTCCAACTTCACTTTCAATCAATGTAGGAAGAGAAGATTCCATTAAAGGAGTCATCTAGAACCAAGAAGGATCCGACATGGGTCACAGTGTGATTATCTCTAAATTACTGTTATTAGGTTGAGTACAAAAGGCCACAAGAATCCTGCTGCAATGAGAAGTGTCGTGACCACTGCTGTGAGTATTGAGACCTACCTTGTCTCTTCCTTATACCTAGTAAGTCATATTATCATTTCTGCACTTATATTGTGTTTTGTCACCAAAATTCCCATAGCGCTTACCATGACGTCTATGTGTAATTAATTGAGTCATCACTACCTGTTCTTTTCCCACAAGTTCCAGATTCATCTTTTTGTTGGTCGATTATCTGTGAAAGGTGCATGCATGCCATGTTCCCTGTATGTTTGGAAGCTTTCTCTGTAATCTTTTAGAAAGTCCATTTTATTTTATCTCAGAGACACAAAGTCTAACCTCAATATATGACCCTTTTGAACTGTTTATAATGATACTGTGTTTTTTATAATGAACTTACAAAAATATTATGTAGCTGGATCTGGTCCTTCTGCAACTTCCTAGTTTCATAAATTTTATATCTGGAAATAAACTCCCCCAAAAGATGGACTGTTTCTGTGTTTCACAAATTTGATAGCATATAAGCATCATCACAGTGTTCCCAGTGTCTGGAACTCTTTCCTCTGAGATAGTGATTCAATGGATTTGCCCTACAGCTCAAGCACCTGCTTTGCATAAACTCCACAGGTAATTCCAATAAACTATATGGATGATGAGGAACGCAAGTCCTGGAAAAATCTAGGAATTAAGAAAGTTCCTTAAGGACCTACTGCTAGCTTGAGCCGAAGCTAGGATTAGAACCCAGAGTTTTAATTGCCAAATCAGGACTGTTTCCATAATACCACACTGCCTGAATCTGTGTAGTGTTTATGTCTTACAGTCAGCTGTTCTTACCCCTTCTATAGCACTCCATTTTCCAAGGAAGGAGAGAGAGGGGAAGTCAGTCCTACCACTGGGCTTACCAAGACATTAATCATAAATTCTCTCTTATTTTTTTTTTCTTAAGGTAATTTGAGTCAGGTTTGTCACTGAAGAAAGTATCCTAAATAATAGATACTCATTCTGAATGCTAAATACGATAAAGACAGAACTCAAGTTGGGTGAACTCAATATATATTGTCTTGGCATAGACGTTCTCTGGCATCATAAGGAGTCAAGAATGGTTTTTAGGAGATAGTTAGTACTGACCATGACCCTGCATGTGGGACAGCAAAATGTAGGAGTTCAATCAGCAGATGGACAGTGGCCTTGCAAGAATATCTGGGCCCCGAATGAGGCCAGGAAAGAATGCCTAGATTAGGAGAACCTGGACAGCAGGAATCAGATTTTGTTCTGCTTGGCATGACCACGCCTTCCCAGCATGGTATCCTTGAAACAGTGAGGGGGCTGACTGTGTTCTTTTAAGTGCTGCTGCTAACATGCCTATCTGGGAGAAAACTGTCTTTGTCCAGAAACATTCCTGAATGGGCACAATTACTTATGAAGGTGAAGTCTCCTGGGTTCTGGCTGGATGGCTTTGAGGTAGAAAAAGTGATCATTAAATTGTTCTACATAAGAAATTAAGAGAGTTTGGTTTGGTGGGAGAGGTGAGTGAGGAAAAACAGAAGAAATGAGACTGCAAGATAGAGAGAAAAGAATGCAGAGACCGAGAAGCACATCAACAGGTACTGGTACTGGCCTCAAGAGAAAGCAGGGCCATGAGACGTGCCCGGCATGCTAGCTAAATGACTTTAAGAATGAGGATGGCTAATGTTTAACTTCTATTCACTTCGTAAATTCATAATTTATAAATGTCACTTGCTGGGTAGAATTGGGGTACAAACTCTCTAGTTCCCACCCACAGTGTCCCCGTTCCACACAGCACTGAACTGCAAGAATGGTGTCAGAAGCGTGGTGCGTGTTCTGTCAATACTGCAGGGATGGGAGTACGACTCCACAGGAGCAATGCTAGATGGGGTAAAGTGTGGATGGAGCAAGAAATCAGAGTGCAGGGTAACCATGAAAGCTATGCTCCTTGACCTTCAGACATCTCAGAGGGAATATTATACTTCCTGGGGACAGCAAGGTAGATTTGAACTAATTTTATTTGCATCTCAAAGGACAGAGTGAGTTACTTCGGTTGTTATCTGGGTTATACCTAGAACATAACTGGTACTCAGGAATTCTTCCTGAATGACCTACTTCTAAGTGGATACTTTGAAAGTTTGAAAACTTGCTTTCTACAGTAAAAATCTGCGCAGAGTATTATGTATTCTGTCAGGCACTTCAGCTGGCACTAAATGGTGAAATCTGAGAGGCAGAAGGATATAATTTTGCACCCATCATTTTGGGAACCTTTAATAATAAAATTTATTTTAATTACCTAGTTTTATCTGGGGTAAATGAAAATAGCCTGCTCATTAAACTGGCATGGTAAAAACTTTCTGGAAGGCAATTCCAAGAGATCTATCAAAAGCCTTAGAAGTATGAGTTCTGACCAAGAAATTTCATTTCTAGGAATTTGCTATAAAAAATGCTCAGAGAGATACAGTGCAAAAAGTCCTATGATAATGAATTGTTTTTTTTTTTTTAAAGACACCAATTGTACTTGAACATTTGTTACTTTTTTTTTTTAATTTATTTATTTATTTTTGGCTGTGTTGGGTCTTCGTTTCTGTGCAAGGGCTTTCTCTAGTTGTGGCAAGCGGGGGCCACTCTTCATCGCGGTGCGCGGACCTCTCACTATCGCAGCCTCTCTTGTTGCGGAGCACAGGCTCCAGACGCGCAGGCTCAGTAGTTGTGGCTCACGGGCCTAGTTGCTCTGCGGCATGTGGGATCCTCCCAGACCAGGGCTCGAACCCGTGTCCCCTGCATTAGCAGGCAGACTCTCAACCACTGCGCCACCAGGGAAGCCCCTAGGCAGCTTTTATAAGACTGTTTAATGGCATGGGGAAAAATTTTACACAGTATGATAAAAAAAGCCATAATGTATATTATGACCTTTATTTCGTAAACATATATACATCTATATAGTCATATGTGAAAGCTAGAAATATATATATGTGCATATAACCTAATTTAAAAATATTTCTAGAAGCATATACCTCAGAATTTTAACAGTAGCTACCTTTAAGTGATGTAACAGTGAGTGATCTTTATTTGTGCTCTTTTATTTGCAATTAATATATGAGGTATGTGTGCATGGTAGCTTTGTCTTCAGAATTCCTCACATGTAATTTACAATGTGCATAAAATGAAATAAAAATAAGAGTTAGAAATAAACATATCATTTTAAAGTGGGGGGATAGTAGATTCTAAAAACCTGAGCTTGAGTTCATGTGATACCCAGCCTCCGGACTTAGCAAAGAGCTTGTTCTGCCCAAAACTCACACCTTTATCTTTCTTTGAAAATGAAATACTTTGGCATGATTTCTGTTTTATCTTATTAATTTAAGTATGTTCTCATTACAAAGTAAGAAACAAAAGCATGCTGATTCAAAAATATTAACAAAACACAGAAATACATAGACTCTAATGTGAATGTCTCAATTCCACCCAATCTTCTAAACCCATCCCTTAATACACACACACACACACTCACACATACACCACGTCTTTTCCTCTGAGATAATCACTACATGTATGAATTCAACTTTATATGTATGTTTAAATATGTGTATGTAGTTAATTTCAAACATAAATTGAAAATGCTCTCTATTTTTTTCAGTGACTTTTAATCTAAATATTAAGTCTTGGACATTCGTCTATGTCTATATATAGAAGGCCATCTCATTGTAAAATGTCTTCATATTATTTTATGGTATGGATACATTGAAAGTTATCCAGTCATCCCAGTACTAGACATTTAGTTGTTTCTATGCTCTGGAATCATTTATACAATGTAATTTATATCATGTAATAACATCTAATTTTTGAATCATTTATAGAAATTAACTTACTTTAGCCTATTATGTTTTAGGGGCAAATCTTTGAATGACTTTTCGATTTATTCCTCCGATAGCCATTTGTACAGGCTTGCTACTACCTGAGTCAACTGGAAAACGTATTTGGATGAGACCTTTCTCCTCATAATTAAAAGAATTCCACATATAAGAGAACTTCATGTCCTATGAGTTGAAAACTTAAGGAACAAAAACAGACGTCAGTGATTTACTCACTTGAAAAATACCAGAACTCCTTTATAGATTTTCAGTGTAAAACTACCCCCTGACCTCTGAATAAATTCTCTGATTACTCAAGTTTTCAAACGCATCTGCCCTCTTTTCAGGTGCATATCATCAATGCTTTCCTTTCTAACAGCCTTTTTAAAAATGTGTTTATTTTAAGAGTTAAAGGTCCTTTCTCCACTCTAGACTGCAAAACCAATTTGGAGAAGCTTTTTCGAAGGCGAAGGTGGGGGTCCTTGGGTTATGGTCATGTACATGTAGGGAGGGAAGAAGTTCCCCTCGACCCTCTTAGAGTACCTGGCTGGGTCTGAAAATTAAACTCACAAATATAGATTAAAAGGGAAAAAAGCACACACATTTATTTTTATGTGATGCGGGAGCCTTCATTAGGAAATAAACACCCAAAGAAACAGACCTGAGTGTAGGTTTGATGAAGAGCAGGTGGAGGAATGTGAATTTAAAGAATATGAGAATTAAGTGCAGTAAACTGGAGGAAACAGCAAAGACCTGTTTGTTAGGATTCTTTTTGGTGTCTATTTGTCATCAAAGATAAGGATGTTCCATTCTGCTGGGTATAAGGAGGGCACCTCTCATATGAGAGTTTTATGACCTGTTTCAAGGGAGAAGGGTGGGGGGAAAGGTCAGAGTAACCTTCCTACTTCTCCCACTTTCTCAAACTCCTTCAGCTTAAAATATTCCATATGCCCAGGGGTCATACTTCCGGGTAGTGTCTCTTCAAACAAACAGCATAAGCCCTACATCACGATTTCATACCCGTAGTCTTGGCCCTTTTTTTCCTCAAAGTATTGTCTGGAAACTCATATATTTTGGCAAGATAGCATTCACCTATTTTTAAATCTCTTCCATACAATTTATGTCCACCGTATCCTTCCTATTTCTATTTATTTCTGTCTTTTCTTCTTTTGCTAACTAGACTTTCATGTTCACATGTACATAAATTTTTTTTTTCCCTGTGCAGCAATATGTTTTAGAGTTAACTATAAGGAATTTTCTACTAGGTTCTTTGCCTACCACAATTTTTTATAACCAAGCTTCTAGTTTCCCTTCCTTCCTTCCTCCCTCCCTCTTTCTTTCTTTCTTTCTTTCTTTCTCTCTCTATGTATGTATGTTTGTATTTACTGCTGGTACATATCCTTGAGTAATTCTTTCGAAGACATAATAAAATTCAGAGTCCTTCCATGATAAAAATGATTGTACACTTGAGTCCAGAGGAAATTCTGAATTTTAAATTATTTTCTTCTTATTGTTCTCTTATATTCACTGTTATTGAAAAGAACCCTGATGTCATCTGCATTTTCATTTACTTGTAGGTAATTTGTTTTACGCTGTAGTGTTTTATTCCTCATTGTTTGCCTTTTAACTTTAATTTTTAATCCTTGAAATTCTAGACTTTCACTAGAGTGGCTGAAAAATGAATATTTTTTGTTTCATTCATCCTATTAGCTGCCTGTTGAGAAATTTTTCCATTACTTTCTTTCATCCTCTCTTCATCTCATTGAAACTTCTAGATGCCTCCTCTCATTCCTATTACCTTTTAGTCCTTGCTTTCCATCTCTTTTGACTTTTGCCACATATTTTCCGAAAACCCCTGGGCTTCCTTTTCTTGCTCCTTCATTTCCTCTGTAGTGGTGCCCATTCTGATATTCAGGAAATTTTTTATTATTATTATTATTTCACAAGAGTTTCTTTAAAAAAAATTAAGGTCTTGAATAGGTTACTTTTCCAGCCTGTTGTTGAGGTTAGGATGCTAATCCTCCCTGATGGCTCTGATACAACTTAATTAAGCATTCCTGAATCCTCTGCTAACTCTTCCCCCCCAACCCCCCACCCCACCTCGAGTGTTTCTCTTCCCTTGCCTGAGTTTTCCTCACATACATAAAGATTGTCTGCTATCACACTGCAATTGAGAAGCTGACCATGATTACAAGAGTCTGCCCTTGGCAGTTTGGAGAAAGGAGCAGAACAGGCTATATGTATGTATGTATGTATATACATAAACATATATATGTATACACACATACATATATAAACATATTCTTTCTCTTATTTGAAGGGATTTGGAACACAAGGGAAGGGAATATTAGAGACACGTGTTTATTTTGTCCTCTGAATCCAGATTTCTCAGTATTTTGTGTATGTTTTCACTGTTGGATTATTGCCAAGATTGCCTCACTTACTTCTATTTTTAAATGATATGATGGGTATCATTTTAAAACCATTACAATTCATTCCTAGAAACAGATGCAATAGAAAGAAATACATAATATTAAACATATAAAACATAGGCCCACATCTTCCTTACAAGGTTTTATGAGCATTAAATAGGACAATATATAAAAGAACAGCATAAAGTGTAGAGTGCTACGTAAATATTATGAACCATGTTTTAATTTCCATTGTAAGCCCTTGTCTATTCAATTGATTGATGAGTCACGTTTTGCTGAATGAATAACCTTGTCCATATCACATTTCATTTTCAAAACATACAAATTATGAGACTATCATATTTTATATGCACACTAAAAGCACCTATCTATGAAAATAACAAATACACACCAGTTTACATTTATTCTACACTTGCGATGTATGAGATACTGTTACGGGCTGAACTGTCACATTCTTATGTTGAAGCCCTAACTCCCAGTACCTCAGAATGTAACCATATCTGGAGATAAGGTCTTTCAAGAAGTAATTAAGTTAAATGAGGTACTTAGGGTGGGCCCTAATTCAATATGACCCATATCTTTATAAAAAGAGGAAATCTGAACACAGACACATGCACAGAAGAAAGACCATATGAGGACACAGCAAGAAGGCAGCATCTATAAGCCAAGGAGAAAGGCCTTAGAAAAAAACAAACCTGCCAACACCTTGATCTTGGACTTCTAGGCTTTAGAACTCTGAGGGAAAAAAAGTTCTGTTTTTTTAAGCCTCCCAGTCTATGCTATTTTGTTATGACAGCCCTAGCAAATGAGTACAGATACCCTGCTGTGCTTTAAGAACAGTATCTCTTTTAAACATCAAAATAGCAGTACTGAAGTAGATGCACTGATCCCCCAGTTCATGGATGCAGTAACTCAAGTTTAGGGTTACTTACTCCAGAGTTAGGTACAATCCGGGCTAAGTCATCCAACAAGGTTTTCTGATACTCCTGTCAGCGCTATGCTTAGATACTATAAATACTTTACTATATGCTTAAATACTATGCCATTCAACTGTAGGATGCTCAGACAAAAACAATTTGGCCTTTTTAAGAAAATTGTGGTAAAATACACATAACAAAAAATTTACCATCTTCCCCGTTTGTAAGTGTACAGTTCAGCAACGTTAAGTACATTCACATTGTTATACAATCACATCGCTATGCAATCAATCCCTAGAACTCTTTTCAGTTGAAAAACTGAAACACTGTGCCCATTAAAGAATGTCTCCCCGCTGTCCCCTCCCCCAGGTCCCTAGAAACCTCTATTCTACTTTATGTCTCTATAAATTTGACTACTTTAGGTACCTCACATAAGTGGAATCAAACAGTATTTATCTTTTTGTGACCGGTTTATTTCACTTAGCGTAATATCCTCAGGGTTCATCTATATTGTAACGTGTGTCAGGATTTCTTTCATTTTTAAGGCTTAATAACATTCCATTGTACTTATATATTCAATTTTATTTATCCATTCATTTGTTAATGGACACTTGGGTTGCTTCCACCTTTTGGCTATTACGAATAGTGCTTCTATGAACACGAATGTACAAATACCTCTTTGAGACCCTGCTTTCAATTATTTCAGGTATACACCCAGAAGTGAAACTGCTGGATCATATGGTAATTCCGTTTAATTTTTTTTTAGACACCACTGTACTGTTTTCCACAGCAGCTGGACCATTTTACACTCCCACCAACAGAGCACAAGGGTTCTAATTTCTCTACATCCTCAGCAATACTAGTTATTTTCTGTTTTTTACCAGAAGTTTTAAGTTGCTGGGATTTGAGTCACTTTCATGGTAACAATTTACATCTATATATGTTCTACTATTTACAATATTATTTTTTTCTTCCTTAAATCTTCACTATAAACCTATGGGTATATTACTGTCCTCAGGTTATAAACAAAGAAACTGACATTCTTTCAGTATAAATAACTAATCCAAGATCTCACGACCAATGAGCAGAGAAACTAGGCTGTGATTCTAAGATTCCAACTGCAATTTATAGTTTTTTCCCATGACTCTATGTTGCCACCTTCATTCTACATTCAGCTTTTAAACATGAAGAAAACATTTTATAATCATGCAATACTTGAAACTAGAAGGAAAACATAAACTGTAAAAAGTACGATTATGAACTCTTTTCCTCATAAATGTGGTAACAAAATGCCAGTAACTTACATATTATTGTAAGGCACTGATGTCAGGTTTGAAGAAAAGTAATAGAACAATAAAAATAAAACTGCACAATAAAAGATTTTTTAAAAAGGTTGAAAATATTTGATGCATTGAGATGAATGACTTAAAATGTCGAAGTTCATCATCCATATGCCCCAGTAATCTAAACTGAGGCCAAGATAACATATCTATTTAGACCTATTATTAGGGTTCAAATACGGTAATTAAGGCATTGTGTGCGTGATATGTAGATACTAAATAATTGACGTGCTGCTTCAAAACAGGCATCTGAGATTGGCCAGTAAATATGCATGTTATAGTGGCTCTGCATTAGTATCAGTAGTAGTAATAATAGAGAAATAAAATTTATTAAGCAATTAATATATATCATTACAGTCACTCTCTGATCAAGGTTATAGTTCCCATTTTAAAGATGAGAAAATGAGGCTTAGATATTTGCCCAAGTTCACAGACCCAGGAATTAAACAGTTAAGACTAGAGTGACCAGGTGATACCACAAAACTATGTCCTTTAGCACTGTACTCTACCACCTACAATTTGATAGAGGATGACTAAACTGCCATATAAACCCAGCACACATCCCATCAGACTATCCAAGTTTTTCTTCATTGATCATAACTCTGATTGAAATTTAAAAGTGATGTTATTAAATTACCTCTCTCCTTGAATAGATTTAGATGCAGATGTTATTGTGTCATGTGCTAGTTAATACTGACAAAGTCTAAAGGGAGAAAAAAGTAAGAATAGCTCCATTATCAGAAAAATATGTTATGTGAATATCATTTAGAATGACCAGCAGTATTTGTTTTTTATAACTTTCAAAGTGCTATTCATCTATAGGAGAAACTTAAGCAAAAAGTTGCTTCAAAAAATTCAAATTACAAAAATCCGCTGATTAATTGGAAGAGGGTGTGTTTACATTATGCTAATGAAAGCATGATCCTTTAGTGTGATGTCTTACTGAAAGACATCACACTAAAGGATCATAAGTGGAAAAAAAGGGGGCGAGGTTGGAATAGAGAATATATTCTCATGAAAGAAAAAAGGAAAAAAAGCATAAGCTCCATAGAATAAGAAATAAAGGCAGATGGGAAGTAAATTAACCTTCAGGTTCATTGCAGCATGATAAAGGGAGATAGAAGTGAAAAGTTACATTCAACATTTCATTCCAGATGTGAGGAAATATTCTAACTGTAACTGCTCTTAAGGTGATTTGTTACCAGTAATGAAATGATTATATTTAGACTCTAACTTTGAGGTAGAATAAATCACTGTTCCACAGTTAATCAGTGAATTGTTCATTCATGTAAGATTTCGCAAGGGGAGGTTCAAAACATATATTGCAGAATATTAAATAACTACATTTGTCTAGAAGTTTCATTTATTTTTAAAATAAGTTTACTGGCAGTCTGGTGACAACATCTGTAATATTAAGGGATACATTTAAGAAAAAGATGTTGGTCCTTTAGTCAATTTTCAAAAGAATCTTAAACAGAAGTGAACATTTTGGAAAAAATTAGCTCAATGATTATGATTTCATGTTAATAAACAAACTGCCTCTTTCTGAACTTCTTCTTTAAGTCAAAAAATTCTAAGAACAGGATGTGAAGGACTGATAATGGGCCAAATCATACACACACACACATAAATACCCTCTCCTTTCAAGCACAACTGAAGCACTTGCCTCACTAAAACCCACCAAATTTGCAGCAAGCGTCTTGCTGCTTTTGCTCCCTTCCCCTGAAAAGTCCCTCTTATTCCCCAGGTTTGAGGAGATGCTTAATTCCTTTGAGAGTTTTTCCTGTTGCAATGACCTGAATAAAATGCTCATTCCCTTACAGTTTGAGTCTCAGAGAATTTTCGAGAGTTCAACATAACTTATTAAAAATGACAACTTTAAAAAAAAAGTCATAATCTACAATATTTCAATTATTGAAATAGTCCTTAGATATCTATGTATTTTAATATATCATTATTATGAAAAATAAATCGAAACTATAGAAATCGGAGTGTCTTAGAAAAAATATATTTATGGTACAGATATTTAGGCAAAATAGAGAAAGCTTCCCCAGTAGTATATAACAGAACTAGTGTTTACTTATATTTCAACACTATACATTCAAGATGAAAATCCACTCACACAGAATAGAAATTCTTTTTTTTACAAAATAATATATTATTATCCCTATGAAAGTAATCAAATGATATTTTTGCACCTAGTCACAGATGGTAACCAAACATTAATAATATTCTCATATGTTCTTCCTTATTAAAAATCACACTAAAAGTTAATGTGACTGTATTCAGTCAAATCTCTAGCTTAAACTCTTTAAAAGGCAAAGTCTTATCTTTTCTATTATTTCCCCCAAATTGTTGAGGAGTTAATAAATGCAGTGTCAGGTCTGGGAATTGATGTTTACACTACTTGCAACCTAGTGTGACCCTGTTACTGTTCGTGGATGCTGACTAAGACACAAGATTCGTGGGTCAGAGACGAATGACTGTATTACACACAGCACAGGCAGCAGCACGCTGTCACCCCTGCTCCCAAGTCCTAGGGCGGGTGTGGAGAGGCAATGTGTTTGATGCTGCATACACAGTGGGTCTGTGTCGTAGTTGAGAACTCTGAGGTTGGGGAAATCCATCGTTCTTATAGCGAACCGTAAGCAAGCCTGCTCTTGGTCCACACAAGATGTAACCTGGTCGCTCAAGGTTACTGGCTGAATAAATAACCCTGAGAAATACCTGAAAAGGGCTGTAAAAGCTTGTAGCTTTAGCAGAGCCAGCCAGACACATAGGAGAGCAAGAGGCCCAAGGACGCTGTGTCTACCAACTGCCTCTTCAAACACGAATCAGAAAATAAAGAAGAATCAAGGAAGAGAAAGAAAGATCTTCTTGGTAAAAACAAGCCTAATCCTATCCTTAACAAGTTGTTCTCCCAACTTCCCTGCTCTCCACTCCAGCCACTTCGGGCTCCATTCACTACATCTTGATTTTTTTAACTTCTTTCCCATCTCAGGACCTTTGTATGTACTTTTTTTTTTTTTTTTTTTTTTTGTGGAATGTTCTTCACTAGTCTTCTCTTGTTATTGTCCTCACATATAGCATCTCATTTCTGGTGTGTTATCTCACAATTTATTCTCCAAAGCCATCAGTAAAATGTCAGGTACCTAACGAATTTAATTTTCCATATACTCAGGGCATATTTTTTTTTCATCCAAAGCATGTCTTCACAGTGCATTCAAACATTTACATATATTTATTTTCATTCAGTTAATATTACCGTACTAAATGCCTACTTTGTCGCAGGTTCTGTATTAGGTGTTGAGGACAAAACAGTGAACAAAACTGGCATGGCTTCTGTTCCCTTCGGGAGCTCTGTTGTGATCTCATACCCATATCAGCTGCACTGGAAAATGATCCTTTGTCCACTTATAGTTATACTTGGGTACATGTATAACTATACATGTACGAACGATCGTTTTTAACAGCTGTGAAAAACATGAGGTAAGCCACACCTGAGAGGGATTCTCCTATACTACTTTAGACCTAGGCCAAGAATGATACTGAATTTCAAATTGTACGAAGTCAATCTGCATGATTTAGAATAATTTCTTTCATGGATTAATAGTTTGAACCACATGAAATTGCCACTTTGGTCAGTCCAAAATGGGTGGATATTAGCATTTCATCAGGTTTAAATATAAACAATTGTATGCAAAGTCCAGAAGAATCATATTAGTCTCATATCTATGGGCTGTTTAAAAGACTCTTGAAATATCTCCCTTTGTAGGATCCTAAATCAATAAGCACTCATCTTCTAATACAGAATAGTGGCTTTGTGTAAGAAGACATGAAACATTTCAGCATATGGTCCTCAGTTACTTGGGAATTGGGTATGAAATGCGATATATGTTAAGAAACTTAGCATATGAAACATGATAATTAAAAGTAAAATTTACTTTAGTATATATATGAATCTACAACTGCCTCTGTCATTCTAATTAAGAATACCAGAACCATTTAGATGCTTGGAAATAGAACTTAGGACCTGCTAAATCACTTCAAATTTGAAAAGATCAGATTTTTGTTGCTCCAGGTGTATTTTCATGGTTTAAGTTCTCATATAATAAAGATTATATTATTGGCCTTAAGTTATTGAAATATATAAAATATTTTATTAGAACTATTTAGTAACTAATTTCTCAGTTCTCCATCCATTTTTGCATCCTTCTTCAGATCGTAGTAAAAGACCACCTGGCCCCAAGGGTGCCATGTGACTGAGGCCTGATCCTCGTTCAGCTGAACCAAAAGAAACTGCCTATACTTGACTATTTTGAACCTATAGAAACAGAAATCACATATGATTCAAACTAATAGTTTTCCAAGGCCAGGCAACTGTGATTGGTCCAAGAGGTGAACAGGTGAATCAAAGCAGGGCCAATCAGATGCCTTCCCCAGATAACCAGGCGATGAGAGAATTTGCTGGTTTTGAAATTGCTGTTTATGGCAGTCATGATCCTCACTACATGGAGAGAGCTTTGCTGAGCTGGAGGAAGAGGCCCATAGAGAGATGCACAGATGGAAGGCATACATACAAACAGTATCTGGGAAGCACTGAGACTTCGTTTTTAGTCCCTAAGGCCTTAGATCTCTTCCTTTCATTCTGAGAACTACCCTGTTTCATTCCCTGCTATATCACGAATAAATAAGCTCTTTTTGTTAATCTTAAGGTAGTTTGATTGTGTTGTCTGTTACTTGCAACTGAAAGAGTCCTCACACAGGAATTGGAAGTGTTCAGGGAGAGCATGACAGGTGCAAGAATGAAGATGAGACAACCTCTAACCTAAGATCTTTCTCTATGTGGTAAGAAAATAAGACTGAGAAATCAACACAATCATTGTTATTGTATGGAAAGTATCCCCTGTTTACCCCAGGAGAAAATTGCAATGGGGAATCTCGATCCAGAATCATAAAGCTTAATCAGCTCAATCCAAATTTGTGTTAAAAGGACATATATGTGACAAAAGTAATTAATTAATTGAACTGAATTAAATAATTAATTAGATTAGTCCTAGCCTTAGGAAAAAAAATCACTTTATGTCGACAGTTTTGAAAAATAATTTTTATGGTTAATTATCTTACATGAGCTGGAGATAATGTGAAGTAGTAGAAATGAGAAGGGAAGATAGCCTGGACAGGTTCTAACACATAAATAAATGGACAAGAGTAGCATTTTGAAAATGCTATTAAAGGCACAGGGTCTACTAAAACAGCATACATTGTGAAACATGGAAGAGAAAGCTGGAAAGGAAAGGCCAGATTATATGAAGTATTCACATAACAGCAACCTGTAGAAAATACCGTTAAATGACCTTTATGGCTCTTTTCCCTGTACTCCCGTACATGGCACAGTTCAGAAAGGCTCTATTTATAAAGGTCACATGTATATCTCCTGTACCATTTAAAGATTAGCAACAAAATATGGACATATAATTTTATTCATATTTCTATTTTACATTTTGATATATGATTTTGTGTGTGGCTGTATGAAAAAGGCAAAGAAAGAGAAAGAGAAATGGAGAGAGAGCAGAGAGAGAGTGCGAGCAAAAGAGAGAGAGAGAAAGAGAAAAATTGAGATCAGAATTTACCATTTTGCCCTCAAGTTCCCTTCCCTGGAGGTAAACAATTCTATTTTTGATTTACCATCTGAGGATCTGTGTTTTACTTATCAAATGATGTCAGACTGGCTTAGTAAGTGCTAGTAGATGTGATTCAGAGAGCAACAGACAAGGTCTGCAAAAACCTGCTTCTGAACTTGTTACAAGTTGAGAAAATTGAAGTCATAAAGATAATGATCAATAGATGTGCCACCATTCTAATTAAGAACACCAGGGTCTGTCAGATGTTTGGAAATAGAATTGATGACCTAAAAAATAACCTCGGATTAGAAAATACCAGGTTTGTGTTGCTCCAGAGGCTACTGAGACAGCTGTGTCAGCTGAAATATTCTTTCAACAGTGGATTATAAAAGTGTGGGAAATGGATAAGGCTGACCACTCTCAATGTCCTAGGGCATTCAACATAAACTAGGACAGTCACACAGATGTGTGTACAGGTATAAGGGTTTAGAAAGAAGATCTCCTTCAATCTCATATTCTTCCATTTAAAACATTTGTCATTCTAAGTGATCATTTCACTCTGATGAAACTGTTCACCTGTTATGAATAAGAGCTGGAGAATGTTTCAGATATAGCTGCTTTCTTCCATCTTATGAAAGGCATTATGGAATTCAGATTTATGTTATGTTTGAACCTAACTTGAAGAAATTTTAGGCTGTCTCTGCCGTTATGTGGAGACGTTTAAATGAAAGTGTATGCCAGTGGATAATGTCTTTATCATTCTTAGTAATGCACTGTTAAGAGGTTATGGCATTTAAATTTACTTGTGAAACAAAGAGTTATTTGTTTCCTTATAATTCAAGTACTGCATAAGCTGACAACCTCTTTTGTGGAATGCAGAACAGAAAATTACTAGCTTGTGGCTTTCTTAATAGAAAGTACCATTTAAGTCTCAGTTTTTCAGATATTTAGTATTTCTGTTTCTTGATATTTTGGGTTCTTATCAATGGGATTTAACCTAAATATATTCCAAAATCCACCTATAGGGAAGGCTTTAAAGGGATTTTTCAGATCTCTGCATCCAATAAATTGTAAGCTTGGATATTTTCAGGTTAATGTTCATGAATTTAAATTTCATCATATATTGTTTATGCAAGGAGAGTTACAGAATCATATTCTCAAACTAACTGCAAAATGAAAGACTTTTATGGGCCAAGTGGTCTTCTAATCTAAGGCTTTCACTTCATGTCCTATATCACTTACTTCTCCACATCTGCTGTAATTCTCTTTGTTTTTTCCCCAGCAGAGGGTGCAAAATATTAAACCTTAGAACTATTGCATAAACTTGTATTAAATCATATTCATTTACAAATTCAAAACAAAATCCTTAACTGTTCATGGAGTCTGACTTGATTATGAGGAAGAAGGCAGTTAAATAACACAGCCTCTCTGAAGGGAGGGTCAGTATTGTTAGTGAATTATTAAGGAGGCAACTTACTTGGGGGGGTGTTAAAAATAAGGGTCATAATAAGGACAGTCTAGTCATGAAAGAAACTAACCTTAGATTTAGTAAGCATAGCACAGCAACATTTTGATATCCATAAGGGTATACAACTTATATTGTAAATGCAGTAAAAAGACAACTCATAAGCATCAACTCAGGAGATCTTCAAATATGATTTAAAGTAGAATAATCCTTGGGTATCTTGGATGCTGACCACAAATAAATCCCAGAACAGCAATGGCTAAATGAAACTATCCAACCCCAGGATTGCTATTTCTTTCACGAATCTTCTTTATAACCTGATATGCCAGATGGAAATGTTGGCCACAGTTCTCCACCCCTGCCTGAACCTGTGCCCTTTGCTCCAAGATTTTTCAGTTCTCATACACTCAAAGTATACTTACCCACCCACTGACTTTATGCTTAGCCATTTGGATTTTTTTTACCAACTCAATATTATTGTTTTTTAATTGAAGTATAGATTCTTTATAATACTGCATTAGTTTCAGGTGTACATCATAGTGATTCAATATTTTTATATATTACACTCCATTTAAAGTTATTACAAAATAATGGCTGTATTTGCCTGTGCTGTACAACATATCCTTGTTGCTTATTATTACCAACTTGATATTAGCATCATGATGCAAAGGCTTGAAATATTTAAGCGGTAGGGCTTGCTCCCTTGCATTTCTGCCATCACCATGAGAAGGTGATGGGTAATTTGCTGCATCTCCCACCAGGCCTCCAGAGTCAACATGTGGTTACAGACTGAGCCCAATTTGTGGTGAGGAGCCTAGACCAGCCAGACCCACACTTGGAAGCACAGCTAGATCACCAAACCACAGACACATGAGCATGAATAAATGATTGCTATTTTAAGCCACCAAATCTTGGGGCAATTTGTTATGAAGTGTTATCATTGTGAAGATTAACTTTTTTACACCAGAGTCCATCCTCCTCTAGAGGAACTGTCTTAATTATCTTAGTTTCAATACATCATTCCATTTATACAACACGAAAAATAATTATAGACCAAAATTTATGATCTAGGCACGGGAGATACAAAATGGAAAAAAAAATAGCTCTTTTTTTTTTTTTTAATTAATTAATTAATTAATTATTGGCTGTGTTGGGTCTTCGTTTCTGTGCGAGGGCTTTCTCTAGTTGCGGCGAGCGGGGGCCACTCTTCATCGTGGTGTGCGGGCCTTTCACTGTCGCGGCCTCTCTTGTTGAGGAGCACAGGCTCCAGACGTGCAGGCCCAGTAGTTGTGGCTCACGGGCCTAGTTGCTCCACGGCACGTGGGATCTTCCCAGACCAGGGCTCGAACCCGTGTCCCCTGCATTGGCAGGCAGATTCTCAACCACTGCGTCTTTTGAAGGGCTCACAGAATAAGAAAATGTGACAGGCACATAAACTAAGAAACACAACATGATAGAAGCATATATATAGTGGAGTGAAAGATATGTGGAATGAGCCAAAGATAAGTGGTCAGTTCTATCTGACTGAGAGTTAGGAGTGTTGGTAAGAACTACTTCTCAGAGGGGCAACCCTTTATAAATTCACAGGAGCAAAGCAAAATATGGATTTCACTACCAACTACAATCTACACCATCAAGATACACACAAGACACAGACAGTTTAAAGACAAATGCAGACTAAAAGATTCATGCTATTCCAACAAATATGAATTATGTACCAAGTTTGTACACAGAATCCTTTGCCAGGCTCTTAGTAGATACATAAATGAATAGAACGAAGGTCCTGTCCTCCAGGTAATTGGGACAATATTGTAAGGCTTAAACAAGCACATCATAAAAAAATATAAATATCACATAGGCAAGGTATAAATAGGACTTGAACTCAAAAGGTTACTATCATCTAAGGCTTGCACACAACAACACTAATTCAAGGCAGAAGATAATGAAGACTCAGTGTGAAGTTCAGAACTTGCTATGAAGGTTTAGAGGAGAGTGGCTTCTGGAAAGTTTCAATAAGAGAGAGATAATTTTAAAGGTGTTGGAAACAGAAGGCCAGAGGCTGCTCCCCTTTTTTGAGGCTTTCAGGATATTAAAAAAAAATGTTAATGCCAAAAGTAGGTTATAAGAGTTGTGGTATATTTTTAATGTTTTAATGTCTTTGCATCCTATTTTCTACTGGGGGATGCACTGCTTAGCAGAATTATACCTTTCATAAATGGCTTTTGGATAGATCAATGGGGGAGGCAACCAGAAGGCTGTATTGAGATGCCAATTTGACTGCTACACTACAGTGAGTGTCTGAGTGGCTTAATGCAATTGGGAGGTCCCAGGTGTCAGAACAATTATCTTACCCTCCTTGCTATGGGATGTTCAGTATATGATTAAACCTATGTTGAATATATAATTAGCATTAAACAGAGGTTACAGCCACGAAACTCTGGGCCAAAGTTAAGCCTTTAACTTAACAGAGACCCAGTCTCCCTAGAGACAACCATCTTTGGGAATGAGACTTGATTTCAAGACTAGGTTTTAGACTAAGAACTGGTAGAAAGATTTCCTGAAAATCTTATATGGCTGACTGCAGTCTCTTGGGAAGAGGACTATATCTCCCTAGACCATGCTTGACACTCATGACCTCCAACTAGGTACAGAATCTCCACTACCATTCCCTTGTGCAGTGGCTGATAAAACCAAAGAGGTCTCCACAACAGGTTGTTTTAGGGAAATAGGAGAAGATAAGAAACGTAGGCTATGGCTTCTGATGGATGTCTGTTGTTACTTCCTGCCCAGCCTCAACTCTCTATTTGTTTGTCTACAAGATCTTACTTTTCCTATGAGTATCACAGTCAATGCGGTTGCGGGGAGCTGACTCCTACGTCTATGCCTAGGTCCAAGGGTGGGACCATGACTCAAGTCCATCAATCATAGCATCATCTCCTCTGGTTCCAGAGACTGGATCAAGGATAAGCAAGTAACCTAAGGTAGGCCAAGGAGTACAGTGAGATTTCATTCTGGAACTTCTTTTGGAACTGCTGGGATTAAGAGCAGTCTCATTCAGATACCCTTGAACCATTAAGGATGTAGGCCTGGGGCTACTAGGAGTCGCCAAATGGTGAGAACAAGTTTGACACTGAATTTAATGCAAAGGATAATAGAGGCAAAGGAGAAGAGAGAGGCAAAGAAGAGAGGCAAAGGAGAAGAGAGCTGATGAGATGATCTAAGGCTCTGGATCTAGCTTTATCTAAGGCTAACTCTAGCTCTGGATTTTTGGTTCTATGAACATATATTCCTCCTTTTTGTTTGAGTATCTATTATTTGGCACTATCCTAATGTTAATAGAATACTAATGAGAACCATCATGTAAAGTTGAGGAATTTATATTTAATTTAGTCGGCAGTTGCAAGTTTCTAGAATTTAAGGTATGGGGCGGTTGAGGAAGAGGTGACTATGAAATGAATTTGCTCTAAGTCAACTATAATTTATTTAAAAAAAAAGAGAAACAGAGAGTTAGGTGGATAATAAGAGTGTTAAAAGGATAAATGAAGAAAGTCTCTGTGGACTTACTTCATGTATACGTTAAAATACTTGGGAGTCCTCCAGTCTCTCTTAGAGTTTAATCATGCAGGTGCATGTGAAGAGGGGAAGTACATCATACAACCAGAGGTGTCCTGTTCATAGTACATACCTATGAAATCATCTGTAATTGCGTGTGTTTCAGAACAGAGAGCAGATCACATTTAAGACAGACTCAGAAAGCAACAGAGCTTTCCAAATATCTAATCTACAAAACATTGTAACAGATGCAGGAGGTTGGAGGCTTTGACAATTCTATTTAACAAGCAGTAAAGGGAGAAATAAGGAAGGAGAGATACATTTTCCCCTGTTCTCCCAGATTTAATGTCCAGAATACTTCCTGACCCATTGTAGCCCATATGCCTCTACCCACTTCATGTTTTAAGCCCAAATATTTTATTCTCAGATTGAGGGTAGTCAGACCAAGTGGTTTTCCAGTTTTCAGGATGAAATGTTTACCACAAGCCAGAAACCATTTTAAAAATCACCTACTACTTTCCCATGAGCCCTGCAAGCAAACAGATATGCTATACAGAGAAAATGCATGTATCTTACTGCCGACAGTTATCCAAGTAGAAGGGGGAAAATGGTATATTGGGAAAAACAGGTCTTTAAAACAGATATTTATATTTAAAAATCTATATTTAATCTGGGAGGGGGAGAAAATAAATGATTCATGGAATATAACAGAGACGTCTCTAAATTGAAATAATTGTTCTCATAATACTACTCTTAGCCGGTATTTTACAGACATGCTTCCTTTATATTGTTTTTGGAAATGGGGTTTTGTTTTTGCATTGATGGGTCTCCGTCAGTGATGAGATTCCCTATGACTATTCATTACTTGTTACAGCTCAGTCTCTGGTGAGCTGTGAATATTTATGAAGGCTGTTCCTTTTTTGATTGGCTCTGATCCTGGTAGCCTTTTTAAGAGTAAGGTTTACAGGAGATTTGCACTCTTGGTAAACAGGGCAGCATACCAAATACAGGGTAGAGTTGGAATGTTTTCAACAAAAGCAGCACCTGGGAGGATTAAAACTTGGAAGAATGTGTGTAGCCCCCAGGCTGCTTTCGTGGAACGTATGCCAGTTTTGAGATTCTGCCATTTCTTGCTTAAAGTTAATGATCTAAACGTTAAATGCAAGAACCCTCTAAAAAAGAGTGGTGGCAAAAAGAGATTAACAATGCCAAAAAGGCAGATTTACCCTCAAAGGCTCTATCAGTGAATCACAAGGCCACATGTCTAAGAACCCTATCATCACTTTTTAAACACGCGGTATAAAAATTGTTCCCTAAGAAAAAGACACCAAAATCAATGGCTACACTAATTTAAGACAAGAGAGAAATGCATAGAAATGTGTGCAGAAGAGGGAGGGTATGACTGCTTGTGGAATTATATTGTTCTCTAGTAAGTATTAATTGCCCGAGGCTTGTTAGATAGCTTTGGAGGTCCACAATGTAGATTGTGGCTAGTTTCCAGTAGCAAACTTCCGACATGAATCAAAGAAAGGACACTGGAAAAATAAAGAAAAGGAAAGAAAGGAAGGAAGGAAGGAAGGCAGGAAGGAAGGAAGGGGAGAAGGGAGGGAGGGAAAAGGGGATGAAATATACTCAGGGACACAGTGCTTACCTATTTTATACAAGAAAGTAATCGATTTTTAGTGAGCCAAAATTTGGATATAAGAGCTAAAAAATGATAGCACTATTTTTTTATACATCCCCAGTTACCTACTACACTGAATGTCTTTAGCTATCACTTGAAAACCTACATACAAATCCAAGACATTTTTATGCTAGTGGGAGGGCAGAGTTAAATTCGAAAACTACAGTTATAGGCTTACAACAGCTTTGCCAGGGGGCTTCATGGTGGCGTGACCTATGCGGTTGCCCTGCTCTTGGTTTAACGCTATGTTGTGGCTGCCTTGAAATTCTTAATAATTTTATCTTTGGACTTGTGTTTTGTTTTATTTTTATTTATTTTTTAATTAATTAATTAATTTATTTATTTATTTCTGGCTGTGTTGGGTCTTAGTTCCTGTGCGAGGGCTTTCTGTAGTTGCGGCGAGCAGGGGCCACTCTTCATCGCGGCGCGTGGGCCTCTCACTGTCACGGCCTCTCCTGTTGCGGAGCACAGGCTCCAGACGCGCAGGCTCAGTAGTTGTGGCTCACGGGCCCAGTTGCTCCGCAGCATGGGGGATCTTCCCAGACCAGGGCTCGAACCCGTGTCCCCTGCATTGGCAGGCAGACTCTCTACCACTGCGCCACCAGGGAAGCCCTGGACTTGTGTTTTGTTAATGAAATCCACTGGACAACAGAATATGTGCTTGCGCAGAGGAGATGCGTGCAATCCTGGCGTCGACAGTCCTTGTTGTGCCATTCACGAGTGTTCTTGAAGGCCCACAGTCACAGACTTCTGGTGCACTCACTATGCCTGGGAATTCTGCAAGAATCAAACTTAAAGTAAAAAGTAAGCTAGTTACATCCACAACTGAGTAGGCAAGGTGCTGATAGCCCTGAGAGGCCACATTTTGCATCAGAATCAGAATTTTGCTTCCAATGCAGAAAAAGAGCAATGGCATTCTGAGAAATCCTAACCACCAAAGAACACTATTATATCCTTTCTTATTTGCTATTATTCCCTGTACTAGACAATTTTCACAAATGTGAAAATTATGGCACAGGAGGAAAGTGAAAGATAAAGCAACCCACGCATCCTTTTCCTTTCAATCCTTCCTCATTCATCAATAAGCCGAAAATAGAGAGTTTTGCATATCAGATAAAATAACAACAGCTGAGTTAGCTTTGTCCGGCATTTCCATTGTTCTGGGAAGAACAAAATACATATGCATGTAGAAGCTGCAAAACACAAATTGTATAATTGCGGTGATACCACATATGAGTTAAATGCTCTTATATTTGCATTTAAAACTGGCATTGCACAACATAAATATGCATGTTAAAATTCATGCTAAAAATTAACATTTTTAATTCTCCTTTATTTAGAATGACATTAAACAGAAAATAAAGAACATCACGACAACTCAAGAGAGATCAACTGTGGGAAAAAGAAAAAAGCTACATTTATAGACAACACTTTTTTCCTGTGTTTCGAACAAGGGGTCCCGCATTTTCATTTCACCCTGAAATTATGCCACAAATTATGTCACCCACCTTTAGTTATGTATAAAATACACTGGCTGTCCATAGGGGGAGAGATCTTTCCTCTCCAATCATCTGGGTAGTATTATTGTAATCCACCACCTTCCTTTTATTATGCATGTTTTCCCTGCTAAGAATCCTGAGGATGTAAAAGCCAGAAATAGCCCCAAAGAAATTTGCCTAGTGGTCAAAATAGGACTAGCCAAAATACCAGTAATGCTTATTTCTAGAAACTAGCAATCTTTGCTAACAGAAGTAAGAAGCCCTCTCTCTCCACCAGTGGTATTTCTATTCATGTGACTCACTAACCCTTAATTGTTAGGTTACCTCTGTTTTGTGATTTTAACTGTCAAAAAACATCTCACTTGATAACCTTCCCGATGCTTTCGTAATTGCACATCTGCATTTGTGGGTCTAATTTGTGTTAGCTGGGGTGTCAGATACACAACAGTCATATTGGGGATTATAATTTATAAACTTCTAGACCTGCTCTGAAGTTTCACACACATTCATGCTATAACCAGAATATCCTCGTTAACTGGAGAGTCACACTGCAGTTACTTATTTTATCATCTAAAATGGCTCACTGGGAAGAGGGCTGCTTCCTCAGCTTTTGATTACTAGGTTGTTTTCATCCATGTGCAAATCATGCCTATACTTGTCTTCCCAGCGATTGTGATAATTGTGATAATAGTTTGAAAATGATTAAGAGTCACCTAAAGTCTCTTTGAATCTCATTTTAAAAATAGTTTGTAGTGTAGGAACATTTCATAAATACTGAAGAAACAATTGGCAGAGATTGTTTTATGGGAAAATATAGTTGGGAACTTATCACCTTGACAGAAAGAGTGAAGAAAAAGAAAGTCACCTCTTCCTTTCATTGTTTTCAAGTATTAAAATGTTTTGATTATAGTGACTGAATCCTGCAGCAATTGAACTTGGCTAAAAGAGAAAATACTGGAGTATTGTGACTCAGTATTTTATGGACCATGATAGAAAGAATGTAAGCAAACAAATGCTTGGACTAACAAGTGGCAAAGTCTAATCCTTAAAACTATAATGACCCAAAGAAATGTTTCATCCAAATAAGTGCTTTGAATTTTTCTTCCTGGCTTAATGACCGAGGTGGGGCAGAGGGAGGAATGGAAGGAGGCAGAATATTTGCTCTGGCACTGTCAGTGAAAATGGCTATTAATTTAGAACCCACCCACCAATTCAGCTAGTTGACTAAATGAGATGAAAAGGAGGAATTACAAACTGCTGGCCAGCCTACTCTGGATCCACTAAGAAGTGCTGTATTCATTTGCTAGGGCTGCAGTAACAAATTATTATAACCTCAGTAGCAATTTTTTTTTAATAAATTTATTTATTTTTGGCTGTGTTGGGTCTTTGTTGCTGCACGCGGGCTTTCTCCAGTTGCAGCAAGCGGGGGCTACTCTTCATTGTGGTGGGTGGGCTTCTCATTGCAGTGGCTTCTCTTGTTGTGGAGCACGGGCTCTAGGTGTGTGGGCTCAGTAGTTGTGGCTCGCGGGCTCTAGAGCATAGGCTCAGTAGTTGTGGCCCACGGGCTTAGTTACTCCCCAGCATGTGGGATCTTTCTGGACCAGGCCTCGAACCCGTGCCCCCTGCATTGGCAGGCAGATTCTTAACGACTGCGCCACCAGGGAAGTCCCCCTCAGTAGCTTAAAACAATAAAAATTTACTCTCTCACAGTCCTGGAGCCCAGCTGTGCAAAATCAAGGTATCAACAGGATGGGTTCCTTCTTGGCGGCTCAGAGGGAGCAACTGTTCCACGCTTCTCTTCTGGCTTCTTGAGATTTCTGGAAATCCTTGGTGTTTCTTGGCTTACAGCTGTACAATGCCAGCCTCAGCCTCCACCTCGCATGGCTGTCTTCCCTCTGTGCCTCTCTCTGTGTCTTTTCAGGGCGTTCTCCTCTCTCCGTATGTCCAAATTCCCCTCCTTATAGAAGGACACCAGTCATTGGATTAGGGCCCTCCAATTCTGTAAAACCTTCCCTTAATTTAACTAATTCCATCTACAAAAAACTGATTTCCAAATAAAGTCACATTCACAGGTACCTGAGGATAGGACTTCACATCTCTTTTGAGGGAACACATTTCAACCCACAATACTTCTCAAACTTATCTGCATACTAGAATTACGTGGGCAGTTAAAAAATACTGATACCTGGGTATTGCATCCCAGAGATTCCGAACTAATCAGGAAGAGGTAAAACCAGGGCACCCAGATTTTTTTAACTCCCCCAAGTGATTCTAACGTGAGGCAAAAGTGTCAGAACCACTAGAATAAAGGATTCTAGTTGTCAGTTTCTCGAAAGGATATTTTAGCATAATGAAGGGTGTGCATTTCAGTGAGAAAAATCTCTTTTCCTTTAATCATATTGACAAAAATGAAAAAAAATTGAAAGTAGGTGATCAAAATAAATGGCATGTAATCAAAAAGAATTTTAGAAATTTACCACTTGACACATGTTCATTCAGTGAACATTTTAATGCATGTTGTGTGTTGGGCCCTGTGAGAGGTCCAAAAGTGGTCATCAGAACCTTAGAAATCAGCTGCTTTTCCTCCAAACTCTGGAGGAAGGAAAGGTTTCCTTGCGTTTTGGCCAGTTGTGACTAGGTGTGGAAATTATTCCTTCCCTAAGACACTGCCCAATTATTAGTAAATAGTGGAAATAGAAAGCTTAATGTTACATTAAGTTATTAAAGAAAAAGCACTTCACTGGGGTAAACTGGCTGAAATGTAAAACAATTTCTTACATTTCTTTCTTCAGAGCCTAAAAGACCCACTTCATACAGATGCCTATAAATGTTGTCAAAATACTATTCACCATACTACCTTGTAAGCTCATTAGGAGCTGATGATAGCAACTACATCAACACAAACTTGTTCTTTCTTGTCTCTTGGTCTTCTGTACAATGGTTTCTACCTAGCATAGATTTACCTCAACTTACTTTGTGTCGTTGTTATGGACTGAATGTTTGTGTCCCCCCAAAATTCATATGTTGAAATCCTAACCCCCAATGTGACAGTACTGTGGAATGAATTAAAGAAACCTCAGCTGAAATTGGAGTCTGTGAAGGTTTGTAGGGGGAGCTCTCATGCCTGCCATGCGTGGTCATTTACTACAAATAGGAAAAGACACATGCCTACATCTCAGGGAGGAAGGGGTTGCCTACTTTACTGTCTAGCAGGGAGGAGAAAATGTAACTCTGCCCTTAGACAGCCCAGCCCATCAGACTGTAGCAGCTCAACCAATGAGAAGCCTCCATACTTTGTACTCCCAGCTTCCTCCAGTGGACTCTTTGGTTATTACAGCCCCTTCCAAACCACCTCCCCCCCACACAAAAAAACAATTCCTTATTAAAGCAGGTTCCCCTTCCTTGTTCCCTGGATTTGCCTATGATCCACCATAGTCTGGGTATCCCGAACTGCAATTCCTCTATTTCCGCATAAACGCACTTTTGCTGGTAAAATAACTGGCTATTACATTAAAAACCTGACAATATTAAAAGGTAGAGCCTCTGGGAAGTACTTAGATCATGAGGGTGGAGCATTCATGAATAGGATTTGTGCCCTTATAAGAAGAGACCAGAAAACACACTCTCTCTCTCCTCCCCCACCTCTTTCTCTCTGTCTGCTCTCTGCCATGTGAGGATACAAAAAGAAGCCACCATCTACAAACCAGTAAGAGGGCTTTCACCAGAACCCAACCATGTTGGCACCCTCATCTTGGATTTCCAGCCTCCAGAAGTATGAGAAATAAATGTTTGTGGTGTAGGCCAGCCACTCTATGGTAATTTGTTCTAGGAGGCAGAGCTGACTAAAACAATCTTTGTTTTCATTCTTTATCCCTCATCCAAGATACTTATCCGGCTAATAACAGTCATCCTCTATTCATAAAGAAACAGTTTTTGTTTTTCATTCTCAAACTCCCCTGTGAAGAACTTTATTTCACCTTAAGTTTAGAAAAACTCCCTTTGTCTCACCATATCAGCTAAGATTTTTTAGATATATAAGCATTTCAAAGATACACATAGAGCAGAAGCCCAGTTTTAACATCAATATATTTATTACTGTCAAAAAATTTGCATCATAATAACAGTATGAGCAGAATGAAAATATAAATACGTAAAGGATGTTTTTCTGCATTTCAGCATATGAAAAAAAATCTTCATTTTTATTCCAAGAAATATTGGCAGTCTTGGGGAAAACATTTTAGACAGACAAACCAATAAAATACTTATTAAAACCCACAGTAAAAAAAATGATGAGGTAAATTAATGAAAGGCAAGTTACTTTGTGCAAAAGCCCGTATTTTCAATGAAGTGACATATGTACATAACCTCTTTTTCAAAACATGATCATATTTAAATAGGAAAGACAGTGTTATTCCCATTAATATTGGGAAAATACCCCCCATAAATAGAGTTACTAAATGGGAAACTTACATTGCTTGTGTATAGTAACATACATTAGGGGGAAGGGCTCTTACATGTAGCGTTCTTCAGCTGTTGTGTAATAGGTTTTCAATTCAGGAGCTCTGAACTTCAGGTGCCCTCATTTCTTCCTCAGGGTGCAACCACCTCATCCCTACCAAAGTGCAACCGCTAAGTACATCTGTGCACACCCTCTTTACCAACTCTCTTAACCTTGTCAGTCTGTTGCCATTTCAAATTTCCATGAAATCTACTGTTAAAAAACTGATCAAGAGGCGTCAGTGCTTTCTGATCAAAAAGAGCACAGGTATCAGGTGGTCACTATCTCAGCTCTGCCACCAGTGAACTGGGAAAAGTTACATAATCTTTCTGTGCCTCAGTTTCTTCTTCTGTATAGGAAATTAATATTCGTTGAGATTTTACTTTGGACTAGTCACTGTAAACCTAGAAGAAATAATTCTAAGTCAAACTCTATGATTTCATAACCATTTAAGCAATTCCAATATTGTTTTTTAACTTCCATTAATTTCCATCCCTAAAATTTGGGATGTGCCAACTGGATTATATGTTAACATGAAAACCTAGCTCTTCGAAGTCTGGTCTCTGGACCAGCAGCTCCATGCATCGTTTGGGAGCTTGGTAGAAATGCAGAGTCTCAGGCCTCACCCCAGACCTGCTAAATCAGAATCTGCATTTTAACCAGATTCCCAGTTGCAGGCACATTAAAATTTTACAAGTGTTGGACTGGATGGGTAGCAAAATCCACTTAAACTCACAGGGATGCACAGGAAGCAGAGAGTCTGGCACTGGACCCCACAATTCGAGGCCAAGCCTTGCTACTTGCAGCTTGTGCAATCTTCAGACAGAGAGCTTCCAAATACATGAGTTCACTTTTCTGTGTCTTAGTTCCTTCATCTGTAAAAGACAGTAAAACAATAGTTAGTTACCTCCTGGGGTTGTTTTAAGGGTTGCAAAGCACTGGGTATAAGCAATGAGTACAGTGCCTGGCACACTGGAAACTCTTTCAATCATTAAACGAACATTTACGGAATCTGAATCATGTGTGGGTCAGATATGTGCTGAGGGCTGTGAACGCCACAGTAAACAAACAAACAAAAGACCACACTTTCATGCAGCTTGCATTCTAGTGAGGGATTCTGGCAACAAAAAACATGTAAAAAATAGGGTCACGTAGGGATATGTTCTGTGACATAAAGAGAATGACAGCAGAGCTGTGACAGACAGAAAGTTTGGCAATCACCTTTAGAGGAGAAAACGAGTAGACACTTTAATTAGTTATATTTGATTAACACCCAGAGCTAAGTTCCAGGCACAGTGCTAAGCATTTTACATGCATTCATGTTTCCAGAATCCTCCAGTTTGACCCTCTTACCAGAAAAATGGAGAACTTGCTTGAATAAGGGTATTCAATGGACAAACATTTAAGGTGAAAGTTTCATGGAAGATTTTTTGCCTGTTATCCAGTTACTGTAACAACTTTAATTTTTACTCCCGTTTGGATGCTGAAAACTTACTACTGCTCTTTAGCCTGACTCAAGGAACCTCTCAGAACCACCCACACCAGCACTAGAGATGACAATTCTGTATACTCAATAATATAATCTTTACATCTAGATATGTACTTGGGGACAGTAACATGGCAAAGTCCATAGGACTTATCTTTCCACCCATGGAAACTAAAAGACTCCTCACTTCTTTTTATAGAAATGGGTATGTTTAACTTAGTAACTTGGCTATATTCCAATTTATACTTTTACCGAAGAATGTCAGTCTGTGGGTTTAGTAGATATTTTTCTTCATTTCCTTCTGCTACACAAGAAACAGGCAAACAAATAACTGTTATGTGGTGTCAGTGGCATGAAATAGCTTCTATATTCCAACACAGATGGGGTATCTTAATAATGGGAAGATGATCTCACACTTTAAAGTGCTTTGTTATAAAATGTGCCATATAAAAAGGAAGTTATTATTCTTAGTTATAATACCCTAAAAAAAGGATTTGCCATCTAAATGGCTGCTGAAACTTAACTGCAGAATTGCTTATAATGCTACAATCAGTTGAGGCCAAATTCAATAAAAACTCCATCCGGCATTCACACTGAGAAGACCCACATGTGCCTTTAATTTTTCTTTTTTTTAATTTCCTGGGCTTCCAGCCCAGAAATTGGATGGAAATTTTATTTAAACCTGCTCTTGTGTATCAACTTTTGGTAAATATCAGGTCTTCAGTTGACTCACATTATGCTTTACATTTTGAGCAAAGGGAGGAAATAAAATGATGCATATCTCCTTATATACATGTATTTATACACCTCTTACCTCTTTGACTATGAAACTGTGGCTCACACGAAATGGTCATCATTACTGCTGCAAATTTAGGATGTCCTCCCTTCTGCTGCGACCATAGATTCGAAATTTCACTAAATTCCTTTCCAGCGCTAATCAGCTTTCACCAGCACAGGCAACGAATGTAATCTGAGCTTGGAAATGACTAATTATTTGGAGACAGCAGTGGGGGGTTCAGGTTTAGATTTCTCTCCCTCTAATTTAAAGCAACTTCTCTCCTGTCTTTTTCCCGTCATTTTGCTGCCTGGGGACAGCTCCTCCTCCTTGATAAAAATGCTCTTTCCCTTCCCATTACATAGGGTCTATGTTTATGTATGTATTAGAAGGATAATGCATTATGAGACATCGACTTGAAAATATTCAGAGAAGAGGCACTCCTGTGATGGATGTGGGCCTGGCAGTAATTGCACCTGCTAGGTGCAAGGCATGAGCATAATTTGCATGGAAAGTTTTCTCAGTTCCTTCCAGAATACACCAGTTCTACCCAATAAAACATTTTGTCACACTCAGGGGGTTTGCCAACATGTTCCCAGATTGCAAGCAAAAAGATTATTTACAGTAACCAATAACAACTGAAACGACCATAAACCACAGTTCCGTACCTATTCTATTTTTTTCTTTTGCTAAGTACAGAGACCTTAAGGAGCCCAAATTTACAGCAATTTAATTCTCACAGGAAAAAGCACATTATTTTTATTTATAGTAGTGAGCTCCATCTATCCTTGCCTCCCCTCTTTTGAAACATAAATAATCCCATCTTTTTTTTTTTTTTTTTTAATCCAGCCATTACTTTGACAGGGAAGAACAGTTTTCCTGATAAAGTGAGAAATAGGATAAAAGTGGCCAAGATCAGACAAAGTTACCCAGTGTATCCCAGGACACTGCTGTGTGCTCAAGGGGAAAGGAAACATCACTGCCGAAATCGTTCTGGGGGAAACCCCACCGCACTGGACCCTTTGAAGCAGTTTCTTTCCGCCAGCAAGAAGGACTGGGGCCCTCCATGCGGGCTTCAGTGTAGGCAGCAGTGCTCTGCATCTTACTGACCTGGGTTTTCTACCTGTTATCTTTTAAGCCCCCTGAAGGAGAGTTTTCCAAAAGTTCACATTCCATTCTGAATTGCAGGGGACTAAACAGGAGCATTTATTCCTGGGAGAAATGAGCAAAAATGAGAACGAGCAGCCAAACGGCTATTTCCCTTAAAACCCCTCTCAGGTCTTTTTGGCCCTGGCTGCTGCCCTTGATGAGTGGTTGTGTCCCTCTGACAGTAGGAATCAGAGAGAGGAAAGGAGAGGAGAGGGGACAGGGCTGGAAACCCTTGTTTAAGTCTAATTAAGCAAACAGGAGTAGATTTTTTTTTTCTATAAAGTAAATTTATGCTACATTTTAAAAACAACGTCAAAGAATTATAAAATTCAGCCCCAATTTCAATTTTATTCACAAGGACTATTGTTAACAGTATCCTGGGTCATCCTTCTAGCAATGGTGAATGCATAAATATGCATGCGCACGTGTATATAAGCAAAAAACTGAAAATACTTTTCCTGAAACTTCTTCCTCCTAGTAATACCTCTTGAAGGTCATTTCATGCCAATACTAGTAGATGTACTTCCCTCTCTGTAGGTGGCTGCATTATATTCCATCCTATGGCTCCACTATACTTTAATTAGCTGTTCTTTTAATAATGGACAGACAGGTAGGCTGTTTTTTCAATTAGAAGTAAAGCTGCACTGAACAACCTTTGCACAGGTATGGGAAGTAAGTCTAGCCTAGCTGTTCAAACCACGGGTTTAGGACTTTAACAGGCTTTCATTCAAGCCTAGGTTGTCCAACCAAACACTGTCTGTATGTATTTAAGACAATAAAGGCGATAAGATCTACCTCATAGGGTCCTTGTAAAAAGACAAAAAAATTAGTGATTATTCTCATAACTTACTCATTTCAGCCTTAGGCAAGTTAATTTCCTCATCACTAAATCAGGGAGTAATAATAGACCCAGGGGTGCTCTGGGGACAACCAAGAACTAATTCACTTAAATTGCGCAATCCGCTACCTGGTACGTAGCGGGCCCTTAATAAATATAGGCTTTAATATTAAAATTGCTCATCTTTGCGCACTTGTGGGAGAGCAGCTGTAGGAAGCTTTCCTAGAAGTGGAACTCCTACCTTTTACCCGTGCTCCCCGGGGCCCGACTGTGCGCGCACAAGGCCACCCAGCGGTGACACGCTGACCGCCGCCCCCTCTGAAGCCGCGCCCAGGGCCCTGCGGAGGCCGAACGCACGTGGGCGCACGCTGCCTGAGCGCAGGGCGACGCGGGGTCCTACCGGGCGCAGGGGCGCGGAAGCGCGGGTTGGTGGGGGGGCACGCGGGCGGCGCGAGGCGCGGGACCCCGTTGGCTGCTCCGCCGCGCTCCCCGCCCCTCCCTCCCCTCTCCCCTCCCTCCCCTCTCCCCTCCCTCCCGTGCCCGCGCCGGAGCGGAGGAAGCGCAGACAGCGCTCGCTTGGCGCCAGCAGCGGCCACAGCAGACTGGCACGCAGCGGCGGTGGCGGCTGGCGGGCGGGCGCCGCGGGCTCGGCCGGGAACGGCGCGGACCGGGGGGCTGCGGCGGCGGCGTCTCGCGCGGGCGCGCACGGCTGCCCATCGAGCCCCGGCGATCGGCGGCTGACCGGCCGGCGGAGCTGGCACCTGGTGAGCTAGCTGCCGGGACCAGGTAGGTGGGGCATGCCCGGCTCCTCTCGCCGGTCCGGGTACTGGGATGAGCCATCTGCTGGGGCAAACTTTCCGCACTGGCTTCACGGCTCCTCAGCCCCAAAGTTTGTTTGCGGGGAAATACACTCGACGGGTTGAGAATAAAAGCTGCCTCTTCTGGCTGTTTTGCTTGGGGGAGATTATTTTTCTCCTTCTCGGGAGAGGATTGGTTTCCTGATGGGAAGACTCCGCATCCTCGGCACGAGCGTGGGGTAATGCGAGGTGGGTTCCCCTGGCTTGTCCTTAGCTCAGCGGATTTGGCCAGGGAAAGTTGGGAGAAAAAAAAAAAAGTTGTTCACTGTAAGGGTGCAGAGGAAGAATCCCAGGTCCATGGTGCAGAGGGTGGAAATGAGATAATTTTTTGCCAGAAACCCCCTTCCTGGCTTCCACCTCTAAGGATGGAGAGTGCCAGGGTGGAGAATGCTTCCATTAGCGATCAAGTTTTCCGAGCTGCATTTTCTTTCCACTTTCAAATCTTCAGTCTTGGATGGAATGCCCCGTTGCGTTTATTTGCCAGGTTTTCTCTGATGGGCTGTGATCCAGTTTAATTGAGATCGGCCACTGTTCTTGGCTGCTTCTCCGTTCTCTAAGGAGCTCTGCAAGGCTAACCAAGCAGGTACCAGAATGTCGAGAGGTCGAGATCAGAAAACCAGGAAGTGACAACTGGGCACTCCAAATCACAGCACCTTGGGGAATTTTTTTTTTTTTTCTTTTTTTTGGTTTGTTTGAAATGCACAGCTTCTGGGCTCTGCTTGTGCAAAGCTCCGCACGGCTCGCCAGTCCTTGTGTCCTTTCCTGTATTGCATTTGCGTATTGATTTACAACACGGAGATGCGCCCAGAGGAATGATTTAATAACGAACGGTGACCGCTATGGGGAGGAGAGCAAATCTCCGTTCTGAGCCGAAGGGAGGGGAACAGACAGAGCTCTGGGAAAGGGGTGGAAAGTCTGTTCATCTCAAACCAAGATGTGGGGAAACAGAGCTAGAGAAAGCAACAGACAGGAGTTGTGTCATGTGCAGGAGGGCGGTCAGAAACCCCAGCTCATACAGTGAGTAGGTAAATCCAGAAATAATTTAAAAATGATCAAGCAAGAATAACTGGAAAAAAAAAAAGTAGGAAGACTGTACGTGCTGTGGTTTCTGTCTGCCCCCACAGAGATGAATATCACACCAGCTGAAAAAGAATCCTGATCTGTTAATAGATTAAAAACAGGAATTAATCAGAACAATGATTCAGAGCCCTTCAGAGATTGAAAGGAGGAGTAATTGCCTTTGAAAGAGCTATTGCCTCTCGATATTGAAGTCAAATGTGTTACTTTTGCCTTGTTAGCTGTGTTTACTAACAGTCATAGGACTTCGGCTGCTATAACCTGGTATCTGCGTCTGTGGTTTTAACCCTTTGTGAGTCATGGTACTAGGGAGGAAGTTGTCTGCCGGTTAATATTCATACCCATTTGAGCATTGTTAGCAAAATGCCTAATATGTGCCAGTTTCTGATTACAGTAAGACAGGTTCTTGTAAATGTTGTTCATAAAAGATGTCTGATTGGGTTCAGCCTCCTTAATGGAAAGACTGTGCCAATTCTAAAAATAGTGGCTTCAGGAATTGCTGATCTTTGAATGCTTGCTTGAAGTCAGTTGAGAGTCAACATGTGGTTTGAGGACCCTGGAAAGGATCCATATCCACCAGGGACATAGAGCAAATTGCTGCACTTTTTTTTTTTTTTTTTTTTACATGAAAGGTGAGGTTGAATACATATGTGTGGCCCTCCTATCTAAAGATGGGATATCGGAGGCACTGAATGGCTAATTGATCTGCAGGGGAATAGATTCAGTCAGTGGCTGCCTCAGACAATAAAATTCAGCCCCACGTCCTGCTTGCTGTCTGGATGTCATTAATGTCAGCCTGAAGACATGAAGGCATTAGTTCATTTCTCCAGGAGAACTCTTAAGTTTTAAATATCCTTCACAACACAACCAAGTAGCCCAAGTGTTCCTTAAAATGGCAACAGAACATTTAATAGGACCAAAGTGCTGAGCAGTTTCAACTGGAGCAAAAGATTAGCTGCGGACAACAAGCTGCAGCCTTTCCGTTGCTGATTTATGTTCAATTTTATCACTGTCACATTTCATATATACCTAGTTATTACAAACTAATAGCCTCTTCGCTCTGCTGGCAAAATATGTCTTTCTCTTTTGTAAGTTCCTAACTCCTTCTCATGCATTCAGTACACATCTTCCGGCTTTGTTTTAACTACGTAATTTAAGTGTCCAACTTGAAGTTCTCATTAACTCTTAATATGTTTTGTGCTGAAATAGTATATAAGTATAATTGCCCCTTTCAAACTGCCAGATCTATATATAGTTCACTATATTGTTGCAATGCCACCAGAGAATTGTATGACTGGTTCAATGTTCTGTGTTTTCCAGTCACCAGTTAGTAAGTTGTTAGCAGTAAAATAGTGTTAATTTTATGCATTGGGAGATATTCAGATGGCAGGAGGATTTATTGATGCTGTACATGTTTGCTTGCCATCTCTGATTTAATGATCACCACCAGTCCATCTTTAATAAGGCTTCTGATCTTAGGGAGTTACTTTGTCTCTTTGAAGGTGGGCATCTCTGAAGTGCTGCCATGGTTTTAATAAGCATTTATTAATCACTTAATGCTGGTGGACTACTTCCTTTCTTATGCTTGATAATAATGCATTCGATAATACCCTGTTCGCAAAGGTATTTGGCAGTAATTAGCTTGTTGGAGCCACAGAGCATTTTAAGATAGAACATTGCTTTAAAGTTGATGGGTTACAGATCTTAGTCTCAGATCTAATTTGTATAAAAAATTCAGAATTGGATCACGTGTGCTAAATGGTTTTTGTGAAGGACACCCCCAAGTGTCCTCCTCCCCCGCCCCACTCCCCTTCCCCACCACAGCATAGTCTATCTCCTAAACACTATGGAACATTCTTTTTGAAAACTTGCTGCACTAGAAGTGTACTTTTTTGTTGAAACTTTGTATGCCAAGTTTCAATCCATAGTATGGTTTTATTTCCCTCCTTTTTATGTGCATGTTGTAAACAAGAAATAAGGCTTTGTAATAGAAGTGCCGGTGGAACTTTATTGCATCTCAAACAGCTCTGCTACTTGGAATGTAAATATTTGTAGAATCTTTACTGTGCAAGAAGCTGCCTTGCAAAAAAGTGAGAAAAAAATGACTGTTTTATTAAGTAGGATAAAATAATTCAGAAGGTATGCATGTTCCTTATTGCAGACATATTGACATTTTAAGAAATAGATTATATATGTTACAACAATTCCATAGCACTCTCTTAGGTGCCTTTAGAACTCAGACTATAAATTTTCTGTGTTCTAAAACAGAACAAATTTGTCCCATTTGTTTTTCTAAATCTCTTGACTTTCAATGCCTTTCAAATGTTAAAAGATGAGCTCTGTAATTCAAAAAGCACTTTGATTATATTTCTGATAAATAAACCTGACAGTATACTATTTTTAATAGGAGAAAGAATTCTTGGGATCATTGCAGTACTTCAGAAAATCTTATTTTGGGAACTAGTGCGACTCATTTCTCGTGTCCTTTTGATTCTAACTCTGAAATATTTCTCCAATTGGCCCACTTCCCTCCACATCCACTCACATCATCCTACTCCAGGTCACTACCTTCTCTCCTGGGACAACTGCGCTGGCTTCCCTGTCTCCTTTCTTTCTTCTTTCCCCAAATCATTCTCTGCACAGCAGGCAGGGCGGTATTTTTCTTTCTTTCTTTCTTTCTTTTTTTAATTTAGTTAAATTTAGTACTCCTCTCCTTCAAGCATTTCGATAGCTTTCTGCCACATTCTGAACTATTCAGTATTACCTAGAGAGCCACGTAGGATTTAAACACTGCCTGTCTATCCCGCCAGCATCATCTCCTCCCATGCTTTTGGGAATGAGCACTTAGTAGGCTTTTTTTTATGTCTGTGGTTTTGTTGACCTCCTTCCTACCTTAGGGCTTCTTCTGTTCCTTTGCCTGGTAGCTCCCTTCAGCCTTTACCCCCAAACACACAAAACGTGCTTGTGTGTGTGCGCGTGCGTGCACGCACGCACACAGAGGCACACACATTACAAATTCTGACTGGTGTTCATTGCTTCTTAGCTCACAGTTTAAATATCAGTTACTAAGAGAGGGCTCTCTTTCATTTCCTTCCTCCTCTAGATTAGGGCACCTCTGTTACGCTCTTTCTGTTCACGTCCTCCATAACTTTCTGATCATATTCCTCCTTATCATAACTTGGAACTATTTCCTTACCTGATTCCTTGTTGACTGTTCTGTAAGCCGTCTTGTAAGCAGTTACCACATCTGTTTTACTTGCTACTACAAAGCAGCTCCTATCACAGTACCTGGCTCACAGTGGAGTTTGATCCACCCATGAGAATTGTGCTTTTGGGGGTGCTGAGTTTGCAACATGTGACTGGGCACCCCTGTGACCAAAGATCCTGTCAAGAATGTCCCTGTTCAGCAGAATTCTGCAGCTGGCTTGCAAAGGGTTCTTTCTGTGGCTTCGCCCATAGTCTCTTAGATCTCTAGAATATCTACTACTTGAGACTTATTTTGTCAAAATGGAATTCATCATTTTTCTTCCCAGGCTGGTTCCAGTTTAGGTGATCTCTTCTTTCTTTGATTCTCATTGTGGTCCTCAAGGCAAGTGACACCAGTGGTCTTCAGCACCATCCTCTTCCTTTGTTCTGTAACCAGTCAACTGATTAAAAATAGAAGAACTTTTATTTGGGTTATTATGCACCAGCTTAGGGTTCAAGCGCTTTATTTGCTTTACACTTCTTACCTAAATGCAGCAGATTAAGAAATGATCCTCCTCCCCACACTCCCTTTCTTGCTCCAGTCTTTCCAACACATGGTGCTATATTAATCCATCTTGTCATTGGACACCCACTGCCTAGAGAAAAACTGCCACTGATGCAGCCTGTCTACGTGAGACTTCTTCCCCTCGTTCTCCTCCATATAGAGTGTTCCAAGTACAGGCACCATCTTTAACTTTCCTTACAATTCAGTGTAACACTTGTGGCTTCAGGGTCCCTGCACCCATGGGTTCCACCCCAAGCCCCTCATTCCTGTCTCAGCTCATCTCTACCCTCAATTCACTGTTACTTCTGCCAGGAAAGCTCTTCACTTTTAAACCTGCCATTTGCCCAGTGGTACCCACCCATCTGTTCCTCCAAGAAGTCTTTACTGTCCTCCCAGACTAGATTTGAGCCCCATGCTGTCTGCTCTCACCTGTATTTTAAAATGTTCTTCTTTAGAGGGAGAATGGATTAGAGTTTAATTAACACTGTACGTTTGTTTAATATCTGCCTTTCCTGATAGTCTGTGGGTGGAGTGGAACACACATATTAGGATTTTGGTAAATATTTGTGGAATGAAAGAAAGATAGTCAGATTCTACTATAGTTATATTAAGGCATCTTTTTTTGGACTTAAAATTATTTTAGTGTATATTTAAAGATTTTTATTTTATCTTGCACAGTTTCTGGGTGACAAGTCATTCATTGACAACAGATGACTATCTTGAAATGGTCTGAATTTAGAAAATTCTCTGACAGACCTATGCCCTAAAAGAAGCATAAGCTAGGGACTTCCTTGGTGGTGCAGTGGTTAAGAATCCGCCTCCCAATGCAGGGGACACAGGTTCGAGCCCTGGTCCGGGAAGATCCCACATGCTGCAGAGCAACTAAGCCCGTGCACCACAACTACTGAGCCTGCACCCTAGAGCCTGCAAGCCACAACTGCTGAGCCCGTGTGCCACAACTACTAAAGCCCACGTACCTAGAGCTTGTGCTCCACAAAGAAGAGTAGCCCCCACTTGCTGCAACTAGAGAAAGCCCACGCACAGCAAGGAAGACACAACGCAACCAAAAACTAAAAAAAAAAAAAATTAAAAAAAAAAAAAAGAAGCATAAGCTAAAAGGTTGTCAGTACCAAGGATTGGTCCTTGGTATAATTGTTTCATTTTAGTGCGAGGGGGGTAATTTGGAATTCTCAAATTTCATTATTTTATTAGAGTAAAACATTGGCATAAGAAAGAAAGAACTAAATGACTGCATCACAACAAATCAAAAGCACTTCTTCCTAAGCGATAACTAATTACTTAAAAATGGGGGAAAGGCTTATGGGCATTAAACAATCTCACCAATCATCCTTCAAAACAGAAAGCCCCTCTTATAGTGCTGAATATACTCTACTTTTCTTTCACTGCTTCCCAGTTAATGATCTTTCTAGAAACATGAACTGTCCTGTTGAAATCATGGAAATTCCTTGGCCCTAACAGGACTTCCTGAGTTACCTGTGGGAGTGAGTCTTGGTAACCGGCATTTTAAAACTTTTTGTTTTGAAATAATTATACTCACAGGAAGTTGCAAAGATAGTACAAAGAGTTCTATATATCCTTCACCCAGCTTCCCCTGATGGTCACATTGCCTATAGCTGTCGTATGATTCCGGAACCAGGAAATTGATCCTGGTGCATTACTCTTAACTAGACAACAGATCTTATTCTGGTGTCACAATTTTTTTAGCCTGATTGCAAGAATATGTGTATACCTCTATGCCGTTTTATCCCATATATAGATTCATGTATCTAGAATTTTAATTTAAAGAACAACTATCCTGAGAGCTACAGTTTCCATGTAATCATACACTGATGTAATATTTTTGCAAGTATCTTTGAGGTTTCAAAAGTTCCAGTTCCATAGACCTTTTTCCATGCAAATATTTGTCTTCTTAAATATCATGAAATTCTTTACCTTGGAGTTGCCTGTATGTTAAAGTTGCTTTGGAAATGGAAATCTTGGCATTTTATAAACCAGGATGTGACATTTTGGTGGTTCTCTGTGGTTATCAGTTTGGGAATCTGTGTTGACTTTCCATACTACTTTTAAAAAGTTCTGCAGGTAAGGGTGTTTATCATTGTAATCAGACTTGGACAGTATTTTTATGCCACTAGGACAGAGACCCAGCTGAATACTTTCTTGTACTTTCTAACTGAATCAGAGTCCATTATTATTTCTTACATAGAAATAGTCACTCTTTAAAATAACTTAACACATTGCAGTAGTCGGTAATGACCCTTTTCAGGCAATTAAAATCAACTCGAACAATGTAGCTAGTGATCTAATCTGATGGCTGCTACTCAGTTGGGCTGGCTGCTTCTGTGAATGTAAAGCAGCAGAAAGTTGCTGATTACCATTCCTTGTTACTAATTCTGATGAATATTCTGAGGGCTCTGGAATACAGATAAGGCACAGTTGTACCAAAGTCGGGTGCATGCAACAGTAGACAGTACCTCCCTTACCTCTATCCATCCCCTATACCCACAAAGGCATTACATTTGTATATATTAGACAGTTTGTCATTTTTCTCAACTATTCTTAGTGACTCTTTACTAGGACTTCTTTTATTTTTGCCAAGTAAAACCAACTAAGAACTGGGTATATCTGTGCAATTTGGAAATTTGAGCCTTGTGTGTCAAAGATTTTCTCTCTTTCTCACTTTTTCATACCATTAAATGAAATGTTTCTCATATGCAATGGAAAGATATACATGTTTATATTTAGTATTAATTTACTGAACTGTTATGGTGAGACCACCATGTAAAGAAGCCCAGACAAGCCTTCACTAATATTAAGCAGTAATTGCCCCTGTGGAGTTGGTTCTCTAGTACTTAGTAGAAATATGTTTTTAAAAATAACAAAAGGGTTTCGATATATGGGTTTTGTTACGTCATGAAACAAACCACATATTCTGTGAAGATGCTTATATGTGGAGGGCATATTTCCGTATAATGGGAAATGCTAGACTTATAGGCATTATTTCTTTTTAATCTAGTAGGGTCTTAATTGCCTGTTGCTGTAAATGGTTTTGCATTACGACTTGCTTGGAAATATCTTTTGTCATTTTTCTAGAAATTTCTTATGGGGTTTTCCTCCTGAATCTTGATTTTTTAAAAATTCTTACATCTGTTTATTAATAATCTGATTATTTCTTTGTCATTCTTCTCACCCACTTTGATCCCCCCCCGCACATTACCCAAGACATATATTAGAATAGGAAATAGCTTAATACCAAATCATAAATTCATAGGGTAAGAAACACATCCATTTTGTATGCTTTCAAGCCGAAGAGAATAAAATAAATGATGGGGAGGTGTTTGCAGTTTTATATAGGATTAAATGCCCATGTTATTTAAAGTTAGTTTCTTCTTCCTCCTCTTTTTCATCTCTTCTTCTTCTTAGTTTTCTTTCTTGCTTTAGGGTCATATTTTTGAATTGACTCTTCTGTACTGACCCCTAGTGCACAAATGTTTTCAATTGTCTCTAATTGAAAATATTACATATATTTGTTTGCAGGTGTTCCACCCCCAACCCCCAAGGATGGGAAAGGCAAGTCTAAAATATATCAAGTTTGACCATCAGAGAAAAATAACTTTAGAAAAAGATAAAGCACACATCAGCCCTGTGGGAGACTGTTTGCAAAGATGGCTGCAGTAATACTGTCCTTGGTACTCTGCACGGTGACGTGCTCTTTCTTCGCTTTAAGCAATGAACCTATTTCCCTTCCCTTTGGATCTGGGCTAGCCTATGGCACTTGAGCTATAAAATGTGGACAAAGTGAAGTGGCGTGATTGTGAATGCTGAGCCTCAGCCTCAAGACACTGAGATTCCATTCTTGTCCTCTTCCTGAGACCACCATGTAAAGAAGCCCAGACAAGCCTTTTTGACCTGAGAGGCCAGGTAAAGACAGTGTCAGTAGCCAGAATTGGTAGTCAGTCATGTCAGTGATCAATTAAGCCGTCAGAAGATTAAGATTACATGAGTGACCCCAGGCAGAACTGGCAAACAAATTGCTCAGCTGAGCTCAGGTCAAATGCATAATCATCAGCAAATAAATATGGTTAAGTGGTTCAATTCGGGGGTAATTTTTGCCACAGTCACACACACATTCTAATTTAAGAAGCATATTTTAAAAAATTTAGATAAATATTTTAAAAATGTGGGGTCTTATCTCTTTTTTGTTTTATAAATGTTTATAAATTTTATTTTTGGCTGCATTGGGTCTTCATTGCTTTGCGTGGGCTTTCTCTAGTTACTGTGAGCAACTACTCTTGGCGGTGCGCGGGGTTCTCACTGTGGTGGCTCCTCTTGTTGCAGAGCACGGGCTCTAGGCACGCGGGCTCAGTAGTTGTGGCTCGTGGGCTCTGGAGCACAGGCTCAGTCGGTGTGGCGCACGGGCTTCGTTGCTCGGCGGCATGTAGGATCTTCCCGGACCAGGGATCGAACCCGTGTCCCCTGCATTGGCAGGCAGACTCGCAACCACTGCGCCACCAGGGAAGTCCTGGGAATTTCCTTTTGTGTAGGGAACTGTCTCAAGCCAAGGTTATGCCTTTTCTTGGGTGATGGCTCATGCCAGCGACTGGTTGATTTGGGGCAACAAAACCTGGTCCCCTAGCTTTAATTTAGGACAACTCTGGAGGGTGATCCCAGCCCCAAAAGCCCTTTGGGACCAACTGATGCCCCCGTTGCAACTACTTTAAGTTTCACAGTCCCCCTCTGCCTGTTCTTGCTTTGTTTACTTCCTTAAACCTGTTTTTTTCAAGAGCATTTCTCCACAAACCTTCTTCGTCTCAGATTTTGTTTCTAGCGAATCCAAGTTATGAAAGGCCCTTATGTGGGACACATTCTCATGGCAGGGGGTGGAAACCCAAGAGGCTTAGCTGAACTGTGCAGTTGCTTAAAACTTGGGCTAGAACTGGTCATATATCAGGTTTTCTAACATTTCATTGGCCAGAAGTCACTGTAAGACCAATAAAAAAGGTAAAGATAAGTGAATGTTTACAAATAATAGTATAATCTACCATAGTCTACCTTATACACACAAAATATACTTTTAGTCGTGTGTACACAAATTATGCTCACTCGCTTCACAAGAACTATACCCCAAAAGTCTTACCTAATCATTTCATCAGGCTGGAAGTCCAAGATTTTATTAAGGTCCCAGAATCTTATGAGACTGGACCAAACCATTACTAGCACATTATAGTTTCTGCTGGGTCCTGGCATATGTCTCATATCTTGATATGCTACTGAAAAACTGCATGCCCAAGACAATGGGCAGAAACGTATTCCACATATAGGCCTGGGGGTGAAGAAGGAATATTTGTGAATAAGAATACAGTTTACCTATATGATTTAGCTACTGCCGCAATGATTCTACATAAAAAGCAACCAGAAAATTTCAGTAGCCTCAAAGAAGAGGAATTTATCTAGTTCTCACTACTACAGATTGGCTGGGGTAGCTCTGCTGAACTCAGCTGGGCTTGCTTATATTTTTATGGGTGAGCTGAGAGTTGGCAGATCTTGACTGGGCTTGGCTGGGGTGCTTTGCTCAAGCTGCAGGTCTGGCTGGCTCAGGTATTTCCACATGCTATTTTGGTGTGCAAGCTAAAGGAGAAGCTCTGTGGTAGAAAATATGCTTATGCCAATTGCATGGGTGCAAAAGGTAAGTGGAAACATATAAGGTCTATTTTGATCTTGGCTTGCAACTAGCGTGCTATCACTTCTGTAGTGTTCTGTGGGCCATAACAAGAAACATGGCCAAACTCAAATTCAAGGGAGGGGAATTATCCTCTGCCCCTTAAGTGGGAGGAACTGTAAAGTCACATGGCCAAGGGCGTAGGTACAGGAAGGGGTGGAGAATTGGGGCCAATAATGCAATCTGCCATACCACCAAACCTCATATCCATTAAGCATTGTAAATTCCCTCTAGATTTTAGTTGCTTTTCAGATAAGAAACAGGAAATGTAAATGTCACTTTATTGCCCATGAATGAATTATAACTCTCTAATTGCTGCCTAAGTGGAGGAGTCCTGTATAAGGCCCAGGAATACAGAGAGGTAGAAAATACAATGAAAGCTCTCAGGGAACATATAGTTGAATGGCAAGAACTGACATGTTTTTAGAAACCTAGTGAGCAATATTATGAAACTGTGCCTAGTCATAATGCCTATGCTTCTTAATCCAGGCAAACTTCGTTTACCACTTAATAGTTTGTGTCCTTGGCTACATTAATTGACTCTCTGCAGTCTAGTTTCTTCATCTGTAAAGCTGGAATATTGGCTCCAGCTGTGTAGATTTGTTGTAATAAATACAGGAGGTAAGGACCTTGGGAGATACATGAGGCCCTTAGGAAAACTCAGTAGTTTTGCTACCTGTTGATGTTTGTGTTTAAAGTATTAGGGTTGGTGTCCATATTATTCACTATTTGCATTTTATAGTATATATATTCACAGAATAATGGAGATGTGGTTTATGCTAAACGACGAGAGTTGAGAAGAAAAGGAAACTGGGGTGACTATCGAGTAGAATAATCAGGGAAGGCTTCCTGTGAATCTAGGACTAGGCTGAATCCTCAGTGCATGGAGGGCTGGAAGTCAAAGCACACGCTGTTTGGTTGGTAAGAGCTGCCCTGGCAGGTTCTTGAACCAGTGAGTCATTTCCATGCTTGTCGTAGTTGAGAGCGTGTTAAGGGGCTACTTGGCAGGTTGTAAGTTGTAACGGTAGAAGACCTTGCTTTGGGCGGAGTGTCAGATATTAGCGCGTGGAGGTAGATTGGAGGCCGTGTCCTGTTGTCAATCTCAGATATTAGGAGACCAAGGAGGGGGTGGATCTAGGTAAAATCTCTCTGTAAATAGCTTTCATGTTTTTGTCCAAAAATCCTTATAAAGCTTAGCATCTTGGAATCTGTGTTACTAGTGAGGCCAAAAAGATTCATAGAATGCCTTAGATCAAATAACAGGTTAATGACCTAACCAGAAATGGAATCCATATTGTCCCATGTCTGGAAACAATGCATTTTTCACTCCAGAACAGCCTCCACTTTTTTATTTATTTATTTATTTATTTATTTATTTATTTATTTATTTATTTATTTATTTATGCATGCATGCATGCATGCATGCATGCATGCCTGCCTGCCTGTGTTGGGTCTTAGTTTCTGTGCGAGGGCTTTCTCTAGTGGCGGCGAGCGGGGGCCACTCTTCATCGCGGTGCGCGGGCCTCTCACTGTCGCGGCCTCTCTTGCTGCGGAGCACAGGCTCCAGACGCGCAGGCTCAGTATTTGTGGCTCACGGGCCTAGTTGCTCCGCGGCATGTGGGATCTTCCCAGACCAGTGCTCGAACCCGTGTCCCCTGCATTGGCAGGCAGATTCTCAACCACTGCGCCACCAGGGAAGCCCCAGCCTCCACTTTTGAGAAAAAAAATTATATGACTGTAAATGGGAGCTATTGACTTGTCTTCCATAGTGATTGTGAGTGAACTTTTCTACTCATCTCAGACCCCAAGGGACCCATTTGTCATTCTATGTAAGATTTCATCTCTAGGACTAAAATTGAGTTTACTTTTCAGGACCTCTTTCAGCTTCCCATCCCAGCTTAAACCTGTCTCTTCCCTTCTTTCCAAGGCGGTCCGCCCTCTGCTCTTTTGGTCATGGAGTCTTTGATTGGCTCATTTTCCTTCTCCCTCATATGAATCATTTATTTTTTGCCTCTTTTTCTCTTCATTGTAAAGAGAGGAACACAGAATCTAACAAAAAGTTTCATCTACCACTGGTGCTTTCCTTTCCATTATTCCGCATTAATATCTGGAATCCTCTTAATGGTTTTCTCTACCCCTGTCAAAATCATATGCATGTTTTTAAAAATTCGGTTTAACGTCTCTCTTTTCTCTCTCTTTTTAGCTCAGTTAGCTTTATCTAAAGGTCTAAACCTATTTATGTTGTTTGCTTTATTACTGATAGAAACTGTTGATAATTATTTATCCCTCCCCAGGAGAGGATGATTTTTTTCCTGCCCTATTGCTGATGGCAGACTTGGTCCCTTGACTGACTTTGGCCAATGGAATGTGAACATTTCACATTTAGTTACTTCCTGCAGGGGCTCTGGGAGACAGTACTTGGTTCTGTGTGTCCTCATCTGCTTCTGCAGTCATGGAAGCCCATGTTAAGATGGAGTTTCTGTGAGCCTGGAGCCTGAGTGACTGCCATGTGCAGAGCCCTCTGTTGACCTGCAGTAGACATCAAATATAAGCATGAGATAAACTTCATTGTCACCATCTACAGAGATTTTCAAGTTATTGGTTGGTACAGCATAACCTGCCTTATGCTGGTCAATATACAACATCTACTTGGATATCTGAGAGCCCTTCAACCTCAATATGTGTAGAGTTGACCTCATCAGCATCCTGGCCAGAGTTACTTTTCTACCAGTGTTCTCCACTGTCCCCACAAGAAAGCAACACCAGGACTGAATCACTTGCTCAACCCATAAACCTGGGATTTCCTGCTGACTTCTTCTCCTTTTTGAGCCCATATTGAATTGGCAACAAGTCTTGTCTTTCCTACATCCAGAATATCCGCTGAAACTGCCCAGTTCTCTCCACCTGTAATGCCAACAGCTTCAATTAAACAACCATCATCATTTTTCTCAGTTATTACAAAAACATCCAGTCTGGTTTCTCCTGTCTCCAGTATCTATTCTTGACTATTTTGATTCTATTTCCACACTGCAGCAAGTGTTTTAAATATGCAACCCTGTTGAAATGCTTACCAAAACTTTAGTAACTTTCAGTTGACCTTAAGGTAAAGTCCAGGTTACTTGACATGGCTCCTAAGGACTCTGTGTGATCTCTCCCCTTCCTGCCCTCACTGGCCTTACTATGGGGAGCTCCTCCCTGTGCTTTCTGATGCTAGCGATGACGGACATCTTCCATTTCTTGAGCAGGCCTTTGCATATGCTGTGACCACTGGCTGGGGTACACTTCCCCACCCCCATTGCTTCTGCCCCATCCCCATACATACATTCATACACACTCACCAAGCAGCCATTGCCTGGCTCACTCCTATTCCTCTTTCAAGTTTCAAGTTAAACAGCACTTCCTGAACAGATGACAGTCTTTTGCTCTACCTTCTGTATCTCTCATTATTCTTATTGGGTGTCTGTTTTCCAGATTGAGTAGTTTGAGGGAAAGAAATTTGTCTTTCTTGGCCCCTCCTGTCGTACCCCCCCAATGCCTGGCAGAGAGTAGGCTCTCAGAAATATTGAGGCAGTTAGATGAAATCCACAAACAACCTGCAAACCACTCATGAGCCTTCCCTGTTTGAATTCTTGTAACTCTTTGTATAGTTGAGATTTTTCAGCACCGTTTAATGTGGACTAATTATGTACTAAGTGCTATGCTAACCACTTCATTTAATCTTTACAACAAATGAGCACTGTAGCTACCTTTCTCATGATGCTTATCATATTGCTCCAACATAGTTATTTCTAGATTTAGAAGAAATCTCCACATCTATATTTTAACTCTTTGTTACGATAGCATTTGGTGTACTGTATTATAATTGCCTTTATACCCCTCTATGCTATAAAATTTTCTACCTGCTGGTCACCTGTTCCTGGCATACAACCTATATCTTCGTAAGCATTCCATATTCATTTGATGAATTAATAATCATGCTTAAACTCACATTAAATTGTTGATATTACTGTGGTTAATTTTTTCTCTGTGCCTTACAACTAGAGATGCCTCACTGGAAGGAAATATTTGTTCATTGATTCTTTTGTAGAATTAATATGAATTCCTTACAGTATTAAGGAAGGTAGTATAACTATGGAAATGACATGGCATTGAATTCAACTATAAATGTATCGGTTACTTTTTGCAGGGTGACAAACCATCCCCAAATTTAGTGGTTTAAAACATTGATTTTATCGTTTACAGTTGTGTGAGTGGGTTAGGAATTTGAACAGGGCTCTTCAGGGATAGCTCATCTTTAATCCACGTGGTGTTGGCTGGGGTGACTTGGCTGGGCCTGGGAAATCTGAGATAGCTTCACTCACAAACTTGGTGCCTCAGCTGGGGTAACGAGTGACTGGGACCTGAGTGGGTTGCTGTCTCTCACCTGTCATCATTCAGTAACCTAGGCTTACTTTCCTTTACTTTCCACGAGAGTGAAAGTGGAAGCCTCTTAAGCTCTAAGCTCAGGACTGGCGGAGCGTCCCCTCTGCTGTATTCTGTTGAATAAAGCATGTCACAAGGCCAGTCCAGAATCAAGAGCAGGGGAAACAGACTTGACTGGAAGAAGCAGCGTGGTGCACAGCATTAAGAGGAATTGTTGACTGCCATATTTACAGACAATCTGCCACTCTAAGGGAACTCTTTATCTTCTAAATTTTCTTCTAGAAGTTTCCAAGATACTCCTAATTGGTATGGGGAATAGAAAGTCTATTCTGTTAAATTCAATGTCTTGTGATTTACTAAAAGTTAATATTTTTTGTAAAACCTGAAGTCATTTCTAAAACTCCTAAAGGACTTATCCATTCTATTTCCCTCATTATTACCACGTTTATTTTTAGTATTGCTAGAAGTGTCTAATTTTTAATGATTAAGAACAATAAACAGAAATTAATCCTGATGAGTGAATTAGAATGAAAAGTGTCACCTGCAAAGATGGCTTTGAACATTGTAAGCTTGTTTTAAGTATCTTGTGATGATACTTGATTGGTTTTAAAATTTACATAGGCAAAGTACAAATCCCTGAAAAAGAAACTTCCAAGTCCACAGTAATGCAAGTTTGCAAGAAGTTTTCTTCCTCTATGAGTGCTGCTCTAACTTTATCTGTTTTTAAAAATAAATGTGCTGATCAATGTCATGAATAATTAAGTGAAAGGAGTTGTGGGATTTGGGGCTGTTTTCTTTTTAGTAATTGTAAATTCCATTTCACAAAGCCACAGCTCAGTGGCTAGGAGGAAAAAAGTCTGGGTTCTCCTTATTCATTAAAAAAAATCTCCCCGATAAAATGGAGTTCTAGAAAGATTTTTGCTTAGAGTATAGAGATTTTTCACATACTATATTAAATCATGTGAAGAGGTTTATATGTCTAATGAAATCATTCTTCCAAGGATAATGATAAAGTTTCTTTCTGAAATGGTTATAAAAGGTGGTTTTCTGGTTCAGGACTAAACCTAGTATAAGTCTGATTGATAGAAGCTTGTATACAGTCAATCTGCATTGATGGATCCCTGTGTTGGACCTCTGAACTGATGAGATGGCGAATGGAGCCCTCTTACCCTTCTCATTACTTTGCCACCTTAGAGTTCTATGTAAATGGAATGGATGGTGTATTTAAATTGACTGTTCTCCTGCTGGCCGGTGTACCCAGGGGGGATGGGAGGGACCTCAATAACAGGGCAGCATTGGTCATGCTTCCCTTGAAGGGAAAAGGATTAATTCTGGGTCCATAAGGCACATGTTGATACCATGTTGGAGACATTGGAACTCTGCCTCAAAAACAGTAATACCTCTTAGTGACAGAATTATACCCTTTCCAACTGGAAGGACCCTTGGTGCTCAAGTCCATTGCCTTTTTTATTTTGCATTCACTGATTTGCCCAGGGAATGGGAGCCATTGATTTCAGTGCTGGTGATACGTTGTGGGGTGTTTTGCTTTTGTTTTCCATACATTGTTTAATACTTTTCTGAAATAGGAAATGCTATTTGGAATATGTAACTACAGTACTGTGTTTTTAATATAAGTGCAAACACTGATGGAATTGCCCACTGCAAACAGCCCTGTAGCCTAGCACACCCACATGGAGTGCAGTAGGATATTTCCAACAAACTGGATGCTTACAGTCTATTGAGAGGCTGCCTATGCTACTTGGCTCACCCTCATCTCTCCCTGGGCATGTAGCGAGGAGAATAAAATCTTCCGCTTGGAGTTTCATCTCCTCTCTTCCATGTTCCCTTGGTCTTTTCTCTCCTCTCTGTCTTACAAAGTGCCATGTCTCCTTCTCCTCTAGAGAGTGAATTGTCAGTCACTCTGTTCACGTTACTCCACTATACTGTGGCTTGGTGGTGGGAGGGGGTTGGGAGAAGATATATATATATATTTGATAATTCTATTTTGTAAGAATTTTTAAGTCAGTGACACAGCTCTTACTCTCTAGGGCTTCCTCTTAGCAGATGCTCAAATAACAGAGGCAGCAGCTAATATTAATCCCGTTCTTAAAACAATACCAACCAGTGAACAGGGCCAAAGCCCTGTATATATTTATTTAAAAAAAAAAACAAAAATCAAAATGTGTATATGTGTATGTATATACACACACGTATATGTGGCCTTTAAAGTTAAACTGAGCTTCAGTTTTCTCATCTATAAAATCAACTTTTCAGCATTAAAAGTAATACAGTTTCCGGCACAGAGATACTCAGTCCTTGGTACTTGTAATTACTCTGCTTAAATAGCAATAGTATTTTCTTAGCGTTAATGAGAATATTTTCTCTTCCTGTGAGCATATAGACTTTATAACACCGTTAGGAGTTCTGGACTAGTAGGTTGTATTTTTGGAAGTTTAAAGTCACATGTAGTAATCTTCTTTCAACCTTCCAAGTCTCTCCATTGTTCTTTGATGTTCAGTAACAAATCACCTTTGCACCAGAAGTTGTTACAAAAAAGAAGAGAAAGTGGAGTTTCTGTTCTTTCAACCACTTACATGCATTGAAATTTGAGAGAGAGAGAGATGATTCAGTAGGATCTAAGGAGAAGCTGTCACAATGCTAATGTGTTATGTATGTCAAACCACAAAAAAGTCATTAATTAGCCACAATGCATTTTAGACTCTGTGTCATAAATTGTTCCAAAATGAAAACAAATTTGCCAAGCTATAAAACTCTTAGTTAATTTTCCAGTCAGAATTTGTGCAACATCTTCTAAAAACAAAAGCAAAATTCAACATCTAATAATAAATGTTAGAATGTTGAGTCAGTTTGCATATTCATTTACATTTTAGGAAGCTAAGGTTATTTTAAAACTATATTTGTACCTAAAACCTACTAGCCACTCAGTGGCTGCTAGTTTTATGAAGTGATTAAAGGTAACAATTGTTGACTTAGTAAATTGTGCATATTTTGTTCTGTAACCTTATTAGAAAAGAAGATTTCCTAGAGAGAATGTATGATCAGTGAGACATACAGACCCAGAGTTTTGTTTAAGCTCTTTAAAAGATAAGTTTATTAAGAACACTAGAGGTGAATCTTCGGTTAGGTGTGACCCACAATCATTTGCTGTGAAGAAAATTCCTATTAAGAATCTGTGCTTTGGGCTTTCCTGGTGGCGCAGTACTTAAGAATCCGCCTGCCAAAGCAGGGGACACGGGTTTGGAGCCCTGGTCTGGGAAGATCCCACATGCCGTGGAGCAACTAAGCCCGTGTCCCACAACTACTGAGCCTGCGCTCTAGAGCCCGTGAGCCACAACTACTGAGCCTGCACTCTAGAGCCCGTGAGCCACAACTACTGAGCCCTCGTGCCACAACTGCTGAAGCCTGTGCGCCTAGAGCCTGTGCTCTGCAACAAGAGAAGCCACCACAATGAGAAGCCTGCGCACTGCAATGAAGAGCAGCCCCTGCTCACTGCAACTAGAGAAAGCCCACACGCAGGAACAAAGACCCAATGCTGCCAAAAATAAATAAATAAAATAAATAAAAATTTATATATATAAAAAAAAAGAATCTGTGCTTTACCCTCATTTTCGTTCAGGGAAACAGTGACCCAGAATGTCAGCCTCATAGCCAAGGCCCGTGGGGCAGCCACATCCTGAAGTCTGAGGGCTGAGAGAAAATGTGTGTTACTTTCTTTAAGAATTACTGGATATAATTTATATATGTTTCATTTTGTTTTTGTTTTTTGCCAAGTGATGCATTTTGGAGTAGATGTATTTTTCCACCAGTTCTCAGTTCTAGGTTAAAATGAATCAACGAATCTTTTCATGTTTCATGTGGAAATCAGTAATCATTGACAGGAAGTTTCTTCCTGTTGCCCTCCTGTACACTGCTGAGCTTCTAGAACATGTGCCCTACACCTGCCGCCTTGATTTCTTGTCCTCTCCTGGTTTGGACGGCCTTGCTGTCTGCCTTCTGATCTCACCCCTATACATGTGGCATTTCTGCGGTCACAGGCAGCTTCTTAGGTCAAGATCAGTGGTTCTGTCTCAGTCCTTGTTTCCAGGCTCTCAGTGCTATTTGCTGCCTATCTTTGCCATCGCTTTACCTCTTTTGACTTTCATACCACTGAACTTTTGGTGTTCTTTTATATGTCTGCTGTCGGGCTGATTTTCATCCTTCATTCCCTTGCTCATTGTGGATGTTATCTGAGCTTCAGTCCTTGACTGTCTTTTCTTTCTTCCCCATCTTTCTTCCATTGGAGAGTCCTTCCATCCTCTCTATAACTCTGTTATTCCTGTGTCCTGATTACGTATCGTCAGTCCAGTCCCGTTTGCCAACCTCTGTCCACCATTTCCATCTGAATGTCTTACTGTTGATTTAAACTTGAGTGTGTCTGAAATTGAACTCATCTTTCTCCTCGGATATGGCTTCTTGACTCACACTGCCCAATTTCTGACTCTGGACCATCAAGTCTTCCCTATCAGGGGAGCCAGAAACCTTGGAGTTCCCATTGATTCTTTCCTTCCCTCCCTAACCATGCACTTATCATGCTGGAATCTTCTTTATGTTGTTCCTCAGATCCATCTCCCCCCCCCATTCCCCTGGTTTAGGCTTTTATTGTCATGTTACCATGGGCACATCTGCAGCCGCCCGGTTTCTCCTCTCCTCCTGTCACTCTTCATGGTACCACATCGGTTACCTTTGGACACAGCCGTGTTCACACAGCTTTCTCACTGCATGAGTGTAATACCTTCCTGCTGCTTATAGGGGAAAAAAAGCTATTAACCTGGCATTCAAGGCTTCCTACATTTTGACAACAGTATTATTCTTTCAGTTGCTCTCCACAAAGTCAGTGGTTGTCCAACATCATGCACGTGAACTAATACGTTGTAACATCCCCTTTATGTACTGACATGACATTTATAGTTAATACAACAAAATTATCCACATGATTTCAAAAAGGCCAACGTAAGACCTTGTGTGTAATAAAAGGAGAAATACAAGGAAATTGATTCATAATGTAATCTGTTGTTTTAATCTTTTAGTGCTCCGTTATGACCACCCCAGAAGATAAGATGAGGTTGTCTGTCCTTGCATATACTTATAATAAAGCTTGGACTGAAGAGACATTAGACAGTAGTCAGCTGAACATCAGAGACAGTTTTCTTGATATTTGACATTGAACATGATAGCTAAGCAGGTATATGTGAATATATTCATAAAATCGCTGTGAATGTGGTGGCTGCAGCTGCAGACCAGTTACCTGTGAGTCAGATTGTTGACCGGGTTCCCATTGTGAGTTTTGCCAATGATGATGTGATTTTCTGACATGATGGACAACTCTTGGTATCATCTGAACATTCATTGCAAAGTCGGTCTTCCTTTGATTCACACAGGAGTTGCATCCTTATATATTAAGACCATGCAAATAGTTCTTTGTAAGCTCAAGTAATGATAGATAGGATTTTTTCTTACATAACCTTCCCATTTGAAAGCCCTATGGGAATTGCATTGCAGGACATCCAGCCTCCGTGGCCTCTGCTTTCTTAAGACCCTGGTATTCCCCAGTGAGCAAACAAGAATGCCCCCAGATGTTTTCCCAAGTATCTACACAGTCGGGTAGGGGACAGCGCCTTGAGCACCGCGTAGGCATCCCTGGCTCTGTGCTGTACGCTCACCTTTACCTGTGTGTGCCCTTCTTCTCCTGGGGAAAGTCTGCCCTCATCTGGCTGCTTCTCAAAATCCAATCCATGCCTAAGGCTTACACTCTGATCTCCCATCTGCTTAAAAGTGCCCTGTGGTAATTTAGCATCTGTATTATAATTGTATGTTTACTTTTTGTACATCAATACTGCCTCTTTTGTAGTAGAAGGTGTACTTTTGGTTGCACATGTCAGATATGCAGCTCACACTGGCTCAAGCCTCTACCCTCCACTCCCTCTAAGTGCATTGGCTCTCCTTATTGAAAAGTCCAGGACAGATTCACTGGGCAGAATGAGACCAGGAGTTTATCCATGGTTATTGACTAGCTCTGCCTGTATCTCCCTCTTTTCTTTTTGCTCATGTATCAGTCCGGCAGGCTAAGTCCTCAAATTCACTATAGCTTCATGCAATTACAGCTTATTTCTTGCTTGTGCTACATGTGTAACTTAAGTGGCAGGTGGAATCTGCTCATTGTAGTTACTCAGGGACCCAGGTTGACAGAAACACAATTCTGACACGTGCCTCTCTTCTCGCAATGATGTAAAAAATGGAACATGGCAAAATGTGTAATTGTCTCCAAGCTTCTGCCCGCGGGGGGTACAAGTCACTTGTGCTCACATCTCATTGACCAAAAACAGTCAAATGGCCATGTCCATATTCAAAGGGGGTTGCAGTCCTATCCTGTGCCTGAACTGAAAGGAAAAGACATGACGTTTGTGGACAGATAAGCCCTGATGTTGAACACACTTGGGTTTCCTTTGTGTTGTCATTATCTGCCTGCACTGTCTCTGCATACACACCCCCTTCCCCGTGCTTTACCTGACTCCACTCTTTTTTTTTTTTTTTTTTTTTTATCTTTCTGCGCCAGCTTTCTTTTGATTAGTGTTAGCATGCTATACTTTTCTCTCTATTTTTTTTTTAAATCAGGGTTGAAACCTTGCTTCCTTCCTGCTAGGAGGTGCCATGTCATTTATTGAAACAAAACAAAACAGGGCAAACACATTTCTTAATAAGCACAGTTTGTTAAAGTCCTGTTAAAACATATGGATCAAGGGGAAGTAAAAATAATCAGAGGATCACTGTAGGAAAAACCTTTAGGTCTGGCACCTGGGAGAGCTCTGGAGAGGCCTGACTCCACTCTTATTTTTTTTTAATGCTTTTTTATTCCTCCATGGAAAAAGAGGTCATTTTCTTACTAATAGAGACCAAGTTCTGAAATTGATTTTGGGGGGCCAGGTCTGGGCCATATGTGTATCCTAGAATCTGTGAGAGAACCAGGGAAGTGGGAAATGCCCCACCTGAATTATAAGTGGGGAGAGTAGCTGGGAGGGGCAGCTCTTCACAGTAAACTCAACACAGAAGAGATGGGAGGCAAAGGCAAGCAAACTCCATGGACACTCCTATGTTCCCTATTAGATTAGACATTACGTGAGCAAAGATACCTAATACTTTTTTTAATATGTCACAGGGAGTGTTTAAGATAGTACATTCCTTGAGTTGTTGGCTTTATTTATTCATTCATTCATAATATAATTATTATTATTAGGTAACCTGTATTACAGTATTCATTACAGTATGTTTCAGATACTTTTTAAGTGACTTATGTATATGAATTCATTGAATCCCACAAACACCCCATGAACTAGATACTATTGTTAACCCGTTATATCAGATGGGAAAGAAGAGGCTCAGAGTGGTGAAGTAGCTCAACCAACTTCTCAGGACTACACAGTTCCGTACCGGGGATTTGAACCCAGCAAGTCCAGCTCTGTGCTCCACCACTATAGTTATTTACTGAGCAGTCACTTGATATGTTTATTAATACATTTTGCTGCAGACTACACAGTATATCCCTCATCATTAATGCAGGTTGAAAGACAGAAGGGCTGTTAATTACACAAGATCAAGGGGAGTGTTTCTGACAGTGCAAGTAAGGAAGTTAATGGGGTATATATGTTTTTTAGCATTCTTCCTCCAGTCTCCCACTTTATTAATGACCTTTATATGTTTTCTTTATGAAATATCCATTACATGTTTGGTTGAAAACCTCTATCACTATAGAGGAACAAATATTTTGATAAGTGGTTTTCTCAGATCTGGAATCTCTATAGAGAAATCATTGCCCGAGGCTACACGCCCTACTTTGTTTGCTGTCTTGTCCTGTGCCAGCCAAGATAAGGATATTTTGCTTTTCTTTGTAGTTTGAAGACATCTAGCAGCTTGTCACAACTTCCAAAATCTTTGAGGAAACGAAGTCTGAATACCAAGACAGTAATTTTACCATTATCCCAGTGGGTCGGTATTCTGCTTGATACATTGTAATTTTAACAAGGAAGTTACAAGAAAAGAATTTCATGCTGTGCCTCTGTAGAAAGGTGAAATAAAATAGAATGCAATTCCCATTTGTTCTCCTGTAGCTCATTTTGACAGCTAAGAAAACTCTTAAATGGGCACAAATAGATCCCCTTTTAATCTGTATTTATCCGATGTTAAAATTACATTTTTAGTTTTGTTTATTTCAAACAGTACAATCATTAGATTTTGTTAAGACAGCCATTTAGTATTTCAAGATGATAGATATAAAAATTTTTGAAAGTTAAGAGTTTTAATTTTACACTGTGCTTTAAAATGTGCATATACTTAATATTTAATGATCAAATCAGCATGTAATGTTTTGGTATGTCCTACAAAAAGCCAATATTTTTCCATAAGAGCTTTCAGTTCCATTGCAAGTACGACATTTAATTCAGTTTATTATACTGTAAAGGATGGTCAGTTGTTCGTAGTGTTCTGCTTGTCTAAAACCTGATTTCAAAATAAGAAATCTAATGCAATTTAAGCCCACAAATGTCAGTAAATGATTAATTCTGTAGTTGGCAAGGACTCGATTCCCACAGTTCTTTTGCAGAAAATCCATAGAGTTTAGACTTATATACCATTTTTCTTTAACATTGAAGGTAATGTGAATTAGATACTCCAACTTCTGTTTCAATCATACATAAAAGCAGTCCAGGATTTACAACTTTTAATTTGATTCTCCCCATCTCTCTAGCTTGGATTCATTTGCACAGGTCCTCACTGTGACTTGTGAATACTGACCCATCAGAATCCTTCAGTGTAATGACTCTCCATGCATGTAAAAATCTCAGCTACAATATTTTATTAAAGCAAGATATGCCACTTACTACTTTCTTCCTTTCAAAGGAATTTTAAAATGGGGAAACACTCCTCGTATGAGTTATTCAACTGGTTGGATTAAAAAAGGACAAAGCAGAAGGACCCTCTTTCTTCCCTCTGGACTTTGGATTCTGTATAAAGATATGATGCCCAATCAAGAACAAGCATCTTACAGTCAAGAGGCTATTAGCCGATTTACTGAGGCTGTCAGGATGGAAAGATGGAAAGAACCAGAGTTCTTAATGATAAGGTTGAAATCCCAGCTCTACCCCTTATCCATTTGTCATCTTTGAGCTTGGGGCTTGTCTAAGCCTCAGTTTCCTCAACTGTCAAATAGGAGTGATAATAGTGTCTATTTAATAGGCATGCTGTAAGGATCATATGCAATAATACACGTAGAGCACCTTATAAGTGCAATGCTGCAGTTTATACCTTCTGACATGTTATTTTCCTATATATTGTCTCATTTGGACGTCAACAACTATATAAGGTGTCAAATTCTACTGTAAAAAATAAAATACAAAATTTATGTATTACATATAGTAATCATATATTACCATTATATTACGTATAATTGTCCATCCTGGAGACACGTTTGATGAAGGTTTTTAACAATATAATCATTAATGTTAGCTTTGCTGTGATTACGATGATTACGATTACCATCAATATGTGGCTCACCTATATTGTGATGTTGTTGTCAGAGTGGTTATGCAGGTAAGAAGTAAGGACTGTTAGCCAAATTTTTTTCAGGTGAGAAAGCTGAGGCTTTGAAAGGATAAGTAACTTGGTAAAAAAGTCATAGAGATTTTGGGATAGGAATCAGGGACAGGAGCCAGGACTGGAAGTTAGGACTGTCTGTCTGCAAAACCTGCGCTTAGAACCACAGTAGTTGTCTCTTACTGGACTGGAAATAAAGGATCAACGTGAAAAGCAAGCAGTAAAAATATACATAGCAATTCTGTGCTTCAAATGTATAATCTTCCTTAACAGATTTTTTTTTCCATTTTAAAATGTTGAAGTACAATTAGTATCCAACTAAATGCACAGATCTTACATGTTCAGTTTGATGCATTTTGACAGTTGCTTTTGACTACCCAAGTAATCACAAATCGACAACCACAAGATATAGAACACTTTCATTCCCCCAGAAATTTCCCTCGCGGCCCTTTCCAGTCAATCCCAGCCCCCGGCCCCCAAGGCAGCCACTGCTAATCCTTACCACGATAGAATTATACCTGTTCTCGGGCTTCATATAACTGGAAACATAATGTATATATTCTTTATAGCAGTGGTCCCCAGCCTTTTCGGCACCAGGGACAGGTTTCGTGGAAGACAATTTTTCCACAGACTGGGGCGGGTTGGGGGGTGGAAGGGTGGTTTTGGGATGATTCAAGCACATTACATTTAATGTGCACTTTATTTCTATTATTATTACATTGTAATATATAATGAAATAATTATACAACTCACCATAATGTAGAATCAGTGGGAGCCCTGAGCTTGTTTTCACACACCACTCACTGATAGGGTTTTGATATGAGTCTGCAAGCAATTGATTTATTACGGTCTCTGTGCAGTCAAACCTCTCTGCTAATGATAATCTGTATTTGCAGCCACTCCCCGGCACTAGCATCACCGCCTCAGCTCCACCTCAGATCATCAGGCATTAGGTTCTCATGAGGAGCACGCAACCTAGACCCCTCACACGCGCAGTTTGCAGTAGGGTTCGCGCTCCTATGAGAATCTAATGCTGCCGCTGATCTGATGGGAGGCAGAGCTCAGGTGGTAATGGGAGCGATGGGGAGCGGCTGTAAATACAGAATGGGGAGTTAGTGTTTAATGGGTATAGAGTTTCAGATTTACAAGATGAAAAGAATCTAGGGGATGGATGATGGTGATGGTTGCACAACAGTGTGACTATATTTAATACCACTGAACTGTACACGTAAAAATGGTTAAGATGGTAAATTTCATGTGTGTGTATTTTAACATAATAATTAAAAAAGAAAAAAATGGAAAAAAATACAGATAAAGCTTCGCTCACTTGCCTGCCACTCACCTCCTGCTGTGCGGCCCCGTTTCTAACAGGCCACAGACTGGTAGTGGTCCGTGGCCCAAGGGTTGGGGATCCCTGCTTTATAGTCTGGCTATTTTGCTCAACATCATGTTTTTCAGATGTATTTAGGTGGTGTTGAGTCTATCATTTTTTTTTAATTACTAAGAAGTATTCTTTTACTACGGGGGTATACCACAAACTATTTATTCACTGGTCTCCTCATGGACATTTGGTTTGCTTTCCACTCTTGGGCTGTCATTATTCTAACTGTGTTTCTTAGATTCTGTATTGGTCTATTTGACATCTATTAATTACAGGGCCAAACTACTGGCCAAAGTTGTTTATAACTCCCCTGTGATCCAGAGTCCGTACTCTGAACCACCTCCTTTATCTACTCTCACACACCAAGCCAGGATTTCCACTGCCCTAGATCAATCCAGAACCAGGTGCCAGACAACTGGGGGCAGTCCCTATGCCCCAGAGCCCTCTGTAATTTTTCACACCAGCCAATCCTAAGCTGTTTATGCAGCCCTGCCTTGTCCTTCCCCCAATAAAGGCTAAGGCTTATGCCTTCCACTCTCTCCTGCTTCTGCTGCTTCTCCAAAACTGGTGCTTTCCCATGTGGTCCTTTGTGGTCTGGCATGCCCCCTTCTCTTGGGAAATGTAAGCAGTGAATCTTCTTTCAGTGGCATTTTCCTCTCTGTGTCTTCTCTCAGTCACCTCCATAATTTAAAATCCCACAGGTACAAATGACACAGTTATAAATATGGATTATAGAAGCGTGTGTACTGTTCATTTTGTGGACATGCTTTCACTTCTCTGGGTTAAATACCTAAGTGTAGAGGTTCTTTGTCATAGGGTCATACATGCGTGTGCACACACGTGGACACACACACACACACAGACTTAGTAGTTATCTAAAGTGGTTGTACCATTTTACATTCCCACCAGCAATGTTTGGAGGTTCCTATTACATTTCTTGTCTGGGGATATCTCTGCCAACATTTGTCAGTCTTTTTTATTTTAGCCATTCTAGTAAATGAGAGAGTGTATAGTACTCTGGTTTTAATTTGTATGACTAATGTTTGTTAAGCATCTTTTCATATGCTAATTTATCATTTATACATCTTCTTCTGGGTAGTGTTTATTCAAGTCTATTGCCCATTTTTATAGGGCTTTTTAAATTTTCATTTCTTACTTACATATTCAGCATACAAGTGTACTGTTAATATTTTTCCTAGCCTGGATTGTGTGTTAATTTTTTAAATGATATTACTATTTATGATGAGATATTTTTAATTTTGAAGGACTCCAACTTATCATTTTTTTGAAGTTGCCAATGTTTTTGTGTGTCCTGCCCATGGTCACAAAAGTATTCTCACATATGATCTTGAAGCTTTCTGGTTTGCTGTTTGACATTTAGATCTGTGAGTCATGTCAAGTAAGTGTTTGTTGGTGGAGTGACAAAGGTATTGAGGATTTTTAGTATATAGTTATCCATTTTTGCAGTAACATTTATTAAAAACACTTTCCCCCCATGAATTGCCTTGGTGCCTTGTTCTAAAAACCAGAAAAACCAAAAACATTGACCTAGTATTTGGGGTCTATTTCTGAACTCTGTCTTCTCTTCCAGTGATCTATTTGTCTATCTATGCAAACTCAACACTGTCTTAATTGTAGGTTGAAATCAATTAGTGTCTTTTAAATTTGCTCTTCTTTCAGATTTGTTTGGCTCTTCTAGATCCTTTGCAGTTGCATGTAAATTTTAGATTCATCTTACCTGTTTCTTCAGAAGGGCCTCTTGGGATTTTGGAAGGAGTTGCTTTGAATCCATAAGGCAGTTTAGAATAAATGGACCTTATAACAATATTTAATCTTTAAATCAATGAGCATTGCATAGCCTTTTATTTAGGTCATCATTAACTCACCAATATTTGTGGTTTCCAGTGTAGAAACATTGCAATACTTGTTTTATTTCTTCCTGGGTATTTGATGGTTTTACATGCTATTATAAGTATAATTTTAAAATTTCATTTTCCAATTTGTCATTGTTGTATTTAGAAATATGATTGATTTTAGTGTACTGACCTTGTATTCTGCAACATTTTAATCCAAGTAGTTGTGTGTGTGTGTGTGTGTGTGTGTGTGTGTGTGTTTTGTAGATTTTATGGTTTTCTAAAACACAGTTATATTGTCTGTTAATAATGAACTTTATATATATATTTTTCCACCTGAATGCCATTTATTTTCTATTTTCTTTGCTTGCTTTATTACACTGTCTAGGATCTCCAGTACAATGGTGAATACAATTGGTAACAGACGACATACTTACCTTCTCCCTGATGGTACTGGGAACAGGTTTAATTTTTACCATTAAGAAAAATGTTAGCTATAGGGTTTTTGTTGATACTCCTTAGTGTATTGAGGTGGTTCCTTTATATTCCTGCTTTGTTGAAAGTTTTATCATGAAGGTCATGACTTTGGTCATAGGCATTTTCTTCATCTATTGAAAATGATTATGTTTCTTTCTCTTTTATTTTATTAACATGGCAATATTACACTGATTGGTATTTTGAATGTTAAACCAATCTTATATTCTGGGGTAAACCACATTTTTTTCATGATGTATTACTCGTTTTATATATTTGTGTGCTTGACTTGCTAATACTTTTAAGGATTTTTGCATTTTTTGAGATTTTAAGGGATTTTTTTCATGAGAAAATATTGGTCTATAACTTCTTGTAATATTTGTCAGATATTTTTAGTATCATGATAATGCTGCCTCATAAAATGAGTTAGGGAGTATTCCTCCTTCCTCTATATTCTGAAACAGTTTGTGTAAAATACTTATTATTTTCTTGATGTTAGAATTCACCAATGTAGTTATCTGGCCTGAAGCTTACCTTATGAGAAGGTTTTGATTTCAGGTTCAGTTTCTTTAATAGATACGGAGTAACTTTGATTTTCTACTTCACCTCGCATCAGCTGTGGTATTTTTTGTTTTTGAAGCAATGTGTCCTTTTTATCAAATTTCATGAATTTATGGCATAAAGTCATTTGCAATATCTTCCTTTATTATCATTGTAATATTTGCAGGATCTGTTGTAATGCTGTTCTTTTTATTTCCTGATATTGAATTTTGTATTTTCTCTCTTTTCTTTCCTGTGTAGAATTGCTAGTGATTTATCAATTTTGTTAATGTATTCAAAGAAACAATATTTTACTTTGTTGATTTTCCCTGTTGTTTGTTCTTTAAAATTTCATTTATTTATGCTCTTTTTAAAATATTTTCTTTGTTACATTTATTCTGGACTTCAGTTGCTCCTCTATTTTTGCTTCTTCAAGTAGGATCTCAGATGATTAATTTAAACCTTTCTTCTTCACTGTTAAGGCTTAAAACTATAAACTTATAAGAGCAGCATTTTCTGCAATGCACAATTTTGGTAGGTTGGTTTTCATTTTTTATTTCAAAATATTTTCTGTTTTTATTTCATTTCTTCTTTGATTTATGGTTTATTTAAAAGTATATTGTTTTTTTCCTAATATTTGGGACTTGTCAATGTGTTCTTTTTAGTTAATTTCTAATTTAATACTTTTATTGTCAGAGAAGATACTATTTATTATTTCAGTTCTTTGATGTTTTCAAAACTTATTTTATAGAGCAACATGTGGTCTATCTCTGTAAATGTTCCAGGTGCTCTTGAAAAGAATGCATTTTATGTTGTTATGTTAGTGATATATACATTCTGGTTAGGTACAATGGGCTGATTCTATTTTTCAGATTTTCTCTGTCTCTACTGAATTTTTCTGTGGGGGTGGGCAGGGTCTACTTGTTCTATTAATATTTATAACTGAAAAAGTGTATTTAAAATCTTCAACTATTGTTGTAGATTTTTCTCTTTCTCTTTTTGATTTGTCAATTTGTGCTTTTTTGTATTTTGAAGCTCTATTGTTAGGTGCTTATGCATTTAAGATTGTTATCTCTTCCTAATGATATGATTGATCCTTTTATCATTATGGAATGCCCTTTTTAGTTTTAGTAATATTCTTTGGCTTAAAGTCTTCTTTGTCTGCTGTTGGTTTATAACACTAGCTTTCTGATATTTAAAGTTTGCATGATAATTTTGTTTTTACCTATTTACTTTTAATCTATTACCTCTAAAGTATATTTCTTTAAAGAGCATATAGTTGCCTTTATTTTTTTATTAAGTCTGATAGTCTATGCCTTTTAATTGCAGAAAGTAGTCTATTTACATTTAACTCAGTTGTTTATGTGTTTAGGTAAGAGTGTCACATATTGGTATACATGAATTCACACGACTCCTGTTGAGGAAGGGGATGAGTTCATCATTTTAATTTTTTAAAATTTATTTACTTATTTCATTCTTTAACTTTGTTGAGGTATAATCCACAGACATGGGATTTTTAAATTAAAGCTAGGTAAACCTTTTAAAACTAGGTAAACTTTTACAGCTAGTGATTAAAACCTTGTAATTTTTGTCCCCTTCCCTAAGTCCTTTCCAGAACACATAGAAAATGTAATAAGTCATGGGGTCCTTTATGTCACTTTAACCTTTCTGGAGCATGCCACTGTAGCCAGCTGTGAATTGTTAATGATTCCTGATTTCTTGTTGGAATACTCTCAGGTTAATGAATTTGATTGTAAATGAATTTGCAGCATGGGCTTGTAGAGAACAGATGTCCATATTCCACTGTGTGGAGGAACATTCCTGTCATTTAACTCTAGATGACCTGGCAGTATTTCACAGAACAGGATTTCATTAATCACTAATGAAGTGATGCATTGCATGAGAATCTCCTTAAGTTGTGTGTTATTTGTAATTTTTTACATGAATTTCCAACAATGGAGAAACCTTTGACTGTGGCATCTGGTAGTATGATACTGGATTTTATTTTATTTATGTACTCTTTCCTATAGTGTTTTTATAGCTTCAACTTTTTCTTTTATATTTTATAACCAGAGTCTGGTTACAGGGCTGTTTAATAGTCTATCTCTATTGATAACTTGCTTAACAAAAATTAGAAATTTCAGTATACAATCATTTAAGCTTTTTAAATAGGGAGTTAATAAAGAGCATTAGCTTTACCCTATAAGGAAGTTGCTATTTTTAATGTTTACTTTGCAAACTGATATGGATTTATCAGAAATTTATTGTAATGGAAATATAGAAAATTTAAAATAAATATATCCTTTTTAAAAAATCTAAAATGAAGCTTACATCAGTTAGATATTCATTAGTAAATTCAACAAATATGTATAAAATGCTTGCCTTGTGCCAAGCACGTTTTAAGATTCTGCAAACTGCTTATGTATCGGTAACATAATTAATATTAAAATATCTAACCCTAGGTTTCTGTCAGTAACATCCATCATTGGTTCAGGAGAAAACTTTTGCCAAAAACTAATGCTAGTATGTGACCCAAGTCTTTAGCTTTTGCCAATGTTATAATGATTATTTTTTGAAATACTCAACCTTCTTTCATTGTAAAGAAAGGTGATAGGTTACAAATGCTACTCATCAAGAATGGAAATGGCTTTTCTTTTTTGGGTGAGTGAGAACATATGGATGTTACTGGGAAGGAGTGATCATGAATAATTTAGAATAACTTGAGCTTTTGTGTGGTAGTAAAAATGAAATATGCATTGGTTAAATGAGAGAGAACTATGCTATTTGGGTTTGAGGTCATTTCAGTAACATACACGTACTATAATTCTTTTTCTTTCCTTCACTGTTGAAAATGTATAATAGAATAAGTAATGCTGTGAAGCCAATCGAGGAATGAAGCCAGATGCATTTTAATGCAATCACTTGGGAAGTTTGAGCAGTTAGAAATCACAACTTCCAAGAAAGAAACTGCTGATATCCCTTGGATTAACGATCTGTTTTAGTGAAGTCTTCATTTTTATAGTGCATAAAAGCATTTGATACTCATTTGATATTAGTTTATCCATTCATCTAAAACATCTGTGGAATGGTTCCCTGAATGGCATTTCTCCTGATTTTAGGTCATGAGGACTTGACTTTGTATTCTGGGTATAGTAAGTGGATCGTTCTCTGTGGAGAGGTGTGTGTTTTGTTTTCCTTCCTGAATGAAGTGGGGATACAGTAAACTCCCAGGAGGTGTTTATTTACATTACTCTCAGGTATAGTAGGAAGACTCTGCTTATGAATTCTCTGCTGCTTCTCCTTAGAAAGTCAGAGATGGTCACTAAGATTCTTCAGGAATTGGCGGTTAATCTGAGAAGTAAAATCAGCTTAAAAGTGGGAGTTTGAGTCCAGAAAATAAACACTATACTGGAAAGTAGGGAAGTAGGATTTAAGGCTTTCTTTGAATTTGTTTCTTTGAAAACATGTACTTGTTAAAAAAAAAAAAAGAAAAGGAATTCCTTGGCAGTCCAGTGGTTAGGACTTGAGGCTTTCACCCTGGGGGCCTGGGTTCAATCCCTGGTCGGGAACTAGGAGGATCCTGCAAGCCGTGCAGCACGGCCAAAACAAAACAAAACAGAACAAACAAAAACATGCACTTGTTTAAAAACAGTGTGTAGGAATACTTTCTGTCTTTTCTAAATAGAAAAAAAAAATCATTAAGCATCAGGGTATGTGCCCCCCCCTCCGCCTTTTTTTTCTTAGTATAAATTTAAAATTATAATCTCAGAAATACAAACTTTTTAAAAGAGTAGGTACAGTTTAAGGGCTTTTTTAATAGAAAAAATGTACAATCACTCTAATTTTTATCTCAGCCATTAAAAGAACTTCTTTTCTGGTTTACATTTAAATGATTAATGTAATTTCAATTTCTATTGATTTGTGAAATTGTTTCCTCCTTGCTTGTGGCTAGATTAAGGATTATTTTTTTCCTACACTCAAAAAATTGTGTTTAGTCTGGTTAGGTTTTTTTGGGGGTGAATTTCTCTTGTTCCATTTTAACTAGACATATTATATGTAATATTGAATTTTTTTTTTCTCTTTTAAATGGGAAGGAAGAGACTAGGAAGATTAGCTCTCCAACTTCTTTCATTTTACTGATGAAAATATTGGAAGTTTATTTGATATGCTCAGGTCAGAGACCTGTATTTGTTTTAACACATCTGCCTGGCAGGATAATTTCTGAAGATATAAATTTGTGTGATTTTCCTACTATATTCCTTTGCACTGTCTCTCAGGAAAAATTTCAGATTCTGGTTATGAGGAAAGGAAAAAGGAAGAGGAGAGGGATGAGGAGGGAAGGGAATGAGCTCATAGGAGGCAGGAGAAGGAAACCTAACATTAGAAGAAGGTGGAGGTCTTGGGTGTTGGAAGGAGCAGTGCCTGTGGCCAGCCCTCCACAGGTGGTAGGATCTTCCTGGGCTGTGGGGGAGGTTTGGTTGGGGCCGCAGAATGTATAGGGTACCTAGGGAAGCTGAGCTCTGGGTACCACAATGGCCATCCTAGTAGCAGTTTACCCACCCAGGCTCGGCTCTGAAAAAGTAAAGGTGCTGAGTTCCTCGGAACCCCGTGGGCTGGGATAGCGGGTATTTCCATAGTAACTCTGTGGGCTGACAAGCCTCTCAGAAAGATTTCACATGGTTTAAGACAGGGACACCCAAAAATGAAGGAAATTGGGGGGAACAAAGCCAGGCGTTGAGATATCCCCCCTAAATCAAGGAGCCACAAAAGATTTGGCTCTGCAGCTTGAAACATCGTGTGTGTAGGGGTGTGTGTGTGCACGTGTGCGAGAGACTGAAGGGGCGGTGATTCACAATTACATATCTTAAAAATTAATCACTTTATTTTTAATAGGTAGAAAATTCTTTGGAGAAAAGCATATATTTTCATCACAATTATCAATATGCTCTTTAATATCTCATATTCACTTTCTCACCAACAGTTTTAATTTTTTTTTTCAGTGGTAGGACTAAGTGTAGGGAGGTAATGTGGATCCTTCAAGAAATGTCTGGTAAAAGCTGATTTTTCCAAGAATCATACAAAAATAGGTTAATTCAGTTTGGTAACATCTGATTCCAAAGGTGATTGGGACTACTGGAATGACTGAAAACATAGGTACGACACTGGGAAAAAGAAAAAGCTTGTTAGAGAAAAATGACATGAATTCTATGGGAAAATCTTTAAGTTCAAAAGCAAACCTAAGTGGCTTTGGTTTCGTCACGATGAAACATGGCCAGGAATTAAAGAAGTTCAATTTAGTTCTTTAAATGTGTTCTAAGCAGTAGTTTTTTCTTGAAATACAATATAAATCACCTACCATTTAATTCACGATTTTCAAGTGTACAGTTCAGTGGGTTTTAGCATATTCAAAAGGTTGTGCGACCATCACTACTGTCTAATTCCAGAAATTTTAATCACCCTAAAAGAACCCTGTACCCATTGGAATCACTTCCTATCCTCCTCCCCCTCCAGTTCCTACCAATGACTAATCTACTTTCTGTCTTTATGGATTTCCCGACACTGGAAAGTCCAGATAAATGGAATCATACAATAAGTGGCCTTTTGTGTCTGGCTTCCTGTACTGAGCATTATGTTTTCCAGGTCCATCCTTGTTGTAGAATGTATCAGTGTTTTATTTTTTATCACTAAATAATATTCCATTGTGCACGTATAGTTCTAATAGTTATTTTGCTGATTCTTTCAGATTTTCTGTTTATAAGGTCATGTCATCTGAAAATTCTAACCAGTTTCTTTTTAATTTATTTATTGATTTATTTATTTTTGGCTGTGTTGGGTCTTCATTGCTGTGCACGGGCCTTCTCTGCTTGCGGCAAGCAGGGGCTACTCTCCGTTGTGGTGCATGGGCTTCTCATTGCGGTGTCTTCTCTTGTTGTGGAGCACAGGCTCTAGGCACGCAGGCTTCAGTAGTTGTGGCATGCAGGCTCAGTAGTTGTGGCTCACGGGCTCTAGACCGCAGGCTCAGTAGGTGGGGCTCATGGGCTTAGTTGCTCCGCGGCACGTGAGATCTTCCCGGACCAGGGCTCGAAGCCGTGTCCCCTGCATTGGCAGGTGGATTCTTAACCACTGCACCACCAGGGAAGCCTCTAACCATTTTTTAGACTTGTGATAGAAAGCAAAAATTGTCATGATGTTTTTATGTCTGGCATGTATATTTAAACCATTTGATCTTCAATGATCCATGTGGCATGGTAAATAGCACGATTTTTAAATAAGTATTTCATTCTCATTTAATGTAGATATAAATGTTATTACCGTTTGACATATGAGGAAAACTGAGGCCCAGAGAAGTTAAGTAAATTTCCCAAGGTTACAAAGCTAACAAGTAGCCAAGCCAGAAATTAAACATTGATGATCTGGCTTGAACAACTATGCCATTCAAATAAGAGAGGAAATAAAGAGTACTCAATAAAAGTAGTTGTTTTTTCTTTTCAGTAGTTCCTAAATCATTGAGTTTTGATACATATATATATATGTTTTTGTGTATTTGAGCTAATTCTGTATCAATATAGATTATGTATAAATCTATGTGCTTTTTCAAAATGGGAAAATGTTTCATTGACTTATGAGCTTTTTGTGCCATTTAATGGCAATTCTTGAATAATGATCATGTTAATAATAATAGCTGTTATTTACTGAGAATTTACTCAGTCCAAGGCACCCTTCTGAGGTGTGTGTGTGTGTGTGTGTGTGTGTGTATAAATAAATTTAATTCTCACAACAGCCTCTATGAGTCAGATGCTTTATAATACTAAGACACAGCTTAAGAGTCTTGCTGAAGTCTTAGCTAAGAGACTTGCTAGGAGATTTGCTAAAGTTTCCACAGATCACAGATGACATATCCTAGACTCAGTCCTAGGCTGTCTGCTTCAGGGTACCTCTGTTGAACTTCATCACTTATTGTTTCTGTTGAGCAGTTTTCTATGTTGAACAAGCTCTTTCTCCACTACCTCCTTTAATAGGAACATAATATTCCAGTAGTGGGTATACTATAATTTATTAATCAGTCTCTAACTGTTGGATATTTGAGTTGAGTATATATAATTTTTACATGTCTTGAACCTTTGAAAACATTTTCATGTATAGGTAGACTATGACTCCTAGACTATTACATAGCTTGGCTTAGGCATTGACTACTCTAAGCTTTCATTCCTACAGAATTTGTCTTCCGTAATCAGAATACCAATGGTGATTGTGACTTATTATATAGATTCTGAAATATAAATGCAGAGGAAATGCATTGAGCTTACCTTGTGGTAGCCCAGTGTGTTGGAGCTGGTGCTTATGCAAGCTTACACAATTACAAGAGTCTTTCCTTTCTTTAACCCGCCCCGTTGCCCACCCCCATCTCATGCCACCTTCAGACATAGTCTGCTGTGCCAATCTCCTTATGTCCTTTCCCTGAGGCTTGGGGGTGTCCTTCAGTTTAAATAGGTCCTTCCCAGCTTAGTGGTGTCCAGTTGATCCCCTCCATTGGTTTGGGTAGGAGGCATGCAGCTCTGGGCTTTGGGCATTCAGGCAGGGAATCATGTGCCTTATGGAAACTGCCATCCCCACTTGCTCTGTGGAGATAAGAAAGGAACTTCCATTCTCTTCAATCCGTCTAAACACTAAATGTATTCCAATATGGCGATTTAAATATGGCTCTTGCAGTCCCCCCAGGCACTCACAGAGAACTACTTAAAAGGTAGATGAATTCAGACTTGCCTCATTCTCTAGATTACAGGTATCCTCCCATGCATGCGGGCAGGCACCTCGTGCCCTGGCTTCTCCTGGCTTCTCATAAAAGGTTTCACTTATCAGCAGTTTATCTGCTGCACAGGGAGGAGAAGAATAGAGGTCAGTTATTCTTATTTTAAAAATTGGAGGGCTTCCCTGGTGGCGCAGTGGTTGAGAGTCTGCCTGCCAATGCAGGGGACACGGGTTCGAGCCCTGGTCTGGGAAGATCCCACATGCCACGGAGCGGCTGGGCCCGTGAGCCACAACTACTGAGCCTGCGCGTCTGGAGCCTGTGCTCCGCAACAAGAGAGGCCGCGACAGTGAGAGGCCCGCGCACCGCGATGAAGAGTGGCCCCCACTTGCCGCAACTAGAGAAAGCCCTCGCACGAACCGAAGACCCAGCACAGCCAAAAATAAATAAATAAATAAAAATAAAAAAGTAGCTATAAAAAAAAAATTGGAATTTGATAAACAAGTATTTAATTATATAATTAATAAATATATCCTTTAATAAAATCCAAATAGCAGGTAAAATTCCCCACCATTCCAGAGATAATCAAATTTAAGAGTTGCATTTGTGTGTTGTGGGCCTTTTTTGCGAACACACACACACTTGCACATACACACACAGTAGTATATGTTCTTTTAAAAAAATAATGTCATAATGTGTCATTCTGCATCATCCTTTTATCACTTAACATTATGTTATGTTGTAAGTAGATCAAACTCTTCCTTTTATCCCATAGTGGAATATATCATAGTTTAATTAGCCATTCCCTTTCTGATGAACATTTATATTGGTCCCAGCTTTTTGTTATTGGTCCCAGGGCTGCAGTGAATGTCACGGGCTATGCCTCTTTCTTCAAATGTGGGAAGATTTCTTTTACATGTGATATTCAGAATTAATTGTTGATTCATCAGTAAGTGTATCATGCAAAGATAAGTCCATTTTAAATTTTGATAATTTCCAGTTGCCGTTCAAAGCGATAGCACTCATTTCAGTCCCTCAAGCAGTACAAGAGAGTTCTCATTGGTCTACTTTTTACCAGTATTTGATATTACCAGATTTTAAAATGTTTGTTAACCCGATGGGTGAAAAGTGGCATTTTCTTTTAACTTAGCCATCCGTGGAGACTCAGGAAACTGAAATGCATTATGTACGTAAGTTGGTGACCTTTGGGTATAGTAGTTCTTAGTGAAGAAAGTAGAAAAGCAAGGCAGGCTCCTTTACTCATTTAGAAGTAACTCAGAGACCCTAAAGAAGTTGATGAGAAGATTTGCAAAGGCTTGGGGCCCACGGCAGGTGGAGCGCAGATGGTGGGCAGTTAAGGCAGACGTCAGTATATGACCTAAAGCCACCAGTGAGACATTTAATAAAATTATGCCTTAGTTGACAGCTGTGAAAGACTGCAAAGCCAGGAAGAGAAAAGATGAACTTGGGCAACTAATAGTTGAACAGGAAGAAAGTGACAGAATATGTTAACATGGGATTTGTAATTGGTGTTAGTGAAAGAGAGACCACAAGTTCTATAAGTTTTGTTTCCTAGTTTCAGAGTGTAAAGTGATGGTTCCTAATGTATATTATCTAAAGAAATGACTAGATTATTTTGACAAAAATCATCAATAAATATGAGTTCATGTTTCCTGTTGTGATAGGTTTTTAATACGTCTGAATAATAGCTACCACTTTGTGAACATAGAGGACAGGCATTATGCTAAGTGCTTTATGTATATTAAGCCATTAAAGCCTCATAATAACTCTGTTATGAAAGGGTTCTATAAAGCAGGCAATAAAATAGTTCCCATATTACAGATGTGGGAGCTGAATCCTGAGAAGTTGAGTGGCTTGTCCAGGGTGACACAACAATGAAAGGCCAAGTTGTAGGTCTGAAGCACCAAGCTAATCACCATCTTCATAAAAGCCCAAGCCACATCCCAGGCCAATCACATTAGAATCTGGGTGTGTGGGGTAGGGGTGAGGAAGCAAGCATTCCCAGGCGATTTAAAGCTCCCAGATGATCCAGTGGTCAAGCCAGGGGGAGAGCCACCGATTCTGATGCTGCTGATCATAGGAACACTGCCTAAAATACAGTGATGCTTGTTATGTGCCAGAGACCACATTAAACACTTTCGATGTATTAAATGGCTTTCAAATTACATTTACTGCAATTTACAGTATGAAATGTATTTTATATTGTTACCAAGCACACATATACAGATATATGTAATTCAGAAATTATAGTTTCATGTAAAAGCACTTATCCATGCAGATGTGACACACTATGATGTTTCTATTCTTTTGTGTTCTATATTTTGTTATGTTAGAAATGCGTTAAATTCAAACATGAATAAATGCTCTGTTATCATATACCCAAGGAAATGTTCAGTCTAAAAGTCAAATCCTTCTCAGAAGTTAAATAGCAAACATGTTCAAGTTCAAATGAATTAAAATCTGCAATCAAATTCCTTGTCTTTCAGTTACAATTTCAAAATCTTTAGTAACAGTAGATTCCAAAATCCATTCCCTCCAATTTATTCTAAGTGATGCCTCAGAAAATTGGTGATCCTTGAGCCCCTGCAGTCTGAGGAAGGAAGACCTCAGAAACTGAGGCCAAGACTCTGATGCCTTTTCGTTTTAAAGAGCCAGAGAGTTAATGTGACACACAAGATTATCACACAACATTGGCTCCGCTACAACATAATCTGAGTGGGAAAAAAAAAAAGCCTGTCTCAAGTCTCCAGAGCAGTTGTCCTAGGCAGCATATGTTTGTGGAACCCAGCATTTAATGTTGCCAGACACCCAGTGCTCCAAGACCAAGAGAAGCTGAGAGAGTATCTTGATTTCAGCTTCACTTGCAGAATCCTCCCCATGAACAGAAACTCTGTCTCTTCATAAGAGCTTAAAGTTGACTATCCATGTGTCATACCTAGTAGAATAATCCACCTTTGCATACTGTTTTTCTAACTCAGAGAATGGTATTTTAGACATTACTTTGTTTTTCAAAGTGTAGTAAGCAGGATTGTAAGGTGGCCCCAAGACTCCTGAGCCTCTGGTGTACTTGTATAATCTAATTGAATATGGGTGGAACTCTGTGAATATAATGAGATCTCACTTTTCTGGTACTGTTACCTTATATGACACAAGAGAGATTATCCAGGTAGGCCTGATTTAATCAGGTAGGCCTCTAAAAGCAGAGCATTTTCTCCAACTGGTTGCAGAGGGATTCCTTTGGCTTAGAAGGAAGCAAACATCCATGTTGTGCAGTGTCTTGGGTTCCTATGTGGCAAAGACTTGGGTGTGAACTCCAGGAGCTAAGAGTGGTCCTTGGTCGACAGGTAGCAAGTTAGCGTGAACCTAATCCTACAACTTCAAGAAACTGAATTCTGCCAACACCCCGAGTCACCGTGGAAGAAGACCCCGAGTCTTGGGTGAGGTGACATCCTCAGCTGACACCTTGAGGTCATCCTGGTGAGACCCTGAGCAGAGGATACAGCCAAAATGTGCCCAGACTCCTGACCCACAGAAACTGTGAGAGCATAAATTTGTATTGTTTTAACCAGTAAATGTGTGGTAATTTGTTATGCAGCAACAGAAAATTAATATGCAAAGTGAAAAAAATGGCAGTGATGGTAGCTCTAATTAGTAGGTCTTATTTGTCTTATCCAGTAGACGTGTCTTCACTTTCACTCTGCCGAGCACTGAGTGGAGCGTGGGCTTTATCTCCTGATGCAGCAGCTCTCTGATGCTGGGCATTTTCACGTCCTCGCCTCTGTAGCCCTTCTGCTACCTAAGTGTCTCCTTAGCTGATCCTCGGACTGGAGGCTGCTGTCGGCTCTGCTGAAGCTTGTGCCTCAGGGGCCATTGAAGACCAGTACTTCTGTTTTAAAACTCGTTCGAATTCTACTTATTCCTCTTCCATGTTTCCTCAGGACCCAGACCTTACTAGTTCACCCACCTCTATGATCATACTTTAAAGTCACTGAGTAATTTGCAAGCTTTCTGTTCTTGAACCCGTGGACAAGCAAAAGGACTTCAGTGTGAGTCTTACCACAACTTCCTGCCTGTGGCCCAGAATACAGAATGGCTTCTAGGGCTCTTGACTTAGTGCTGCTGACCTCGGCCTGGTGCTCCAGTTCTGTGTGGCAAGTGGAGAAATTCTGTTAAAAATTGCAAAAATTGTTTTGCCTCCCAAAGCCCACCAAGGTTTTTTTTTCTACAATAAAATCTTGGCCCCAGTCTTGTCCAGGAATAGGGTGTCTCCTTAGTCAACTGCAGCAGCCGGCCCTTGAGGCTTGAGGCTACCCACCTCACCCGTTTGGAAACAGTTCTGCCTCCCCTGCCACTGCTCTCTGGCTTGGCTTAAGCTGCCTCTGCACTTGTGCTTAAGGCCCGGGTTGTGCTTTAGTTCCTGCCTCTGTAGAAATAGCTACTCACTTGGGGCAAAGCTCTGGTGTCTCTTTCTTAGGTCGGATACCCGCACACTGACCCCTAGGTGAGGACGTTTGTGCTCGTGAGTTTTTGAGGAAATGTGTCCCGAGGAGACGGGTAGGTCAGTAAGGAACAGGACAGGAAAGGGAATAAGCCAAGCAGTGGGCAGATTCAGGGCAAATCCTGGCTGATCTGATCCTGCAAGGAACTTGCAGTGTAAATTACCCCCCAAAGTCTGCCCCATTTTAAGGGAAGGGGGCTGGGCTTTCCACACATTCAGATACTGGCTTTGGGTCACACCAAGGGATGTAATTCCCAGGCATTTTCTGTTCTGTGCTTGTAAAGGTGATCCATCTCCAGTAACACAAGGAAAGGCCTTTAATGGAGGTCACAGGTAACAGGTATGAATGTCTAGACACAAAGCATATAGAAACTGGGAGTTGGACACACAGGACCTGTCAGATGGATCCCAATGGATCTTGGTGGAATACCAACCGTATTCCCTAAATCCTCCAAGTTCAAGATACCGTAGGCCCCAGGCTTGAATTCTTTTTCTCAGGGCATGGCTGTTTAACCCTCTTGGCCTCATATAAGGTTTATCCAACCATTAACATTTATTTTTGGGACTACTCTGGTGGCGCAGTGGATAAGACTCCACGCTCCCAATGCAGGGGGCCCGGATTTGATCTCTGGTCAGGGAACTAGATCCCACATGAAGGCTGCAGCTAAGAGTTCGCATGCCACAACTAAGGATCCCGCACACCACCACTAAGGAGCCAGCGAGCCGCAACTAAGGAGCCCTGGAGCCGCAACTAAGAAGCCCGCCTGCTGCAACTAAGATCAAGCGCAACCAAATAAATAAATATTTTTAAAAAATAATTTTTTTCCCCCATACACTAAAGTCCAAGACTCAGCCATCAACATTCATTTTCTTTACCCCCATTCTGAAATCTAAGACTAGAAGCCACAGGTCTTAGTGTTTGAGAGCACCATTTGCTTCACCAGCTTTGGCACTTTGATGTGTACTTCATATCACCCTGAGATGGCTCACTAAAGGCTGAAGGCTTTGAGAGGGCCCTCAATAAATAGAACCCCTTTGCCCACTTACATTCTGAAACAATGGAAAATAAAGCAAAGAAGAGGCTATGGAAGCCAAATTATTACCTTTGTTACTGGTAGAGGCCAAGTGGGAGAGCAGAGTTTTAGTGCTATTGGCTAAGTGGGCTTCTTAAGGCTGAACCCTAGAACTAGCACATGTGTCTATCCTCTTGTAAGCAAAGATGGACAGGGTAGGCCTCACTGCACAGACCCTGTTCCAGAAGATGAGTAGAACAAGCTTGGAATCAAAGGAGAGCAGCGTTAGTGAGCTGAGCGTGTTCAGTTTGTTGTTTCCAACTGGACCAGGCACTTGTCACTCCACATCCCCTGGAGCAGGGGAATAAGAAGTGCACTAGTAAGTTAAGATTTAGTCCACATGGAAGGAGTGAAGGAAATTGTTCTCCCCAAACACGTATACATATGCTCACATTCAAGTGCAAACACACGTATTTAGAGTCTGCATTAGCCTTTTTTTAAATACAAATGAGAATATTTCCATTTGCTGTTGTTAAATCACTTAGGAATCCCTACTCAAATGTCACATACATTTTTCTTTAAGTTATTAAACACAATAATTTCTTTGTTGGACAGCACTGATAGAATATTGTCTTGCAGTCATAGAAAATTGATGGCTTCCAAAATGCTTAACTATTTCTTTCTCTTTTGGTTTAGAAAGTTTTGGGACTGCCATTAGGAATGTTCTTGAGAGCAGTCACCAAGTGGACCTCAATTAGTAACTCCCAGTTTACGGAGAAAGACCAAGAACTGTTCCAATTTTGCTAATGCAGATATTCCTGTAGTTATTTTTCATAGATTACCAATTTTTCAAGGAGAGGGAATCCAGTAAATTATAACCAACAGTGTATTGAACCCAGCGAATTGTTCCCTCTTTGTATTCTCTTAGCTCTTTTACATACTCTTAAATCTCCCATCAAATTGTTTTTGTTTAGCTGTGTGTCTCCTCCATGAAACTCTGAACATCTTGAAAACAGATACCCAGAAGCCATCATCAGGTTGTCATCAGAGGAAATGATCTTGTGAAAAAAGCCTTCACCCTTTATCTTCTCAAGATTCAAAAGGACCTCCCTCTTGGAAGATAGACAGGTGCCTTCTGTTCCCCACCAACTAAGTCACCATAGGTGCCATATTTCAGATTTTGTAGTTGCTCTAGTGCTTATCCTGGTATGTGTCACACAGCAGGAACTCAAACATGGTGAGTTGATTGCTGCCTGATACACATCTATCAAGGGCTAGGAAGCCTCTTGAAGTGTTGTGTTCATGAGGGTCCCTGTGGCAGAAGCTTTAAGTGCCCCGTATCGCAGACTCTGCATTTCCACATCCATTCTATACCCCTCTCCAGTCTGCTCTGTGCCCTGAGAGGCTGACTTGTATGGATTGCTCTAACGGACTTGCTGCCCAGCCCCACCTTCTAGTCGAGATCAGCCAGTGGATGGCAGGACATCAAAGGGTGAGGAGAGTGCAATCAGAGTGGTCACTCCATCATCTCTATCCATGTTGGGTTGTCATAAACTGGTTTTGTTCGTGAACTAGAGGCCACAGCTTCTCATACACAGTCCTCTGTTAAGCTAGAGCCCCTCTTCAGTGCCTGGTAACCTCTGTTGTGGGTTGGATTATGTTCCCCCCAAAAAGCTATGTTGAAGTCCTCACCCCCTATACCTATGAATGTGACCTTATTTGGAAATAGGATCTTTGCAGAGGTAATCAAATTAAGATGAGGTCATACTAGATTAGGGTGGGCCCCTAAATAAACCCAAGGACTGGTGTCCAGTGTCCTTATAAGGATAGAGAAAGTGATTGAAAGACCAGTGGAGGACCATGTGAAGATGGAGTCAGGGTTATGCTGGCACAGACTGAAGGAGGTCAAGGATTGCCAGCAGCAACCAGAAGCTTGAAGAGGTAGGGAAGGGGTTCTTCCCTGGAGCCTTTGGAGGGAGCCTGGCCCTGCCAACACCATCATTTTAGGCTTCTCTCCTCCAAAACATTGATAGAATAAATTTGTTATTTTAAGTCAGCTGATTTGTGGTACTTTGTTATGGCAGCCCTAGGAGACAGACATTCCTCCCTTTGCCCCTTTAGGCCTACGAGTGGTAAGAGCTCTCAGCTATTGCTAATTTTAACATAATATCCCGCGATAATTTCCTTTAACCTTGTTCATACATTTGTGAATAGTTCCTTTATTGAACTCTTTTCAGTTACACCTTTTGAATCTGCCATCTCTCTCCTGCTGGGACCACCTTGACTGACACAGTTAGTTTCCATTCTTCTCATCTTCCTTTCAGTTACAGAAAACCTTGCCCATTACCATTATTATTAAGTTTTGGCGGGGCACATGTTCACAAGGTTTTCTGAAATGTCCAGGTTCCCTTGCAGCTAAGGGTGGACACGTGGCTAATTTCAGGTTGGTGGGATGTGAGTGAAAATGATAAGTTCTACTTCTGGGTTCCATTCTGTGGTTGATCGAATGATGGTCCTTCAAGTGTGTCCATGTCCTAATCACTGGAACCTGTGAATACGTGTGTTAACTTCTGTGGCAAAAGGAACTTTCTATATGCAATTAATTTAAGAATCTTTAGATGGCATCCTGGATTATCCAGGTGGGTGGGCCCAATGTAATGAAAAAAGTCCCTATAAGAGGGCTGCAGAGGATCAGGGTCATAGAGATGTGTTATGAAAGCAGAGATTAGAGTGTTGGCTTTGAGATGGAGTAAGGAGACCGAAGCCAAAGAATGCAGGCAGCCTCTAGAAAGTGGAAGAACCTCCAGAAGGAACGCTTTTGACACCTTGATTTCAGTTCATAAAGATCCATTTTATACTTCAGACCTCCAGAACTGCAAGGTAATAAGTTTATGATCTTTTAAGCCACAAAGTTTGTGGAATTTTTTTTACAGCAGTAGTAGGAAAAAAATCAAAAAAGAAAGCTACTTGTACTCCACTCAACTATTTTCCTTTTCCTCTGTGTTGAACTGTGAAAATGGTGGAAGCTAAATTGGACCTTGCAGAGGAGGAGGACGGAAAAAGCTATAAGGAACCTAGATCCCTGGGTGACGTTATGGCACAGAGATGTTGACGTCTGACATGTGGATTGTTAAGAGAAAAAATAGTGTCTGTCTTATTTGGGTCACTGTATGATGTGTTTCTTTGTACCAGCCTATACTCTAACCATCACATATCATTGTTCTCCTCTGGCCATATTTGTCAGGATTCTTAATTTGTAAGCAGTATAGGCTGACTCTACCTGTCTAAGCAGAAAGGGAATTTATTTAAAGGATGTTTGATAAGTGAAGGAGAAAATATCTATGCAGGCCAGAGAGCTAAGCCAAGAATTTACACAGCCAAAAACCGTGGACCTCACACCTTTTGTCATGAGTATCTTGACCAGTATAAGATCCAGGTGCTAGAATTGCTGCTGTGTGTTCTCCAGGAAATGTACCACCATGGCCATACCTCCCCACTGAGATGGATGCTGTCAGTCCCTGTGACTGTGCCATAAGCTTCCCATTCAGAGTCTGGGGAGGGTGCATTTACTTGTCAGAGCCTAGGTCATGGGCTGCATTATAACTGCAAGGGAGCCTGGGAAAATAGGTTTCTGGTGACTGAAAAAAATAGGTTTCTCGTTCTGTTCTGGGGGATACTGCCTCAGAATCTGGGGAGAGCTCTCATGTGTAGGAAATGAGGATGGTGGCTGCCCAGACAGAATGGCAAAAGTCCACTCCACCTGCACTGGGAATGTGAGGGTGACTGGAAAGTGAACTCCATTCTTACTTAGCAGTAACATCCTGGAACTTGGCACTTGCAGATGTAACCTTTTCAGTAGACAGTGATGTGTCTGTTTTTAACTCCCACAATTTGAAGAATTAATGTGATTTTTTTTTTTTTCTTTTGGGCTTACTTGGTTTCAAATGAAAAAGGTACTCTGAAGAGGGGAAATGAGAAGGCAGAAACATCTGCAACTTGGCAACCAAAAGAAGCATGAAGGAAGAGGTGGGTTGAGTAGCGGAATGTGTAGAAACAAATAGATGGAACCCAGCATCTGTGCTGGCTATGCTGTTTAAAGCCATTACCCCAGAAAAGGAACGGGGGGGCAACCCATTATTGAGTTGCATGATGCATTGGAACGTTGAGCTAATCAGGCAATCTAATTGACTGAACATCTGCAGCTGCTTTATCATTATTCTCAAATGGGCGTTCTCTCTTTGCATGCTGGGGATGCCTCAGTGTCTCCTAGCCTTTCTAATAGAAGCTCACTGGAGGGTTTACATTTCAACTGCTTTTAATTGCACTGAAATTCAAGTGATTAGATTTAAGGTCAAATACAGTAATTTTTTTTTTTTTCTTTCTTTTGTCTGAACTGCTTTGAAGGAAAGGGTTGGAGAACTTAAAGTGTCCTGGAGGGAGAGGTACTCCCGGTGACTTGAGTGAAAGTGCTCTGTAACTGTGTTAACATAAAGCATCCAGGCAGAGTTCAGTGCTGAGCCAGGGTTGCAAAGGGACAGGCAGAGAGGAAAAGCCTTGTGCAGCCAGTGTTTCCAAGAGTATAGAAGCTTTCACCAGCTTATTTTTGAGCAAAAGGATTTACCTTTCTGGCCCCATCATTAGCCCCTCATTTTTTTTCTTTTAAGTTTATTACCTGGATATAATTTGTGTCAATGCCTAGGTCCTAATTATTTTCAGTAATCATTTTCTGGGTGCTGTTGCCATAGCATCTAATGCTTTGGCAAACAGAGAGGAAATAACAATGATGTGTGTGCTTTTTCCCTTTAGACACCAAAAGAAAGATATAAAGGGGGAAGAAAACACACAAAAATGAGAAATTTAAAAAGGGAGAAAAACAGTATTATTTTGGGAAATTATGAAAATAACACCAGATGCAACAAAAGCAGGTCTAAATTTACTTTTACTCAGATCTGACTGTGTAAAACTCGGATTGTGTTTATTTTCACAGCTAGTCATATATACTAGAATCCATTACCTGCAAATATGTTAGCAATTTTTTTTTTGTTTTGTGTTGTCAATCGTTTCTGCTGGGAATGAGAATAAAAAATGATGTGACTGGTGGAAATATGGGAAAAATGCCAAGAGGCTCTCAGTCCCAAGGGTTTAGGTGAATTACTGTCCTGGCTGAGTCAGGTTTGTGAGACTAGCTTACTCATATCTTCTGGAAACGTTTTCTAAGGATCTTGCAGAGCTGCATTTTGAATGCTAAATCCAATTCAGTCTTTCTTACTTGTGAAAAATATGGTCAGTAGAAATAAAAATAAAATGCATTTCTATAAAAAACATGATTGTATGTTCTCTTGGTGTATGAGAAGGCATTTGCTCTATAAAAAAAATGATTTCAGGAAATCATTCATTTATAAAGTACCTGGTGGGTTTTAACTATGCCTGAAGTATTGTAGAAGGTGCTGAGGATGTGATGGCTATACCCAGTCCCTTTCTCATGGAGCTTCCATGTGAAAGGAAAGGAGATGAACAATAAATGTAAAAATAAATGAACATCATAAACCAGGGAGTGATAATGGTTATGAGGATGATGCAACAAGGTTTTGTAATGGAGGAGGTGAGGGATGGAGGACCCTTCTGGAAGGAGGCTTCTCCTGAGTGGAGACCAGAAACATGAGAAGAAAAGCCAGTCTGGGGTAGAAGGAAGATTAGCAGACCAACTTTAGCAAGTGCAGGTACCCTGAGGAGGGAATAAATATGATTTATTTGAAGAACAGGAAGAAGGCCACAGTGGCTGGAGTGTAGTGCAGGAGCCTGAGCATGAAAGAAGAGGAGGTTAGAGGGAGAGACAAGGGACCAGAGGTGGAGGTCCTTGTGGCCCATGGTCAGGAGTCTGGATTTTATTCCATGGACAGTGGGAAGCCATTGGAGAGTTTGAAACCAGGGGCTAAGTGCTGATTTGGGTTTTAAACTTTGGCTACTGAAAGGGGAATGAAAAGGAAGAAAGCAAGAGTAGAAGCAGACTAGTTAAATGTCGATTTCGATAATCCTGTTAAGAGATTAGGGTAGTTCTTCCTGGGGTGATAGCCTGGAGATGGGAGGCATTGATAGATTATTTCTAAATTTCTATAAATTTGTGTTTGCATTCATGTATACACATAAATGTGTACATGTGTAAATAGATATAAATTTCATTATATAATTTATTTCATATGTAAAATTAAAAATTATAAGGCATTTATACAAAAGTAAGACATTGGAGGCATGTATAAAAAATATCTTGACTTCTCTTGAGGTTATCATCAATAATAACATCATCCATAATAAGGGGGTGGATCCAAAAAAGATAATGCTGTGATTTATGTCAGAGAGTGTTCTGCCTATGTTTTCTTCAGAGACTTTTATAGTAACCAGTCTTACATTTAGGTCTTAAATCTATTTTGAGTTTATTTTTGTGTATGGTGTTATGGAATGTTCTAATTTCATTCTTGTATGTGAAGCAGTCTAGTTTTCCCAGCACCACTTATTGAAGAGACTGTCTTTTCTCCATTGTATATTTTTGCCTCCTTTGTTGTAGATTAATTAACCATAGGTGTGTGGGTTTATTTCTGGGCTTTCTATCCTGTTCCCATTGATCTATATTTCTGTTTTTGTGCCAGTACCATACTGTTTGATTACTGTAGCTCTGTAGTATAGTCTGAAGTTATCTTTTTGGATCTACCTGCTAGAGTAATGAAAATAAAAATAAACAAATGGAACCTAATTAAACTTAAAAGCTTTTGCACAGCAAAGGAAACCATAAACAAAGTGGAAAGACAGTCCACAGAATGGGAGAAAATATTTGCAAATGAAGTGACTGACAAGGGATTAATCTCCAAAATATACAACCAGCTCATGCAGCTAAATATAAAAAAAAAAAAAAATCAAAAAGTGGGCAGAAGATCTAAATAGACATTTCTCCAAAAGAGACATACAGGTGTCCAAAAAGCACGTAAGATGCTCAACATCACGAATTATTAGAGAAATGCAAATCAAAACTACAATGAGGTATCACCTCATACCGGTCAGAATGGCCATCATCAAAAAATCTACAAACAGTAAATGCTGGAGAGGGTGTGGAGAAAAGGGAACCCTCCTACACTGTTGGTGGGAATGTAAATTGGTACAGCCACTATGGAGAACAGTATGGAGGTTCCTTAAAAAACTAAAAATAGAGCTACCCTATTATCCAGCAATCCCACTCCTGGGCATATATCTGAAGAAAACCATAATTTGAAAAGATACATGCACCCCAATGTTCATTGCAGCACTATTTACAATAGCCAGGACATAGAAGCAACCTAAATGTCCATCGACAGAGGAATGGATAAAGAAGATGTGGTACATATATACAATGGAATATCACTCAGCCATAAAAAAGAATTAACGGGACATCCCTGGTGGTCCGGTGGTTAAGAATCTGCCTTCCAATGCAGGGGATGCAGGTTCGATCCCTGGTCGGAGAACTAAGATCCCACGTGCCGCAGGGCAACTAAGCCCGTGTGCCGCAGCTAGAGAGCCTGCACGCCACAACTAGAGAGAGAAGTCGGCACGTCGCAGAGAAGCCCGCGTGCAGCAACAAAGAGCCTCCGTGCCACAGTGAAAGATCCCACATGCCGCAACTAAGACCCAACACAGCCAAATAAATAAATATTTTTTAAAAATCAATAACCACTTGTCAAAAAAAAAAAAGAACTGAGTAATGCCATTTGCAGCAACATGGATGGACCTAGAGATTATCATACTAAGTGAAGTAAATCATACAGAGAAAGACAGATACCATATGATACCACTTACATGTGGAATCTAATTTAAAAAATGATACAAATGAACTTATTTACAAAACAGAAACAGACTCACAGACTTAGGGAATGAATTTATGGTTACCAAAGGGGAAAGGTGGGGGGATAAATTAGGAGTTTGGGATTAACATATACACACTACTATATATAAAATAGATAATCAACAAGGACCTACTGTGTAGCACAAGGACCTCTACTCAGTATTCTGTAATAACCTATATGGGAAAAGAATCTGAAAAAGAATGGATACATACATATGTATAAATGAATCACTTTGCTGTACACCTGAAACTAACACAACGTTTTAAATCAACTGTACTCCAATATAAAATAAAAAATAAATTAAATTTTTAAAAAATAACCCTTATCAGGCTATCACCCTTTACCAGGCACTGTGTTCAGTGCTCTATAGGTATTAACTCATCTAGTCCTCAAGAGGTAGGTGCCACTGTTATTCCTGTTCTAGAGGAAGAACTGATGGTAGCTGGCCATTGAGATCACTGCTGGGATTTGTACCCAGGGTTGTCTGGCTTCAGAGCCTAGGTGGTGCTGACACTGTGTACTGGCATGATTTACAGTCATCTGGTCCACGTGGGTGACAGGAAAAATAACATGCCTATTGAGTTTCCCTCTTCGAGTAAATGATACAAGATCTTACTTTCCTTGGAGATGCATGTTCTGGACTCAGCGATTGGACTTCTGGATAATTTGAGTGCCCCAGTATCTTGGATGCTAAATTCCATCATAACCGACACAGTTGTCTCCATGAGTCTGGTAATGGGTCCCTGAAATACACTTTGGCGAGCCACACAATCTATACTATTATATTAAGCAATTGCATAGTGTGATCAGGGAACCATCTAAAAGAGAAGGAAAAAAATCGAAGTAAAATTAGAATGGATGCATCTTCGTTTCCTCTAAGGAGACAGACTTTTTTCTTCCTTTACTCTTTTTGTCCTTTGTGCTCTGCACAAGTGCTAAAATATTGCTCAGTGTTGCTTTTCTTTCTTTTCTTTTTTTTTTTTTTTTGGTCCAGGTTGGTTGTGTGTGTCTTTGTTCGTTTGAATCTCCTGTGTTTACCTTTCAGTTCTGTCAGGATTGGCTGCCAGCGACAGAGCTCCCTGCTCGCCGAGGTAGGCTGGGTAAGTCACCAGGTACCACAGCCACTGCCACACACCGAAGTCCCTGAGAACATGGGTTCCTCTGAGCTGCTGGGGAGCAAGGCTCTAACGAGGCCCCAGAGGAGCAGGGGTGGCCAGTGCCTCTTTTTCGCTGCCGAGGAATCAGCAACATCCCCGGGGTTGTTAATACCAAAAAACCCAGTGATGCAGATCATTTGGGTCTTTGTATCTAAAGAATCACAGGGTTTTTTTGGAGAAAATAGCTTAGCAACTTCCTCTGCTTTCTTCATTTTGCAGTTAAGGAAACTGAGGTGTAGGCTAGACAAGGAAACTTGGTAAAGCTCTAACAGTGTCAGAACTGGGGCTTAAACCCACTTGTGTGAGTTTTTTCCTAGTAATTTTAATTATGAAAATAATAGCTAATTTTTATTTAGCTCTATGCTTACTACCTTTTGTGCCTTAGATTATTTAGTTCTTAACCTGACTCCCTGAGCACAGTTCCTTTTATTTAACACCATGTTACAGGTGAAGAAAATAGTGTATATATATATATATAAGATATTAAGTAATTTATCCAAAGTCAGAGACACTAAATAGCAGGTTAAGGACTCAAACTCAAGTGATTCCATACCAAAGACTATGAAAATCATCTTTATGCTGTTCTTTTTTCCATTTGACTCTTGAAGTGATATATATCTGATTTAAAAAAAACCAGGAGGACTCAGATCATCATTTTTAATATATGGCATAGAAATACATGGATGTGTCAGTCACAGTTGTTGAGGAATGTTGCAAAGTTTTACTCCTAAAATTGGAAGGTACCTTAGATTGTGTGCTTTGGAAGACCAACTGTGAGACAGAGATCTGCATATTGGAAGTTTATTTGGGAGTGCTCTCAGAATCAGGCCCTGTGAGAGAATAAAGGAAAGAGGATTGAACCAAGGAAGGAGGTGAACTGTGATGCAGTTACATTAAAGTCTAAGCCTCTCCTATGGGGAGATCTGGGCTGTGATGGCCCTAGAGGGTTGCTTTGCCCCGAGTCCTAAGAGTGTGCCTTTATACCACCTTACAAAAGGCAGTAATTGCATGCAGGCTGTCATTAAGGAGGGAGGAACAACTGTGAGTGAGGTGATTCTCCTTAGCTGAATCTCTTTAGCTCCTGTACGACTCAGTCACCTGTATTTCCAGTAGCTGAGGTCATGAATGCCTCATTCTGAAGGGACCACTACAGGCCACCCCTTATGTCGAGCACATCCACTTGCTTTGTATAATAGGTTTTGGAAACAGCTTCTCCAAGATTCTTGTTGGTCTTATTTTTTGGAGAAACTTACCAAAATGTTTTGTCCTATTAGGGGACAGCCAATAGGACAAGATACATTATTTACCTCTGCATTTGGTCTCCAAGTGCAAAATCTGTATATCATTATACAGATAATATATTTAAAATACTGTAAATAAGTGTTTGTGGAGACAGTTATTGTTTTTCTACTTTACTATCCATTCTAGATTCTCTTTGGCTGGTATTTCCTTTTTCCTCTTTCTTTGTTTATTGTTTATCTTCTAGCATGAGGACCCTGAAGTGACAAGGTGCAAACTATAACTTAAAGTTCAGTGGGACCCTGGATATGTCCTCTAGTGGAAATGTTCCCTTTCTGGAAACAAAGATTCTTAAATTATCAGAGTTTCAGAAAATGTAAAGGAGAAATTTTTGATGTGGGTCAGTGAGAGTCACAAGTGAGGCCACGTCTACTTCTATTCCTTCGTTCCTAAATGTATGTATTCTACTTATTAGGGACACAGCACCATAAAATGGTCATTGATTTAGGGCATATTCTGTGTACTGGAGAAGGATACCTCATTCTTGCAGGGAATCCTCTACAAGCTGATCCCTCACTGTACCTTCAAAATGCCATTACTGTGCTGAGACAACTGGGTATCCATATGCAAAAAAGGTTAGACCACTACCTCATACTATAGGCCAAGTTATTTCAAAATAGGGATAGGCCTACCTATAAGAGCTAAGACTATAAAAATCTTAGAAGAAAAGTATAAATCTCCATGACTTTGGGTTAGGCAGTGGTTTCTTAGATATGTTATCTAAGTGTCAAAAAAAAAAGACAAGTTGGACTTTGTCAAAAGCACAACATTTGTGCTTTAAAAGTATACCATTAAAAAAGGGAAAAGACAACCAATAGAAAGGGGTAAAATATTTTAAGTCATGTACCTGGTAAGAGACTTGTATCCAGAATGAGTAAATAACTTTTACAAGGCAACAATAAAAAGACAAAGAACCCAGTTTTAAAAATGGGCAAAGGATTTGAATAGACATTTCTCTAAAGAAGATATACAGATATCCAGTAAGCACATAAAAACATACTCAAGACAGAAGATAAGCCACTGACTTGGAAAAAATATTTATGAAAGATATTTCTGATAAACAACCGTTATCCAAAATATACAAAGAACTCTTAAAATTCAGCAATAAGAAAACAAACAACCTGATTAAAAAATGAATCAAAGATCTTAACAGAGACCTCACCAAGGAAGATATACAGATGGCAAATAAATATATGAAAAGACGTTCCACATGATATGTCATCAGGGAAATGCAAAAGAAAACAACAATGAGATACCACTACATACCTATTAGGATGACCAAAATCCAGAACACTGACAATACCAAATACTGGTGAGGATGTGGAATGACAGTAGTCTCATTTGTTCCTGGTGGGAATGCAAAATGTAGTAGTCACTTGTAAGGTAGATTGACAGTTTATTACAAATGAAACATTCTCTTAGCATATGATCTAGCAACATGTTCCTTGGTCTTTACCCAAAGGATTTGAAAACTTATGTCCATGCAAAACCCTGTACATGGATGTTTATGGCAGCTTATTAATAATTACTGAAACACTGAGGCAACTAAGATATCCTTTAGTAGATGAATGAATAAATTAAGTATGAAACATATAGGTAGTAGAATATTATTCAGCATCTAAAAAGAAATCAGCTATCAAGTTATAAAAAGATATGGAGGAATGCATATTACTAAGTCAAATGTGCCAATCTGAAAATGTTATATGCTGTGTGATTCCAACTGTATGACATTCTGGAAAAGTCAAAACTACGGAAACAATAAAAAGATCAGTATTTGCCAGAGGTTAAGGGGAAGAGAGGGATGAGTAGGTGGAGCACAGATGACTTTTTTAGGGCAGTGAAACTACTCTTTATGATACTTTAATGGTAGATACATGTTATTAAACCTTTGCCAAATCCCATAGAAGGTACATCACAAAGAGTGAACCCTAAGGTAAACCGTGGACTTCGGGTGATAATAATGTGTCAATGTAAGTTCATCAGTTGTAACAAATGTACCCCGGTGTGGGAGCTTGATAGTGGAGGGGGCTGTGTGTGTGTGGAGGTGGGGAGTCTACCGGAAATACATGTATTTTCCACTCAATTTTGCTGTGAACTTAAAACTGCTCTAAAATATAAAATCTGTTTTAAAACGTGGCCTTTATATTTATCAGGCTGACAGCTTCTTGGTATTGTGGAATGTTAAGACAAGTGGTCTGTGTACCTTTGCGCCCTCTGGCATCTCCATGGCTGCAGAGTAGTTTTTTTTGATCTGAGGTGGTGTTATATGTGAACTCATATGGATGATTTAGACACCCGGTAAGCCCTTGTATAGTGGTGCTAGCCTGGACACATGGGCAGAAAAGGCAAACCTATATCTAAAATATAGATCAGTTTCCGTCAAGATGAATTACTGCACCTTCCAGTATGGAAGGAGTTTGATATAATCAACCCATTGCCAAGTTGCTTGTTGATTGCTTGTGGGATAGTACCATTCTGGGGCCTCAGCACTGGTCTCTTGATGGCAGGTTGGCCTAGCTCTGGTGAGTGGGGAGACCATGCTTTTGGGCCCATCCACAGCCTCTATCTGTGCTGCCATTCCATTCATACACCATCTCTATGGTAGATGGTGACAAAAGTGGCTGATACCATCTGGCGAGCTCTTCTGCCTGACTTGGGTGTTTGGTGACTCTCTGCTGTGTGTTAACTTGTAAGGTGTTCACATTTTGGTCCCACTCCTATTTCTGTTCACATGACTGTTCCCCAGGTTACCCTGTCCATGGTCTATAATTCTTTATTATTTTAGGCTCCTGACCAACATAGCCAAACTATTTACCACTGCCTGTCAGTCCATGTATTCTTACCTTGGGGTACTTCTTTCTCTTTTAACAGAAAATGGATGTTCTGCCCATTGTGAAGGTTTTCCTTCACTGCTGTCTTTCGGGGTCATCTCTGATTGAAGATGTGGTGCAGTGGTTTATGTTTGATTTGCACCCACATACACAACAGGCTGGTCTGTCCCTGCTCATGCCTGATCCCAGAAATGCCATTTCCATGTTATGATGGATTTCTGATGTGCCTGCGTGACCATATGATTTGGTGAGTTTGACTGAACCCAGGTTGTGATGGTCAGCTGTGTTGCAGTGGTTATATAATGTCCCATATAATGTCAGGCATCTCTCTTTACCAGGGCTCAGTGGCATTCCTGGGACTTTTTCAAGTGTTGTATAATTCTTCACTGCAGATGGCATGTACTTGCTCCAGGACCCTGAGGGGATATGCTGTGATTCTCTTATTGGGACTTGCCAGAAATTTTACAGTGTGTTTACCCACCACTGATACCTCTAAACCCATAGCATCTGCCGGGTCATATGGCCCTAGGAGAAGGGCCATTTGTGCTACTGCCTTGGTCTGCTGTGGAATCTTTTCTTGCTCTGGGCCCGCTCAACATTGGTAACCTTTGCATCACATGGTGAACAGGTCAGAGAAGTATTCATAACCTTTGCATCACATGGTGAACAGGTCAGAGAAGTATTCATAAGCAAAGAGGCCAAACTGGTGGTGGGAGGTTTGACATACAGTAACTTTGGTGAAAATGTCCCTACATGCCCCAGATCATGGGACCATAAAAATAAAAAAATTAAAAAAATTAAAAAGTTCGGCTATGAGTAAGACCCCTGGATGTTGGTAGGGTTTTCCTCCCACCTTCTGGAACACATGTATTTTATCAGGTTTTTTGTTTTTTTTTTTAACATCTTTATTGGAGTATAATTGCTTTACAATGGTGTGTTAGTTTCTGCTTTATAACAAAGTGAATCAGCTATACATATACATATATCCCCATATCTCCTCCCTCTTGGGTCTCCCTCCCACCCTCCCTATGCCACCCCTCTAGGTGGTCACCAAGCACCGAGCTGATCTCCCTGTGCAGGGTTTTTAACATCCTTGACGTATCTTGCTTATTTGGTCTGATTAACATGATGTTATTGGCATAGTATCATGTTTTGCAGAGGGTCCACGTTGTCTAGGTCCCTTGAAACTATATTATGTCAATGAGTGGAAGAGTTACCATATCCTTGGGGCAAGACTGAAAATGTATACTGTTGTCTGTCCCAAGCAACTGCCTGAGAAAAATATGGAAAACTCAGCAATTCATATTATGAGTCCTACATAATTTCAGTGTCAAAGGCTGTTATGGTATATTAAAAGGAAGTGACCAAAATACATGTGATTTTAGGAAAACTAATTCTAATTAAAATGTAAAAATTCTAACTAAAATACCAATAATTAGAATTCAGCAGTGTATGAAGAGGATAATAATTCTGATCAAGAAAGGTTTATTCCAGGAAAGTAAGAATATTTTACTGTGTCATCAGAGACAACAAGTTATTTTGGAAAAATCATATGACCATAGTAATCTGATAAGGTCCAGTTGCCACTCTTCATTTAATACATAGACAGAATAAAAACAGAAAATATTTAGATATGAGACAGGCTGTGTACCAAAAATTGTCAAAGCCACATGTATTCATCTAAATTGCCAACCACTAATATTAAATTAAGAAATAGACAAAGATGCCGTTGATCACCCTTATTTCCAAAAACATGTTATTACCAAATCAACATGATTTGACATAAGAAATAGACAAATCAATTGGTGGACTAGCATATAGAATCAGAAATAGATACTAGTATTTGTAGGAATTTAATATAGACCAAAGTTAGCATTTCAGTGTAATGGTAAATGGATGCTTCATTTAAGAAGTAGTACTGGCACAAATGACTATCCGTCTGGAGTAAAATTAAGGAGGGCCCCTTACCTTACTGTATGTGTGTGTGTGGGTGTGTGTGATAGATAGCTAGATAAATATGAATTATATATGGATTAAAGAGTTAAATATAAACAAAATAAAATTGTAGAAGGACATTTAAGAGGCTACATATTTAATTTAGTAATGAGAAAACAATTCTTAATCAAATATAGCAACCCAGAAAAAAAATACAGACATATATTCTATGTAAAAACTTAATGTAATGTAAAAGAATGAAATTAGAATACTCCCTAACACCATACACAAAAATAAACTCAAAATGGATTAGAGACCTAAATGTAAGACTGGACACTATAAAACTCTTAGAGGAAAACATAGGAAGAACACTCTTTGACATAAATCACAGCAAGATCTTTTTTGATCCACCTCCTAGAGTAATGGAAATGAAAACAAAAATAAACAAATGGGACCTAATGAAACTTAAAAGCTTTTGCACAGCAAAGGAAACCATAAACAAGACGAAAAGACAACCCTCAGAATGGGAGAAAATATTTGCAAATGAATCAACGGACAAAGGATTAATCTCCAAAATATATAAACAGCTCATGCAGCTCAATATTAAAGAAACAAACACCCCAATCCAAAAATGGGCAGAAGACCTAAATAGACATTTCTCCAAAGAAGACATACAGACGGCCACGAAGCACATGAAAAGATGCTCAACATCACTAATTATTAGAGAAATGCAAATCAAAACTACAATGAGGTATCACCTCACACCAGTTAGAATGGGCATCATCATAAAATCTACAACAACAAATGCTGGAGAGGGTGTGGAGAAAAGGGAACCCTCTTGCACTGTTGGTGGGAATGTAAATTGATAACAGCCACTATGGAGAACAGTATGGAGGTTCCTTAAAAAACTAAAAATAGAATTACCATATGACCCAGCAATCCCACTACTGGGCATATACCCAGAGAAAACCATAATTCAAAAAGACACATGCACCCGAATGTTCATTGCAGCACTATTTACAATAGCCAGGTCATGGAAGCAACCTAAATGCCCATCGACAGATGAATGGTTAAAGAAGTTGTGGTACGTATATACAATGAAATATTACTCAGCCATAAAAAGGAACGAAATTGAGTCATTTGTTGAGACGTGGATGGATCTAGAGACTGTCATACAGAGTGAAGTAAGTCAGAAAGAGAAAAACAAATATCGTATATTAACCCATGTATGTGGAACCTAGAAAAATGGTACAGATGAGCTGGTTTGCAGGGCAGAAGTTGAGACACAGATGTAGAGAATGGACATATGGACACCAAGGGGGAAAAACTGCGGTGGGGTGGGGATGGTGGTGTGCTGAATTGGGCGATTGGGATTGACATGTATACACTGATGTGTGTAAAATTGATGCCTAATAAGAACCTGCAGGGCTTCCCTGGTGGCGCAGTGGTTGAGAATCTGCCTGCTAATGCAGGGGACACGGGTTCGTGCCCTGGTCTGGGAAGATCCCACATGCCGCGGAGCAACTGGGCCCGTGAGCCACAACTACTGAGCCTGCGCGTCTGGAGCCTGTGCTCCGCAACAAGAGAGGCCACGATAGTGAGAGGCCCACGCACCGCGATGAAGAGTGGTCCCCGCTTGCTGCAACTAGAGAAAGTCCTAGCACAGAAACGAAGACCCAACATAGCAATCAATCAATCAATCAATAAATCTTTAAAAAAAAAAAAAGAAAAAGAACCTGCAGTATAAAAAAACAAACAAAACAACTAATACTAAACTTTCATTGGGTTATTTGTATGGAAATATGTTAATATAAATGTTTTAGACATTACATGAAATTTCTAAAAATCTTATATGTTCTGGTATAATATTATAAGTCATAATCCTAGTTATTACTTTAAAATGTGTATCTCAGAAATAACTAATTTTCTTGTCAACTGCATTATTATGAACTTTCATCAAATCTTTAACTGTGGTCATTTTTAAGTCTTTTGTCATTTACAGACAGTTCTGGGTGTACTCTGATGCTTTTGCAAATATGTTCCTATAAAAGGGTTTCATCTTCAAGAAATTCATGGAAAAGACTGACAAGTACAGGTTTCTGGTAACTGACTGTACTGCTGAACTGAATGAATAAGCATTTTCAGAACTCTAATGAAAAACTGATGAACTCATAAAAGTGCTAACAAAAGATCAAGATAAAAAAAATTAATTACATGGGACTGAGTGAACTGATGAGGATGAGTATAATTTTTGTGACTTTCTGTCTGAATTAAAAAAAAAAAAATCCCACAAGGACTCAGAGGCAAAGAATATACAAATCAATTTTCACTGCAAAGTAAAGGAGCTGTTACAGTGGAGGATTACTGGACTGAATGTCCATATTATGACATAGTATGAGTGTGTTTCATGTTTGGTAATTGCAATCATTGTTGCTTTTGTTGTGGTCATCCATGTACAATGCTTGGTGTCAGTCTATTCATCTCTTGTAAAAATAAAATACAGTGTGTGTGTGTGAAAAAAAAACTTAATGTAAATTAATTAGATAGAAAATATTAGCATAAAGAAAATCAGTGGAAAATATATGTTGAGGAAAATTTCCAAAGTAGATGACAGGTGCAAAGGGTTAATATCCATAATATACAAAGAGTTCTTACAAGTTGACATTTGTAAAGTATATGTCTATATGGATAGGTCAATAGAAAAACGAACAAAGAAACTAGCAGTTCATGGAAAAGTAGAACCAAGGAGCTAGCAAATATATAAACAGATGCTCACATTCATGACAGAGCAAAAGTGAAAAAGTGATGACATTTGCTTTCCTGGTAGAAATACAAATTTTTTCACACCTTTAAGAAAGCAATCTGGTGTTGTCTTAAAATTTTTTAAGTTACGTTTTACATATATTTTCATTTCTGGTAATCTATTTAATATATATCAAAGTGCATGTGTGTGTATTACATGAGAGCTATCAAAGCGTTGGAAAGGGTTGAACACATATACATCTACTCATATATTATATAACTATTAAAAATGATTTGTGAGAGTTATGCCATTGACTTGGAGAAATTTTCATCAGGTGCTACTAAGAATAGCAAGTTGCAGAAAAAACTATAAATTTTACAAATCAATGACACTTCATGTAAATATACATGTGTGAATGAATATGTATGTATGAATGTATACATGTATGTTAAATAAAATAAAATTAATAAATATGAGGGAAACTATGGAAGAATACCTGTGCTATTGGCTTATTAACCTGGAGGAAGTGAGATGGGAATGACAGTTATGAGTGTGGATAGGGAAAAAGAGTAAAGTGGAGAGAAGAAGTAATAAAAGAAAATAAATTTACTAAATCAAGAAAATTTAAGCAAATAAAATGAAATAAAACAATAAATGGAAAATTTAAAATTATTTTGGATGCCTGTGAATGTAGATAGTTGTTGACTGATTGCTTAAATTATCAAGAAATGAAAGCAAATCAAGATGAACTTTAAAAAGTTACTAAGAGATGGTGCATTTGAGTGGTTAAGAGCAAAGATTGCACCCAGTTCTCAACTCGGTCCCTTATCTCCTGAGTATGGTACATACGGTGCAGGCTATCATAATCAAGACAGCTTTATTGATGTTGTGATTTAAATGGTTCATTTTTTGTTTGTTTTTGATTATCAGGGTTTTTTTTCTGGTAGCAAATCACACAACAAATTTATATTATTTGCTTTATATCACTGAATATCTGGGTATCCCTAAACAATGAGTTTCATATTTAAAGATTCTATATGTTTTGTCAGAACAAAAGAAAAATCAAGAACTTAACCTTGAAATGCAATTTAAATAAAAGGTCTTTCCCTTGATCATAATGAATTTATAGCCTAAATTAATGAAGTTACCATGTCTGTGAATTATAAATAAAATAATTACACTGATGCCTGTGAATAGACAGGTGGAGTTTTATGGCCACTTCAGGCGTGGTGGTGGCCTTTGAATCTGGTAAAACTGATACCAAATGGATTTTGAGTTATTAAAATATTATGGAGGGTTGAGTGGATTCCAAGAGGATGGTTTTCACAAAGCCCTAATTGAGGATGGGGCTGGTCAAATAGCATATGTACCTTCAGAAAATTATTTTGACAAAACTGAAAAGTCTAAATTGACAGCCCATCAGAGATTAGAGAAATGTTTAGGATAGATTTCTATTTAGAAAATTTTAAAGCAAATAATAGACATTCTAATTTTAGTTTGGGGTCATAGCCACTAATTGCTGTGAGTTAACTAGTGGGTGTTTGAAACAATAGCTCTGCAGGGCAAGCACCTCAACAGTGTCTCCTGGAACTTTTGTCATATTGTATATGGTGTTTTAGAATTATGTCAGGGTTTTTTTTAAGATTGCTTGTTCTTTACCTTATAATTGTTTTTAAAGACTTTCCCGTTATTTCTCAACCTCATTATACCAGAGAATCACCTAGGCTATATGTATAAAGCGTACATTCCTTGATCTCACATTGGTGTCCTCCTTAGTTAATCCAAGAGTGGGAAGCTGGCTGTATAATTGCTTTTTAAAATAAGCATCCCAAGGGATTCCGAAGGGGATGGTTTAAGCCGTATCTTTCTAAAAGCCCTTATACGTTCTTTATTTTAGAGTAGAAGATTGTCTATCTTCACGCTCTCAATTTTAGAAGATTTGTTATGGACTTACAAATAGCTGTTCTTAGATAAAATGACAATGTCTATCCATCATTAAATAACTTTTAGTGCAAATGCTAAAAAACTATATTGCAAATACTATATTAAAAGCAAAACATTTAGACATATGTTCAGTGTTCAGCAAGATGATCTGAAAATGGATAAAGCCTCCTTTAAATTTCAAAGTTTCTCAAAGTCAGCGAAGTTATACTCTTGAACTGGTCAATGTACATTGTTAGATCTTAAGGTTGTGAGTTCATATCATAATTTATCGAGAAGAAATTCTAATAATGCCTTTTCCCTTTCAATGCCAGCCTGACCTACCATGTCAGTTCCTCCAATTTGTTTCCTACCTTGTGGTCTGTGATCAATACAGAAAAAACAGTTTGTGTTCTTTCTGACTCTTGCATTCCTGGAGTTTCTGATTAATTTATCCTCAATGACTCTACAAACTCCACCATTGCAAATTGAAAGTTTAGCTTGAACTTGCCAGTCAAATATGATGAAAAACCATTTGCAAAGAAGTAATAATGTTCTTTCGTGTTCTTTGAGCTGTCTTTGTACTTGACCTTCCTTTCCACTGGAAAGACTTAATTTGAGGTCTTGGTTAGATGATCACCACATCGCTGCTCTGTCCAGTTACGTTTCCCATATTGTCTCAGTTGTTCTGCCCAACCTTGGCATTTCTGTGGTCTTCTGATTGGAAAAGTGGGGCTGTCAGGTCTTTGCTAACCATGGTCCACACACAGGTTTGACTATATATCGCCTGTGCTTGTGCAGTTGCTATAATGAAGTGTCCCTCTGGTTTTTTTGGGGGGATAGAAATAAAATTTAATATCTGTGCATAACATATCAATGTTAAGAATATCTTCCAGGTAAAATAAGACAACAGTATTGAAGATCTAATGTGTAGTACTTGTGACCTTCTACTAAATTAATGTATATCATTAGACCTGGAAAATATTTTAGCTTATTCATATTAATTCATATTTCCTGTGAATGAATTTTTTATCTTTCTCCATTTTGGATCTCAGAGTGTTTTCAATTTAACTACTTTTTGTAGAAAAACAATAAGTGTCATAACCAACTCTTTGCCAGGAGCATTAAATCCCCAAAGTCTTAGCTTGACTACATCATTTTTGAAGTGTTCTCAGAAGATGTGTTACCACCAGAGTTTATTGTTCCCAAGCAATAAATTTTGTGCTGGTTTTAAGCCTTTTCTCTGATAACATTGTCTTCTTAAATGCCCACGTGTTCTCTTTTATCTTGAAGACTGTATCCCAGTTTCCCACGTGTCTTCTGCCTGTTGAATACTACGAAACTTAACACACTGTTTTTTACTGTTAAGTCATCTTGGGTAGCATTGAAACTGTATTCTTTTAACGAGTACTTTTTATTTTATAAAGGAAATATAAAGCTATAAGATAACTTTTACAGTTGTAGAAGTAGAAAGAAAGAAATAGAATTAACGATTTTTCTGCACACTATTTAAACAGTATGTATGAACTGACACATTTACACTGCTAGCTACAGTCAATCAAGACTGTGTGGTTACTGTTGAGTCACATCAAACTGGAACAGTCATTGTTTCAGATTCATCATATTATCTAATACTACTTAGTGCATTTTAGTAGAATAATTAACGATAATTTACTTAGTGATTCTCACATAGCTGAGTGGATCAGAATTACATTAAGAACTTTTTCAAATATATACATTCTCAAGCCTCAGATTTGTCTTGGGTAGATCAAAGACATATGGATTTCAAAAACTCTCCCTCGTAGTAATCCACTGTTTCAATGGTCTGATTTATCTTATTATAATTTTGCAAGTTGCTACCAGGTTAATTTCCCTGTATCACTTATTTATTTATTCATTCATTCATTCATTCATCCATTTTTGGCTGCACCTCGCAGCTTGTAGGATCTTAGTTCACCAACCAGGGAGGGATTGAACCTGGGCCCCGGCAGTGAAGGTGCTGCCAAGTCCTAACCACTGGACTGCCAGGGAATTCCAAAGTCACTTCCTTAAATACATCTTTATTCCAAGACCTTGGTGGTTCCTCATATTTATAGAAGGAAATTCATACATTGTAGTGTTTCATCAACCCCTCCTCACCCTAGAGAAGGCTGCAATGTGCTACAAATACAGCCTTAATTCTAACTTACATCATGCACCACAAACCCATGGCCATTGCACTAAACTCTTGGTGGCTTCCTCTTGAACCCACGGTAGACGCTGGCAGTCAGTCATGGCATTCCTTCCAGGTGAACTCACTTCTGGTCTGAGCACCCTTCTTAACATAATTTTAGAGAAAGCTATAACCAAACAGTGAGTTGACACGCAAAGTAAAAGCAATTTGCCATCATATTCTACCTGCACTTTTTGTTCTAGTCTCCATCTTTATAGTGTTTCGGAAAAAAACTGTAGTATTTGCTTTTATAGTGAAACATTTCATTCATAGAAAAGTGTATATGCCGCATGTACATAATTTATAAGGAACAATAAAGTCTCATGAGCCCTCTGCACAACTACGAAAGAGAGCATTATCAGTGTCTTTGAAGGCTATTTTATGTTCCTTTCTATCCCAGTCTCTCTCCTTTCCCTAGAGGTTGGCACCGTTTGAATTTTACATTTATCATTTGCTTGCTTTTTGTTTTAGTTTTTATTATGTATTCATGTACCTCTGTACAGCTGTTAAGTTTTGTATTTTTTTGAAGGTCACATAAATGGGATTCTACTCTATTCTTCTGCAGTGTGCCTTTTCATTCAGTATGTTGTTGAGATTTGATTATGTGGATGTGTAAAAGTATACTTCATTAATTCTCTCTGCTCTGTAGTATTCCACTGACTGAATCTACCACAGTTCATTTATCCAGTACTTGTTGAAGGATGTTGGTTTGTTTTATGTTTTTGCTACTACCCATAGTGCTGCTAGGATCATTTTTGTACATCTTGAAAAGTGTACATACACGTGCAAGAGTGTCTCTAGTGTGTATACCCAGAAGACGAACTTCTGTGCCTTCACTTTTACCAAATGATGGCCCGTTGTCATCCATGGTAGTTAGTATGAAAATACACTCCAACAATCAGGGTATAAGAGTTCTTTTTGTTTCACTGACTCACCAACGCTTGATATTCTCTAACTTTTAAACTTCTGTCAATGGTTTTATCTAGATTATGAGATTTTTGGTAATGTTTGATATTCTTCTTTTTCACTTTTTATATTTTATACAATGAATTTGTATTACTTATTAAATTAAAACCAAAAGTTTAGAATATTTTGAGTGGAAAAAAGTAGCCTACAGAATGATCTGTTATGATTGCAAACATGTAACTAAAATATACTACCCATCTGTATGTGTGTGTGTATATGTATATACACATATAAAATAGATGCTTAATTAATATTGCTTGATTCAGTGAGACCACTTGGCAGTGTCATTTATTCTTTGTATACTTGTTGGCTTAGGGATTAATTATGTAGTTTGGATAGAGAGAACCAGAAGAAAGTCTTGGACAGGTAGGAGGTGGTGTAGAGGAGTGAGAATAGAGAGAGAGAACTCTGGGGATTGTCTACCAGCTACGTCACTAATTAGCCAAGTGCAAATTGCTTAATCGCTCAAACTCAAATTCCTTAGTGTAAGAGTAATGCCTACCTTATCTTTTTGTTTGAAGTTTAAATGAGATAATCCATGTAAAACACTGTCTGTAGAACATGGCATGTAGTAAATGCTCAGCAAACTTCAGTGAGCATCTGCTTGGAGAAACAGGATGTGCATAAAGCAAATAACAATACAGGAAACATATACTGACTGCCGAAGCCAGAATGATATATCATTTATAATCTAATCAATGTTCATATAAACTCATTGCTTTAAGGGTAGATATATTAACTGTTAAGCACTACATGAAGGGAAATCCCCTAAACCTGAGGATCTAAAACTGTTCCTTATTATTTGTCTATCCATACTTTTCCATATTACCCTACCCCTTTTACTGAAGAACCGATGAGGGGAATCGCTGAAAAAAATCTCAGAAAAAAAGTATAAGCAGAAATAGAAACCAGAGAGGAATTACGATGCTCAGAGAGCTGGCTTTCTATTTCAAGTATCTACTTCTTTGAGCATGGATGGCTGCCAGCCCTCAGAGAGAGAAGTGTTTTGCTAGCCGTGCACTTCCCTAGTTCTTAGAAACTTCATCCCCTGGAGTGGTAACCTTGTAGAAGACGAGCTTCCCTAACAGAACATGCTTACAAGACAGGTCATGCTGGGCTGGATTTTATGTGTGCGGTTCTAGAAGGCTCTCTGCCAGGTCATTCTGTCACTTCTTAGAGCAAACAGAGCCTACTTTCTGAACAAATACAATGTGGAAGTGGGGAGTTAAGCCTTGATTATTTAGACTGCACTGTGCCTACATGTTCCTTTTTTCCTACTCCTTTCCTGTCTTAGTTCTTCACCCACCCTCTCCGTCCCCTCCTCAGACTCTCAAAGGAGCTAGGAAAGTACAAGCATGTCAGTGAACTCAAATGTAAAAATGAGAAGTGATACAGTACCTAACAAAAAAGCAGCACCAGAATTTCATGGTGGGAATATCTATGTAGGGACTGCCTGGAGGACAGTATATTAAATTATTATTTTGTTGTTGTTCTATCCCAGAAGGAAAGGATGTTTTAAACTGATGAAAGACACACATGGATATTTTAGGAAGCAGAAATATAGCAGCGTAGTCCTAAGATTCCACTGGAGTGGACTCCAAACTACTTTTCAGTAGCTGGGTGATGATAGACATATTACTTCACTCCCTTAAGCCTTAGTTTCCTTCTCTCTGAGTGGGAATAGTCAAAGCCTTTCCCTCAGAGGGCTGTTGGGAGGATTAAATAAGCTCAGTGCCAGGCACAAGATAGTCAATAAATGACAGGAATCACTACCAGTATTTGACTGTTAATACTTAGAAACATTTCTCAGCACCACTATTCGGTACTAAATACTTGGAATAAATCGAATCCTGAAATTTCAAAGTGACAATCCTGCCGCAAAGGACACATTAAATAGTAGGATCTCATTGTCATCATCCGTCCTGTGCTAGGTGTGTGTTCTTTTATGTCAGGCCCATGTCCATGGGAGACCCTCTGTTGAGAGGAAAGTATCTTAGTGCACATTGAAATTAATGGGCAGCTTTCATTTTAAAACATTAGAAAAGTTCATTTATAAAGTGAAAAAATCTGTATAATGTGAAAACATCCACTAAACTATTTTTTTAGTGTACCGAGGGTGGTAATCAAAATATTAGGAAGAGTGTGGTATTGCCGGATCAGAATGGGTGGCAACTCAGCATAATTGCCATGGCTGTACTATTTACACCTGAACTAAGTAACAACCTTGAACCTGGCTGAGAGAGTTTGGGTTGCGGCTGCAAATCTTCAGCCATTTCCTGTCTTTTAGTAACTAGTCCCTGCTGAGCCAGCAGCTTTGTTTTTGATTTTTTTTTTTTTTTCCTCCATTCCTGCTTCAGGGAAGCACATCTCCCAAAAAACACACCACCTCCCAAGGACCCGAATATCCACACATCCTTTGGGTCCTTTTGTCATAGAATATGTAAGTTTTCAACATGCCCAAATGCCAGTAAACATTATCTATTCAAATATACGTGCTCCAATAAAATAGAGCATCTCCAAAATGAACATTAAACACGAAGGTCTTTATTGCAGTACACCAGAATCTACCTTTTTTGTTGTTCCTTCAAAATGTGTTTCAAAGCATCAGTTTTGCTAAATAAAATAATAGATGTCTGGCCGGACAGATAATTGGGCTCAGAGGAATAGACGGGGAGAGAATTTTCACAGAAGTTCAGCATTCTCGGCTTTCATAGCTTGTGATAAAACCTTAATCACTCTGCTTTCCAACTGCAAAATTAGTAGATCATGTAACCAAAATAAGGAACATTCTTATTGCACCAAAGTGTTTCACAAAGGGTTACTAATTAATCTGCACAAAATCCTTTCAACTAAGTATCACCCCCAAGTTTATGTAAGAGGTGTTAAGGGTTGGAATCGTGACCCCCGCCAACCCAGGTTCAGATGGCACAAAGAAGTCCACTTCCCATATTTCTGTAACTCAACTTCAGTGTGTGTGTTTTTTTTTTAATGGCAAACCCTCATTCTGCCTCCCCAGGTGTCCTGTTATATTTCTCAGAGGCGTCACAGAGCCTGTGCCTTGGAAATTGAGTGGTAATGACCAAGACTTGGAAGGATGGATCATAGGTCATTCATCCATTGAGGTTGTCTCTCTCCATTGTCTCTTCCAGTCAGGCTGCCTATCCCAACTCCTGTTTCTTGGCATCTTTCCCAAGTTCATCTCCCTGAGAGCTCTGGGTTCCCCCCTCTTGAGTCTAGTCACCCCCTGTAGACTTCCAGACCTCCATAAATGGGAAGTATCTTCCTTCTCTGTTCAAGTGTTTCCAGCTGAGGCCTTCGTTGAATCTTCTCAGTGTTTTCTTGGAAACAACTTGTGCTTTTGGAAGCAATTAGTTGGGAGAACAACTTTAACTTTCCCTTCTTCCTCCTCCTTCCCTGTATCAGGGAATCACAGAGCTAGCGAAAGGGGGATATTCAGGGGAAACAAACCAAGTTTAAAATGTTAACAATAGCCACAGAGGTGAAGATGCCTTTCAGTCTTGTCACCGGCAGCTAGGACTAGAATTTGGAGGCTCACTGAGCCCTAGCCAGTGGTTCCTGTATGCATCAATGACCCTGCAGCAGAATTACTTTGGGAAGTTAAAAAGAAAAAAAAAAAAAAAAGCAAGCAGTTCTGGGCCTGGTGCCTGGAATTTATGGTGCAGTGGGACCAGGGGATCAGCGTTTCTGCCTAGCTCCCCCAGATGATCAGATATGTAGCCAAGTGTGGCAACTAGTGCCCTAAATCTGATGTTCATTAATTCCACACATATTGTTTTGAGTGTCAGCTGTGGGCCAAGCACTGCAGTAGGCTTTGGGCATACAGTGGGGTGCACGGAAATGGCTAGGCAGACAGTGCGCACAGCAGAGCTTATCTCTATGTGAAGAAGAGCGTCTCTCTTAAGAGGATTTTTGTTATTGTTATTGTTCTATTTTTTTCTCCCCTGTGACTGTATATCCAGAGACCTCAAATTCCTGGCCTACAGGCCACATCATGTCTACAGGCAAGTTTTGTTAGGCCAGCCCCCTGTTAAAAAAAGAATTGCCAGCATGAAAAATAAAAAGACAGATTAGCAGCTATTTCCGAAAACTGAAAAGCAGCTGTCCCTTTTTACAGCTGCTTTTCAGCAGCTCCATGCCATCCCCACCTGGCACTTTCACTAACTTACAATGTCTGCCTGGTTCTCATGTTATGAGGATATTAAGAAAATTGTGTATGTGTTCATGAAAACTGTGACTTGTTTTTGTTATTTTGAAATGTGAGGGTGCAATGAACAGAACTTGTTGAGGATCTACAAGATGAAATGTGTCTTCATATGTCCACACAGGGACTTCATTTGGAGGGTCTAGAGAAGCAGGAAATAAGCAGAATCTGTGTTCTGAACAAACCAGAAATCTTAGAAGTCCATTCCCAGAAGCATATGTATTATAAATGGATTCCTCCAGGTAGAATTCTAGGTGCTGAAGAAACAGCACTGGTATTCAGGGTTGGACCTTCACCTACAAATCCGCATGTAGCTTTTTGGTTAAATTCACTTCCATCTCCTAAATCAAACTATGTGGGGAAATGAAACCACAGTGATGACTGTTGTGTGAACTGAGCTATATCAGCTCTTAGCTGAAGCTCAAAGGCTTCACTAAGGTCTTCAAGCTTTTCCTGCCAGTAGTTACAAATGCTTCCCTAGTATTTCCCATGTGGCATGCATAGAAATGTTAATATCTGTGTGGCACATCTAGGTAGAGAAGGGAGGCTTCTTGTGGCCAGAGGCAGCCTGTGTACCCAGAGCTGAGGAAATCTCCATTAGGGGCACAGTCTTTGGGACCTTCTAAACTTTGCTTGCGAAGTTTTGGTTCTTAGACCAGAGGTCATTAGTGGATGAACGAGAACCATCTCATTGAATAAAATGGAATACTTTCCACGTAACGGAGATCTCCTACTCTGAAAACTGAGGGAGATGCGTCCTTTCCTTTGTTGTCACGCTTCCCCCAATGGAGAGATAAAACAAAATTTTAAGAAATGTATTCCCGATTAGAAAAAATATTGTTTTTAATATGCAGTGTTGTATATTTCTCAAGGAGCAACAGTGATCAATTATGCTTTTCAGAATTGTAAGCAGTCGCATGCATTTTGGTCAGAGGTTTCAAGATGGATTGTATCTAAACTGCAGACATGTTTTGTTTGGTCAACACAAATGTTTTGACGTTGTGGTTTTAAATAGTTGCTTGCTAACATTTGAAAACTAGGAAATCTTATCTAAAGCTCTGTAGGTCTGGGCCTCTCATTGCACCATTAGACAGCCCCTGAGGCTAAGATGGGCACGTGCCCTCCTGTTCTCAGGCTCCACCCCTCCTTATGGTGTTATGTCATTACATTCCAGACTATTCCATACAGGCAGTCAATTTGTGGTTTATGGGCTTCATCCGAACCATTATTTATTTGTTTGATAACAAATAGAGGTTTGTTGCAGTGGGGGAGGGGGCCCGGGGTACTTTTCCTCTCTTTCTCCTCAGCTGAAATTGATACTGTGGATATAAATTCAAGCTGCTATCACAGTTTGCTTCAATTTATATTTACACTTCTGTGTTGATAGAGTGGATATTTTATACACCTAGATACAGCCCCTAATAGGTGTGAATGCTAAGCAGATAACTATTCACAGCCATGATTAGCATTTCCTAAAGGTGTCAAAATCGCTCCATTCATTGTGATAAAGCAACTTGAAAAAACACAGTCAAGCAGAACAAGTGTTTAAAAAAAAAAAAGATATAAGCAGTCCATAAGGTGTTAATGCCTCTTCAAAATGAGTTAGAGACCTATGTTTGAGTTAGTACTTTATTTAAGTCTTTGATTTATCTCCAGTGAAGGTGTCAGTTATAGTTATATTTAATTTCTTTGAAATAAGAGCAGTAACTTTCAGATCTTTGACACCAAGGAGCTGGCACATCATATACTCACAATCATATTTAATTCTTACAATAAACCAATTACGTACACACTTACCAACCTCATTTTACAGATGCAAAATTCAAAGGCAAAAGAGGTTTAAGTAACAAGTAACTTGCCCAAGGTTATACAGCTGCGTGTGTACATACATACATACACATATACACATACATATATATTTATGCCATATATATGTATACACACACATATACACACATACTGTGTTCATTCCGCCTCTCATGTTTTTAAACTATTTTTGACCGTCATTCATAGTAAGAAATACTAGTTATTTCAGGTCTTAATGCTTCATATGTTGTCCTTCCATAGTGTCATTGTAGAAACTAGTCCTAACCCTTATTTAAATTCAGTACATTTTGATCATTTCTGTTCTGTTCAATTCTAGTCTAGTCTAGTCTGTTCTCTCATTTGCTCCCATAACAAACACACAAACAAATTTTTTAAAGAACCCTATTCATAGCCCTCTAAATGGGACACAACCTAAAGTTTGAAAAACACTGACTTAGAAGTTAGATGTCAAGGAAGCTCTTTCTGGTGGAGTATGTGAGAGAGAATGAAGAGGGCAGATACTTTTTTTTTTAAAATTAATTAATTAATTTATGTTTGGCTGTGTTGGGTCTTCGTTTTTGTGCGAGGGCTTTCTCTAGTTGCGGCGAGCGGGGGCCACTCTTCATCGCGGTGGGCGGGCCTCTTACTATCGCGGCCTCTCTTGTTGCGGAGCACAGGCTCCAGACGCGCAGGCTCAGTAACTGTGGCTCACGGGCCTAGTTGCTCCGCGGCATGTGGGATCTTCCCAGACCAGGGCTCGAACCTGTGTCCCCTGCATTGGCAGGCAGATTCTCAACCACTGCGCCACCAGGGAAGCCCGAGGGCAGATACTTTTAAAATGAGGCCACAATACAGGGGAATTTGCCATCCAGTAATTCATGAAGACATATATTTGTCTCTGTATTCATGTTTTACTTACATCAGAAAGATCTTTGTTTTATTTTACAATAAAAATAATTCTTCAAAATTCCATATTAAAAATTACACGGCAATTTTCATGTATGCAAATTATACCTTAAATAACTACAAAAATAATAACCAGGTGGGAAGTGGGGTGAGTGGAGCTATGAAAAAAACAAGAATGGCAGATTATTGGTATTTGTTGTAGTTGCTGGTGGGTATATGAGTGTTCATTATCCTATAACGTTTACTTTGTATGTGATTGGGGTTTTTCATAATAAAAACTTATTTTGAAAAAGTAGGTGCGTCACCATGGTCTTTTATTCTGTTTTCCCACAAGGCTCATGGTTGAATGAGAGCAGGGCCCTATAGGTTGAAGTGTGACCTTTATTCTGTAAAGTTGTGAAGAGTAAGTAGCCAGGCTGGACAGAAGCTGGTTTCAGGGTCTTCTGATGCCAAATTGCTCTAAAGTCAGGCTTCTTATTCCGACATGATTGACATTCAGGGTTGGATAATTGTCTGTTGTGGGGAATTGTCCTTTGCACTGTTGAATTGTAGTGGCCTCCGCCCCCCAGCCTCCATTCTCTAGATGCCCGTGGAACACCCACACCCCTCCACTGCATAGCTGTGGCAACCGAAAACCTCCTCAGACATGGACACATGTCCCCTGGTTGAGAACCACTGCCCTAGAGTCTGAACCTATCACCTCACCTTGTGTATATGTCTAGCTGAGCTTTGAACAGAGACACAAAGCTTCAGAGAACCACATTCTACCTGTGTCTTAGGGTAAATGAAGAATAGATTAGGCAGAATCATCACAACTAGGGATTGATTTAGTAATACCAGACTCAGGCAAGGCCACCTGTGTGAAACTGGGCATGGTTAACTCTTCTCTACGTTAGTTACCTCATCTGTAAAATGGGGATGGTGACAGTTTCTTCTTTGTGACATTACATATGTTTATAAAGCACCTAGAATCTTGCCTGGTACACATTAAGTACTTAGGGTTTGCTGTTATTACCCACCTAGAATTTGTTGTGCTGGAATTGTGGTTTAAACAGTTGGGGGATAAGGGGATTCTCTGTAGTACTGTAATAATATCATGTTTAGTTACTAGTGTTCCTCAACGTATCTCAGTGCTTAGAATGTTTAATCTGAGTCTGCTGTCTGAGTAGGAAATGGGGTGGGTTCTAGAGCTCCTGAAAATGGGTGAAACCATGGTTTCTAAGTTAATTTACCTCACAAAAATAAAAATAAAAGGGAAAGACAGGACATGCTGAGCATCTCATGCTCTGTGACCCTCTGGAGACACTAATAAAGAGCCATAGAGACCAGCTGAAATGCTCCAGAAAATGTCTCCACCCCAGAGTTCACCTTTTCTCTTTTAGTCATTGAATAGTGGCGAATCATCATTGCTCTTTCCTTTTTAAGATATATTGATACTTTGAATTTTGCTCATGTGATTATGGCTGAGGCAGAGTCATTACCATGCAAGTTCACTCCGGGAAGATTCTCTCCACTAGTAAAATGTACCTTTTGTTTCCTATGTTTTAAATTCTTCCCCTCAGTCTATAAACATGCTCAAGAATTTTCCAACTTAAAAATATCCCTCATTGACTCTCTATCGACCTGCCACCCATCTCTAACCACAGTCCCATCTCTTTCGTTCTGAATTATTGAAAGAGTAGCTGATTTTAGCTGTTTCCATTCCTCGCCCTCTCTTCACACTTCTACCCACCACAATGAGGCTGATGCTTCCCAAGGACTGGGCATGATGACATCACGAAAGGCGTTTGCAGGCCTTGATTTACCGCCTCTCTTTCTCTTTTTTCCCCCTCTAGCTTTCCTTCTTGTTCTTTGTTGCCCTCTTTCTCTCTTTATTTCTACCTTTTTTTTTTTTTTTAAAAGTAGCCTTATTGAGGTAAAATTTACATACCATAAAATGCACTCACATTAGTGTACAACTCAACGATTTTAGTAAATTCACAGAGTTGTGTGACCATTCCCACGACTCAGTTTTAGAATACTTCCATCACCCTAGAAAGAACCCTCCTGCCTATTTTCAGTCTCTCCCCGTTCCCACTCCCAGCCCCAAGCAGTCTATTTCTTGCCGTGATCTCCAGCACGCCCTTGCAAAACTAAACACTCTGCATGCACCCTTAGCTTTCATAACCCAGTCACGCATGAGTTGCATTGGACCTCTAGGCGTGTTCCTTTTCTGTCATCCTCAAGGATTTGATCTTCCTCTGCTCACACCCTGAAGACTGGGCTTCTCCATCTTTTTGTCTCAGCCCACTGTTTCTGGATTTTCTGTGCGTCATTTCACTCACTCCCGTGAATCACCTCTGGTGCTAGGTTTTGCCATTGGGGTTACATTTCCCCATACCCGTCTCCTTACCTTTCTCCTAGGTTAGCCCTCTCTTTTCTTTTCAGAATTACCTCAGATGCCACCTATACTATAGAGTCTTCCCATTTTCTAACCACCATTCCTATTCCTTATCTATAACTATACCTTAAAGAAATGTAGCTCATGAGCTATGACCGTCAAGCAACTTTGTTGTCTCTCTTTGTCCCCTTATGTTCTTTCTGTGAATTTCTTTTCTTAGTTCCTCTCCTGCCCCTGGAAGAAAACCCCAGTAGCCCTGTCCACTCCATATTTGGTGATGCTTAGGTATCTGACATAATTTCAATCAAAAAATTATAATATTCTGTCCTGTTTAATAGCTACAACTTAGAACTTGATTTAAAGATAAAACTAATCTCCCTCCCTACTGCTTCGCTGCTGCAGAGGGGAAGTCTGCAATCAGAGAAAGAATGTTTTGGCTTCTTTTCTCACCTAGTATGTCTACATCTCCTCCCCCTAACTTGCTGTTTCTAGTTCTGATTACTGTGTTGCAAAGGAAGAGAAGAGGGGGCAGCACGTTTCACCTGATTGATTCCGTTGTTGTGATTCAGGATCATGGCACTTTGGACTTACCGGGAGTGTAGAACTGGTGTTTTCTTTCAGTGGTTCTCTCCTTAGATGCCCTACCTTTCCTGTGGAAGGTCTTCCCCTGCCCCCACTGCTGATTCTCTTGCTCTGGGTGATTGACAACTGCATCCCCCCAGCACTCCCGGGTGTGTGTCTGGCTCACCAAACACAACATGCATTCTGTACCCGTAATGTCTCTGAGGATCCATCTCCTTCATAAACTGCAATCTTCTATTCTGCTTAGCCTACTCTTTTTCCTTAGTGTGATCCTAGACCCCTGCATCCCTCAAAATGCAGCTCTCTGTGGTCTCCTTATAGCATGTCCCCCCTCAGTGGGTTTAAAGGAAACCCTTTTCCCTCCCCCTGAGTGGGTAGAACTCATCAGAATTCTCTCCGAAGAAGCTGTTTTCAAATCCTCTACTGAGGCTCCAGACATCTCTGATGTGAGCAAGGGTTTCAGAGCCAGACAAATGGTTTTGCAGTATCTCCTTTGAAAATTTGTTCCTCATTCTGTTCTGGCACCTCCCTCACCTTTAGGGTATAACACTGCTATGTCTTGGAGACTGAAGAAGGAACTTCCTATTAACATCCTATTACAGACCTCTCTCCTCTGGTCCAGAAGCTTGTATTAAAACGTTTCTGGGTCAGTTTGCTTCTTGAGAGTTTAAGTACCTGGAGGTCAAAGATGATGATTTATTTAAAAATATTCTCTCTGTGCTTGTACCTGACATGCTGTAGGCACTCAGGAAATGTGAGTTTTCTCACCAAGATCATTCTCCTTTATCCAAAATTACAAGGTAAAAAAAAAAAGAAAGAAAGAAAGTATGGCCTTGCTTAGTGTGCACAACCAGACTGCCTGCTGAGTACTGCTTCATCCTGGCCAAAAAGCACTATTTAGCCCTTTTCAACCTCTTGACCCCTTTCTCCTTGACCCTCACAACAAAATTATTTACATATTTTTGAACCTATTGTCATGTTAGAAATGGAGATTTTTTTTTTCCCTTTTTCAAAATGTTTGGTAATGTTTTGAGAAATCAATATGTGGCCATCGTAGAAAATTTAAAATATATAAAAGAATGTAGAGAGAAAAGTGGTTTACCTGGTTTCTGTTTCGAAATACACAGTTCCCCTCCCCAGAGACAACTGCTTTCTCCAGTTCTCGAATATTCTTTCAAATTCTTTGCGCTCATAAATGTACATAAGTGTATATTTTTTGACTCCGTACGAAAGGCATCATACTTTTCACACATTGTGTCGTATCTTATGTTCGTGGCTTAGTGTATCTTTGAGATTTCTTGATTTAATCCCAAACAGAGTTGCTGCATTTTTCTTAATTCTTACCTACTATAGGGATGGTACGTTATCACAGTGTATATGCTTGAAATCAAGGAGAAGCGTTATTTATTTAAATAGTCCAGTACTTTCCCTTTATAAAAGAAATTTAATTTGTTAAAAATGTAATGAATTTAAGTGAAATTTAATGCAGTATCAGTTATAGAACTAGTTTCAGTTGCCAACTGTATTAATACAAACCTTTAAAAGTATATAAATGACCAGGAGAAAAACAAATATTGTATATTAACGCATATATGTGGAATCTGAAAAAATTGGTATAGATGATCTTATTTACAAAGCATAAATAGAGACACAGAGGTAGAGAACAAACGTATGGATACCAAGGGGGAAGGCGGGGGTGGGATGAATTGGGGGATTGGGATTGACATATATACACTATTGATGCTGTGTATAAAATAGATAACCAATGATAACCTACTGTATAGCAGAGGGAACTCTACTCGGTGCTCTGTGGTGACCTAAATGGGAAGGAAATCCAAAAAAGGGGGGATATATTTATACGTATAGCTGATTCACTTTGCTGTACAGTAGAAACTAACACAACATTGTAAAGCAACTATACTCCAATAAAAAGTAAAAAATAAATAAAAAAAAATATATAAAAGATCAGGTTATACTTTATGGTTCCCTAACAATCTGACTGCATAAACATTCCATTTGCTACATATCATGTGAAAAATAATTGAAAGTACAGAGGTTCTGTCTTTATTTATCTTGGGTAAATGTCTTAACCCATGTGTGTCTTTGTTTCTTTATCTGAAAAATGGGGGTGATAATAGAATGAGCCTCATGGATTGTTGTGAGGGTGAAGTGGGTTAATGTATGAAACAATATCTGGGAAATAACAAGCAATAAAAGGTAATGATATCACAGTTCATTTTCCTTTCTAATATTTGGAATATTATCTTTGTAGAAAAGCATTTGCATCATATGGTGTTTTTTTTTTTTTAATAAATTTATTTATTTTTGGCTGCGTTGGGTCTTCATTGTTGCACGCAGGCTTCCTCTAGATGTGGTGAGCGGGGTCTACTCTGTTGCGGTGCGTGGGCTTCTCATCGTGGTGGCTTCTCTTCTTGCAGAGCATGAGCTCTAGGCGTGCGGGCTTCAGTAGTTATGGCATGAGGGCTCAGTAGTTGTGGCTCATGGGCTCTAGAGTGCAGGCTCAGTAGTTGTGGCGCACGGGCTTAGTTGCTCCGCGGCACGTGGGATCTTCCCGGACCAGGGCTCAAACCCGTCCCCTGCACTGGCAGGCAGATTCCTAACCACTGCACCACCAGGGAAGTCCCTGCATCGTATGGTTTTTAAGCTATTTTAAAATTCTAAATAAATATATAGTGGCAGGGAATGTTGTGATGTAGACTTAAGAAAGTTACGTTGCTCCTCATTACCATATCATGAGGTCTACAGTAATTTCCCATTCAGTAAGAAAGGAAGAAAACCCATGCAGCATTTATAATTATGGAAATTTGTCTTTGTTCATTTTGTTCCTTGTTTAAGTTAGAAAATGTCAAGGATAAGTATATAGCAGAATTTGCTTATCGTTTAGTTTTCTAGTTATCATTAAATGTGGTAGGACCCAAAAGTCCAAGTCCCAGAGCAGGGTTCTTTTCACTGGAAGAATTAAATTAAAAAAAAAATCCCCACAAGAGCACCTTCGTTCTGACTACCTTGGAAAAACATTGGACAGTGTCAATCGTTTTTTTAAGGATGAAAATTCCATTAGAAGATCCTGCAACTTTTCGAAACTTGGACCTGCTCCAAAACACAACATGCTTCAAGGGTTGTTCTTGCATGCCAAGTAGTAGTCACCTATGATTGGAGAGATGTTTGTAAAAACATTGTGCCCTGGAAATGGCCACATTTAGTTTGAGGCTTAAAGGAAAGCAAGAGAATTGAAGTAAACCCTCTGTCAAGTATACTTAGAAATAATGACATTTTGTCTAATATTTTGAAGCAAGAAACAGGTTGGCATGATTTTGTAGCTGTGTCTTTTCTCTTCACCTTGCAGTTGCATGAAATTAGTGGAACCAACTGAAAAATGGAATTGCAGTTTTTTCTGAGGTGGTATCAGTGAAACCATCTTTGAGTTGAGGACAGAGAGATCTCTTGAGTTGCCAGAGAAGACCTTGTTGAGTTGAGGACAAAGTAAAAAGAGGCTCGGAAATCAACATAAGGTGCCTCGGAGTGTTCTGGCAGTATTTTTATATAGCTGATTCATCGACCGCAATGTATGCCCAAAAAGAGGTCTGATTCGCTTTGCTACTGCCTGTGTACACTGATTGCTAAAAGATCAAAAGAAAAAAATTAACTGGATGTCAGAGATGAGATGCCTCTCCATACCAAAAACAGGTTCATGATCTCAACTTATTTATCAAGCTTTTCAACAGTGACCTTCTCAGGAACAATTAGTTTTCAACATAATTTTTTTCTTTTCAATCTGCATAATTTATACTTAATTCCATTTTGATGAAGTTGTCATTAATTTCTGCATGAACAAAGAAAGAGGAAATAAATCTCCAAATACACACATATATATACACCCACACACACATGTCTATAATATATACACCCATATATAGGTACACACGCATGTAATAGCTATGTAAAAGAAATCATTTTCGAGTGTAATAAAACAAATTGTGTACAAAACAAAAGTTAGCTTATGTCAGTCTATCTGTATTTGGAGTAGAGAGGTAAGAGGGTCCATAGATTTGGCTGATTTCTCAAAAAGGACCTTAACCTACAAAAGGTTACGAATCACTGTTGTTTTGCAGATTGTAGTCTATTTGGAGAGAAAAGCCATAGTCTCTGTAACTATAATGGGAGGTGTTGAAAGTGCTGAGGGTTGGAGGAAGGACTATAAAGGGCTGTAGGTGTCCTTAAGAGCATGAGATAGATGGCTTCTAGCTGGCATTTGCCTTATTTGCTGATTCTGCTACTGTAAATACAGAACTGTTAGTGTGAAGGTAACATCAACCTGGGCACATTATATTCTCCCCTCTTCTTAGCTGCGGAACACTTATGAACTGTAGGGAGGATGTGTGTGGAGTTGTCAAGAATGTTGGACTTTGAGCCCAGTATTCACGTGAATTTCATCCCCTGTCCAGTTTCAGCAGGAAAGGTATAGTATGCAGAGTGGATCAACTGCATTTCTGGAAGACGTGCAGATCCTGAATGAGTGAATGATTATGATGATGAATGAAAACAAAGTGGGTGTATGCAGCCTGATTTCTGAACTGGCAGGATGTGCAGTCTTATCAAGTGTTAAGCTCATGTATTCATTGACTACCATGGTGTTACGTTGTATACCACGATAGTGAGCTAATTTCTCTACAAGACTCAAAATACAACACCATAGGCATCAAACTTTTATGCATTAATGATTAAATATTCTACTCTACTAAAAGGCTCTAATCTGCTCAAGGTTTTTTGTGGTTTTTTTGGTACAGGTTGGGAATACTGTATATTCATGAATAGATTTTGTTTCTCAAATATCAGAGTTGGAGGTGAGTTTTTTTGGATGTGAGAGATGTGTTCAGCAGTCCTCTCAACAAAATTGCTGTAGGGTTTGTCTCTTTGAAAAGGAGAATGCGTGTTAGGTACCCGTTCCTCTGATATAAATGAAGTCAAATCATTCTCACACCTAAAGTTTCCACCGCATAAAGAAGCTTAACTCTGAGCATTTGCCAAGACTGCATTCAGAGCTGTGTATGTATATTCAATATAAATATATATCAATATTTCATGATCCACAAGCTTAGTAGCAATTTTGTAAAGTGTATGACAAAAGCCACAAATGATCTCTTCTTCTAGAGCAACTGGGAACAACTATTTAGAGCATTTTTTGTTTTAAGTCCAAGGTCTAGCATTTTTAACTGAGTTGACATTAAGAATAGATAGTACAGTTGTTAATATATACTAAATTTGGGGGCTTTTTAAAGACCACCATGAGAAATGTGTTGTGAATTTATTAAGCTTTAACACCTAGAAGCAAATGTCTATTAGCAGAGAAAATTCTAAAGGGTATCTATTTATTTCTTTGATTTAAAACATTCCTGTGAATAGTAGAATATTTTTATTGTAGCAGATGACATTTTGATTCATATCTGTCTTGCTTCAGTAGCTTCTTTTCTATTTATTTTAACTTGGTGATTTCAGAAGTGGTACGAGCTTTTATATGACCTTTCTCTCTGTGACAATACTTGGCAACACTGAGAAGTCAGGTCATGACTGTATTAATTGCCTTCATTATTTATAAAGTCAGTGCCCTACTTTAGCACTGATTAAAAATGAGCAGCATAATTTTTAAGAATAGTATCCCTAATGAAGTTTCTTTTTATCTTTGAACTTTATACAGTGTGTGCCTGTGTGTATGTGTATGTGTGTGAACCAATATAAGAATATTGGAATATACATATTTCTTCTCTTAAATCAGATAGTTTGGTTAATATCGTCTAGCTTCTGACTTCTATGAATTTGAAGTCAAGAACGAAATTGGTGTGTTGCAAAATATGTTGTCTTTTTATCCTTTTAAGCCTGACACAGATTATAATATTGTCTGATTTGAATGTTCATTGTAAATCTGATCATGTCAACTCCTGGTTAAAATTGTACTGCGTTTTCAAAGGGCTTTATCCTGATACTAATATTCTTAGCCAGGCATAGAAGCTTGACCCCTATTATACATCTGCAGCCTCATTTCACACCACAGTGAACTTGGCCATCTGCATTCTATCTCATCAATCTTCTTTCTGTTCGTACAATAAGCCATGAACACTGAAGCCACAGGGCCTTTTGCGTATTCTATTCTTTACGCCCAGGGGTGATTGCCAAAATATTTAACCAGCAGTAGGACATGGGCACTGACCAGTCAGAAGTGACATGGGCTAGAGCAGAATTCTGGAAACCCCCTGTTGAGCCAGTCACTAATTTTTAGGTGGTACATCTAGTTGGTGGGGTGGGGTTCTGGGCCAGCCTGGGAGACAGGATGGTTATTTGATAGGCGAGGGTCCAGACAGTGGCTACTCACCAGCCTGTTTACCAACTCAAGGCTTTGTCTATACCTGGAAAATTTCTTCCTTTTCTCACCCTGCAAAACATACACACATCTGATTATGTCATCTCTTCTTTTCTTCCATTTCACTGCAGTTCTTCAGAGGAGCTTCTCCTGACCTTCCTGATGAGGGTTGTTCTCATTGAGATTTTCACTAGAAACTCCTATCCCTTCATTGTACCTTTCACAGTGGTCAGTTTACATATACTTTGTAAGTAATTGAATCGTATATCACTCCCATTAGTTTGTATATTCCATGAGGGCAGGGATCGTCAATTATCTGACAACCCCATCTTCATCTTCCTCCAGAATTAAAATTCCAGCACCTAATAAGAGCTTAATAAATATTTATTGAATGAATGAATTTTCAAAAAGACTTTAGGACTTCTTTGAACATACTTACACTTTGCAAATGTAGCTGATATGCGTGTTAGTTGTGGGATGCATTGTTGGGAAGATAACTTTTTTTTTTTAATTTACCATCTACTTAATGCCTTCTTATACATTTTTCTGAAATAATTTTCAAGTGGTGGCTAGATCCCATGCTGTGACTTATCTTTTCTTTCCATAGAAATGCTTCTCACTCCCTTGATGACCAGTGAAATGGTTTAATCTCCCAAATTGACTTATTCATTTTTCTTAAAGCTCAGCAAGAAAAATTACTTAAAAGCCTAAAATGATGCACAGGGTGTTAGAAACATTGCAGCAACCAGTGGTGGAAAAGCTGTGGTCCTACTTTCAAAGATGTATCAGTCTAGTAATTTTCTCCTTATCCTACTTACAAGTGTTTATAATGTTTTCTTTTCCCGTTGCAGTATTAGAACATAGACCATATGTTTTGTTCTCTGTATGACATAGAGCAAAGCCTCACACATTTATATGGATGCATTTTAATGATTGTGATGATGTTACTACAGGATCTTCTGCTAAAGTTTTCCTTTTTTCTTGAAAATTCCAACAACCTGTTCTTTTTAAGTCTATTATTTTGTTATTACCAAATTCTTTCTCAGTCCATTTAATGTATAAACTGGATAGCTTTAACTCCTCAAAGAATGAAATACTAGTTTGATAATGTTTTACTCCTCAAGGCTTTCCTGTGTTTGAGACTTAACTGTTGTCCCCAGACTTTAATATACCTTGCAACTGCTGCCTAGCTTTTTATGAATATTTGACATTTCATGTATCATATTACTGCATTTAATGTTTCCAACGCCTTTTATGAATAATTGTCATTGTATTTTATTTGAAAAGTTCAAAAAATTTTTTTGCTTTTCTACTGTGTATATGTGTGTGTATGTCATTCTTCTCATGATTTCTGGACTGTGGTTTCCTCACGTGCATCATTAGAAGGAAGTTATGGTGGTTATGGCTGTCATATTTAAGTGTAATCTAGAATGATTTAAGTTATTATTCAACTTAGTAATTGAAAATAATTATGGATACAAAACGTCTTACTGATTAATCAGGAAAAAGGAAGGCAGGCTAGGTATCTGAAAGCCTTTGGTCCAAGTGGGGGAAATCAACCACTGGAAAGGCTTGAGAAGTAATTATTGAATGAAGTAGAATGTGTGTCCTTCCTTGTACACTTAAATAATTTCATGATTTTGGCCATAAGTCTCATGGGACTGAATGCTATTGAAAATAGCTTCAAAATGTCTCAGTTTCATATACACAGTGAGACAGACACCACATGTGACTCTTGCCATTATCACTTCAGTGCACACATCACTTCCACTTGCCACCAAATGCATTCTTTGAATGGACCTAATGGGTTTTTTTTTTCTTTTTTTTTTTGCCTCTGAAGCCATTTTGCTGTCCCTATGAGAGGCTAAAAGTGCTGGATCATTAATACTCCCTGAAAATAGCCTCCAAACGATGACTCATGGGAGTTGTATAAATACCCCAGATCCCTTGCCCCTTGGCAAGGATAACTGGACAACTGAAGCATAACTCTGGGATTGCTCTGAGGCATACGTTCTACGCAGGCTGGACTTCCAGAGTTTCCCCAAAAGGAATAAGCTGTACTTAGACACAGGGGTTGATGGGTTCATATCTTACCCTTTATTGGCTGCCTTCCTTTCCCTCTCTTACTTCACCAGGTCCTGACTGTTTTTGTCATTCACCTCGCAAGTAAACTGCTTGCACTTGAATTCATTTTGCAGTGTTTGCATTAAGGGGAACCTAAACTAAGACACTTGCAATTTGTAGTAATGGGGACGGTTAGAAATGGTCACAGATCCCATGATGGTGTAAGTTGCCAACCTGCAGTCCTTAGAGGAGTAGTTCTCAATCGTATTGCCACCTGTTTCAGATTTCCACGGGCCAAGTCAGAGTTATGCAGAAATCCCGGAATTCTAGCAGTTCTACCACTTACTCCCCTCGCCTTCCCCAAGAATGTATATTATATTGCAAGTGAACAAGAGCAGCATTACTATAGGAATAACTGATTTAATATATTATTTTAAGTATGTAACTTGTAAGATGTCATATTTTCACTCTTGAAATTATTATTTGGAACACACTTAATTCTAATTGAATATATCACATCACATGGCAGGATCCCATAGTTAAGAACCACTGAGATTTCTCTCGTTTGCTTAGCAACAACTAAGACAGCCCAATCCATAGCAACTACTGACTGAGAATTGTACACCTTCTCTGCCAAAATGGCTGACATTAAAGTCATTCATTTCCCTGTGTGGAACCAGCTGAGTTTTAGCAATCGAAAAAAGTTTCTCTGATTTTAAGTGTGTGCATCCAGCCTACTTGATCATTAACCATGCAGTTTAGGTAGTTTCAAATGGCCATTGAAAATGACACAGGATATTCACACAATTATTTACCCTCAGCCAGCACATTCAAGTTTATGAAAATTCAGGAAAGCAAAAAATAGTTTCATTTGCAAGATTCTCGTACTGAACAGTTTTCATCATTAGCATTTTTTTAATTCAACATATGTAATTGAGGGCTTTCTGCAATTGTTTCTGAAAAAACAGGCTTAAAATGAACATTGATAATGTTATTTATAATTTATATGCCTATGAGGGATTCAGAGACTATGAAAAGCAGTGTTTCAAGATATCAAATCTGCTGATGTGACTCTTAGTTTAACCAAAAATATTATCATGAGAGAAAATGAGAAAAGTTACAACTTCAGGGTAATATTTTACTTGTTGTAATTACTATCTAGCAAAAGTTTCAATACTTAATATACTAATATTTAATATTTTAGTATTGTCAAACATTTCTAATTTTGTGAAGCCCCTCTGTCTGCCTATCAGTTACATAAAGAGTTTTTTAAGTATCTACATATCATACATCTTTTTTGCACCAAAAAAGATTCATTTCATTTGGGGATTTTGAGTGGTTGAGAGTGGTACAGTTTTATGAAAAGAAGAAAATCTATGTTTTAAAGCAATTCGTTTTTTCAAGTCTGACTTCTTTGTATATTTATTTTACAGATTAAAGGATTCACCTGAAGACATAGCATTCTATTCATCAGAGACTGGACAAGAGTTACTCTTGCTTTTGGCAATTAAAGATGATGTTGTCATGGAAACAGTTGATCCTGCTTTCATTCATTGGCTGCCTAGGAGGTAACAATAAGCTATATTTTCTAAATTGAAGTTAGAACTATACTTGAGTCATTTGTTAAATAATTTTTAAATGTTGAACTGATCCTCCACAAGTCTTTTTTTTTTGTCTCAGAAAGGAAATTCTAATTTTCTCTTCTGATAACTGGATTCTCATTGTGCTCCCTAATGTTTACAGACCATTTTATTTTCATTACAAATATAATGGCATTTAATATCATGGATCTAATAAGAACCTGCTGTATAAAAAATAAATAAAATAAAATTCAAATAAAAAAAAGAATAGATACATGTGTACAAAAAATATTATGGATCTACTGTGGTGTTATGAATATAACAATTAATCAGAATTTGAGAATGTTAATTCATGACTTTTTTACCAAAATGGCTAAATCTTGTAATCTGTAGTGTAAAGGGAAAATACAGATTTTAAAAAATGTCCGTACTTTCATATCTAATCTTAAAAACAATACTATTTTTCTTTCAGCAAATAACTTATTTAAGGGACCAAAAGTAAGGATAGAATTTTTATTTGTTAATTTTGAAAATTTGAAGTTTAGAACAAAACAGAAAGAAAAAGGAATAATTCTCATATATTCACCATACAAAAGCAACTCTTAAAAATCATTTGATGCATGTTCATTTTGTTTCATTTTCTTGAACAGTGGAAGAGTAAGACAAGGATTTTTTTAAATGAAGTAACATGTGTGCAACAATTAGTTTTTTGCTTTATTTTATTGTATTTTATTTTTTTATTGGGGTATAGTTGTTTTACAATGTTGTGTTAGTTTCTACTGTACAGCAAAGTGGAGTTTCCTGTGCTGTACAGCAGTTTCTCACTAGTTATCTGTTTTATACATATTAGTGTATATATGTCAATCCCAGGCTCCCAATTCATCCCACCCACCCTTTCCCCCATTGGTGTCCATACATTTGTTCTTCTACATCTGTGTCTCTATTTCTGCCTTGCAAACAGGTTCATCTGTACCATTTTTCTAGATTCCACATACATGTGTTAATATACGATATTTGTGTTTCTTTTTCTGACTTACTTCACTCTGTATGACGGTCTCTAGGTCCATCCACATCTCTACAAATGACCCAATTTCATTCATTTTTATGGCTGAGTAATATTCCATTGTATATATGGACCGCATCTTCTTTATCCATTTGTCTGTCAATGGGCATTTAGGTTGCTTCCATGACCTGGTTATTGTAAATAGTGCTGCAGTGAACATTGGGGTGCATGTGTCTTTTTGAATTATGGTTTTCTCTGGGTATATGCCCAGTAGTGGGATTGCTGGGTCATATGGTAATTCTATTTTCCGTTTTTTAAGGAACCTCCATACTGTTCTCCATAATGGCTGTATCAATTTACATTCCCACCGAGAGTGCAAGACGGTTCCCTTTTCTCCACACCCTCTCCAGCATTTGTTGTTTGTAGATTTTCTGATGCTGCCCATTCTAACTGGTGTGAGGTGATACCTCATTGTAGTTTTGATTTGCATTTCTCTAATAATTAGTGATGTTGAGCAGCTTTTCATGTGCTTCTTGGCCATCTGTATGTCTTCTTTGGAGAAATGTCTGTTTAGGTCTCTGCCCATTTTTGAATTGGGTTGTTTGTTTTTTAAATATTGAGCTGCATGAGCTGTTTATATATCTTGGAGATTAATCCTTTGTCCGCTGATTCATTTGCAAATATTTTCTCCCATCTTGAGGGATGTCTTTTCGTCTTGTTTATGGTTTCCTTTGCTGTGCAAAAGCTTTGAAGTTTCATTAGGTCCCATTTGTTTATTTTTGTTTTTATTTCCATTACTCTGGGAGGTGGATCAAAAAAGATCTTGCTGTGATTTGTGTCAAAGAGTGTTCTTCCTATGTTTTCCTGTAAGAGTTTTATAGTGTCTGGTCTTACATTTAGGTCTCTACTCCACTTTGAGTTTATTTTTGTATATGGTGTTAGGGAGTGTTCTAATTTCATTCTTTTACATGTAGCTGTCCAGTTTTCCCAGCACCACTTATTGAAGAGACTGTCTTTTCTCCATTTTATATCCTTGCTTCCTTTGTCATAGATTAGTTGACCATAGGTGCGTGGGTTTCTCTCTGGGCTCTCTATCTTTTTCCATTGATCTATATTTCTGTTTTTGTGCCAGTACCATATTGTCTTGATTACTGTAGCTTTGTAGTATACTCTGAAGTCAGGGAGTCTGATTCCTCCAGCTCCGTTTTTTTCCCTCAAGACTGCTTTGGCTATTCGGGGTCTTTTCTGACTCCATACAGATTTTAAGATTTTCTGTTCTAGTCCGTAAAAAATGCCGTTGGTAATTTGATAGGGATTGCATTGAATCTGTAGATTGCTTTGGGTAGTATAGTCATTTTCACAATATTGATTCTTCCAATCCAAGAACATGGTATGTCTCTCCATCTGTTGGTATCATCTTTAATATCTTTCATCAGTGTCTTATAGTTTTCTGCATACAGGTCTTTTGTCTCCCTAGGTAGGTTTATTGCTAGGTATTTTGTTCTTTTTGTTGCAATGGTAAATGGGAGTGTTTCCTTAATTTCTCTTACAGATTTTTCATCATTAGTGTATAGGAATGCAAGGCATTTCTGTGCATTAATTTTGTATCCTGCAACTTTACAAAATTCATTGATTAGCTCTAGTAGTTTTCTGGTGGCATCTTTAGGATTCTCTCTGTATAGTATCATGTCATCTGCAGACAGTGACAGTTTTACTTCTTTTCCAATTTGTATTCCTTTTATTTCCTTTTCTTCTCTGATTGCTGTGGCTAGGACTTCCAAAACTATGTTGAATAATAGTGGTGAGAGTGGAGATCCTTGCCTTGTTCCTGATCTTAGAGGAAATGCTTTCAGTTTTTCAACATTGAGAATGATGTTTACTGTGGGTTTGTCGTATATGGCCTTTATTATGTTGAGGTAGGTTCCCTCTATGCCCACTTTCTGGAGAGTTTTTATCAGAAATGGGTGTTGAATTTTGTCAAAAGCTTTTTCTGCATCTATTGAGATGATCATATGGTTTTTATTCTTCAATTTGTTCATATGGTGAATCACATTGATTGATTTGCATATATTGAAGAATCCTTGCATCCCTGGGATAAATCCCACTTGATCATGGTGTATGATCCTTTTAATGTGTTGTTGGATTCTGTTTGCTAGTATTTTGTTGAGGATTTTTGCATCTGTATTCATCAGTGATATTGCTCTGTACTTTTCTTTTCTTGTAGTATCTTTGTCTGGTTTTGGTGTCAGGGTGATGGTGGCCTCATAGAATGAGTTTGGGAGTGTTCCTTCCTCTGCAATTTTTGGAAGAGTTTGAGAAGGATGGGTGTTAGCTCTTCTCTAAATGTTTGATAGAATTCGCCTGTGAAGCCGTCTGGTCCTGGACTTTTGTTTGTTGGAAGATTTTTACTCACAGTTTCAATTTCATTACTTGTGATTGGTCTGTTCATATTTTCTATTTCTTCCTGGTTCAATCTTGGAAGGTTATACCTTTCTAAGAATTTGTCCATTTCTTCCAGGTTGTCCATTTTATTGGCATAGAGTTGCTTGTAGTAATCTCTTCGGATGCTTTGTATTTCTGCTGTGTCTGTTGTAACTTCTCCTTTTTCATGTCTAATTTTATTGATTTGAGTCCTCTCCCTCTTTTTCTTGATGAGTCTGGTTACTGGTTTATCAATTTTGTTTATCTTCTCAAAGAACCAGCTTTTAGTTTTATTGATCTTTGCTATCGTTTCCTTCATTTCTTTTTCATTTATTTCTGATCTAATCTTTATGATTTCTTTCCTCTGCTAACTTTGGGGTTTTTTTGTTCTTCTTTCTCTAATTGCTTTCGGTGTAAGGTTAGGTTGTTTATTTGAGATTTTTCTTGTTTCTTGAGGTAGGCTTGTATAGCTGTAAACTTCCCTCTTAGAACTACTTTTGCTGCATCCCATAGGTTTTGGATCATCGTGTTTTCATTGTCATTTGTCTCTAGGTATTTTTTGATTTCCTCTTTGATTTCTTCAGTGATCGCTTGGTTATTTAGTAACATATTGTTTAGCCTCCATGTGTTTGTGTTTTTTACGTTTTTTTTCCCCTGTAATTCATTTCTAATCTCATAGTGTTGTGGTCAGAAAAGATGCTTCATATGATTTCAATTTTCTTAAATTTACTGAGGCTTGATTTGTGACCCAAGATGTGATCTATCCTAGAGAATGTTCCGTGTGCACTTGAGAAGAAAGTGTAATCTGCTGTTTTTGGATGGAATGTCCTATAAATATCAATTAAATATATCTGGTCTGTTGTGTCATTTAACGTTTGTGTTTCCTTATTAATTTTCTGTTTGGATGATCTGTCCATTGGTGTAAGTGAGGTGTTAAAGTCTCCCACTATTATTGTGTTACTGTCGATTTCCTCTTTTATAGCTGTTAGCAGTTGCCTTACGTATTGAGGTGCTCCTGTGTTGGGTGCATATATATTTATAATTGTTATATCTTCTTCTTGGATTGATCCTTTGATCATTAGGTAGTGTCCTTCCTTATCTCTTGTAACATTCTTTATTTCAAAGTCTATTTTATCTGATATGAGTATTGCTTCTCCAGCTTTCTTTTGATTTCCATTTGCATGGAATATCTTTTTCCATCCCCCTCACTTTCAGTCTGTATGTGTCCCTAGGTCTGAAGTGGGTCTCTTGTAGACAGCATATATATGGGTCTTGTTTTTGTATTCATTCAGCAAGCCTGTGTCTTTTGGTTGGAGCATTTAATCCATTCACGTTTAAGGTAATTATCGATATGTATGTTCCTATGACCATTTTCTTAATTATTTTGGGTTTGTTTTTTAGGTCCTTTTCTTCTCTTGTGTTTCCCACTTAGAGAAGTTCCTTTAGCATTTGTTTTAGAGCTGGTTTGATGGTGCTAAATTCTCTTAGCTTTTGCTTGTCTTTAAAGCTTTTGATTTCTCCATCTAATCTGAATGAGATCCTTGCTGGGTAGAGTAATCTTGGTTGTAGGTTCTTCCCTTTCGCCACTCCCTTCTGGCTTGTAAAGTTTCTGCTGAGAAATCAGCTGTTAACCTTATTGGGGGTTCCCTTGTATGTTATTTGTCATTTTTCCCTTGCTGCTTTCAATAATTTTTCTTTGTCTTTAATTTTTGCCAATTTGATTACTATGTGTCTCGACGTGTTTCTCCTTGGGTTTATCCTGTATGGGACTCTCTGTGCTTCCTGGACTTGGGTGGCTATTTCCTTTCCCATGTTAGGGAAGTTTTTGACTGTAACCTCTTCAAATATTTTCTCTGGTCCTTTCTCTCTCTGTTCTCCTTCTAGGACCCCTAAAATGCGAATGTTGTTGCGTTTAGTGTTGTCCCAGAGGTCTCTTAGGCTGTCCTCATTTCTTTTCATTCTTTTCTCTTTATTCTTTTCTGCAACAGTGAATTCCACCATTCTGTCTTCCAGGTCACTTATCCATTCTTCTGCCTCAGTTATTCTGCTGTTGATTCCTTCTAGTGTAGTTTTCATTTCAATTATTGTATTGTTCATCTCTGTTTGTTCTTTAATTCTTCTAGGTCTTTGTTAAACATTTCTTGCATCTTCTCAATCTTTGCCTCCATTCTTTTTCTGAGGTCCTGGATCATCTTCACTATCATTATTCTGAATTCTTTTTCTGGAAAGTTGCCTATCTCCACTTCATTTAGTTGTTTTTCTGGGGTTTTATCTTGTTCGTTCATCTGGTACATAGCCCTCTGCGTTTTCATCTTGTCTGTCTTTCTGTGAATGTGGTTTTTGTTCCACAGGCTGCAGGATTGTAGTTCTTCTTGCTTCTGCTGTCTGTGCTCTGGTGGATGAGGCTCTCTAAGAAACTTTTGTAAATTTCCTGTTGGGAGGGACTGGTGGTGGGTAGAGCTGACTGTTGCTCTGGTGGGCAGAGCTCAGTAAAACTTTGATCTGCTTGACTGTTGATGGGTGAGGCTGGGTTCCCTCCCTGTTCGTTGTTTGGCCTGAGGCAACTCAACACACTGGAGCCTACCTGGGCTCTTTGGTGGGGCTAATGACAGACTCTCGGAGGGCTCAAGCCAACGAGTACTTCCCAGAACTTCTGCTGCCAGTGTCCTTGTCCTCACAGTGAGACAGAGGCACCCGCTAATGGGGACTTTCTGATTTCCCATGAATAGTTGTGTCTCCTGAGTGTGTATTAGCATCAAATACTGAGTCCCTTGTCAGATGAGTTCTGATTTCAGGTGTCAGTACTTGGAGAATGTAGGCAAATCCTTAATCAATGCATGTGGAAATTCTAAACTTTGCAGAGACTATTCTGTTTTTACTTTTAATCTTTTAGTGGGACCACTAACAAGGCAAATAAAAGTCTTTTGGTAAGGGAAGCTTCCTTGGATAACTGAAATCATTGTTGATGCCTAGTTTAAAACACCATCATGGAAAATATCATATTTCTGTAAAAGTTCTAGTGTTCTTATTTCATCAAATTATTCTCTTAAAATTGTAGTGAACAATCAACACATTGCAATCTATTATTATTTTGGTAGTAGCTAGAAATTACTTGTGAAAATAAGTAGCCATTAATCCAAAAGGGAAGATGATTTTTAGTTGTGTTTAACTTTCTTGTAGTGGATATTGTGTTGGTATCTCCGATATCTACTGTTTTCTGCAATGATGAAACAGCCCTGAGGCCTGGGAGAGATTGACTCCATGCAGAGCTCCATAGATGGACCCATATGATTTGTCCCAGTGATTGGCTTAAGCCATTGAGCTCATGGGATTTTTTTTTTTTTTTTGGCCATAAGGTTTGATTGATTCAAGGACTTTTTGTTCAAACTTTGTGGGAAGTGCCCTTTCTCCTAGTGTATCTGAATGAGGAATCCGGACACCCTGCTTGCTGTAGGTGGCTAACCTATAATCACCTGGGAAGCCAGCCTGAGGGAAAAGCTGATTCTTGCATTGAGATCAGAGAAATCAGAAGACACCAGGTCCTTGATGAAATCATGTTGACATGTCCCCCCCACCCCCGCTTCTGGCTTAAACATCATCAAAAGTGGTAAATGCCTCATCTCTAGCCCCTATGACCTGGCATAACCCTATTCCACAGAGCTGCATTAACCTGTGAAATTTATGTTTGCCTCTTTCAGGAGTTACCAAGGCAGTAAAGGCTTGTGTCCACTCATAGGTATCCCTAAATGTAGTATAACTGAGACTATGAGACCATACCTTTATGAGATGATTTAGATCACCTAGATTAAATCATTTTTAAAAAATTGTTGACATTATAAATAAAGATAAAATGCGTGATCATCAACCATGAGCCTTGGCTTCCTTTAACAGTGTAGTGTATAATGGACAATATATACAAACAAAATACACATGTTTGGGCTGCATTTGCAAATCATAAACTCTGCTTGTTTTAAAGCCAATAGTTTGTGTGCAAATACAAACCGAGCCTACTGGTACACATCTTTGAGTGCTCTTAATCATAGATTCCATCCTGTTCTTTGTCATCTTAACGTGAAAATCTTTCTGTGCTACTCTGTCATACAAATAGTGATTAAGGAAAGCTTTGGAAGCAAAATAAACTTTCCAAGTTCTCCCTGAGATAATTGGGGAATATTTTTCAATTGGTTCTAATACCGCCACCCTGTAATCACTGAGAAAATGAGTTTGTGGCATTGGATGTGGCACTTCAAGTAAACTGTTGTCATAAGCCCAAATGACTGTCATTTTTTTCTGTAGTATTCATTTGTGTGCAGTGTAATATGATTTGATAGCATTGATACTGGTGAAATGGAGATGTCGCTGATCTCTGCTTATAAATCTTGACATCCTCCGTGTTTTCACCAGTAAACTTACTTCAGATAATTCCCTCAATTGCCTAAATCTTGAATTGCTTTTCATTTATCCTGTTTAAATCTTGACGGCTTATCAGAGTATGCATGTGAAAATCAGGGGGGAAAAAAGCAAGCATTGTTGGTGTGTTTTGTTCCTATAACCTTGATCTCCGCCTATTGGATTTTTGTAAGCTTTGTGGTGCCTAAGAAGGCTTTGGAATAATGGGTATTTGAAATGCTATTAGAGTTCAACAAACACATAAGCTTAAATAAAACCCACAATTTTATTTAGCTCTTAAAGTAGCTATTGTCTCAAAAGTATCTGTTGGTTGGTTCACTGACTCCTGCAAATAAAGTGCTCATTCAAACCAATTTAATTGAGTATTGCCTAAGTGTTAAACAGTCTTAAAGTACTCATCATATGAAAGTGTTTTTAAGTACCCCTGTGCAAATTATGTCTTTCCATGAATTGTATTAGCAGAGCTAAATGGATTTGGGTTCCTGGTATGTAAGGGTGCATTCTTAAGTATTAACTCATGAATAATGGTGAACTTTGAGTATAACATACTCACACATATGTATGCATTTATACAAGCCACAACAAAAGGAATCTTGATTCTAGTCAGTTAACACATTTTTTGCAAAGGGAAGGCAGTGGTTATGCTGTTACACTAAATTACTCTTCCTCTTCATTGTCCCGTATTCTCACCCCATCCCTATTCCCACTTCCAGTAAACCTTTCCATAGGCAGGTCCTGTCTTTATTATCTCTCATCTCAACTATTGCCCTGGCCTTGCTCCTCATCTTTCTGCCTGCTTTTCCTTCCTTTCTGCAGTGCATCTCATACATTGCGACCGGAGTTGCCATTTGGCAGGCAGTTACTGAGTGTCTGCTTTGTGTGAGGCATTGTGTGCTGTGGAGGAGTCCAAGATGAATCATTCAGTTGCTGTCTGTCTAGGAAGGAAAGAAGACACATGCAAACAATGAGAGGAGAAAAAAAATGCTAAGATTTAGGATCCTATTTAAGAAAAATACTAAAAACCTGGCATGGAAGCTCTAAGAAGACAGATCTTATAGAAAGGAAGGAAGAAAAAATATTTATGGAGAGAACAGCATTTGAGCTGGGTCTTAATATAATAATAATTAGAGTGAAAATGTAGTGAGTGCTTGCTTTGTACCAAGGACTGAGCGAAGGGCCTTGCCTGAGTTATATCCTCTGAACCTTGTGCTATTGTGATCCCTATTTTGTAAATGAGGGCCTGAGGTTCTGAGAAGTTAAGATATTTCCTAAAATTCACGTAGTTAATAAGGGAAGTCAAAGAGTAATCTATAAGACAGCTTCATTCCATAGCCCATGGATATAACCATTATGTTAAAACTGGACATAATCTAAGAGAACAAGGCAGTGTCTTAGTCTGCTCAGATTGCTATAACAAAATACCATAGCCTGAGTGGCTTAAACAGAAGTTTATTTCTCATAACCCTTGAGGGTGAGAAGTCCAAGATCATGGTGCCAGCTGATCACTTCCTCACAGGACACTCTTCATGGTTTGCATTTGGCTCTCTTCTTGCTGTATCCTCACAAGGCAGGGAGAGACAAAGAGCAAACTCTATGGTCTCTTCTTATAAGGGCACTAATCCTATTATGAGGACCCCATCCTCATGACTTCATTTAATCCTAATTTCCTCTCAAGGGCCTTTCCTCCTAATGTCACCACTCTGGGGTTGGGGCTTTAACATATGAACTTTGGGGAGGACACAAACATTCAGGCAGAAGAAAATCATTCAAGGTTAGAGCAAAGTGTAAAATAGAGTTGGCTCCTAGTTATATGTATTTGTGGCAAGCATGCAGTAGCTTTGTTAATAATGACGATCAATGTATATTGGAACTGTATTGCATGTCAACCCCAGCTTAAGCAATCTGTTTGTGTTAATTAATTTCATTTAATTCTCCTAATAACTGTATTTTTGTTACTTTACATGAGGAAACTGAGGTACAGAGAGATTATTACTTTGCTTAAAGTCACATGCAGTTAAGTGGAGCCAGGTTTCAAACACAGACTATGTTTCTCTAGATCTGCACTGCCCAGTGTGTTTGGTACTAGCCACATGGGCCTGTTGATCTCTTGAAGCATGGCTAATCCAAATTGAGAGTTGTCATAAGTGTAAAATACACACTGGATTTCAAAGACATATTATGAAAAAAGGAGAGAAAATATTCCATTAGCAGTTATATTGATTGCATATTAAATTGATAATATTTTGATATATTGGGATATATACAATATACAAATAAATTAATTTCACCTGTTTCATTTTCCTCTCTTATTACTAGAAAATGTAAACTTATATATGTGTTACGTATCTTTCTTTTTTGGTGATAAAATTTAAGTTCTACTCTCTCAGCAAATTTCCCTTATAGAATACAGTGTTATAAACTATAGTTATACTTCCATTGGAAATTATAAATCTACGTTCTGCCCATCACACACTTGGAGAGAAGAGGTAGAGGAAGGCTAGATAAAAAATGTTGGGCCTAGAGATTGCTAAGTCAGGAATGTTGGCATCTTAGCTTTGCTATATACAGACCTTTGCCCCAATAGGATGTTTGTAGGATACATTGGAAGGAAGAAAAACTAAAAGAAAGAAGTCCTGCTTGGAAGTTACTGTCAAGTGAGGGATAACTTATGCCCAGACTAGGGCAGGTGGAGTCAAAAAGATAAGATCGGAGATGAGACAAATTACAGAGTCACAACTGAAAGGATGTGATGGACAATTGGATGGTTGTGCCTGGTGAGGGAGAAGAGATTGTTGAAGGGGACCTTGAGGTTTTGAAGTTGAGTGGGGAGATAATGAGAAAATTAACAGAAATAAGAAACACAGAAGGAGGAAGGGATTTGGATGTGTCTTGGGCATGTTGAGTTTGGAGGTGCTTGAAGAGTGTCTGGGTGATATGAGCTGGAAGTCTGTTGAAACCAAAAGATTAAAACCCAGTTTATGTGTGTGTGTGCATGTGTGTGTGTGTGTGCGTGGCTGGGGTATCAGAGCAGGAGATCAAGATCAAGGGGAGGTGTCTTCATAGTGATACCAGGAAGAAATAGTTGGTAAGAAAGAAAGGAAATACATTGATAACAGTAATCTTTGGTGAAACTGGATTGTATTTATGCTCATACACATACATATGCTTTTGTACACATGCTTCTGTATTGCAGGCTTTGCTCACATTGTCAGTGAGAACAGTACAGTTCAGAGTGTTTGAGGCCCTCTCTCACACACAGCCCGTTAATGAGTTACTGGTCCAGTGCTGTCTTGTTCTAGATTGCCTGAGTTTCTGTCTGTGGAGCTTTCAGCTGCACTAAGCCTTTTCTGAGTGTGGTGTGTTGTAGATCCTCCTACAGCAAAGAACCAAATGGTTCCTCTGTGGTGCCGGGTAAGGGAGAGTGTTGATACTTTTCAGTGTTTGGGAGGCAGGTGTGTGTGTGTGTGTGTGTGTGTGTGTGTGTGTGTGCACGCACAACAGACTAGGTGTGCACTGGAAGGAGTTGTGTATTGCAAACATTTTTATGCATTTTCAGCATCTTCTACCTGCTCTCCAGGTGAATAGGCTCAAGTGAATGGACAGAAAGTGTTGCCCCAGGGAGGCTGGGGTACCAAAAGGAAAATGGTGCCTATGAGGTAGATAGAGCTGCTCCGAAGTCAAAAAGTGGGAGGCTTAGTTGGTGTTAACTGGCTCAGGATTGCCTTGGTGGGCCAGGTGGCTGAGGGACACATTGCCATTCATGATACAATTCTAGCCCTGGCCTCTGTGTTTATCTCCTTTGTCGTTCCCTCTTGAGGACGGTCATGTGCTTTTCTGGAATGAATTGTGGACACACACTAATGTGTATCGCTTCAAGTGACTCTGCTGATTCATCCAGCCCACTGCTGAGTGTTTGGAAATGCTCACCAGTGTGGAAATCAGCCGTTTCCTCACTAATACCGGCTGTCAGTCGGTGCCTCTGAGCTTGCATAAAAATAATGCCCATCATTGCTTGGCTGTCCTCCGTGGTAGGCAGTGTGCAAGGTGTTTTACTGTGTTTTTCTGTAATTCTCACGTCATCTGTGTGGTGTCCAACTCTTACATACTTTTTATCTTTTGTTTTCTCTCAGTTTTAAAACTTTTTTTTTTTTTTTCTTAATATATCATTCGGATCCTGTGACAGTGAAAAAGCCTGAGGGGTATTCCATGGGGATCCCTTTCCCCACTTTCTAGGATCACCTGCCATCGGCCGTTCATCTTTTCCAAACCTCACCCGCACCCAAACCCTCTTCCCATTTCCATAAATTCATAGCTTGGATGTAACAAAATGTCCATAAACAGGCACCGTTTTTGCATCCATATTACTTTCAAAGGAAAATTCTTACTCAAAAACTGCTGCATATTTTAATTGGGGAAGTGGCAGGGCTCCTTAATCCCGTTTTGTTGGTGAACCCTAAGGGTGCCCTGTCGCTTTTTCCTCCCCACCCATGAGACATGAAGATACAATTTATGTTCACTTCTGCATCTTACTTACTTTGATCATTAGTCCACACTTTAAGTTTGAGACAATGTCAAGTGACAGAATTTTGTGATTAGATATGCAACACTGGATGCTATTTTAGATAAAGATATTTTTAAATTTAAAATTATCTTATGTGGTAGGGAACAATCAAATTATGGATGCATCTTTACATATATAAGTTTCTCTGTGTATAATTTGAAGAAACTATAGGAGAAGATAGTCATTTTATCTGTTCTGATACAGCTTTCCATAAGCTTAAAGTAGTATCACATTATTGAACAGCTTTTTATTTGCCAGCTGTGTCAAGGAGAGAGGCTTAGCCATTTTTCTGTGGTGGGTAATTGTCCAGTGACTGCCAGTTTTCTTTTGTTTTTACAGAAGGCTAGCTAACAATGCCCACGAGGAGCACCACATTTATTTCTTTGAAGGGTGTCAGTGAAAGTGAGAAGGTAAATGACATCCATAAATGGCTGAAACGTTAGAATTTATTTGTCCCTCAGTAGATAAATATATAAATGAAAATTATTCATCATCCTTTTTTATTTATTATTTCTTTTATCTTTCAAATCAATGACACAGTCATTGGAGCCTGAAATAACTGCCGTTGGATTACAAATGCAATCGTGCAGTTTTGGGTCAGTGTGATACTACTACTTACAAAATTCCATGTTAGATGGTTAAGATTAAAATATTGCTGATAATAAAATGTTTGCTCAACATTCTATTCATTTTGAAAAGCATCTGTTGAGTGTGAAACACTGCTTTTTGGTCACACTACATTTTGGGTATTTATTGCTTAAAAAGAAGGAAAAACAACAAACTCGATATTGGCAAAAAAAAGGAAAGACAGAAAACTCCTGCACCCCTCCCTGGCTACCTAGATTTACCAATGTGCTTCCTCTTCCAGCTTCTGCCTGGCAGCTGAGGAATTAAGCTCTTATCTTGGTATTTGACTTACTGCTTTCTCTTTATACCACCCGGGTTTACTTTTCTTATTTATGACACTGCTGGAGACAAAGATAATATTCCCACCTGCCACTTAAACAGGAGGCAATTTGTTCCTTTTAACTAAAAGGACAGTTAAAAAAAAAAAAAAAAAGGAGGACTGTCTCAGGTAGACCTGAGCCCCAGCTTGTGATAAGTGACCTTGGGAGACTATTTCAAGGGAGAAGTGGCTCTTTTCTTCGTCTTATTGCATAGTCACTGAAGGCCCATCATCTGTGGAAGGTAGTCAAGAAAGAAAACTTAAGGCATGGTGTGTGATGGTGTGAGATGGTGTAGTGATTCATGAATTCACATCCTCTGAACCTGTGACTCCATTCACTTTTTTTTGCGTGGACACCTTTATGGTGTCTTGTTGACCTGCAAGAGTGGAATTTGTAGGCTGCCGTTTTGAGTGGCTCTGGTGACTAATTCATTGTTAATTCCAAGCATGTGAACATTCTTTGCTCCTCTAATCCTGCAAGCAAGGAGGGGTGGTGAAGGCTGCTATCAACTGGACTTAATGCATCCTGGCAATGCTGGGATCAGTTGCTGCCGTTGTGACGTTGATTGGTTTTGGCCCTGGACATGGGGCACTGGTAAGTTTCAACAGTTATTCGGAGAACACCTGAATACTGGGAATAGCATTTCCCTGTTCTACCTTGTTCATTGCGGCATCATACACTCTCTTGTTCTGTACAACATAAAGGGCAATCTGATGTGCCACCCAGGGAGGTTTACGGACAGATGGCAATATGTGTGTTTTTTGTGTGTTTTTATACTAGCCTTAAGTTTTTGTAGCAGGGCTCCTGGAATTTTAGCCTCCAAATGAGATTTTCATTACTGGGGGTTGTTTCATAGGATTTTTAAATACTTTGACTTTTTGACTGTATAGGAAAACAGAGCTTTTCATTCTGATCCCATGAGTATGCATGTGTGTGTGCACACTCTTGCACATGATATTTAAACTCAAACATATGTACAAGAAATATATAAAAGTAGTCATATGCAGAGCATAATTATGTAGGTAGTTATGAAGTGTTGGCTGTTGAACAGTGTGCTGCATGGGTTTCTGAGTGACCATCCATCTTTTAGTTAAGATATAATATTTACTGCAGCATATGCAGTGCCCCACATGCCTTTTTTATGTGCTTGATTACACAGCAGAGTAAAATGAGAATCCTCAGTGCTGTGGCAATTATTCCTATTACGGGAGAAGAGAGAAAATAAACATTCAGCTTACAACAGTATAAGAGAATCTCATGTTTTTTTCTGCTTCATGGGGTTTTTGAAAGCTGTTTGCTGTGATTTTGTTGAGTTTTCCATTGATACTGCTTTGGTGAGTAATTATTTGGAAACAGAGTGGAGAGTAAATACTTGTTGGAGAATCGTCTCTCAGTGAGAACTAGTGCCGTGGATGTTATTAAGATTCCTTTTTTAAAAAATATTTTGAAGTTTTCACCCTCCATTGATTAATAGGCACCTTTTGTCTTAGGCATAATACTTGCAATTATTTGCTCAAACCAGATAAGAGAACACAGGTGCCAGTGTTCACAACCACCATGAAGATAGGGACAATTCCATCCTGTTTTTCATGCCATGTAGGTATGAGACTCTAATAAATTAAGTCATTTGTCAGACCACAGTGTCATAAGTTACTAGTCCTCAGTCGGAGGTAATTAAAAGTTTTATTTGAGGGCTAAGCAAAAATAGGCAATAGCAATACCATTTATGGCACTGCTGCTGTATTAAAATTTTTTGCTTATCCTTGCAACAAAAGCCCTATAATATTGGTATCATTCCTGCATAACAGTAGAGAACTCAGGGGCTCTGAGAGCTTAAGTGACTTGCCTAAAGCTAGATGGAAGTATTAGGGAAAAAAATCTTGTTTATCCCAAGGCAAAGTCGCTGTTCTGCTAATAGACATGGTCCTTCCTAAAGCAGAGGTCGGCACACATTTTTGTACAATATTCAGATAGTAAATATTTTTGGCTTTATGGCCCATATGGTCTCTGTCATAACTACCCATCTCTGCTACTGTAATGTGAAAGCAGCCATAGACAATACATAAACGAGTGGGCATGGTTGTGTTCCAGTGAAACTATTCATGGACACTGAAATTTGAATTTCATATAATTTTCATGTGTCATGGAATATTATATTTTTGAATAAGGTGTCATAAAAAAACAGATGGCAGTTGAGTTTGGCCCATGGCCCATAGTTTTCTGACCCCTGTCCTAAAGCATAAATACATGTTTTTTAAGATCATTTTTTGTCAAGCACTTACTGTACTATCGTGGGCAAAGTATTTTGCCGTAAGGCAATAAAAAGCCATAGGTTGGGGAAAAAGGAGGAAACCTGCACACAAATTACTAAAATATAGAGGCTTGAGAGAGGTATAATCCAATTGAATTTCTGATAAAGTGGGATTAATTTTGGCTGGACTATCAAAAGAGACTCTGTGTCTTGAATGATAGACTGCGGAAGCATTCCAGGCAGAAGAATGGTATCAATCAGTTCAAGACAACTTATTTGGTAAACACAGTTATTTTGCACATAATTATAGGCGCAGTTCTTACTGACAACCCAGAATGTGTTACTCCCTGTAGGGCTGCCTTCAGGGAAAGCTGAGAATGTGCTCTCTCTGTATGACAGTGCCCAGATGAGGAGTGCCAGGAGAGAAAGAAGGCCCAGTATTGCTAGACGTACGATTTTTTTTAAAGGTGAAATTTGACTTTATGCCAAATACATTTGGATTTTTAAATGAGGCCAAACCAGAGTTTCCAAATATATATGATGGGTCACATCATACACGTTTCATATTATTAAAGAATCTCAGATTTACAAAACCCTGAAAAGACAGTCTAGCTCAGGTTCTATCTGAAAAACAAACGTGGCTTCCTAAGTAAAGCTCAAATTCTGAGATAAAGAGACAGAACTGTGGAGTGTGTTCAGGCAGCCAACAGGTGACTGATTGAAATCCTAACATTCTATCCTAACCTTAGAAGAATTAGACTAAAGTAAGAATTCCATGCTGGTTATGTGTTAAGTAAATTTGTGGTTCACATAAATGATGTATCACAGATGTGGGGTTGTTTTGCAAAGAGATCCACTCCATGGAATGGTAAAACTTGTGCAAATGCTGATGTTTTGAAACCCTCTTGAAACCCCTCTTGAAAGTAACTTTAAGCACAGAAAACTTCCTTAGAGATCTGGGCAATATACAGCCTACCAAAAGCTCAACTTTTTTTTTTTTTAATGACTCTGGTGACTGTTCAAACAAGTCATTAAAATCCAGAAATGGGGCTTTGCTTCAGCACTCAGAAATTATACAAGAGATTACTAATAAATTGCTGTTGCTTATAAAAGTGCCATTCATATGTGGCTTTAGGGAAGCAGCTCCTGCGTAGTACCTGTGTTTTCAGTACTCTGAGGGAGTGGCTGAATTGTAGGTGACCAAGATCCTGCAAATTGCCCAAACAGAAATAGCCACCTAATAACAGTGAATGCCTTGACTGTAAGAACACAGTGGGGGTATTTCTAAGAGTCAGAGATGCAGTTACTCAGTTAGCTTCTGTAAGTTCATATTTTCATGTAATGGATTATTTTGTAGTTGGACATACATATTCCAGTTGGAGATAGGATACTTGCTTATACAATTGTCCTGAGAATGGCTAGATTCTTTCTTTGATCAGCAATAACATTTTGTAAGTTAAAACCATTTGCAATGAAGCATAAACACACACATTTCCTTTCAAATGTTAATTTACCAAGTTATCCAATATATACAATATGATGGGGATGCTTAGGGGGGTTGAAATGTGTGTTAAATATAGTCACTATCTTATAAAGACTGGGGATGGAGGAGTTGTGAGTGAAAAACAAGTAAACGTAGTATATAGTAGGCTAGGGAAATTGTGATGAATGAAATACACAAAAATTGTTCTAAGAATTCAGAATGGGGAAAGATTACTACTAAATGGTTATATGGAGGAAGGATTAATGAAATAATTTAGTGGAGTTTCTTTAGACTTCCTACATGACTGTAGCTTCTCATACCTACCACCAAAAGGTTCTCCAGAATGGTCGTACCAAAAATATAGAGAGATGTAACTCATCCTCACCAGCCCTCAGGATTATTATTTATAATCCATGTCAGTATTAATGAAAGCAATAACATTCAAATGAGTACCATTTTTTATTCAGTGTTTAATATTCACTGAGAATAAGGTGACTTGGTAGATGCAAAGTGTCTAGAGTAGGGCCTGATGGTCAGTGTTTATTTTTTCTTTGTTGACATTTGAGACTGTGCATGTGTTTATGAAGTATTTATGACAAGGGATTTTGCTCCATATTATACAGAACTGAGGAACACTGTTTTTTGGAATAAAATATGTTTCCTTCATTGCCAGGCTAGGAGTAGTGCACAATATTGTTTGTTCTCCCCAAGCCTACGGAGGATGTAGCTGTTAAACAGATTTGGAGAAGGCTCTCTTGTCATCACTACATCTTGCAACCACCATTTTGAATGTGGTTGGGTCTTTTCCTTCATTGCCAAGGTTGGTATCATTCTTAAGTGAAGGAAATGAAAGAAATACCTTGCAATCATTACAATTCCACTCCCCCCCCCCAGATAATAATCTAGGACACTGGGGACAAGAAAGGATGCTTCTACACCATGGATTATCAAATTGGGGGTAGAAAATGGAATAGAATAGAAGAGAATAGAAAAAATGTTATGATTCAGTATGCGGTGAGAATTAGTATTATTTCAAGAAACTTTTTAATCAGTTGTGTGTGTGTGTATACACATGCACACTGTGTCTACAATAAATCATGATGAAAAATAAATCTTAATTGTGGATCAAATGAAAAATAATTTGACAAATTATTTAATTATTTAAGTTTCTGCAACTCTGAGAAACTTTCCCCTACCAACACCCATAGTTCCAAATACAGTTTTGGGAGTGGTTGTCCTTTGTCCTGCTTTCTTTGATCTCCATACCTACCCTACAACCCAGCTTAATTCCCCTCAGTGGTCTAGAAATATAAAAGCAGGATCCTTGTTTGGGGAAAGAAGTGAGAAGAGAGATCTAGATGGTATTTCATATACTTAGACATTTACAAACACAGTGCTGGCTTCTGCTTATGGAGGTGCAGGCAGGAAAAGAGTATGCTCTTTTCTGCTTTATGAGATTACAGCTGCAAAAATGCTACAAAATGCAATCACCAGTTCTCATTACTTCTTAATGGCTTCTCCATTACAACCATAGGAATTCTTTATTGTCTAATTATTTTTTCATAGAAAACAATAGCCTTCAACTAGAGTTTGATATGAAACATTCTTTCTAAAATACACGAAGAAAGTCATGCTTGGGCCCCAGAAAGCCTTGACCCAATCTCTTTGGTAAAGAATAGAAACCACAAATATAACCAGCTCTATTAAATTCTTTGAGAGAAGTATACTAAAGAAATGTTTTTAAAAGAGTTGATTAATGAAGTGTTTTCAATTCAGTATGATTGGGGAGAATCTTATGAATTTGCACACTTCAGAGATATTCAGTAAAAGTTGGTATAATAGAAAGTGGAGTTATAAGTGTTTTTTTTCTTTTCAAATAAATGAGATATGGATTGTGTATTCCTGGGTGTATTGTACACATGGCACACTGCATCTAACAATAGCACTGTAACATTTTTTTATCATGTGGAGTTGCTATTAAGCCATCTAGCAAGAAAGGTATAATTATGGACTGGGTATTATGGAAAGATGTCAGGGAGATTCGAAAGCACTAGAACTCACGTTCATAAAAAGACAATAACATGTATTTAAATAAAGAAAGAGTATTATGAAAACATTTTAATCTACTAAGACTTCAACCCATCTCCTCTAAGTTTGTTTTCTCCCCAGTACATTATTTCCTGCAATATGACTGTAAATTGGTTAAACGTATCACTGAAATGTAAAGATATTTCACAAATCAGAAATATAGCCATTGGATTAAAAGCATCAAGATAAAATATTAGCTACCCTCAGAAGTATTCCCAAATTCTCTTATTTTACTCAACTGTATTACATATTGAATATTCATCCATCCAGTGAAACAGAGGACAACTTTCATCAAAATCTGTGATTGGTTTACTAAAGTGCTAAAGTCCAGATATTTAACCTTAAACATGACTATTAGGTAAGTAAACGTGTATGGGTATGAGTCTTATTGTGTTTTTTGTAGGCAGGTTGCAGTGAGAGGAAAAATACAATTCTTGGTTTAAAAAAATTGTCATGTGTTGAAAAGGATCTGCCACTTTAGGGAGGAGCATTCATTTATGTGAACATTTATTTCTAGTACTTGTAAAGCTTAAACAGCCACTTTCAGTTCTAATTCCGTAACTATTGAATACTGCTTCTCATGCAGTTTCTCCATTTCTGTTTATGGACAAAGCATGAAGTAACGATTGAGCAAATCAAGTAGTAAACTATTAACTTAGCAATTTAAAGAATTTTAGCACTTTCTAATGCCCTCTGTCACACTGTGACACTCCAGCATTTTTCCTTTTAACCTAATTGCTTGATAACATTTCCAGGTGTGGGAAATGGATGAATTAGTTATTCCTCATGTTTTATTGTCCTTTCTCATCTGAAGTATGCTATATTGTCTTTTCCCTGTTTTTTTTTTTTTTAATTTTTTTTTTTAGCATGTGAGTTAGAGTAGATTGAGCTGCAGGTGACGAGTCAGAGGTTTATTTTTCCAACACGTGATGTTTAGAGTTAACGTGGTTCATGTTGGTTCAAGAACTCAAAGATGTGAGGACCCTTTCCTAGAAGCCTCTAGCAGATTTTCCTTTACCTCTTGTTATGGGTTGAAATGTATCCCCTCAATATTTGTGTGTTGAAGCCCTAATCCTCAGGAACTCGGAATGTGACATTATTTGGACACAGGGTCATTGCAGATGTAATTAGTGAAGATTAGATCATCAGGGTGGACCCAAATCCATTATGCATGTATCCTTATTAAGGGGGGAAATTTGGATATAGAGACACACAGAGAGGGAAGATGAGGTGAAGAGACCCAGGGAGAAGAGGACACCTATAAGCCAGGGAGACAAGCCTGGAACAGATCCTCACCTCAGAGCCCTCGGAAGAAATCAACCATGCCCACACCTTGATTTGAGAATTCTAGCCTCCAAACTGTGAGACAAATTAAGTTCTGTTGCTTAAACAACCCAGTTTGTGGTACTCTGTTATGGCAGACCTAGCAAACTAATATACCCCTTTTTGGCTGTTACTGGTCTCATAACCCAATCTCCCCTGTCTACCCTGCTTTCCAGTCAAAAACTACAAAGAGTCCTGGAAAGGTAACATATCTGGTGCTTTCAGCATCTCTGATGACAAGGCAAGTTCTGAAGGCAAGGAAAACAATTAGGGAAGAACTGCTGTGTAGACAACCGACAGTATCTGCCACAGCTAGTTTTGCACATGGTGTGCGTGTCTGGCCTTCAAATATTTGTTAAAGAAATGAATTATCTTAAGATTGAATTCTTCAGCCTCCCCTGACATTGGAAGAATATAAATGGAATTTTATTTTAGTCATCCCTTGCTTTTTTTTTTTTTTAAGCATTTTCTAGCTGTAGACCGCCGATGCCAGAATCAAAGGTGATGTCCCACTGCTACAGAGTGTTTCCATCTTAAATTTTCTTTCCTGTGGAATAGTAAGGCCTGGAATTTAGATCTCATCTCACTGGCAGCATATTATTTTACTTTCCTGACCTGGGCTAGAGATCCTTCTGTTTGGGTCAGATATCTCTTTTAACTACATTGAATATTTCTTTCTCGATCCACCTTCTTTTACATTCTGCCTTAAACAGCACTACCAACCCTAGCTCTCTTTTTGGATTTACCCTCTTCATTTCCTCCTTTTTTGTGTCATGTAGCTATGATGTAAGTCAGCAAGGGAAAATGGGGTATGCTTTCCTTTTCTGTAGGAATTTCAGAGATAACACTGTAGTATTTTAGGACTTTTATTTCTTTTAGTAAAAGTAATGCAACTGCCTGCAATCCTTTGTTCCTCTCTGTCAGTCTTCATAGAAATTGTATGGAGTATGACCATTAGAATTGATTGGCCACAGCTTGATCTTTTAGTGACATTACCTTAGGAGCTCATAAAGCTTGTACTTACATTCAAAGGGAGTTATTACTAGTAGCCTCTGGGTGTTTGGAGGGGGAAAAAAACACCTCAGGATTGGATTTTTGGAATTATTAGTCCTGTTCGGAGGTGTTATATGCCGTTTATTTTAGGTTGTAAACTTAAAATGGAGCTTGGGAGCCAGGCCAGCATATCAAAAAAATGCCCCCGTCACAAAAAGTAAAGTTTAGCATCAATCTAAATGTTACATTGAATCCATTTAGTTAGGCATGAGGCCCCCTTCTGTTTTCAGCCAAGCTGCTTTTTGCTGGTTATGAATATCTGTATGAATAGTCAAGGTTTTGTCCTTTGGAGGATCAAAATTAGCTTTGAAGAAACTGTTGGATAATTTCCTTTAGGTTAGCAAAGACTTCAGAATCTTTTCCTATTAAGCTTATATTGCTGGCAGGAGACTAGAACATTATAACCCGGCATCTCTCATCACCGATATTATTCTGGGGAAACAAGATTGAGTGGCCTCTGTGTGTTTTCTGAGTATGAAGCGTGGACCAACCTGTCATGTTTGATTTTTTTCTTTATAAATTTATTTATTTATCTTTGGCTGCATTGGGTCTTCATTGCTGCGCACAGTCTTTCTCTAGTTGCGGCGAGCAGGGGCCACTCTTCGTTGCGGTGCGCGGGCTTCTCATTGCAGTGGCTTCTCTTGTTGCGGAGCACGGGCTCTAGGCGCGCGGGCTTCAGTAGTTGTGGCTCACGCGGGCTCTAGGGTGCAGGCTCAGTAGTTGTGGCACACGGGCTTAGTTGCTCCGCGGCATGTGGGATCTTCCCGGACCAGGGCTCGAACCCGTGTCCCCTGAATTGGCAGGCGGATTCTTAACCACTGTGCCACCAGGGAAGTTCCTGATTATTAATTTGTACTTAAATTTTAGGAGGTGTTGGAGACTCTTGAATGGCTGCTGATGGTCTGAAAAGCCTTTAGGAGCCTTAAATTTCAGAAATGGCGGGTATGTGCCTCACAGGCTGTTAACTCCAGTGTCATCAGAAAATACTGAAGTTGAAAAAGCAAACTGATGGTTAATTTTCACCTTTGAGCATATTTAGAACAGTGTGGTTTAATGGAAACGGAAAACAAACCAAGACTGTGACCACTGGGGTGTGATCCCAGGTCTCTCACTAAAACACTGTGTTAACTTGGTTGGTTATTTAACCTCTCTGGGTCTCATTTCTTCTGGGGAGGCCAAACAACTACCAGGTGAGAAAATAAGCTCTGGAATTAAAATCTTAGCTTTATCAGTCACCAGCTGTAAATTAATATCTGCCTTATATTGAGTTATTGAGAGAATTTCTTCATTCGTCTTAATTGTGTATTCAGCAGATATTGAATATCTGCCATGTTCTAGGAGTTGGGGAGGCAGCAATGAATTAGATACAGATAAATAACAAACACTCATATAAACGTGTATACTGTTTACAGGTAGTGAGAGACAGTGAGATGTGCTGATACGTGGTGGAAGTGAGGGGTGAGTAATGACTTAGAGGGGGGGAGCAGTCTCATTTAAGCTGAGAAGATGACAGTTATGCTGAGTTTTGAATGACAAAAGGAAACCAGAGCACAAGAAGAAGAAGGAAGGTCAACCCAAAGCTCAGCATGTCTGAGAGGCGAAGACAAGGATGGCGGCGCAGCTGGACCTCAGAAAGTAGGGGATGGGTCAAAGGCAGCCTGGGAATAGGGAGATGAGGCTAACAAATAGCTGAGTACAGTGCCTGGCACATAAATGTTAGTAAATTAGCTATTATCATCCCTCTTTCAAAAGGGTCTCAGAAAAAAATATTTCTAAGTATTTAACACCATCTAAAATGTATAGCAGTCTCTAGAGAAGAATTAGAACATCATTTGGGAATTTGACTTTTATTGGATGATGATGGATGTTTGGGTTTTCATTGTGGTCACTTGTAGGAAATTTTTAAAAAACCTCTCTTTGTCTTTTGCATTGAAATCACCCCCTTCTTATCTAGACCCAGTTTTCCTTCTGTTGGTTTCCTTCCCCAACTTACCTGCTAGTTTCAAATGTATGTCATTATGTTAAAATATTATTGCTTTCAAGCCCTGTGTACATCAGTTCGTCAGGACAGTGATGCTATACCATCTCCTAAATGAATAAAATATATGTCACTGAAAATAAATCAGAAGCCATTGCACTAGAAAAAATGCTATGAAAAATCCACCCTCTTTGCAAATATTTACAAACAGACATTGTAACAGACAGAAGTATGTTCAAATTAATAAAACACTGTCATTTTTGTATTTATTTTTATGCAGTAAACTGTTTGAAGGGAAAAAATTCAAGAAAATGACAGCATTGGTTCTTTTTTGATTAGGGACTATGTGATTAGTAGCTGTTTCAAAATTCCTTTCTTCTGGAGGTTGTCCTTTTCCGCAAAGGAAAAGTGAGATTTTCTTTTTCCTTGTGACGTTTTCCCCTTATGTGTAAATAAAAACCAGGGACTTGTGGCATTGACATATATGCACTACCAAATGTAAACTAGATAGCTAGTGAGAAGCAGCTGCATAGCACAGGGAGATCAGCTCGGTGCTTTGTGTCCACCTAGGGGGTGGGATAGGGAAGGTGGGAGGGAGACGTAAGAGAGAGGGGATATGGGGATATATGTATATGTATAGCTGATTTCATTTTGTTAAACAGCAGAAAGTAACAACATTGTAAAGCAAAAAAACAAAAACGAAAACAAAAACCAGGGACTTCCGAGGATAGCCCACTGCTTTCTTAAATCATGGTGGGCAGTAGTAAGGGTTAACTGTATGGTGATGTTGCAGTGGAAGGCTGCCCAGAGTTAGCCAAACTTTGAAGTTTGAGTGCACAGTCCCCAGACTGCCCTCATTTATATCATCAGTTGCGAATTCTGAGTTTGGTTAGTCACGAGAAGAACTGACAGGAGTCACTGAAAGCTGTTATACTCATGATTATGGTTTATTACCGGGAAAAGATACGTATTAAAATCAGCCAAAGGAAGAGAAGCATAGGGCAGACTCTAGAAGAGTCCTGAATGCTAAGCTTTTGTTGTCCCCAGGATGTGTTACCATCCTGGTGTTGATGTGTGACAGCACACGAGGAGTATTGGCACCCAGAAAGCTTGTCAGACCTCAGCATCCAAAGTTTTTACTGGGGCTTCATTTTGCAGTGTCATGGTTGATTGATTGCATATGGGGTTGAGGGCAGTTTCCAAGTCACCTCATCCCATGTGGCCAAATCTCCTACTGTCAGTCATGTGGTTGGTCTTTCTAGTGTGGTCAGCCCCCATCCAGGACTATCAGGTGTGGCCATTCCCACCCTCAGACCCAGGGTGGCCAGTCCTCACACTAAACAAAGGCATTGCTATCAGGTAAGACATAGAGGACCTCCCAAAGGCCAGATTAATGGCAAGGCCAAATTCACTGGGCAGAAGTCCAGAGGGTATCACTACAAGAACTGGAATCAGATAATCTCCAGTGTGTACATTCTGAGAAGCTGTGTATACTTGCTCGCTTCACCTAACCACTCTTAGATTCCACACTGCTCTTCTGTGCACTGGGAATAATTACGGTACTTACCTCACAGAGCGTGGCGGAGATTAAAGAAAAGATGTGGGCACATGGGGTTCACGTGGTGGCTTTGCTGCTTTTTCTTCATTTCAATGATTATTTTCAGTATTATGTTACTTTATTATTCCAGTTATTATGGGAAACATTTTTATTAATGTTGTAATGTTATTACTTAGTTAAGTAGCCAAAATGGTTTCTGGGCTTTTGGGGGTTACTTCCCGTCTCATTTTCTTTGTCGTCTGTTCATGGGTTGTGTTTGTCTCTTAGTCTGATTATTCATTCTCTGCAACTTTACTGAGCATTTCAAGATAGGAGAGAAAAGAGCTTCCCCCCCCCCCCCGCCCCCCCCCCCCCCCCCCCGTGAATATGTTTGTTTTCAGAAAGGCTCTGGTAATGATTATACAATTGCAGTAGCATAAGCATTTGGTGATGGCAATATCTCATTCCTTTTGAAATTCATAGTACAAAGACACAGGTTTTTAATTTTTTGTGTGTGTGTATGTGGAAAGTCTCAGAATGTTCAAGTTCTCTTAACCAACGTAGAAACACTTTTTAAAGGACACTTGTTCAGTGCTGTATCCTTCTTTTCAATTTGCTAGTAGTAAAATGGAAATCCCACCAAATATTGAGTGTTTTGAGGTCAGAGTGCAAAATAACATTGTCAGCATTCAGATTTGCAGGCATGGTAGGGTTTTATGAGAAAGACAATAGTCAGGGATTCAAGTGATTTTCCATACAGCTTAAGTTTTGTAAAGAGGCTTATGACAGAAAGGCGTCCTAGACTAGGTAATTTACCAACGATAATTTTAGGTAGAGTTTATGTTACAAAAAGTAATTAGTACAGCCGTATTTATTCTTTTAAGTAATCTTATTAATATGGCAATGGTTTTGATAGTAATTTTCATTCTCTTAGAAGTGTTACTAGGCTGTTAAAGATGGCTTAAGTGATGCTTACAAACAAAGCAGTGCCTACAGGGCATCTTTGTGGATGAGGGAAGAAGCAAAGCCTGCTTTTTCTTTCCTTTTTTTTTTTTAAAGAGCAGACACTAGTTGCTTGCTTTTCTTCTTTAATTGTAGAGTGCAGCTTGTACAGTAGCTTTTACTTATTACGATTATTTTTCCCACCCATGTAGGTGAGCTGCTCTTACAAGGCCCAGTGTTTATCAAAGAACCCAGCAACAGCATTTTTCCTGTTGGTTCAGAGGATAAAAAAATAACTTTAAATTGTGAAGCACGAGGCAACCCTTCACCTCATTACAGGTACAGTGGAATGTTTGAAAATCCAAATTAAGAAAAAACGATGTAGCAATTGTGAACTTTTTTTTGCTTCCGTATATTTATGCTATCAGTAAGAAATCATACATGAAGCTATAGTTGTCTGCTATATTCAGCAGAGTTCATACATAAACATTTGGCTCCATATTGTGTATATTTGATTGATTATCACTTTACAGTAAGATTTCTTGATTAAAGAGAAACGTGGTGGAGTCTCTTAAATAAACAATGTTTTTTCATTGATTTGTGGTAAAACAATGTATAGATTTGGATTTACACGTAGTCCTTGGGAACACATCCATTGTGGGGATGAAATTCAATGTGTTGTAAAGGTATGTAGCAATCATAGTTTGAGAAAAAGGTAACAGCATCTATCCTTCCTTTGCTATTTTACTGAGTATATGTTAGAAAGTTCATTAAGTATAGAAGAATAAAATGCATTCCTACTGAAGTCATTTTAATTATTCTTGAAGAGAAAATAAATTTATTATATTTTTTCATGTGAAAGTGTGTATCTCAGATTATATAAATAATGACTTGTTCACTGAAAACTTTCAAACAACACAGAAAGGTATAAGGAAAAAAGAAAAAAAAGTGAACTCCCATCACCTTAAGATAAAAATATTAACACTTGGGAGATGATGGTGGATTATTTGGATGGGATGGATATTTACTTTATTAAATAATACAAGATTAACGATTTTTACTTTTAGGGGTGCTCAGGGGGCCCACTTTAATGAAGAGATGAATTATTTATAAATAGCATATGCTGCTTTCGTATAAATGGTTACGAGAAAATGCTTGAGGCACCTTGAAAACAACATGCTCTTGAGTACTGTGAGCATTTGTCTCAAACATTCAGTTTACAGTATTCGCTTGGCAAAACCTTTTCTATAACCTGCAGAACAAGCAGTCTTCAGCCTTTATTAATGAAATTCTAAATGTTTCGAGTAGATCTTCTATTGTTTGCTTAACCCATGTGGATAACAGAAACGAACAGTCATTGTTAAACTGGGTCAGCATTAGGCTAGAAGGTAGACCTTTGTATTTTTGCATTTGGAAGTAATCAAGGTCAGTTTCTTTCAACAGTAAGCAACAACATATTTATTGAGCACCTGTTGTGTGTTTTCAACAAAATAAATGTAAAGATTCCAGGTTACTGGTTAGAACTGACAGAGGTGATGGAAAGTTTTCTATCTGCCTCTTCCTTAACCTATAGAAGTAAGAAAAGTATAACATGATTTTATTTTTTTTGGCCGCACTGTGCGGCCTGTGGGATCTTTATTTCCCTGACCAGGGATTGAACCTGCGCCCCCTGCATTGGAAGTGTGCAGTCTTAACCACTGGACCACCAGGGAAGTCCCTAACATGATTAAAAAAACAAGAAGCTGTGTTTTATGAGCCAGTCCAATTAACCAGACATAGCACGTACAAAAGCTGAAAATATTTTCTTCTTTTGGGGGAAGATGAACAGATCCACTTAACAAGACATTATCCTGGAAACATTTATTCCTGGCATTTTTGTAGGACATTCTAACACTTCCTAAATGTATCTGTTTGTTTGTCCCTGAAATGGAAGATTATCCTTTTAGACACGACTGTGAGTATTATAAAGAATCCATGTAAATGACTCATGTGTGGGCTGGGTTTTTTTGTTGTTGTTGTCAGTAAAGTTATTTCCTAGCATTTATCTTGTGAATAATTTGGTGATAAATGTGTTCAGCTGCAAAATTGTCAAGATACAAGATATAGTCATACAGCAGTTTATTTCTAAATGAATAGATTAATTATGTTTGTAAAGTTTAACCAAACAGCAAGAAGACCTGAGCTTAGAAATCCAGAAACAGCCTTTTGTTGTAATTATTTCTTTATATATCAGGTATTTATTTTAATTCCAGATTAATACATTTAAAGTGATACCAGGTATATTTACACGATGCCATTGTGTAAACATAATGTATTTGTTTAAACATACTGATAACATGTATAAAATGTTGAAAAAATTCTGCCTTTTGCACTGTACTTTTTATGATTTGTTATATGTCCTGAGATATTATATGTTGAAATTCTAAAAAAACCTGTATCTGAGATTAGGAGATGTGTGACTGAGATTGACTTATCGGTTTTAAGTCTGATAAATGAAGAAATTTTACATGCTAGTTATTGTTTTAAAATATTTGGTTTATAGGAAAATAGAGCAGACACTTTCATTATAGCTCAAAAGATTTTCTAAAGCTAAGAATTCTAACCAGTGTTCATCCACGTCTCTACAAATGACCCAATTTCGTTCCTTTTTATGGCTGAGTAATATTCCATTGTATATATGTACCACATCTTCTTTATCCATTCAATCTAGAGACTGTCATACAGAGTGAAGTAAGTCAGAAAGAGAAAAACAAATATCGTATATTAACGCATATAGGTGGAACCTAGAAAAATGGTACAGATGAACTGGTTTGCAGGGCAGAAACTGAGACACAGATGTAGAGAACAAATGTATGGACACCAAGGGGGGAAAGCGGCGCGGGGGTGGGGTGGTGGTGGTGGGATGAATTGGGAGATTGGGATTGACATATATACATTAATATATATAAAATGGATAACTAACAAGAACCTGCTGTATAAAATAATAAATAAAATAAAATTCAAAAACAAACAAAAAAAGAATTCTAACCAGTATAAAATTTCACTTTATAGTCATTAGAAATTGAGACCTTGGGGGCTTCCCTGGTGGCACAGTGGTTACAAATCTGCCTGCCAATGCGGGGGACACGGGTTCGAGCCCTGGTCCAGGAAGATCCCACATGCAGCAGAGCAACTAAGTCCGTGCACTACAACTACTGAGCCTGCGCTCTAGAGCCCGCGAGCCACAACTACTGAGACTGCGTGCCGCAACTACTGAAGCCTGCACGCCTAGAGCCTGTGCTCCTCAGCAAGAGAAGCCACCGCAATGAGAAGCCCGCGCACCGCGATGAAGAATGGCCCCAGCTCACCGCAACTAGAGAAAGCCAGCATGCAGCAACGAAGACCCAACGCAGGCAAAAATAAATAAATTAATTAATTAAAAAAAAAAAGAAATTGAGACATTGAAAAAGCACTAGGGAACCTCTTTTCATTGTGAAAATATTAGGCTTTCCTATAATAAGCAACAACTCCCTGTTATCCATGGTATCTGTATAAGTAATAGGTTGTGCTAATGGAATAAATGGGAATATAGACTGATGTGGGTTGTAATCATGACCGTGTCTACCTAGATAACACCTTCATTTATGGCCTGATTTTTTCCCTAGCTTTTTTTTTTTTTTAATTTATTTATTTATTTTTGGCTGTGTTGGGTCCTCGTCTCTGGGTGAGGGCTTTCTCCAGTTGCGGCGAGCGGGGGCCACTCTTCATCGCAGTGCACAGACCTCTCACTGTCGCGGCCTCTCCCGTTGCGGAGCACAGGCTCCAGACGCACAGGCTCAGTAGTTGTGGCTCACGGGCTTAGTTGCTCCGCGGCATGTGGGATCCTCCCAGACAAGGCTCGAACCCCTGTCCCCTGCATTGGCAGGCAGATTCTTAACCACTGCGCCACGAGGGAAGCCTCTTTCCCTAGCTTTTGACTTTAGTAGTCAACCAGGTAATATTCTGCATTATTCTTTAATTGTTCCAGAAGAAAATATGCTTGCTTGTTCTTATTTTTTGCTATCCTTTAAAAATTACAGATAAATAGTGTAAATAGGTAATGACTTTGAGGACATAAATAAATAACATGGGTTTTTTTTTTTTTTTTTTTTTACACATAAAGTCAGAGAAAGGAAACCTTTTTGTAAGTATTTATAAATCTAAGCACATAGATAGAGAGAGAGAGAGGGAAGGAGGGAAAAGAAAGATATCAAGGAGGAAAATTAGCGGTTCGTGTGAAGCTGTAAATTAAAAGCAGTCCAAACACATTTCCCAAGTTTAAGAATAAAGTCTATGAGTCTTATAAAAAAATTTCCTTTGAAAACCCAGAGCTTGTCTTGTAGACTGAGGCAAACTTCTCTGATAAGAAATCTTGTCTTTGTTATTATCCCACTGGGTAAAAAGAACTCTTAATTGGCCATATTAGAAATCCGAAAGTTCAGAAATTCTCAAGAGAAATTACTTGTTTTAGGGTTTAATTGAGAATTTTATTCTTTCTTTTGCATCTTCCCGCCTGAGCCCCAAAGCCTGTATTTAAAGGTTAATTAGTATTCAGTCTCATTGTAATTGCTGATGATGCTGAAAGAGGTTACCCTGAGGAAGTATTAATAACTTTTTTAAATGGGAAGGATTTTCTCCAACTTTTCAAAGGGTTAAAAATGCCCATCATTTGCTAAGATGAAAGATCCCAAATACGAGGCTCCCTAGTCACTTCTACTGATGCCATTCAGCATTAAAAGGGACCGCATATTTGGGTTAGACTGGAGTATAGTATTCAAATGCCAATGGGGACCAGGTAAGTAACAAAACTAAAAGAGGTGGCCCTGCCTTAGGAACATATGGACATACTGAATAATGACTGGAGACCGTCCCACATTCAGCCGCAGGTCCATCCACTGTTCACGACTGCTCCTTAACACTAGCCGGTTGTTACCATCCAGGAGTCCTGGTCCAATATTACAAAACCTTTTCAAGAGATGTTTAAAATTGAGAAATTTTCTTTTTTGAATCTACGTCTAATGTTGACTGTTTTTCTTTTAAAATATAATTTAGGCCAAAGAAGATAAGCCTTAAAAGTGAATGTGTCCCATGTGGCTTTTGTGTTCACAAAGTTTAGTCGGGCTGGAGACTTACAGGCTGTGCTGTCCAATATGGTAGCCAGTAGCCAAGTGTGGCCATGTACGTTTAAATCCGTTAAACTAGGAATTCAGTTCCTCAGTCACAGCAGCCTGATTTCAAGTGGTCAGTAGTCACATGTAGCTAATTGCTGCTGTATTGGACAACACAGATGAAATTTCTGGTGCTTGCAGAAAGTTCTATCAGACAGCACTGCTCTGCTGTGACCCTTGGATCCACAACTCTTTTCTATAAATGCTCTTCTGTTTTTCTCTCATCACAAGGAAGCAACCAGAACATGATTCTCTTCCAGCTTTATATAACAAGTAAATAATTTTAATAAAGTACAGTGTGAGGAATCTTGGATATACACGTTGTAAGGACTATATAACATTGCAAAATGCAGATCTCTTCGGCCACAGTTTCTCCCTTTTAAGTAGAGTTCCCTATAATGGAGTTACATCCTGCACATGTTTAATTTACTGAAAGTCCACTAAATGCATTCAGTATAAGAACGAAGAAAAAATAATGGACTAATTTCTGCTCACCGTTTATCCAAGGAGTAAATGTAAGGCGTTTACTTGTTATCTAAACACACATCTGTGTGGAGACACACCACATAATACTATACATGGTACCACGTACCATGTATGTATAATATATGATATATTCTATTTAATAAAATATGAAATATATTTAAAATATATTTTTGATAATATGCAATTTGTCCCTTATGTATATCTTGTTGCCATGTAAGATCTGATGTCACTGTTATTTTACTTTTGTGCTCCAAGGCAAGTAAGAATTATTGTTCCTCCAAATTCCCTTGGCCCTAAGGAAATGTAATTTGTTCTGCTGGATTACTAGGCCCAATTCTCTGAGCCTATCCTCAAACTCAACTCCTTTTAGCATCCTGACTTCTCTAGCTGATGAGCTCTGGTCCCCACACACAGAGCCAGCTACTAAGAGCAATGAAATGTTTACAAGGTTGGAATGCTTGCAAACCATAAAGAAGAAAGAATTTCTATGGTGCCTGAGGCAAGCAGAGGTAGACAGTGTCTCTTACAGGGCATTTGAAACTTGGCTGTGCTACTGTCTCTCCCATGAAGCCTTCTCGATATCCTCAGAGCTGGGTTCCATGCTTCAGCCATGTACTGCGCATTGCGCCTAGGCCTTCCTGGATTATAAAACTTACCAAAATGAAGTGGGTTTGCCTGGTCGGATGTAACTCCCTTCAAGGTGAAGACAGTGTGTTCTTCATCCTTACATTCAGAATGCTTAGCAAACAGTGAAAGCTAAATTGGTGGCATGAAAAAAGAAATGGAATGAAGTTAACAGGGAGGAAACAAAGAGAGGCAGTTTGGGGTTAGATCATATTTCGGGAGTCAAGAGTGTCATGAAGGATCACAGGATCAGAAGTGGTCCATTGTTTATTGTGTAGGATATTCTTAAATTTGGATTGAGTCCTCCTTTTTGGCTCTATTTTAAGACAGATTGCCCTTGAGGTGACAAAGATGACTGCTTAGGTCTACTTATATCCTCCACAGAATATTAACTGGAAAAAGAGGGCATCTTTCCTATTAGAGTCATCAAAAGCTCTGAACGGCATCAGAAAAACATGAAATAAAAACATAGCTAATACTGTCAGCAGTCAGAACCCAGGAGAAATGTGGAGGTTAGATTTTAGATATTAAAGATGGCAGTTAAAAAATTAACATCTTTTTGTTGCTGGTCTTATGTTTTGGTAGTGAGGCAAGGGGGAAGGAAAACACATACTGATCAAACACAAATTAAATCAGTTGGGTCACAGTTGTATTCTTAACTAATCACTAAGGCCTGAGATATGTGCTCTTTGGGCACGCCTGGGTCCTGGGAGGAGTGGCCTCTTCAAAGGAGAAGGAGAAAGATGGTACCAGAAAAAGCTGAAATAGATGCAGGGAAGGCAGAAATAGCAGCCGTCTTCTATAATTCTCCTCAAGAATAATTGAAAGACAATCAGTGATGAATTTGAACGAGGCTTTACCTATGTAAACTCAACAGTTGTTTTTAATCACAGTGTAGCTTTAATCTCTGTTTGCCCCTTTTTTATTATATATGTTTAAAATTTATCAGTGAGTGACAAATGGGAATCTGTGTCATAAAACACATTTTAAAAACTTGATTTTTAAAAACACAGCATCACAATTTAACTCATTTGTATCTTCAGCAATTATTGCTGAAGCCTAACTAGTTATTTTTGGATAAAGTATTGAATATGCAAATTCAGACATTCATTCTTTCAAGGACTGCAATTATTCTCATCACTTCAGTAAACATATTAACAAACATTGCATTTGAACACAAATTCATTTGCTTATTAACTTGAAAGCTGCATCTAAAACCACAAATTGCTTCTGTGACTAAATTCCTAATTTTCCTGTCAAACCTCAAATAAAGTATTGCCTGTTGATTTAAGAAGTATTTAATGTGGGCATATTTTCCAGACCCAGCCCCAGACCCCTAAAGATTTTAGTAAATTATTTTGTCCTTTTTGCTTGGTTTTATATCAAAGTCTAACACGTGATATTTGTTTTTCTTTGGAATATTGTTTATGTTTCCATTTTCCCGACCAGACTTTGTAAGATGGGTGTAGATATCTTGAAGGACAATATTAATGCAATCAACCATGAGCTGAAGTACATCCTGGGACTATTTTGAAACTACCTGATGTCATCCAATTTATTGTCACTCAGTTTTGTTAGTTTCAATTTCAAAGGGTGACTTGTTACAAAGTTCTAGTGGAAGACCCAGTTTAGGACTTGGTGCCTTAAATTATACTGACAACAAGATACATCTATGTTTATCTTCATTATTTTCATTCCATACTAGTGTGGTTTTGTGTAAAAGCTTGCCATATACAATAATAGCTAGTATGGTAAATAAATAATAACTAGTATGGTAAATGAAAATAATTATGCATTCATTCCCTGTCTTTGAGATGTTTGTTGGTAATATGGATGGCCACAGTTAGGGACGACTGTATGGAGGCTAGTGATGGCTAGGTTAGAGGGTAAAATAAGATTGCTCCAATTCAGGAAACTTCTGTGAGCACCTACCATGGATAGCCTATTATGACCGATGGTGGGAATTCAGCAGTGATAGACAATCATCCTCCAATGGAGCTTATATGGTTTGAAAAGCACCTCTCAACACTGAGAATCTAGGCTTTTTATACTGATTTAACTCACTGTTATGTAAATTTGTGTTTGCACACAAACATACACACACACAGTCTTACACATAGTTTGTTCTTTGTGTTGGAAGGCAGCGATTCATGTGCTCTCAATTACTGATGTTTTAGTTATTTCCTGGAAGTCACCATTATAGTTTTCATCGTTTAAAAGTAATAACTACCAGTTGAAATATCTCTCATACCTTATGTTTTATATTCAAGATTCAAAAACTGTTAACCTGAGGGCCTGTACAATGTTTTAAAGAAATTGTATTTGAGATTTTTAGGGGAAAAAGTGCCATAGCCTTCACAGTTCTATTGTGGCAGGCTTGGCCCGGTTTTTCTTGCTCACTTTACCTCCCTAGCCTCTCTCCAATGAGGTCGATACCAGCTTCCTGTTGTGTAGAGGATGTAACTGAGGCTTAGAAGTGGACTGATCCAATCCATGCTGCCTCAGGTCAGCGATCAGAGTAAGTGGCCCAGGACTTCTTCCAGACCCCCAACCTCAAGTTATTGGCCTAGAAACAAATTCACATATAAGCTCCACACCAAGCAGTTAAGGGGGATGAGAGCTCATTGCCTGAGAATCAGAGTTGTGAAATATGAATAATAAACCATTTCTCACTTGTGGATTCTAAAAGCAAATCCTAATTCATGTAGGATGAGCATTTGAACACTGAAGGCAGACAGTGAACTTACAAGATCATTCAAGAGTGTTACAAGATGATGATTATGCAAAGGTGCTTAATCTTGTGACATTTGCCACTGAGCTAAAGCTACAATGTTAGTTTGATTCTAGAGCACAGTGTAAATGTTATATGATTGAAATGCTGTTGTACATAGCCCCAAGAGCCCCAGAGCTGTCTTCTTTTACTCCAGATCACTGCATTAAGCCTTTTGGAATGGAATTAGGGTATGCAAATGTTAACTTTTATGAAGTTTTATACAATTTCCATATTTCAAAAAAATTTCATTCTGAGATTTTAGAGTCCTCAGGAACTTCAAAATTCCTTCATAAGGTAGACATCTATAACTTCTACAAAGGATTGTGAATGTGCAAAACTAAAAGACAGTGTCTACCTCAGAAAGCTTCCCAAATTTATGACCTGAATGTGCCACTTACCTGTCACTGTTTTACCACTATGCATGATGTTCATGAACTCTGAACAGCTGGATTACAATTTACTGCAAAGAAATTAAGTCTAATTTGTAGATTTATTGGACACATTCTTTGTGGAAGGAGTATATATGTGTGCCTTCAGTTTTCATGAATATTTCTTATACAGAAGATCATATTGGAAATATTCAGTAATCAGGCCCAAATATGAATATTTTGTGTTAGGAACTTAAGTACATTCTTTCCTCAGGATAAAATAATATTTGGATGCCCAGGCCCAGAGATTGCTTACACGTTGCAGAGTTTAAACCAAGACAACCCTTTTGAATTCACATATTTTCACCAAGAGGAAAAACAACCATTGTTTAATAAGATATTGAGAAATTTTATATCACCTGGGGATGAGTTCCATTTAATGATGAATAGTGTTAAGAAGGAGAGAAATAATTATATTGCTTTGTTAAAAGAAAGTTAACCTTCTTCAGAGTATCTCAAGTATACCTTTGCTCTAAGAGTTTGCTAAAACAAATGCACTTATACTTTCGGTCTAGCAGAAACACACGTAAAAGAGAGTAGCTTTTACCTCTTCACTTAGTGAAATAATATAGAGATTTTGTCTATATGACAAAGACTGAGCTAAAAAAAGTAAGAAACACTTATGCATAATAGAAGAAATGTTTTCCGTTTTGGATCTTCAGTCAAAACTTTGAGATGATCGCTTTTAGATCTCAGACACATATTGAAATAAGGTATTTTCCCACGTACTTTATGATCTGTAAATCTTTCCAGCTATTAAATAGGCAAGAAGAAGTGCTTCTCCATATTTTTATTTATCTTTACAATTTTCCACATAGCCATTGTACCTTTATTATTCATCAGCTAAACACGAAAACAGAATTCTCAAACGAAGCCATCAGACATGCTTCATCAGGCCGTAAACATTCTAGACTCTGGAGCTGAAATCCTTTTTCCTTGGTACAAACTGTTCTTTGTAGGTAACAAAGTCACAAGTACCCTTTGTCATGAGAGTTTTCCGTTCAAAAAGTATGTGAAATTAACTATATTTTTCCTGCTTTGCATTTAGAGGAGTTCTCCCCTCCCTCCTCCCCCGCAAGTATTAAGTCATTTAGTAACTGGCAAACCATTTGCAGCTTACAAATTCAACCCACCCACTTGTGATTTACTGTCAGATTTATTCTTTGAAGGTCAAGCCCAGCATGTGTTTCGTCCCGTGTTTCCCTGACTTCTCAGGCAGGTACAAATGCAGACAAACCCTATGTGGAAGATACAGCCCATTCCACATGAGAGGAGATGACCAAAAGCATTGAATCAAGCAGGTTACGCATAACCCACGTCTACTCTATGAGGATGGCAGAAAAGAAAAACAAAGCAGACAGATGGGTTTGCAGCCTTTGATGGAACTTCCTCCCTTGTCAACAGTGGTGCCGGCCCATTTGTTGGCTGGCTGCCCTGAGCCACCGGCTTTACATACATTGTCTAAATAAATGGATAGAGCAACCCTATGGGAAAGATGACATTCTCTTTATTTTACATGTTAAAAACTTAGGTGTAAAGGAGTTAAGTTAACTGCCCATGGTCGCACAGCTGGTGAGGGATGAGTCCAACCCGTAAAACAAGGAGCACTTGTTTCTGAATCTCATTTCTGTTCATTCTGCTGTTACGTGGTAGGATTGGATAGAGCCTGGGACTAGACAAGGGGGAAAGGGTAGGAACAAGGAATCATAAAAAAGTCTCCCCCCAGATGTAAGTTCCATGAAGGCAGGGACCTTTTTCACCCCATTCTTAGAACCTGGAAAGTTGCCTGACATACAGGCACTCAATAAATGTTTTTTCACCAGGAAGGGAGGGAAGGAAAGTTGCTTTTTCTAATCATAGTTGTTGAATATGAAATAGGCTAAATCAAGAGTGGGGAATTCTTATCTATGTCCCCTATAGGCAGTCCACGGTTGCTTCTTGGGGATATTATAGACCAGTTCTTCCAAACTTGAATGGGCATATTAAACACTGGCAGATCTCACTAAGATGCCAATTCTGGTTTAGTAGATTTAGGATAGAGCCCAAGATTCTGCATTTCCAGCAAACTCTCAGATTGTGATGAGGATGCTGATGATCTTGGTCTGCAGGCCACCTTGTGTATCAAGAGTGCAGAGTATTCAGACAGAATGCAGATGGACAATTTTCCTTGATTTCATTTCCTTTTCTGAGTTTCTGTAGTTCTAGGATTTGGGCAGGAATAAGATGAAGAAGGGTTAATAAGTGTTCATGGTTCGACTTCAAATCTCTAAGGGCAGGATTAAAGTCAGAATAGAAGAAAGTGACCTAAAATGCACATGCAAATATGGACTTGCCTTGGGAAGGAGCATAAGAGAGTTACTCTACAAACAAAGCAGAATCAAACCCATAGCGGAAATCTGCCACAAACGAGAAAGCAGTTACGGCTTTTTCATATTTCTTTGTAATTTTACTCTTTTAAGTTCAAAAGAGAAGACACGGGGCCTCCAGTTTTTCCTCTTAATTTCATTTTGATTTCTCAGAAGAAATATTGCTTTAGACCTGGGAGACTTGTATGTGCATAAAGAAAGAAAAATCAAGAAAGTCTTGATTTTTAAAATGAGCAAATGATATAATATTGCTTTGAGCTGTAGAAACTAAACTTCAAAATTTATTCATTTCCTGTAGCCTCCATTATTAAAATTTTATTATGCACTATTTCAGATATAGAAAATGATATAAACATATAATTAAGTGTAATGATGAACATTCATATAACCACTATTCAGTTTAGGAAATAAAACCAAAAAAGCTAAATTTCCCAGTGTTTGCCCCATAACCCTTTCTCACTTTTCTCTCCATGAGAGCTCTAAAGTACCTTAAACTTGAAGTGATTCATTTTCATACATTTTAAAATGTTTAATACATTCTTAATATTACTTTGTATGTTTTAAAACTTTATATACATGGTATCACATTGCACTGTAAAAAATGTTTTCACCTTTGTAAGACTCTTCTATGTTTGCAAAAGCTTATACATTTTCACAGCTATATAATATTTCATTTAACTTTACGTCCTTTGGTTTGTGATAATGTTCACATTTCACCTCTTTTTATGCTTTCACAATATTACTATTTCCAGGTTAAATATTTGATATATTAATAAAATTTTTATATGACCCATGACATGGTTAAAGACCTCTGGGCTAGAATTCAAATGGGTACTAGTTCTGATCCAGTAATTAATAGTTTGGGGAGAGTTGCAAACTCACTCAACTGTTTTATTGAAATCCTCATCTGTGAAATGGTCATTTTATTAACAACTTTCTCAAAGTTATTATGAAAAGCAATTGAGATTGTTGCCATAATACTCTAAAATTTATAGAATGGATACCAGTGTAATTTTATTATAAAAAATCAAGTCCTCTAGGAGACAGATGGCTTAATTTATACAATGGATGTGTTCTTGAGATTGTGCGATATTTAATGAGTTTTTAAAGGTAATAATCTTCTTGGATGTGTCAGGTGTGCTTGCTGTTTAAAAAATTCTGGTTTTTCTGTTTGAAAACTCTTGTTTAAAAACCAGCTTCTTTCTTTTTTTCTTTTGGCTTCCCATTGATAAATATGGCTCTGGGGTTAGTGCCTTTACTGTTTCCGACCCCCTAGGTGGCATTTAGGATCTTTTACCACAGTGTACCATTTAGTAAATATCACTGTGATGGCTTAGAAGAGCAGAGGGCCTCCGGGACAGGTATTTACTCAGACAAATTGAAATGGATAGTTGAGCACTTACCCAATTAATTTATTAAATGTGCTCAGTCAGTCTGGATAAATCAAAGAAATGTGCTCTTTTCCCCCTTCATCGGCAGCATGAGACTGGCCTGAAGTATATGAGATAATTACCTCAACATTCTACTTCATCTTTGTCTATACAGACCAAGCCTAATTTTCCCCCTAGTGAACAAACTAAATTATTCTCACCTCTTCAGAAAATCTTGAAAAATCTTTAGCTTTTAGATGCTACTCTCTTGTGCTTTCTACTGTAATTTAACCTTTTGTTTCTGATAACAAAACTTAGGCATCTTTGATTTTTCAATTATGTAATAATTGAATGATGTATTTGTTGCCTTTCATTTATAAGAGAGCTGATGTTTAAAGTAGATTATTAATGCAGATTTTTAAAAAAGTTTAAATATACTAAGGGGAAAATCCTGGACATTTGTTTTACAGATGGCAGCTGAATGGAAGCGATATTAATCTGAGTATGGAGTATCGTTATAAGTTGAACGGAGGAAATCTTGTGGTTCTTAACCCCAACAGAAATTGGGATACAGGAAGTTATCAATGTTTTGCAACAAATTCAGTTGGAACAATTGTCAGCAGAGAAGCTAAACTCCAGTTTGCCTGTAAGTATATGTTCACGCATATAAGTCCAACATTTAAAAATATATAACTGAATTTGTGTGGTCATTTCGGATTTCAGAAACAATATGTGGAATTTATTAATTAAAGAAATAGGTTGAGAAAGTAATTCAATATGATTTTTTTGATCTCTATATACTGTACAAATCAGAGTTTAAAATGTGTGTGTATGTGAATGTGGGTGTATGTGTGTGTGTTATATGTTTTACTATTTTGTAAGGATTCTGTTTAGGGGAGGAAAAAGAATCTAGTTAAGGATGTGTTTATTCATTAGTTACTTTGTGCTTTGTACTATGTTAGAACTGAAACGCATATGAACGAATTGTCAGACATGACCTTTGTTCTGGCAGAACATTGAAATTAGAGAATTACATCTAACAAATCTGAAAATATAAAGGAACAAAGACAGTGAGAAAGAAAAGAATGTGACATATCTTTGACCTCCACTGCAGTTTTGCCCAGCTCATGATGACCTTCAACACAGGCCCCCACTGAAGCCTGGCTCTGGAAGCCAAGTTTGTACCTTGTTAATTGGACCAGGATGAACCCATGTCCCATCCTGAGAAAACCACATGCTTTTTAGCAGGGAATTTAGAATGGGGACCAGAGACCTAATTTAGTGTTTATCTTCCTGATATATCTTTTGACTATTTTCTGCTTTTTGTTTCTTCTTACTGGTCTCTCTTCCTTTGTTTTTGTTGTATGTTTCATATACAGTGCATATCAGCATTACCTTGGTTCTAAGATTTCTTTTAGTTCTTTACACCTCAATTATTCTGAAATTAGAATGCAAATGTTCTTATAATGTGGTAGTAGTCTCTCCCAACTGCCGCAGACCATTAATGAATTGATGATGTGTCATTTAATGCATAGCTTATTCTATTGCTTCTGTTTTTATAATGGCAATGGTTGGTTTTGTTCCTGCCATTATATTCTGTGTGTTCCGTTTTTCAAACTTCCTTGCTCTTTCTTCTGCTTCCTCTGTTTCTTTTCCCTCTATAAACAGTTTTTTTTTTTTTTTTTTAACCTGTATCTTCCCTGGGCACTTTGATAGCTATATGTCATATTCATATTACAGAAGTTTAAGTTTACCTTTTAGTTTATAAAATTACTTCTTAATTTATAAAAGTTTACTTCTATAGTAGCCAGAATTTTAAATTTAAATTATTTTTTCAGAGTCCCCCCATTTTAAACAATTAGTTTAGTTCCTTTTTTTCCTACTGTATACCTCACAGTTATAGTGACTTCCATGATTATTGATTTCAATTGTTATTATATCATTTTACTAAATATATATTTTGTGTGTGTATGTATGATACTATTTATATATGCAGGTATGTGTATGTATAGATTAAATATAAATAATATTCTCCTCATGAATAATTTTATATGTGTATATTGTCTTTAACTATATCTATGTTTCACCTGTCTGTGATACCAGCCACAAGACTTTTCCCATTCTTGTCTTATTTTTTTTACTTTCTCAATTTTTAGATTTTTGGAACAATTAATCAGTTACACCTAAAAATGTAACTATATTTCATCCTCTTGCATTTTAAAAAATTTCATTATATTGCCTTAAATATGAAGACACCTTCTGATTGGTACAATGTTGGATCCCGAAACTGTTTATCAAAGAATTCAAAGTGTGTTGCTCTGTTGTCTTCTGGAATTAGCGTTGCTGAACAGAAGTCTGGGATTAGACTAATTTCTGTTTCTTGGGAGCTTACCACCACCTCCTTTTTTTTGTTGTAATTATTTCTTGTTTCTCTTGGTTGACTATGGGATAATTTTTTCTTCATTCTTTTAGCTAAAAACATGTATATATATAAACATATATATAAAAACATAAATATATATATATATATTTCCAGCATACAGACAGGTTTAGATCTCTTTTTTTATTTGCTTTGCTTACAACTTGAAAAATTATTTTATTATATTGATACTTAGACATCTCATACACAATTCAGGAAATTTTCCTGCATCTTTTAGTTGTATGTTTGATTTATTTATATTTTTAAAAGGATTGAAAGGGATTATTTTTGTCCCATTTTTTGAAATACTATTTATTTCAGGTTGTTCTTTCCTATGAATTTCTGTTTACGATTGATGGAAGCCACATCTATTTGTTTGTATTATTCTGAAGATATAGCCAGTTTTCTGAAATGCTGTTTTGGATCTTAGAGGCAATCTTTCCTCCTACTTCCATTTGATGTTTCCATTTTTATGCTTAACACTTTTAATAGATTCTAAAGCAGATTTTGTCCAAACTCAGCCTTTGTCAACACATGTCAATCGATTACCCTGATTTTGCTTTCTTTGCCACATGCAGAGATCAGATTCACTTCTCTGATCTATAGGGAAATGTGAAGTTTCCAGTCTAATTCCCTATTCCCCGGAGTCTTTCACAAAATACATTATTCCTCTTAAGCAGTGCTATTTTTCTACTACAGATCCTTGATGCCCTCTAATACCTGAGGAAGTATCAGTAACTTATAGGTTTTTCCTCAGTCTTTTCTTCCTGGAGAGAGTGGCTTGTTTGCAAATACTTCTAAAGTTATATCATGTCTCTTGCAGTCTGCCCCTACTTCCTGGCCAGAACATTATAGGCAGAGTGGGATAAAGTTGTTGAGTCTGGGATTTTATTTTACCCTACTTACGAGCTAATAAGCTAGGCTGCTACTCTTCCATGGATGCTAACAGAACACACGATATTCCTGGGTCAGTAACAAAGAGCTTCAAAGAGCTTTATTGCTCACAGCATAGCAAGCACCACGCTTCAGTTCCCCTTGCCCTCAAGTCCCGCGGAAGTGATATGATGTAGCCAGGAGAGATGCTACACCCACAGCTGAGGAACACTGAGATTAGCGAATCCATCTCTTTTATAGCAGGGAGTAAGCAAGCCTGCTCTTCGTCCTAGAGGGAGAGCTTGTCTTATCCCTCCTGGTTGGTCTCTGAAAACACATCCCTGAGAAATGGAGTGACTGGGCTTTTCATTCTTGGCACGTCCAGAAACACTTAACAGGAAGCTAAGAGCACATAGTGAGTGGATTGCCTCTTCCAACAGAAGTTTTTCTTTTCCATTTGGTACTGTCCTTGAGTTTCTCTTTGGGGTGCATCCTATCAGGATACATGTGATGAATAAGGCACAAAATATCTTCCTACCTTTGTTGTGAATTCTCTCTTTATACAGAAAACCCAGGATGTACCTACCATTTAGTCCCTTGGATTTCCCCACAGTCTACCTCATCGGCCTCATAAGTTTTATTTACTCATATGCTTGGCATTTGATTGCTTTTGGAGTTTTTGATGTACAGTGAGATTCTTTTGTTTTGCAATTTTTTTTTTTTTGGCGTTTTCACAAGTGGTTTTTGGCACTTACAAAGAGCAATATTGGTTATTCTTAACCTGATGCCACATTAAGCTGGAAATATAAAAAATGAATTTTTGAATTCATATGTTTGAGATATAGGTTTCTGGTAAAGAAACCAAAGAAGGTGGCAAAAAACGAGGAGGATATCTAATACATCAGAGATTACAAATTACCAGGTATAAGAGAGCATTCCTTTAACTTGGCAACCTTGAAGGGATGTAATACATTAACTGAAAGAAGGGGTTAATAAGAAGAGTCTTGTACTACTACATATACATCCTTCTAGATGCTCATGACTCCAGTTCAGGGGAACCGTGACTGTTTTTGCCACAGGTAAGTAGATAATAAAGTGTCATCATTGAAAAAATGTTCTAATTGTTCACTATAGCTATGTTTGCATGCTTAGTAATACTTTTTTGTTTCTGTCAGCCATGGGAAAAGTACTTAAAATGTGCTTCATGGAGAAATGAGTAAATGACATTATCCTCAATGCACCACTTTTAACACTGGTGAAAATCCAGTGAAATTTTATCTTGATTTTCAAGATGCTTAAAAATAGTATTTGTAATTAAATGAAAGTGAAAAGCTCATTTATAGTTTAAGAAGCTTACTTTCTGTAGGCATTTTTTATTCCTTTTAACCGATTCTTTGTGGAGCAATCACAAAATTTAGGGAGGGGGCAGATACGTAAAATGATGCAATGTTTGAATTGTAGACATTTTCTCAATGATTTACTGTTACGTTGCATGTGTATAATTTTTGAAGCTTGTTTAATATATCTGCAGATGTTTTTGTCAGATTCTTAATTCCAGCCACAAAAAGTGAGGGTAGTACCTTCAAAACCCCAAATATCTTTGCTTTATTGATAATTAGTTTTACTTCTCTTATTCTTGAATTTCCTGTCATTCTTTATTAAAATGTTTTCTTTTAACCATTTTTGAGGTGCAATACATTTTTTTTCATTTTAAACAATATTCAAGTTTATTAAACAAATTAAAAAAGTATTATAAAATGTTTAACTTTCATCAGCTTCAAGGTTTATGTTACTCCCAAATTTTGCATATAACTGAACTTTCAAATCTGCTAACACCCGCTGAATTGATTCCACTCTGGATTCTAAGGCACCAATTTCTTCTTGCAAATTTTTCTTTGCTTCTTCTAACATTTCTTGTGTTTCTTCTTGAGAATGGCTAATGAAAACATCACCAATCTGATAAGGTATCATTAAGCAGTCGTCGTCTGCAAGCATGATATCCTCAAAAGCATCTTCTAAATTCTGGAGTTGTTTCTTTTTTACTTCTGTTTCTTCCTTCAGCTCTGTGATTCTACTTGTATTCCGTGCAGATTTGTTTACCTTTTGTTGATCTTCAAAAGTAACATTGACATCTTCTGCAGCCGCCTTCTTCATGGTGGCCGCCATCTTGGGACTGGACCGAGGTGCAATACATTTTTAATCATGAATTATATTAGACGTATAAATGGTATGGAGAAAAGTATAAAGAATCTCTGTGTAGCCACCACTTATCTTAAGGTTTAAAGATTCGAAGTACAATTAAAGCTACCTGATAACTCACCCTGATGACATTATCTTCTCTCTCTTAAGCTCCCTCTGAATAGGTGGCCCCTGTTCTGAATTATATGTGCTTTTTTTATCCTTTGAATAAATATGTATGTGCTTCTAAGCAACATGTAAAGTTGTTTTACCTTTTTAATTTCTTAAACTTTTATGTAATGACATCAGACAGCATTCCTACATCTACAACTTCCCCCCAACATTATATTTGTATCTGCTGATCTACATCTTTGCCAACATTTGTTATTGTTCAGCATTTTAATTTGTGCAAATCTGGTGAATATAAAATTGTATTTTACTTTTTAATTTGCATTTTTATTTTTAAATTAAAATGTAATTTTGGTTTTAATTTGCATTTCTATAATTACAGTGAAGTTAAGCTCATTTTCATAGATTTGTTGACCATTTATGTTTCTGTTATTCAGATACTTTTTCACTGTATAGTAGTCTTTTTTTTTTTTAACTTAAGAGTTGTTTGTATACTCTGGATTAATCCTTTGTCAGTTATATACATATCTTCTTTTTAGTGGCTTTTTTTTTTTTCTTGATGGTGTCAAATGATAAACAGATGTTCTTAATTTTACATTAAAGTATTGATTTTTTTTATAGCTCATGTTCTTTCATGAGTTGTTTAAAATTTTTTCTTCCTTATCCTGAAATGGTAAAAACTTTCTCCTAAATGTACTTATAAAAGTTTAATATTCTCCTCTTTACATTTAAGTCTTTAATTATCTGGAATTGATTTTGTATATCGTGTGAGGTAGAGGTACCGATTTATTTTATTCCAGGATGGGAACTCTGCTTTACCAGCTCAATTGTTGGATGGGGCCATTCTTAACCAACTGAAAAGCAGTGTGTGGTCATCATGTCTGGCTTCTTTGGGCTTTTGTGTTTGGAGAATAATATTATCTGCAAGCAGTGAGAGTTTTTGTGTTCTTATCAACCCTTGCTCCTTTTATATATTTTATATGAGTGCACTTTCTCTAGTCCAGTACAGTGCTGAATAGATATTTTGAGTGTGAATATCCCTATCCCTGTTTTGCTCTTGATTTTCAAGAGTGAATAAGATTAACATTTCACCATTTGGTATGATGTTTACTATAGATTTTAAAGATACTGTTTATCAAGTTAAGTAGGTTCTTCTCTAAGTTAGGTTTTTTTTTTTTAAATCAGGAATGCTTTATTCTTGTAAATACTTTTCCTACTTTTACTGGGATATTCATGCTGTTTTTCTCCTTTAACCTGTTAATGCAATGAACAATTTTTAGTATTAACCAAACTTCTAGTCCTGGTTTAGTTTCAACTTGGCTTTTGTGTAAGTTTTTTTTTTTTTTAAATAGTTGGATGTTATCTGTTTTTCAATATTTTGTTTAGCATTTTGCATATATATCAATATAGGAGCTTTTCTTTTTGTTTTCTCTTCTCATACTATCCTTTTTTGGCTTTAGTATCAAAGTTATATTCATCTCTATAAATGAGCTGGAGAGTACTCCTTATTTTATATTCCCTATAAAATTTTGAGAAATATTGGAATTATATACTCCTTGAATAAAAAGTAGAACTTACAAATAAAACTATCTGGGTCTGGAGTTTTCATTCAGGAAATATTTTAACTATTGATTGAATCATTTGAATAGTTAACAGGACTAACCATATTGTCTCCTTTGTGAAAAATTGTGTTTTTTCCCTAGGAATTATGTCCATTTTGTTTATGTTTTCTAATGTATTGGCAAAAAGTTGTTTCAAGGCATTTTCTCTTACTGTCCTTCTTGTCTGTGCCTTATCTATACATACATTCCCTATTTCATTCTAACTATTATTTTAGTATCAAACTTGTCAGAACTTGATGTTGTTATTCCTTACCTTTGAATCTTTATATTATATTTCATTCATTTTACTCTTATGTTTATTGTTCTTGCCAGCTTCTTGGATTATTTTATTGTTCTTTTTTTAGTCCCTTAAGTTATATAGGTAACTCATTACCTTCCTACCTTTCTTTTGTCTATTTTAAATATGTATAGCTTTAAATTTGCATTCTGACATATAGCATGTTTATTATGGTTCAGTTCTATAAATGTTATGATTTCATTATGATTTTCTCTTGAATCCATGAGTTATCAGACATGTGTTTTTAAATTTCTAAACATATGGAGTTTTTCTAGTCATCTTTGGTTACTGATTTCTAACCTAGTGACCCATTGACCAGAGACGTGTCCTCCTTATGTTCTTTGGGTTAAAGTTGGCAATTGTGTTGCTCAAATCATATATATATTATTAACGATGCTTTATCTAATTAATCTATCAATTTCTCTCACAGTGATGGTGGATTTCTCAGTTTATCTAGTATTTCTATTTTGCTTTTTGTAATTAGTAAATTATTGATGTATAGAAGTTTAGAATGGGTATATTTTTGGTCAAAATGAGGTGACTCGCTATCTCTAATAAAGCACTTTGCCTTATAGTTTAAATATTAATATATTAATATGAAAATGTTAATATTTGTGTTCTTCTCTTTGGACTGATTGAGAATTTATTTCCCCCTCAGTAACATCACAAGTTATACACTCTATTTGTTTTCTTGTAGTAATTGCCTTAGAAATTTTAGTACTCACATTTAACAAAGTCCAAATTTAATCAATATCTCCAACGATAGAGGACTCAGCAGCATTTTAAACTGTAATTCCCTCCTCCAGAATAGTGTTGCTGTCCAGTAAGTTGTTGAATTTTTGTAACATCATGAATGAGATATTATTGGTACTGTTCCTTTTATTTTCTAGTTTTTCTTTTATATCTGAAATAATGTAAGCATGTGCAAACTTCTACATAGTTGGCGGTTTTTTGTTTGTTTTTAAGAAAAATGTCAGACTTCTGCCCATATTGTTTTTATTTCTCCTTTCCTAAAGGCAATTACTTTCAACTTTTTGACTGGCTCTTGATATTTACTTCAGTTTTTTAAATAACTTGCTTATTTGCTGCTTCTTGATTTTTCAGTTTTAAGCATTACTATTGGCCATCAAATCTGGCAACTGATGCTGTAACACTGTCATACCACCACCTTGCCACCACAGAAATGTGAGGTTGCTTTTTTATGAGGTGTATGAAGAAAACACCATTTTTTAAGTCATGGCTCTTACAAAAACACAAAGTTAAAAATAGGGAAATCCACACTATATTCCACTTACTGTACTTTGACTGGATAGAGACCCAAGTGATCACAAGCCCGTTCCCCAACCCAATCCCCATCCAAACCTCCACAAAGAATAAACACTTCACCTGTCTCTGTTTGAAACTGAGGGAGCTGCGAAGAATCCAGTTGCCAAATGATTAACATTTGAATATACATTAATTCAGAGCATGTTATTACAGGATTTTATTGGGTCAAAATTTGAATTAGGTCAATATTCAGTGTTTACATTACTATGATTTTGTAAATGATATTCAGAGCTGACTTTTGTAGCAGATTATAATTGTTTTTCCTTCCGTGCATAATTTTCTTGTCCTTCAAATTAGTAACCTTATTTTTTAATTTCTTAATTTTCTATAGTCTTATACTTATGTCAACCAAAATTTTGGCCAGTTTTCTGGATGTCATCTCAGATTTTGAGAGGCATCCCATATTCTATCAGTTTTACCTTCCTGGAGAAATCTGTCTTGCAGGTTTTGGGATGCTCCAGTTTAGATTGGTTTTCCTGCACATTAGGGGCAAAACTGTCTTTCCGGGATCTCCCTTCAGCTATATTCCATGTCCACCTCTTCCTTGTTCTTCGTGTTCATTGTCTTAGAGCACCATGTCCTCAAGTGTCCCAAAAAAGGATGAAGGCTAGCTATGATTGTTCTGGACCATGTGTTCTAAAAATTATACTGGCACACTTGATTGAGAGACTCAGCCTTGTAAATATACGATGTTAGAAGTCATTTTCCTTCAGAAACCTGAAGATATTTCTCCTTGTTTCTTAGCATCCAGTGTTGCTGTTGAGAGATCTGTTGCCATTTTGATTCCTTATATAGAGGACCTGTTTTTCTCTAGAGGAAGCTTGTGGGATTTTTTCTTTGTCTCTAGTGTTCTGAAATTTCACAGTGATTTGATTTGGTATGTGTCAAATTTTGTCTAACATCCTTGATACTCTCTGAATCCTTATAGTTTGAGAACATGAGGCCTTTAGTTTTGAGAGCTTTTATGATTACCTCTCCCTGGTTTTCTCTATTTTCTTTTTGACATACATCATTATTTGCATTTTGGACCACCTAGATTGGATTGCTTCTCTCCTCACTTTTCCCATCTCACCACTCCCCCACACACCTTCTATCCAAATTTTCTTGTTTTGACCCTTATCTCTGACTCTTGGTGAATTACTTCAACCAGGTTTTGAACACTTCTGTTGAGTTTTTGATACCAGCTTTCATGTTTACAACTTAAGAGACCTTCTGTTCTCTAAATTGCCTCCTTGTATCTTATTCTAGTTTAGTAGTTTTATCCTTTCACATCTATATGAAGATATGAAGGATGCTTTGCTTCCTTTACATTTTCTTCCCTAGGACAAACTTTTTTCCAAGTAGCTTCATTTCTATTTTATGCTGGATGGTTTCTGTATTTCATATAAGAAATTTTTCATAGATATCTGGTAATCCTTGGTTGTTTGCACAGACTTAAAGAGTGGGAAACTAATAACCTAACAGAAATCTCCAGTTATTTGGTGGAATTTGTCACGATGAGGTTAACTATTACTGTGGCTCATCTCACTGGGGATCCCTTAGTATCATTAGTTTTAGTTCTTCCCTTTGGGGCAGGTCATATTCCCCAGAGGAGAAAAGAGTCCAGACTTCCCTGTGGGTGGCAAAAGCCACCACTAGCATTCTGGGAGCCTGGTGGGAGAAGAGGCCTAAGAGATTGCAGGAACCAATGTGTATATATTTAGTTAATCCACCTGTTTCCTCACAATAACCTTTATAAAATCTGCCTAGTGACCTGTTGTCAAGACATCCTGTGTCTTACCCTCTTTAGAGAATAAGCCTCCTCTCTCCTGGTGTGCAGCGGCACTCCCTGGGTATGTAGGTGGGACAGGGGATCTGGGTACCTAACCGTTGCTTCAAATTCCGACTTATACCATCTCCTCCTCTTCATTTCCTCACTGTGAGTTTAAAAGACATCTTCCTACATTATGCCAAGACAGTCAACACCATCATTTCTGCTTTCTAGTTTCCAAAATTTTATTGCAGTTTGCTCTTCTATTTTCCTATCTTTGTGAGTTTGTGCCTTCAAAAAATATCTCTTTACTGCAAGTACCTCTTGCTTTGGGGAATATCTCAGAGGAAGAGAGAAAGTATAGATGTGTGTGTTTGCCCTAGAAGACTTATTGTTATTTTACATAATCAGTGTTTCTTTTAGATTTATCCACATGTTCCCTATTTCCTTTGTGCACCCTCGTTCATGCATCTGTGATCTTTTTTTTTTGCATCTTTTAGAAATTCATTTAGTGAGTTTCCATTGATGTGTCAGTACTGTTTTGGTTTTTTTCCTCTTCTCCCCTTTGGTCTGAGAGAGTGTGTTATTTGCCCTTATTCTTCCAAATATAACTCTGCTCTAAAACGTAGTGTTAAAGACATAGAGACTGGAGCCAGACTGCCCGGGTTTGAATCCCACCACTTAGCAGCCATGTGACTTTGGACAAATATTGAACCTCTCTGTGTTTCCGACTCTTCATCTGTAAATCAAAGGTAACAGTAGAATTTACTTCATCAGCTGTGAGCATTAAATGAGCTACAATATGTCAAGCATCTGGAGCAGTGCCTGGCCCACAGTGCATGCCGTACAAGGATAAGCTGTTATCATATTTAAACAATTCTAAGCTATGATTCCCGAATCTCGAAATACACGTCTTATGGGAACTCTGAAAATTTCACAGCTGTTATCTCTTCCAGTTTTGTTTATCCCCATGCCTGTTCTTTACTCCTTCTGGTTTTCCTTTTTGAATATATTTTGAAATTTCTCATTTCACCATGTCTGTTAACCTGTCTTTCATGTTTTCTATCTCCACTTACTTAGTTCTAGCGTGTGGTTCACTAATCTTTCATCTCCTTCTGATTTACTATTAAACTATCCTTTGAGTTGTTAATTCCAGTGGTTACATTTTTCTTGTCTAGACATTCTGTCTGGTTCTTTTTCATATGTTCCTGTTCTCTCTTCAGAGCATCCTGTTTTTGCTGATGGTTTGACACCCAACCCCAATTTTTATTACTTTGTTTAATTGTTTAAAGTTTATTTAGGTGTTCTTTCATAATGTTGTTCTGTAAGCTCAGGATATCGTTGATGTTAATTATGATGTGTTAGTCTGTTGACTCTCATTTGTAGTACATATTAGCATTTTTTGTGATGTTTGATGTGAATCTGTTCTTTAAGAGAATTTCCCCCTCCCATGCCAACATGAGATTCTTCTTAGCCTTGGTTGAAGAAGTATCCATACCCAACAGCTTTTATGACTTTCTCCAAGAACCAGGGATTCAACCAACCTGGGAAGTGTAATACATTAATATATTGGCTCAGTGTAGCCCCCGTGTAGAGTCAATTTTTCTTATCAGTCACCAATAAAACTGAATTAGCAAATACTGCACTATCGCTTTTAGGAAATACAGGGTTAGCAGGTTCCTGTAAACTTCTGGTCATGAGGTTTTTGTCCACCATTCAATACATAACCTTGTTTTATGGATGTTTCTGTTTAAAGGCATCTTATGTAATATACATTGTTGATTCGCTAACATTAACCACATGGTCAGGAACTCTGCAACTCATGCCTGAAGGAAGCTTATCTAACATGTGTTTTCTCCATAAGGCCCAGCACAGCCTCTTTGCGCTTGAGCACATTAGATAGCATTTCAGCACTGTGCTTGGAGTCCGATTTAAATAGCACTAAGAAGCAAAAAAAAAAAAATGGCACTGACATACAGCAAAATGGATCTTGTTTACAGTCCGAGAGCTGAAACAAGAAGGCAGAGCATTGCTTTATTCAACCTCAGCTGGAAACGTGCGTGTGGGGATGACTCAAATTTTTCACCATTTTGAGCATATCTGAGAATGACCACAAAAGTGCCACAAATATTGATTCATGGCTTTACAAATACATTTTAGAGAGTAGGTGAATTCACAAATATGAAATCCACAAATAATGAGCGTCGATTATATGTTAAATACATATGAGACCCCAAATCATGTGAGGTATAGGCCCCCAATCATGAATTCTTCATTGAAATATCTGCTCCCTCCAAATCTCCCACCTCACCACAACCTCACTCCAAGGAGAAAAAAAGATGGACAGACTAACTCCCTAGCCTTCTCCCTAGGTCCATGGGTGGGTTTAAGCAAGAGTGCAGCCCTTTAGGCATGCAGCTGTGTGCAAAAGGGCTCATTTTCAAATGTCTGTTTCTTAACCCTAGGACCTCCACATCTCCTGTTTCCACAAGGGCAGTTCAACCTAAGCTACCAGATTGCCGAGTCTGATCTGCCGTTCCCCACACCCTCATTCCACTGCCCCAGCTGCCACAGCATAGGCTCTAGAATTAACTGTTCTGCTTTGCAGCTTACTTTGTTTGCTCAGCTGTGCTATGCTTTCAACTAAATTTTTGTTATATTTTAGCCAGCATTGCAAAGCAATTTGTGGAACTCGAAGTCTCCTACCATTTTTTGTGCTTCTTTATATTTCTATTAAGTTTGATTACTTAGGAAGATAACGTTCATCACTGAAGCCAGCTTTGTGTAAGCAATAAGGAGTAGTGAGGTCTGGGATGGACCAGAGACGATGGCGTGATTTTCCTATAGGGGGCGCTCACTATGCAGCTGCCCAGGTTTTGTAGACACTCATTCAGTATTAATGAGTGAAATAATGAATGAGAAATGCAGGAACTGTGTTACTGTTGGGTTGCACCCTGCAGGTCTACAAGCCCTGTGCTTGCCCAGCTTCAAGACCGAAGAAAGAGCCGGGAGTCAGCGCCAGAGACATCAGTGGTTTAATGGATGGGGGATCTTAAGTGTCTGCAGCAAGGTCCTGGAGAGATACCCCACTGTGTGCTGTGGACAGTGGGCAGGACATGGCGGCAGTCTTCCCTCCTGGGGGAAGAGGAGATTGCCAGTCATAGGGGGAGTTCAGGTCTAGTTGGCTCATTGGTTACCAGGGAAACTGGGAGAGGGGCAAGCCCCTCACCGGCCCTTTGATAAGAACAAGCACTAGGGGAGGCCTGGGGCAAGTATGTAGGGAGATCAGTCAGGTGAGTAGGGTGTAGGTGAAGCAGGCACTGGTCAAGCAGGGGATGTACAGAGAGCAAGAGAACAGCCGTCTTGGGTGGCCTGATCATACAGTTACCAAAGCTAATCACTTTTCAGGATAACTCAGAATTCATTATTTACATACAGTGCTTGACGTTTTACGTGTTAGAGACTAAATTTAATTTTTACGTAAACACTGCATGGGTCAACCCTATCTGCAGCAATCAAGTCTGAAGGCAAGATATAGCCCAGGGGTCACCATTATTGACCTCCGACCTAGATGCTGAGAACAGATACACTATGAAATTAAAAGGACTATGCTGGATTATGAATGATCCTCCCTCCTTCTCAGAAGATATGTAAGAGCACATCTATTAAGCCCAAAGTTTCTTTTTCCTCTTTTCAATTCCCTTTTAGCTGCTGTCTGTTTTGCAATCTTTGTATGAGACAGAAATTGACCATATTGCCCCTGCAAAGGGTTACTCTTTCTTCTACTAGCAGAGGGGTTGTAACATTATTCACTTTTCTTAGATTTTAATCTTTAAAAGCACATGGAGACTTAGACAAATAAGTTTGAAGAAAGGTTAAAGAAACGCAGAAATTTTAATGACGAATCCCAGAGTGGCTGGCTGTATCTGAAAAGAAAAATTACTGAAGACTAAGTAGCTAAAATTGTTCTGTGATTATTAGTAGGAGCTTAGTTTGCTGTGAGTTATAGGCAGTGCTACTTCTCATAACTAAATAGTGCAGCTAAAAACATAAACTTCATCTTTGAACATAATGACTTTGATGAAGTCCAAAGCTGCTTTGCTCTGATGGTCCAACAACAGTTAAATTTCAAACAAAAGGCTGTAACTTTATCAGTACACTATTCATCTATATGAATTTGCAAAACAAAACAAAACTTTTTGTCAAACACAATGCTTTTCAACCTAGTCACATAGGAAGGTTGTGATTTTAAAACGGATTCTATAGAAGCCAGCGTTTTTTTTCAGTAACTGCTCAGTCTGTGTGTTTTATGCCTTTCAATATAAATGGAATATATTTGCTGTTTGCCTTTTGAATCAAAAATATTTTAGTTTGTAAAATAACTGCAGCTGTCTTAGGATATTCATTATATGACAATATACTGTTTCACAAAGTTACTGCAGCACTTAACAGTCCCACCAGGTTCCAATTTTTTAAGGTTCCAATGTTTCCCATGCTAGCCAACATTTTTTATATTTGTCCTTTGGATTAAAACCGTCTTAGTAGGTATGAAGTGGTATCTCACTGGTTTTGATTTGCATCTCCCTGTTGACTAATGATTTGAACATGCTTTCATGTATTTATTGGCCATTTCTCTGTTTTGGAAAAAGGTCTATTTATATCCTTTGCTCATATTCTAATTGGGTTATTTTTCTTTTATTACTAAGTTGTAAAAATTCTATATACATTCTAGATGCAAGTACTTTGTCAGATTCATGCAAATGTTTCCTAACATTCTGTTGGTCAGATGAGTTTTTGAGTCACCTCTTTAAATCACTGAGGTCAGTGGTAGAAATGTGTGATTTAACACGCTGAAAAGGCTGCGGGTCATCCAACAGGGTTAAAATGAAATACTATAGATATTATACTAATCACACAGGGTTAAAATGAAATCTATAGATACTATACTAATCACACCAATGTGATAGGGTAGAATTAATCCAAGATTAGATGTTGAAGATCTTGGTTCTAGTTCTGGCTCAGACACTAAATGCGAGTCATTTGACCTCCCTGGGCTTCAATTGCTTTATTTGTAAGGAAGAATTTAGCACCTAAAAGACTGTCCTTTCTACCATTGCATGATTCTAAGTTTAGAAGCTAAGCTGAACAGAATGAACCTAGGTTTCCTTTCAAGGCAAAGATTCTAACTTTAAGACTTTGAACCAACTGAGAGCTTTGGATAGAATATCTTTTTTCCTCCTATTTTATTGAGAATTCTCCAAATATCAAAGTTCAACAATGGTCCTTAGAATCCCCCCTTGTCTTTCTCCCTTCCAGGGAGTACTTGTTGAAACTAACAACTAAATGACAGGCTTATAAACTCTGTTTCTATAAAATGATATAATTCACAATTTAGAGAGTATTGTTAAACTCCTCCAGAATCTGTGGTCTGAAAGAGACTCATCTGTCACGTGGATGTTGATTATTGGCAGTGGCCCTTGTTTGCTATAACCACAGGGTTGTTATTCTGATACCTCCCTTTCTGTGTTGAAATATAGTAGCATTCATGGAAATCCAGTGGATTGTTAATGTGTTTTTCTTTTTTCTTTTTTTTTGCTTTTTCCCCAGCTGTGATTTTTGTGTTATCCAGATGGTTTTGGCTAATGCCATCATTAAAAATTTGATCAGTTAATCCTGTGAATTCAAATAGGTCATTTCCCTCAGACATGTTGGTATTAGAATGGAGCCGTCTCCATCAATATGGGCCAATTGCTGGATATTATATGAAATTCATTAAGTTAGACTCTGATAATGACAAAAATATATCTCATATGTGAGCATCTAAAAGATTTCTGATCTCTTAATTACATGTACATTTTAGTTTTTATTACATTTCTTTTAAAAAGAATTTAGATCGCCTTTGATATTAAGCCTTGGCTGGATTTTAGCCCTCTTCCCTTTTCTGTCCGTTATCCGTCATGGAAAACTTCTAGACTCAAGATTTTGCTTGAGTAGCAATAACATTTTATTTTAACTTCCTACAAATATTTTAAAATACAAAACATGTTGTATATATTATTGTAGGGATCAAAGAAAGAATGTTGATTAGCTTTTTATGAAGCTGATTCAGATTGCTTTCAAATTGAAAACAATTATATATATATGTATGCAGTTATATATATACATATATATATGTAAACATATATACACACAGACACACACATATATATATTAAATTCGTCTTATCAGAGTCCAGTATCCCAGAGGCTTGGAAATTTCCCTAAGCTGGCAACATCATCAGCCCATTTGGCCCTTTGATTAACTGGCATTCTTTCATATGGATTTTCTTCTGGTCCAATACAATGCCATTACAGTAGAAGTAGATTGGATGCTTCTCAGGCTAGATCAGTTTTATTTCCTTGAACCTCAGAAAAGTTCTTGCTTAGAAGTCATCTGCCTGTTGTTTTGTTTTACTATCCTTCTTTGGTCACTGTAGAACTGTGCCTTTATTGCTGCTCTGTTGGGAATTTTCTTTTTTTTTAATCACTTCTTCTTAAGAACTCTAAAAGCATTTTCTTGTCTATAACAGAACTGTTACGGCTTGTCTGTGAAAGAAACTGTTGCCTGGTGAAGGCAGCAGCTGCTTGGGGGGTATATTTAAAGTTAAAATCAAATAGCTTGTGAAAAGGTTAGAATTGAGCTCAACCCTTTAATTTAGGATAAGGCACTATTATATGTGTATGGTATTTTATAGTGTATCTTGTACCATAATTTTTAGGCTGTTGTATTCTCCTGCTGTAGCATGCTAAAAATATTCTGTAATTTCTTCTTCTAGAGGAGCATCTATTTAATTGAGTCCTGGTTTAATGCTCATCCATTATACTGCTGTGATTCTATTTTGCAGATGTTGGAAAATATCTTTAAAGTCATACCTGAAATCCTGTAATTTTCAGGGTAATGATCTCTTTTAGAGGATTTTTCTCTCTCTTCTTCCCCCTTTCCCTTATTTTTGTTCAATTTGGAGTTATGGCTTTAAAAATCAAAGTAGCTTTTATAAACATACATTACTTCACTTTACATCTTTTCATTATTCTGTGTTTGGTAAGGAATCTCTTGTTTGTCAGTTTTAAAATGATTTGATTTTCAAAAGACATACAAGTATTACTTTTTTTCCTTTTGTGAATTGTCTCCCCTAATTCTTCTGTGATAAAGCAAAGAATATGCTACTCAAGAGTACATTATATCGTTCTTTAAAATTGTTTGCTTATAAATTATACTTCAGAACTTTAATTTCAAAATCTCAAAGGACACTACTTTATAAAATAGAATATTTCATCACTTCAGTTATTTGATTTGGTAAAGTTATTGATAAAAATTTCCCACTGTGAACACTAATCAATTTTTCTTCTTTATATGTGAGGATTATGATTAACAGTGCTTTCTGTCACTTTCCCACTAAATTTGTATTCCTTTCTTCTCAAAAACACTAGTATGTAATGATTTTAAGTCAATAGATAATATTCATTTCTTTAACATTTGTTTTTTATTCCTAATATCTTGATTATGACCTTGATTACCAAGTTCACATTTTTTAATAACTGCCTTCTCAAATTATTGTTTGTTTTAATGCATACACTAAGAATGTTTCCTAAAAATCTATATTTAGCTCCAGGTTGTTCAGTAGACAACTTATTAATAAAATGTCTCCCTCAACCCAGGATTTTTTTTTTTTTTTAAATAAATTTATTTATTTATTTATTTATTTTTGGGTGTGTTGGGTCTTCGTTTCCGTGCGAGGGCTTTCTCTAGTTGCGGCGAGTGGGGGCCACTCTTCATCACGGTGCGCGGGCCTCTCACTGTCGCGGCCTCTCCCGTTGCGGAGCACAGGCTCCAGACGCGCAGGCTCAGTAGTTGTGGCTCACGGGCCTAGTTGCTCCGCGGCATGTGGGATCTTCCCAGCCCAGGCCTCGAACCCGTGTCCCCTGCATTGGCAGGCAGATTCTCAACCACTGCGACACCAGGGAAGCCTGAACCCAGGATTTTTAGATAAATTTTCCTCCAACTCATCTAGGCTTGAATCTCCTTTCAGAATAGATATTAATGATAAGGCATATACTTATACATATTATAATTTATGTATCAAAATAGTTATGTCTCCTGATGCATAATAATAGTTACACAGCATAAATTTTAGGAATTGATCTCAATTTCATTATTATAGTTTTCTTTTTTCTAGACTATGAATGTCTTTGTTATTCATGTTTTAATTATGGATTTTTTCTATCATTGTGTTTCGTTGGTGTCAGCAATTCAAAATTCTTTCGTCTTGACTAGACCCTGAGTTCCTCTGCAAGGAATTCAGTGTCGAGTAAGACGAATATTATGCCACATAACATGTTCATCTCCTCCCGTTGTCTGCTCCTGCCTCCTAACTAGCCTCTGTTCCTGCTGGGGGTCACTTGCCCTCCCGCCAAGCTCACATGTATTCTCCATCTTTCTCTCCTGCTGGCAGCATCTTTCTGTGTCTGTTCAGGCCCCACTTCTTTTAGCTTGGACTCTTTTAGTGACAGGTGATAGAAACTCAAATCAAAACTGGCTTAAGCTCCAAAAGGGATTTTTTTGGCTCCTGCAGCTGAAAAGTCCTAGGCAAATTGACTGTAGTCAAGACTGACTACAAGGGTTCAAATGATGCCCCCAGGCCTTGGTTTCTCTGATCTCTACTTTTCTCTCTGTTGGCCTCATTCTGGGCCATCCTATGTCTAGTCCATGTCAGGATTGCTGCCAGAATCCCAAGCTTAGCAATCTCCGGAGAAAGGAACGTGCTTCTCCCTCAGGGTTCAGACGTGGATCCCAGGTGTAAGCCTTGCCCACCTGAAATAGGAGGCCTGCCTTTTCTGGACCAACTCTGACCAGGTGGTTGGAATATACCAATTGGTAAGCCTCATTCAGTCTTTTTATTGATACACTGAGGAGTTGTGGGGCGGGGGGATGGTGACTGGAAAGGAAATTAGAGGTTCTGTTACCGAAGGAGGAATGGAGGCTGCACAGGTGAAAATGAGCGTTGCACTGTAACCGTTTTCTTGGACAGAGAAATACATTGTGTGTGTGCAGAGATGGCTCCTGGGCAAGGAGAAGAAAGTACTTAATGCCTTGGAAACAATCACCACTTTACAGCGCTTTCTAGATTCTTTCTTTTAGAGAAGCAGCAGGGGAAAACCATTTCAGAGGTAGTTGGTTAATTGAGGCTGTAGTCCAATTGCTTGCTTTTCTTTTTCCTATTATAACTTTTTACTATCTAGTTATTTTTTTCTTTCTTAAATAAGGTACCAGTCACCACCCTCCTTAACTGATTCGCGAGCCTGACAACAGTGTTAAGGACCTTTATTTTTTGTGCCTTTTGTCTGTATGCGCAACACTTAGGTACTCTGTGTGGGATCGTTGTATAGACTTTGTGTCCCCAGAATGGTACACAGTGCCTGAGGGAAAGTAATTTTGGTAGCTCACTGATAGTTACTGAGGGCCTTCGTATACCAGCTGCTTTCTTAAGTATCTTGGGAAGCATTTAAGGATCAGCTGAGTTTAATAGGAAACTGAGAGTGTCAGAGGATTCTTAGAGAATATCTATTTACTAATTTCAACAGAATCATATTTAATAGAAACAGTAGAACATGGTACATATATTGTCTTGGCTGGAAACCACCATTTCTTTTCTCTGTGGATTTTGTTTTCAAATTCAACAGTTGTGTAATATGGATTTACCATATAAGATAGACTTTTTTCCTGAGTTGGCACTTTTCACATACTGTCCTCTGGGTTCAGTGGTTCTTCAGTAAATGGTTTTGATAGGCCTCCTCTGGACTGGGGTATAAGTACTATGGGCTTTAGCCGCTGATTTTTAAGCTGTCAGCATGTTCTCCTACTGTCATTGTCTCTTTTAAATCCCTCTTCTTATGTCATGTCTTAGCATTGTTTTTCTACACTCCTGCTCTGATATCTGCATATACCATCAAGTATTCCAGCAAAGAAGAAATCACAATATATTAACTTGGGTCCCATAACCAAGTTTATTTGGGGGCCAATAGATAATACATTCACTTGAGAATTTTAAGTGCTACTTAATAAAGCATATGAGTTTATGAGCTTTTGCATATGTATATTTGATATATTGTAACAGTAAATACTATCTGTAAAGCAATTGCTATAGGTTTGTACAGTGCTAATAGAGTCATTTGCATATTCATGTCATTTAATCCTTATAACAACTCTATGAGGTCACACAGCCAGCCAGAGGAGAGCCATATTTTGAAGCCTAATATTTTTCATCCAAAGTCTATGCTTTAACCACTACTTAGATTTTGACCCTAGGGAAAAAGAACTATGGAAGACATTTAAGGCCCAGCTCGATTTAATGGGAAACTGACATTGTCAAGGGATGCTTAGGGAAAGTTCAGTTACATATTTCAACTGGATCAAATGTAATAAAAACAGTAAAACCAGACACGTATACCCTTGGCTGGAAACCACTACTTCATGTCCCTGTGGATTTTTGTTTTCAGATTCAACACTTGTGTAATATAGGTTGATTTAAATATGCTGGTGGACAAGACAGAAGATTATTTAGACAACAGCATCATTTCATTAGAGAGAAAGTGAAAGGTGTGAATAAGACACACTAGCTCTCCAGGAGATGTTGACCTGAGAACAAAACGACAACATAAGACATGTTTTCCCAGGTTTCCCTAAATGACCAGGAAACCAGCCAGAACAGTTCTAAACTGGTAACATGTAACGTTTCTAAGATAGTCTGGTCCCTGCTGTGAGCTGTCTGCATGAGGTGCAAACTCATTTGACATCTTATGTAGGAAATCTGGAATTCAGAAAACCAATTAGTTCCTCATAGGGGCATTCACGAAGGGAGTCGGCTTCATAATGAGAGAAAGAACCATGCATTCTAACAGCAGGAGACTGCGATAGGTATGCCCCAGTCCCTCTCCAAGCTGCCCAGAATCCTACATAGCGAGCTTTTAATCATCTACTTTTACTTTCTAACTGAAATTCACATCTAATCGTATTGATGCTAGCTATCAATCATTTGCAGATATTCATAAATATTAAGCATTATGGGAGAGACAAAAGGGACATGGCACAGACTCATGAGGTCTCTAGCCTTTTGCAGAAAAGAGATATACAGAATATACAAATTAGCTAAGTCTAGACATTGTAGAATCAAACACTTAATGGATCAGAGCTGTTACAGATCTTCATTGAACCAATGATCCTGAGCACATTTGATGCTTTATATAAATTAATAATCCTTTATGAGCAGGTTCTTTGTGCCACTCTTTACGCTAAATATGGGGGTTATAAAGACATACTTCCATGCCCTTAATTGACTCATAGCTTACCAGGAAAGACAGACTAATCTACAGGTAACAATTTGAAGAAATTACTTTAATACAGAGTAGGGAGAGATTAACAAGTTCAAGAAGGTTATGGAAGGTTGCACTTCGGAGATTCCAGTTGTTCTTGGACTTCAAAAACGTATAGGTCTTTCTTAGATAAATAGAGGACAGGTTTTGTTTTAGGGATAGTAAGGGCATTAAAGATGAATCTGAGAGCTCTTAACCTCAGGACATTTACAGACTAAAAGGGAAAATGACATATGCTGTAACTATTGAAAACAAAATGATGCGATCCTTACCTCAGTGTCTATACAGGACTAAGGAAATCTGGGGGAATCAATAGAAGTATTGTAGAAGAAGTAGCCCAGTACATAGTTTCCTAAAGAATGCTGAGGCTTTGTAACCAGACGGCTCTAAAACTTTACCAACCAGTGGGATTTATTGGCTGATAGTCCATTTATTTGTTGGTGCCCATGTCACACAGTTCATCAAAAACTTTCAATACTGACACTGCTTTCAATGTTTAGAGATAACATTCTAGGTAGTAGTCTTTTTATTTTTATTTAAAAAAATTTTTTTGCTCACGCCATGTGGCATGCGGGATCTTCCCCAGCCAGGGATCGAACCCATACCCCCTGGGTTGGGAGTGCGGAGTCTTAACCACTGGACCACCAGGGAAGTCCATAGGTTTCCTGGACTTCCAGGAAGTCCATCTTTTTAAACAAAGTATAGACATATGGATACAAAGGAATAGGTTTTTTTTTTTGTTTTTTTCTTAGTAAATTGTGCACAAAGGAGACTGGTGAGAAATAAGATTAGATGACATACGTCTTATACGACATTGTATGGAATTTGGGACTTAATTTCTAGGCAACGGAGAGATTTAAATGTCAGAGTTGATGAGGTGACCAGGTTTGTGCTTTCGGATGTTTCATCTGGCAGGATCGTATGATGGTTTGGAGGTGAACAGGTTAGAAAAAGGAGGGCTAATTAGAGTGTGTATATAGATGCAGTAGGAAAAGAGCTGATAAACATGTCCAAGATAGTGTTGACTAGACTTGGGTAATGAATAAAGAAGCAGGATGACTTTGAAGATGATTCTTAGCTTTTGGGTTCATATAAAAGGAAGATTGAGAGTGCTGTGATAGCTGGAGAAGACTGGGTAAAAATAGGGTTTTGTTCTTTGAGAAGTTTACTGTAGTATTCAGCAGCCAATATTTTAGTTGTTATGCATTAGGGGAGAGAAAAGTTTACACGTAATGTAAGGAAAGGCCACACTGTTGTTGCTCTGCCTGGTAATATTCTAATTTAGAAGGATAAATTGTAATGGAAGGGAAGGGGAGACAGGTTATTTGAGAGATAGGATGCCTTCTTAATATACAAGTAGTCATTATCTGATTCCTTATAGTTATGAAGTACAGTTGAGTAGATAAATGATTTTAACAAGAAAATATTCATTAGGGAATTGACCACCTATAAAAGCTTTACACATTGAAATATTCCTCCTTAGTAATATCCCTAGTAACAACCATGCCTATTCCTTAATTTTTTTTCTCAAGCCATCTCAGCAATTATCTGATAATTTAAGTATCCAATAATATGATGCAAATTAGATGCAAATAGATTGAAAAGTGAAAGTGCAGTTTTACCAGAATTCCAGAGTAATGGAGATTAATGCGTCTAGGTGGGGAAACAGATAATACCTGAACCTACTGATCAATTTTAACATCACAAAAAAAGCGGCATCCAGAATTAGGTGCCTCTTGATTTGATGCCATAGAAAGTATACAGCAACACCTATGGATGATGGTTAACTTAAATAAATAAATAATAACTTGACTCTAATCAAGTGTCTAAGTCAAACTACCAGTTTAGGGGATAGAAGTTCAAGTTAAAAGAAATCACAGAAATGCAGTTAGTCCATATTGTAATCATTTGAATGGCACAGACGACTGATTTTCTTCACCCAGACTTCTCCTTGTATCCTTACATTGTGGAAGGAGCAAAAATCAATCAGTATAATACATTGTACCAACATGCTACAGAAGAAAAATCACATGGTCACGTCAATTGACACAGAAAAAGCATTTTAACAGTTCTGGCACGCATACATGGTAAAATCTTTCACCAAATTAAGAATACAAGGGAATTACCTCCACTATAGTTAAACATTTATTTAATGGTTTCCACATAAGATCAGAAATAAGGCAGTGATGTCCATTCTCACCTTTCTTATTCAGCATAGTACTGGAAATTGTAGCCCCTGTGATGAGTCATGGAAAAGAAATAAATGGCATACATATTGGAAAGTAAAAAGAAAAAAAAAGCACTGTATTTGCAGATATATCTAAAATCCAAAGGAATCTACAAAAATCTCTTAGACCTAAGTTAGCGAGGTCAAAGAAAACAAGTTCACACAAAAAACAATCATGTTTTTATACGATGACAAATGAACTCACTGAAACCAAAATTATAAACACAATCTCAACTGCAGGTGCTTCAAAGAAAATGAAATCCTAAGGTATACGCTTTGCAAAATACATTCCGTATCTTTATGCTGAAAATTGTATAATGCTAATGAAGGAAATCAAAGAATTCCTTAATAAATGTAATAAAATACCATGTTCATAAACTAGAATACCAACATAATAATGATGTCAATTCTCCCCAAATTGATCTGTAGGTTTAATGCAATTCCAAACAAAATCCCAGGGAGGTTGATTTTGATTTTTGTTTTGTTTTTAGATACAGAAAAACTTATTCTAAAATTTATACCAGGCACAGACTCTGAAAGCAGTCCTGAAAAAGAAGAATAAAGTGTGAGGAATCACTCTGATTCCTGATATTAAGGATTAATATTTAGCTAGAGTAATGAAGACTATTGTATTGGCTGATAGGTAGACACATAGACCAAGGAATAGAATAGGGTACCCAGATAGAGGATCCAGACATAGACCGACACAGATATTCTAAATTGATTTTCGACAAAGATGCAGAAGCAATTCAAGATAGGATAGCCTTTTCAGCACATGGTGTTGGAGCAATTGGATATGCATAGGCAAAACAATGACTCTTGACCTAAACCTCATACTTTGTACAAAAATTGACTCAAAATTAATCATGAACTTAAGTGTAAAACGCAAAACTATAAACCTTCTAAAAAATAGGAAAAAAATTCTTGAGACCTAGGGCTCGCTAAAGAGTTCTTAGGCTTGGCCCCAAAAGCATTATTCATAAAAGGAAAAATTTATGAATTGGACCTCACCAATTAAGAAAATGGGAAGAGGCTGAAAATATATCTTACAGACTAGAAGAAAATATTGCAAACACTGTGTATGCTAATGGTAAAGCTGTTATGCTAACTGAATTAAAAAATAAGGTCATAGCTATTAGAAATAATACTGCAGTACAGTTGTCTCTTTGTATCTAAGGGGGATTGGTTCCAGGACACCATCCCACATACCAAAATCCGCGTCCCCATGCTCAAGTCTCTTATATAAAATGGTGTTATATTTGCATATAACCTATGCACATCCTTCTGTATGCTTTAAATCATCTCGAGTTTGCTTATAATACCTAATACAGTGTAAATGCTATGTAAATAGCTGTAAATATAATGTAAATGCTATGTAAATAGTTGCCAGCTTCAGGCAAATTCGAGTTTTGCTTTTTGAAACTTTTCAGAACTTTGTTTTGAATATTTTCCATCTGTGGTTGGTTGGATCCCAGGATGCAGAACCCATGGATACAGAGGGCTGACTGTATTTAAAGTAAAACAATGAGCTGTTTATATTTGCTTTAAAATACTCCAGGGAAAATAGAAAAGTAGAAGTTAAAAAACCTAACTTAAAGTGTGATTGGAGGTAATGAAAATGGGCGTCATCCTGTTCAGGAGCATTTAGGCAGGCTACCTTAAAGGTTAAAGGCAGCTTTTAACTGAGGACTAATCGGATGAATAGGTGGTGAAGACAAAAGTAAAAAGGTTGAAGAAGAGTTTCAACAGAGGGAATGGCATGTGTAAACGTTTAGCGGTTGGAAAAGTAGCAAGCATAGGACATTCAGGGGCCTGAGGGAAGTTTATGGTTGGACCCTAGAATTTATAGAGACTAGTGGAAAGAGATGAGGCTGAGGAAATAGACATGCAGAGATCTTACAGGCCTTGTTAAGAAGTCAGGTCAGTGGGAAGACTTTGGGGTGGTATAAGCAGGGCAGTAGGGGAGTGAGGTTTGCACTTGGACGGTTTTGGGGGAATGTTTGGTAGAATGGATTGATGGTGGTGGCCTGGATAGGGATCTTAGCCCTGGAAATGAAGAGGAAAGGCTCAGGAGGTATTCAGAAACAAAAGTGTCAGAACTTGGTGACAGATTGTTAAGCAGAAGAATGAGTGAAGAGTGGCAGCAAGATCCCTCTGGGTCTGGGAATACAAGAGGGTATGAAGAGGCAACATGGAGTAAAGAGAGCGAGCTCTGTGGAGGAAACTTGGCACAAACACTCCGTTACAAGGCAGAGAGCTCAAGATTCAAGGAGCCCCGAGGGGTCCAGTCAGTGTGGGATGGCTGTGGAGTGCTAGGTCAGTCAAGTGGAGGAGGGCTTTGGCTGACCTTCACACGAGGCAGATGAGTTTAGCAGTCTTCTACTGAATAAAATACAGCTCTTCTATTGAAAGATATATGAATTGAGAATGGAGATTCACAGCTGGTCTGTAGCTCCCAGTTGGAAGAAAACAGAACTGGAAAGACACAAAGCTGTGTTTTATTGAGTCTGCATGGCTACGGGGTTTGGAACCAAACAGATTTTTTTTCTCCCTTAATTATATAGTTCATGCCATTTGGTGTAGATAGATTTACAGGTGTTGACAATTGCACCAATGGCACAATCAAGAACGTTCTTTCCAGCTGCCCCTTGTAGTCCAATTTCCCATATCCCTTACCTTTGGCAACTTCTGATCCCTTCTCTGGGTCCTTGGCTGTGCCTCTTCCAGAAAGTCATATAAATGGGCTCATACAGTATAGAACCTTTTGAGTCTGGCTTCTCTGCAGGACATATTCGTCTCTGTCATACGTACTCAGTTCTCCCTTTGCAGTCGATGGACAGCCATAGGACATGTATAGATAAAATGGGCTTGGCTGTGTTCCAGTAAAACTATTTGTGGGCACTGAAATTTTCTTTTCTTACAATTTTCACACGTCTCCAAAGAGTATGTTTCTTTTCGTTATTTTCAACTAAATATAACAAACAATAATAACAAAAATAGATGGCAGGCTGGATTTGGTCCTCAGGCAGTAGTTTGCCAACTCCTGAAACCATTAGCCCCAGGTACCTAGTAAATCCTGGAAAATGTAAACTACTTTTATTATTGGTAACTATGTAAGTCTTAGGAATTTCCGTTGCTGATTAGAAATGGATAAAGTATGTGTTAACTCCAGCAGACAGCTGTGTACCTGGACCTCATCAAATTTTCAGCCACTCCGTCCCTCAATCTCTATAGAATTACTTTTACTGATAGATTTCAGCAAGGATGACCACTGATCTCAGTTTGCCTGGGACATTTTCAGTTTACCTCTATTTGCCCTTCTTCAGGCCTAGTTAGTAGCTGTTGTCACGTTCAAAATTGTCTTCGTGTAGATCATGTTATGTGGTCAGCCCAGAGCTCATCAGCCAGCGTGGAAGATGCTGTGAGCAACAGCCCTGAAGAACTCACCATCGTCTGCCCCGGAGAAGATGTAGTTGAGGGTGTTGCTTGCTCTTTATACCAACAGAATCCTCTTTATGGGAACGTGTAGTATCAGGTATGGTGTGTTTCACTTGTGGAATTAAAAAAACAACAACAACAAAAACTTTCTGGACATAATGAATTGCTGAACCAAACAAATATTTGTTTTCTTAATAATTGTTAGAAAGCTCAGAATGAAATTTATGACCTGAATGTAAGTAGGTAGGACTTTATAGCAGTTCCTGACTCTGTTTTATATAGTTTATACCACTGCTTTTACTTTTTACATTCCTTAGATCCTTCTTGTTTACTGTCTTGTATTATCTGTCCTTCTGAGTCATGCAGAATGTTTTCTTAAGGCAAAGCATTAAAAATTTAATGAATTTTATGTTCTAGCAGACTTTATGAACACTAAATGTAAAAGATTTTTTTAGTTTTAACAGTATGAGTCAAAGTAAACATAAGGAGTCAAAGTAAACATGTTTTCATTTAGCCTAATTTCAGTGGCCTAATTATTTTAAAAGGGCGGTAGGAATGGCTCCTTAGCTTCTCCTACCCCCTATGCTACAGATGCTATTTTAAATGTGAATAGTGTTTTTTTGTTGTTGTTGGGGTAGTTTCTGGGAGGGGTGTCTTACTTCATTTGGTTGAGGTAAATGATATTATTCTCTTATCCCCATTTTACTGCCTTAGGTACGTAGTTGATGATAAAGTATAAATACAAACTTTGGCTACTTATCTGTAAATGAAAAACTGTTAACATCTATGCATATCTGACTTGTAAAATTTTGTCTTAATGCGAAGTTGTTCTCTGAAAACTCTTACCCGTTTGGAGTACATTAAACTTTTGCAAACAATGAAAACACTTTTTAATTTTTCTCACTCTTACATTAAATGATGACTTTTTTCCCACCAGTCAGTTATATAATCTTGTTTATCATAGTATTCTACAAAATATCAGGTTTTAATAATATTAAAGTAAAATAGACTCTTATCTACTGAAATATTAATTTTATCATAGAAATTTACAAAATATAGTATTTAATAATATTAAAATAAACTCTGCCATTAACATAGCATATTTGTGGAAGGAGTTATAACCTTTGTGTTTATTGGCCTTAAGAATTATATTTGCTTTATTTTTATAGTATACAAAGTATATATAAAAATTTCTTGGTAAACAGAGTTTATTTTTCCTTTAAGTGTACTCTCAGTAGTTTGCTATTTTAACATAAAAGAAACATTTTAAACTCTCAGCCATTTGAAATGAACAACACATGTTCATCTGCCAAAAAAGTTTTAACCTAAGTCACAAAAAGGAAAATTTTAAAAGTTTTGTGTTTTATTTAATGGCAAATGCAAAATTACCTATGATGAAATTTCCTACCAGTCTTTGGCTTCCTATTTAGAGAAACGTTCAACAGCCCAACTGTTTTTGACAGTTTACTTTCCACCTCTGAAACCTGTATGAATATCAGGTGCTTTTAACAACACATACCACCTAATGGTAAATGAGCAGATTATCTCTTTCTGTGTTTTCATTTGTCCTGCGTGCTGACATTACATTACTATTTTAGTACTGTACTTTACTGCTCTAAAAGAAACACATCATTTTTCATATCTGTACCCCTCATTCTGAGTCCATGATTCTAATACGTTGCCAAGAAAATGTAAGAGTGGAGCTGCCTTTAGGATTCTCCAGATTTCAGATTTTATGCTACTGCAGTACCTTTGAAGAAAGATGCTCCTAGGCAAGGAAGATGTATAGGGGTTTTGTAAGTCAGTTGAAAAGTAATTAAAGTTGAGTATTGTTATTTTTTTTCAGTCGATAGATCTTCATTTAAAAAATAGCATACGCACATGTAAAACATTAAAGATTTATGTCGTAGAGGATGTCTCCTTCCCACCCCCTTACCCTTGGTTGCCAGGCAGCAATTCCTATATGACTCTTCAAGCATATATAGAGTATAAGTTCTTTAGAGTAGTAACACCAAACAGACTGTTCGCACCTTAACAATTCCCATTCAACATATTTTGGACATTGTTCCATATCAGAATATAGGACTCTTTCTTTCCCCATAACTGTGTAATAGTCCATGTCATAGACCAGCATATTCAAAGTGTGGTTCCTTTAGACCAGCAGCGTACGCTTCTCCTGGGAACTTATTACAAATCCCAATTCTTGGGCCCTACCTCAGACCTACTGCCTCAAACACTTTTGGGTCGGACTCAAGAACCAGTGTTTTAACAAGATCTCAGGTGATTCTGATGCCCACTAAAGATTGAGAATCAGGGCTTCAGATTAACCATCTTGTTTATAATGGTGTCTATTAAGAATCATTTAGGTTTTTTCTAGCCTTTTTCTATTATGAATAGTGCTGCAGTGAAGATCCTCGTATATAGACCTTTTAAGGAGACTGATAGATATTTGTCAAACTGTTTTCCAAAGTTATACCAATTTACATTTCCACCAATAATGTATGAGATTTTTCTTAGCATTTCTGAAGCAATCTTTCTTGAGGTTTTCTTCTATTTTTGTAATTTAAAAAAACTAGTATTGGTAATAAATGGATGGAGAAGAAGACTAGATTGAGGATATGTCAGGGAGAAAAAGCCTTCAAAAAAGACTGAGAAGAAATGATCCTATAGGTAGGTAGGTGATTACAGTAGGAGAGAATTAAAAAAAGGCTGTGGAAGGTTGTATTTTTCAGGATGGCCAACCTACAATGTGATGTTGACACTCCTCCCATAGACAGGAAGGGTCTTTGCAACCTTCTTGAATCTGGGCAGGCCTGTAACTACAGTAGAAGTGATCCTATGTGATTTCTAAAGATGAGGTCCTAAAAGGCAATACTCCTGGTGCTCCTTTGATATCCCCTCTTGGAACCCAGCAACTATGCAAAAGAAAGCCCAAGCCACCCACTGAGAGATTCAAGGCTCTTGGCTCTCAGCTCTGGCTGAACTCCCTGCTGACAGTCATTGTCAACTTGCTGTCTTGGAAGAAAACGTTCCAGTCCCAAGTAGCTGCCCTACCTGATCTCACATGGAGCAGAGACGAGAGTTCCCTGCTGAGCCCTGGCCACACTGCATATTTGGGAAGAAAAAAATTATTGTTATTTTAAGCCACTAATTTATTGGGGGTGGTTGTTACACACAAGTTGATAACTGGCGCAAGGGCTGATCAAGATCTCATAGGCTTCTAGCGCTCTCAGAGCCGTGAAGGTAGAGGCAGATGCTTAAGAATAATAGGGTTAAAGTTAAGTACTTCGTGTTCTGAGTTCTCCAGTCAAACCAACTTGGAACTGAACTTTTGGAGTGAGCAAGTCCTTAAATTCAGAATAATGTATGGACTGCACATATGTGTAATTAGTCTGAAGTATTGAGTCCCTGATGTGCTCAGGAAATTGAATACTTGGTATATGTCTATATTTTTATAACTAGAAGATTCAAAGGCCTTTTTTTTAAACTGTATATCCAAAAACTGTATGTATGTAAAATATATTTCAAATAGTTACAAAGCAGAATTTAAAACCTTGCCTACCAAAGTACAAGATGCTTACAGCTACCATTTACTCAAACCCTACTATGTTTTAGAAATTGGGTAACTTAATTTTCATAAGCCTGAAAGTGAAAGACTGTTTTCATTTTTTAGGTAAGGGATGAGGGGAATACACTCAGTGTATTTCATTCTCTTGCTACTAAATGATTATGTAACTACTTATGATCACAAAAATTATTATTAAAGTAAGAAATATACTTTAACATGCTCTTTTGAGAAACATGGAATTAAATTGCCTTAAGTGTCAAGAAGTTTCAAACACTTCTCTTGTTTAATGACAATGTTCCAAGGATATTCCTCTGGATCTTAAGGTCCTGCGTACATAGTTTTTACTTACTCCATAATGGAGTAGTCAGTTGTTCTGAATATTTGGAAAAAGAGCAATTAATGCCAAAGGGCTTTTGGTAAATGTCAGAATCGAAATGACTTCAGTCAACCCAGGCTTACATTTTAAAGAAAGATAAATTCTGTCAGCGGGTTTTTCTGCCTATCAAGTAGACTACCCCTTTATGCAAAATATTAAAATGTGTGGCCCTCAAATCACTAGCCGGACATATCTATTTTATATTTATATTTATATATATTTTCTATTTAATAAATCCAAAGGCCTTCCCCCACCTGCAGAATCAGAATCTTTAGAGTTAGAGCCTGGGAACCTACACTTTAAACATGCTTCCCTGCTGATTATTATAAACCAAAGTGAATTTCATTCTTTTCTCTTTTAAAAATGATGGCTGGTTTTCTTTTTAATTGAGCAAAGATGACTAAAGAGATTAGTGTTCTAAAAGAGTATATAAATAATTCAGATTTAAACTCTTTACTGTAATGGTATGATTTACTTAAGACTCAGAATCTCATCTAAAAAATGATTAATTTAATTTTCAGTCCTTTGCTCCTACTTTGTCTTTCTTGTGGTAGGATGTCAGTTGGCAATAAAATGGCCCCAGAGCAGGTGCAATAAGAAGCCACAATGAATCTCCATTAATTATATTATATATACATAGATATTTCTTCATGATTTATACTCAGTGGCTTCTGAAAAGACTTGAGTTGGCTTACAGAAGGAAATTAGTATGAAGTAGGACAATCACAGATAAAAATGGAAGGAGACCATTTAAAAGAATTAGAGGCACCTGGGAGATATTGATTCTAACAGCTGGGAAGTATCCTGTTAGCTATAACCAAATGAAACATGTTGGCTTATACATTTTTCATCTAGGTTATAGAAAGCATATATGGCTGTCAGAAGAGACTGTGTTCCTTGAACTAAATAAGCATGGATGAATGTGGGATGTATAGTGATGGATATTGTATAACAGAGAAAACACGGAATGTTTTGCAAAAGATAGAGAAAAATATTTGTGAAATGTATTATTCAGGTAGACTGAGGGCCTTGCATTAAGTACAGCCATAAAAGACACTTCTGGTTGGGCTGATACCTTATAATAATAGCTAATATTTAGTGTTTATCCTGTCCCTGTATATGGTCTCTCATTTAATCTTCAAAAAAACCCCAGAAATGTATGTAACACTGTTCTCCTTGTTTTACATCTTAGAACCTTAGGTGTGTGTAGGGAGGCTAAGTAATTTGAGTCGCTTGGGTTACCAAGTGGCACCCTGACTCGAGAGCCTATTATTACACTCTATACTTTATGCACTTGTCAGAATCATCCAAGTGGTTTCCCTTCTCCTGTCCTAAATTAAAATAATAAATTGCGCATATTGGAGAATAAGGACGACTAGAGAGTTTGTGTTTGCATTATCACAGTCTTTCATTTTCTAGACCAAGACAAATGTCTCAATCCCTTTATCTAGTGTCCTGAGATGAAACTGGTGTCTAGTGGTTCTGTTGTTGTTCTGTGTTGTTGGTTAACAGAAGCCCATCTACTTATGCGTCTTTCCACCCTGCAAAAATGTGTTTGGAACGGATGTAAACAAGGAAGGAAGATGAAGTTGCCCTCTTATTCTCACCTAGACCCTGGGCTTACCGACTTCATTGTGGGTGTGTATCATGGATTTCCTGAAGGTAGCCTGGAAAGATTCACTGTCCATAGGAGATCTTTGAATCAGGTTGAGTATGTGTGTAAGCAGTTGGTTAAAACCCGTAGAGTTCTGCCCCATGTAGCATAGAAGACAAAGCTTTAACCTGGAAAATCTTAAAGCAGATGTTCTCAGCTGAGTGCCTCATCCATAAAATGACATCAGGCCGTGGGCTGCAGTGGATCATCCAGTTGGAAGCTGGGCTGCATCCCAATGGATCTGCCAGGATGAATTATTCTCCAACTAGCTGAAAAAACAACCTATTAAGATTGTTTTCATCTCTTCATTATAAAATGCATCATGTTTTTCAAGTAGAGCAATTTAATTTGAGGTCTAAACGATTCCTTTTCCTACCATTAGAAACTTGGAGCAGTGGAGCTCGTTATGCACTCCTCACCTAAGGGATAATAACGTCTGAAAACCAGATCATTCATTCTAAGAGAAAGTTGATGGTAAATCTTGAACTTGAAAATAGGACAGGTGGTGAGAGGATTATTGTGACCTCACTGGAGACAAAAATGCCAGATCCTTCAACTAAATTCAATTAAACATGTTTGGGGGAGCATCTTAGTATGTCTTACTTTCCATGTAATTACTGATCCCTTTATTCACTTGGTTGACCAGAGAACAATGAAAAAAACAAGCTGTGCTAGTTGTCTTCCATCTATCCTTCCACATCCACTTTCCACCCTGTTGTCTGCCCAAGGAGACCCACCCATGTGGACTACATCAGAGGGTTCCCTTGCCATGTGGCTGTTGGGTGGTTTTGGCTAATGGGAGGCAGTGGTGGGCAATTGGAGAGTGGGAAGAGGAATGGTCAGGGTATTTAATAACCAGCTCTTTGGCTGCTAGATTGCTGTATGTTATCTAGGAGTCCTGTGCAGCCGTGGGGGGCAGCCCTGACTTCAGGTCCCCAGACCAATAAGCATAGGCAAATTACTAGAGTTTCCCCTCTGTTTTTTTCAAACACTAATGAAGAATATATGCTGATGCCATCACAGAGGCCCTCTCTTGTCCTGTGATTCCTAATGATGGGGAGCACATGTTTCTCCACTAGCATGATTGTTGCATTCCTCATTTTTGTTACCCTTGCTTTGGTGATACACATTAAGGTACTGCATAAAATGTATTGCTTTCCAAAGTCATGCCTTAGTAGCACTACTTTTGCCTACTGTCTTAGTTAAATACATATCTTATTAAAACATTTCTCTTTAATTTCACTGATTCTAGTAGAAAGCATTCATAAAACAAGAGTCGTTTTTAATGTTTCCATATGTTATTGTCAGAAGATTGTGACATTCTAGGAAGTGTTGCATTGGAAACATCAGCTAACCTCCTAACCAAAATACATCCTTAGTGCTTTAAATATTATGAATGTTGTTAGAGGCATCAGGCATACTGAAAGACAGTATTCATCATGGAGTAATAATGCAGTAGCCGTCTAGGTAATACATACTCTCTTGAAGCTATCCTGTTTGCTGACTTCAAGAACGGTAGCTGTATTTAATTTCTTCTACGTATAGTTTTTTATCATCTTTCTGTATTAGCATGTGTGGCATCATGAGTAAGATACCTTGGTGGTATGTAAAAATATTCAGAATCATTTATGTTCAGCATTACCTAGTTTTAACCATTTGTGGATTTCAATTAAAATTAATTGTTTATGGTTGGTAGTGTCCCTTCCTTGAGCAGTAAAGGAACAGGCCATATTCAGCTAGTTCCTGAAAGGTTTATAATTGAGAAAATTTAAATTGTTGCTAAAAATACCTGAATTAAAGTGGTTTTCTTAGAAGTGTATCAAAATTTAGTTAATGTGGTAATTTAAAAATTTAAGTGAAGCTATGCCACATTTAAAGTGCCAGTTGGGTTGGGAATAGGCAACACCAAGAAAAAGAGTCTTTGCTGAAGACTGGGAAGTTAGCTCTGTTGGACATAAGAAAGAGTCTAAAGAATTATGTCACGATCTTGAAGCTTGTGATTAAACATACTTCATTGTCTGATAGGTGAAAAGTTCTGGGACGAGACGTAAGAAGTGTGGCTTTCAGTAGGATATCCACAAGAAATATGCATGGGTATAGTGAGAAATGCCTATGTCTCTATTCTTAAATGCCCCTTCTGCCCCAAACATAACATTTTTACTGGCTTTATTTATTATATTGTTCACTACCTGTTATGGGTTGATTTGTGTCCTCCCAAAAAAGATACGTTAAAGTCCTAACCCAGTACTTCAGAATGTGCCCTTATTTGGAAATAGGGTCACTGGAGGTGTAAATAGTTAAGATGAGGTCATGCTGGAGTTGAGTGGGCCCCTAATCTGACCAGTGACCAGTGTCCTTATATGAAGAAGACATCCATGTAAAGACAGAGACACACAGGGAGAATGCATGTGACCATGAAGGCAGAGATTGGAGTGATGTATCTACAAGCCAAGAAATGCCAGATGGCCATCAAGCCACGAGAGCCAGAAAGAGGCAAGGAAGGATTCCTCTTCCGGTTTCAAAGGGAGGATGGCCCTGCCAACGCCTTGATTTTAGACTTAAAGCCTCTGCAATTGTGAGTCAATAAGTTTCTGTTGTTTTAGGCCACGCAGTTTGTGGTACTTTGTTACGACAGCCCCAGGAAATGAAAACAGCACCTACTAAGTGCCAAGTCTTGACCAAGAGTTCCCTGCCCTCATGAAGCTCACATAGTACATGGTGTGTAAAACCACTAAGCTGTGATAAGAAACAGACCTCATATGGGGGCCACAGTACCTAAGATGAGACTGAGGGTGGGCAGGAGTTAGCCACCTGGAAGGAGCAGAAGAAAAAGGCCTGAAAAGATGGCAGTAGTTGTGTGTATGCAGCTTAGAGAAGGGAATTCCATCTGACTGAAGTGTGGAATGGGCCACAGGCAGTGGAGAGATGTTGCAGAAGAGATAGACACGGTTCAGATCCCACTCGCCTGCAGAAGCCACGCAAAGGAATTTGTGTTTTGCCTAGCACTTTCTTTTTTATCAATATTTCCACACAATATTGATTATGTAATTTTATCTTGTAGAGGTATTGCTAAAATACCTCTCTTCCTCTCTGATTTCTACAGTCTTACTTTGGACACATTTCCCATCTAATCTATTTTACTGTAACAGCCTCCCACCTGATTATGTAATCATTAAACAAGAAACAAAATTGAATAGAACAGGAATGTAGCAATCTCAGTGTTCAGAAAGTGAAGCTTACAGAATATATACTTAGGGAGGAATATTTTCCGTTAGAATGGTAACCTAAGTTTTCGTGTTGGTTAAATGCAGAAGATTTATTTATGGAAAGAAGCATCATCTACAGAATTGATGGAGTGCATTTCTCCTACCAGCTTCATGATTGCTGGCACTTTCAATAAACAGGTCCAAAGGATAATATAGCCCATTTAATAAGTTGGTCCATTTATTCTAACAATAATATATTTACATTTGTCCCATTTTCACTTTATTTTACCCTCTGCATCAGCACATTTGCCCTGATTGCTTTCTCATTTGTATACATGTTTGTGCTTTAAAAATTTAGACCAAGAAACTTTTTTCAGGAGCTCTTTAAGTACTAAAGTGTAGGGGATCTAGTAGACTAATGGATCCATGTGTCACCTAGTATCATGTGTAATGCATTTCTGTAGCACAAAATTACACTCTTGTTCTTTGCTTATTCTGGAAGTCAGATATAACTTACAAAGAAAACAAGTAGTATGAATTTGTGCTTGCTTTCTTCAGAGAAACATAGGCAAATGCACATTCAGAGGTCTGCTGATAGTGATGTTTCCATGGCAACAAGCAGGCTATTATAATATTTATATCCATCTATTATGCTTTAGTTTATTTTAGGGTTTGGTGTTAAAATGACAAAATAACATATGCCTTTATTTTCTTAAATATAAGGTTGATTTTTTTCTGGGTTAAATATTTTTAAAGACCTCATAGAAATTAACAAGAAGTCATTGTTACACATGTAGATTTTTATTATTCCCTATTAGTTTTAAATTATGTACATTTGTTTATAAAAGTTTTGAAATTGATGTACATGACACAGTAAGTCTGGCCGGTGTTAAAGTTAGGGAGAAATACACACATTTCTTTAAATTTCACAGTTATATTTTGGGGGAGTTTTTTTTCTAGCTATTTTGCTTTGTAACTTTGCTTTATAACTTAAGCTTTAAGTTAATAATTCAGGAGCTCTGCAACAGAACAACAGACATCAGCTGTGCACTAGGTAATGATCTAAGATATTATCAATCTTTCACCAATAGACAAATTAGTTTTTATGTGTTGTTGATATAGGGGCATAAGAGAGTGAGAGCCTTTATTGAAATCATATGATAACATCTGTTTATATGCTTAACATGTAATATGTGCCCAGGATGTAAAAATGAAGCAGAAGAAAGACTATAGTTTTGTGAAGCTTACTTTCTAGCCAGGATGGGGGGGGGGGTACTAAATAAATAAACAGTAAATACATTCTCCAATATTGTATAATGACTTTGAAGAAACGTGAAGCTACATAAGATTATAGAGTGATGAAAAATAGGAGCATTTACACCTAAATATTTTGCTGTCATTTACACTTTGAAAGCTCTATTTTGTTGATCATTACCTTTGATTGTTATATCAAACCCCAAGGGATTCCTGGGTGGGTGTCATCCCTCCTTGTTTACAAAGAGGAAACCAAGACACTGCACGGTTAAGAAACGAGTTGGCAAGTTTCAGAAGAGTAAAGACACATTCTTTCACTCAGCCTTGTTGGCACTTGTTGAATAATTTGAATGAATGATTGAAAGAACGAACATACCTTAAATATGACTTGCGAGTTATCCATTTCAGTTTTCTAAGGTAGAATTTCTGAAGACTGAAAAGGAGTCAAAAGCTTAAACTGTAATTCAGATGTGATGTTCCTCCTTTTTCTCCAAGTTAGAAATCAGAGGATGTGTCATCTGCCTGACTCTGACACTTAATTAGCAGCATGGCTTTGGGCAAAATCTAACCTCTCCTGGACTTGGTTTGCTCTTGTAAAAATTGGGAATAATTATATATGTATTGCCTGTCTCACAGATTATTGCTGAGAATCATAGGAGATAAACTATGTCAGTCTCAAGAGGTCTGTGCACATGTAAGTCATTTTGATTCTTTAGAAAGTAATCTTCATTTAACTTGAATTAGCAAAGTATTTTTTTCAGGCGGTCCATAACTAATCTTTGATGTGTGTCTCTCTCTTTCTCTTTTTGATGAAAATTGTCAGTATGAAGTGATCATATAATTAAAATAAATCTAATTAGCTTCTTTCTCTGTAACAAAGGTGATCTTTGAATGCCAGACCATAGGCGTTCTTATCATCTGTGAGCCCTGCTATTAGTCTGGAAATGTGCTGCTGAGGGAATCATTCAAAAATAAACTGTCTATTTGTAAATAAGGGTAATGACTCAATATTTAATATTTTTTCTTGTAGTGTTGGAGGGTTATTGCATTATGCTAATTTATTTTTATTTTTCATTATTCCTATAATGGATAGAAGTAAGCATATAATGTAACACCATATATTCGTTGCTAAAATCACATGTGTCTTAATGGCAACTGTTCCATGAAATATATAAACAGTCTCAGTGACTCAGCCAGTTTAGCAAATAACGGAGCTTTTTTAAAAAAACTCACTTCATGTGTTGAATTTCAACAAGTATTACTTAGCAACTACTCTACTAATTGCAGGGGGAAAACAATAGAAATTATGATGTTCCTGGGAAGAGAGACATGCCTGTTAAAAGCAAGAGGCTAAATATAGACAAACTGGAGTAGCTGTTGAACGCTTCAGATGAGAAAGGAAACTTTCATCTGGGTTTGAATGACATAGGTCTGGATAGATGAGGATAGAAGGATATGTAGAGCTTATCCTTGCCCGGGGAGGGGAAGCAGCTTGCTAATACTTACTGAGCACGTAATACATTCCAAGAATTTTGCATTTATTTTCTCACATAACCCTCTCAGCACGTTTCTAACACAGGTCATATTATCTGCATTTTTCAGAAGAATCTGCATATCAAAGAGTCTGAGAAAATTGTGTAAAACCACAGAGCTTGTTTTAGTAGCAGAGACTGTAACGGAAATCTAACTTCAAATTCTTTGCTGAAGAAGCCACTGAGACATTTTAATCTAGACTGTTAAAAAGCTTTTTTTAAATGTTTGAGAATATTATTAAGATAACTGCATTGAAGTGGTGTGATGTGTTCAGATATTCAGAATATTGTCATTTTATGTGATCTTTTTATTTCCAAATTGGCAAGTAGATGTTTCTAAGTGAAAAGACCAAGCACATCTTTGTATAACTAATCGTTAGAATTCCTCTGTGACACACCCAATGATGGTTAGTTTCTGAAATATAACGTTCTTAGATAGTCTTGAAAATAGTTCTCTATATTTGGTAACGTTTTGTGTATGAATGCTGGCTTTTTCTATGGCCCTGTTAAAATCAAACTGACTTTTAAAATATGGTTTTCATGCAGATTTTCTGAATTATCTCAAACCTCTGGTATACTTGGAGATCTTAGTTTCAAAGAGAAGGAAAATGATTTGTAGTATTGCCACATAAATTTTTTAAATGTGGTTTTAATGATAAAGCTAGCTTTTTTAAGATACATGAAGTATAAGAAGAAAAAATTTTCAGAAAGTAAGATTTATAGTACTGCTCAGCTTACATTAAACTGTTCGTGTTTTAAAATTTAGTATTACAGGTAAAATTAATATCCACAGTCAACTGGGAAGAGTTTTTTTTTCTTTTTCCTAGATTTAATATACTAGAAGAGCAAAACTGTCAATATCAGAAACGTTATTCTTAATTTTTCTTGTTTGATTTAATAATGCAGCATTTACTTTTTCCCAAATACATAAGGGGCTTTTTTATTTGATATAGTCAGGACCAGTAGTTGGACTCTTAATTGAAAAGCTCCTTAATAAATTAAAATAGGTAATCATTTAAAGAAAAGTTACCTTTTATTATAACAATTATAGTTTTGCTTCAAATATGAAACTATATATGTCTTCTGCTTTTTGTTTTTGTTTTTTAATGCAGTGCCAAGCACTCTTCGTTGATGGAAGGTAGGAATTCATTGTGTTATTTGTATAAAACACACCTATTGTGAATCTCCTGTGATTTCCAGCTGTTGTTTTTCTTTGAATTTGAGTGATAATTTAAAAAATATTTCTTAAGTAATCTGGGTACAGAAATAGTCTAAAGATTTTTATTTTTTATTTATAAGCTTTTATGGTATTTTGCATTCTGTATTCTATTTTAGCATCAATCTTGGGGAAAGGGTGAATTTCTTTCATTGAGTTTTTCAAAAGTTTAAAATTTTTTTCATAAACAACAGTTCCCTTTTTTTCACACACTTATTCCCTCAACTTTTTTAGTATTTCACTAGTAATTTAATTTCAACAAAAAAATGTAAAAAGGGTGATTCAGTTCTGTTAATAAATACAGGCAGTTCAACTGATGGAAGCAGAAGGGCTTGCTAGAGAGCAGCTACTAGGCACAAGCATTCTGTGTGCTCTTAACAGTGGATGGTATCTTTTCTAGAGGGGACGAATAATACTGCTTGAGTTGAAGCCATTTGTACTGGATAGGTGCTTTCTGAGGTCTGTGGAAGGCAAAAAGGAGATGGAGGTGGACTGAGCCCTCAGCGTTAGTCTTGTGAGACAGATTAATCTAAAACACAGTTATCATGTAGTTCAGAATTATCGGAGAACTCTTCCTTCACAAAGCGTGAACATTTTTAACTAGACCTTGAAATATAGATACTTAACATAAGTTGAAAGGAATGATGGGGCATAAGTAAAGTTTTAGAAGCAGAAATACTCCAGATGACAAACCGAGCTCTTTTGTGGCAATACCTGGAACATAGGTACATATTTCACACATATATACATATACATGTACATATATTAATACATACATTTCGAGTGAATGACTGAATGTTAGGACAAGAAAATGGACTTCATCATCTAGGCAATGAGAAATTCATGTAAAATTTTGAGCAGGTATTGAAAACTGGATATGTGTTTTATGAAGAAAACTGAACTCAACTCTCTGGGCACAAGACAGATGGATTGGATGGGAGGGGAGAGATCGCAGGTGGGGAGACTGGCCCAAAGGTTGGATGGACTTATCACATAGTATAAAGATAAAAAGAGCTGGACTTGAAATCAGTTGAACTGGCTCCACCACTTACTGCATCACCTTTGTCAAAGTCTGTAATTGCTTAGAGCCACAGCTTTTTTGGAAAATGGAAAAATAATACCTTTAAATAGAGCTTTTGTGAAAATTAAATGAGATAAATTCCAGGAAATTCTATCACACAGCCTAGCAAGTTCATTCATCCATTAATTCCTTCATATGTGAATTTAGTCAGTTTTGATAGAGCATATTCTTATGACATTGGGGATGCAGAGATTTGATAGACAAGCATACTGGAGCCATATGCTTAATACATGCCAGGTGAATTTGCATCATAAAATTTTTCCAGTAAAATTAAAATGGTGGTAGTGAGAAATTAGAAATGGGAAGAAAGAGGCTGAACTTTGCAAAGCAATTAACATGATAAAATTGAATGGATTGAACAAAAGTAGGAATGAGGAGTGACAAATTGGAGGTGGGAGTTTTAGAAAGTAACAACACAATGATGGAAGTTGTAGGGTTTTGTAGGGGCTACTCTAAGCGTAGGAAAATGAAATGTTGAATATGAGATGAATAGCCAAAATGTGTCTGGAAGGCATGCAGAAAATGCATGTTTTGAATTAAAATTTTGATGAACACATCTTTGGTATAGACACAATGGTAGAAGCTTCAGACTTGGTGAGATCTATGAGGGGATGTAAAGAAAAATGATAGCTATTATTTTTTGAACACTTATAAGTTAGACACTTCTAAGTAAATGACGTAGACTATCATATTTCTTTCTCACAACAATAGCAGAGATAATTGCTATTATTATCCTCAATTTACAGATGACGAAACTGTGGATCAACAAGTGAAGTAATCTACCACAGGTCAAACACTTAAGTTTCAGGAAAGGGATTTGTAGATGGGTTTATCTGACTCCAGAGGACCCAGACTTAAATTCAATCCAAGTTAAAAAGTGGAAGGAAACAGAGAGATGGTCATGGGGGGCAGGGGGATTTGTTTAAGAAAAGTGGAGCATGGGAATTATTGGAAGATATATTTTGCTTTTTAGATGAAGTGATCTTTGCATGTTTGACATCATATATGAGATGAGAGAGACTGAAGTAAGGAGAGTTGTAAAACCAGAGACTCAGAAGGAATAAGGAACCTTGCACTTCTATAACTCTTTTTATTTTTCAAAAGGCTTGCAGATCTGCGATGGTAGAGAGCCTCTCTCCAAAAACTCCGTGAGGTTCAGAGGGCAGGTGTTGTCCCCAGTTTACAAATAAAAAGCTGGGAAGCACAGATGACCAAGTGGTAACTCCTCCAATCTTGCAGATCTGGATTATGGTGGAGCAAAGACAGGATCCCTGGTGGGCCCACTCCTGTTTTCTTTTCCTAAACCTCACTGGTAGAAAGTTAAGAAATCTGCAACCCAGGCACAGAGGATTCAACTTCGGTGGGGGACCCACCATGGAGATTCCAAGGAAAATGATATGATGGATGCAAATGTATGTTGATGACCCACACAATGCCAACAAATATGTAATAGCCTAGAGATATAAAGATGAAAATGACAGTGTTGTAATCTTGGTGGACCCCCAGGATAGGAGAACAAAATGGAAAAATAGAAAAATATAGAAAATACAGAATTGGGAGCTTCCCTGGTGGCGCAGTGGTTAGTCTGCCTGCCAATGCAGGGGACACGGGTTCGATCCCTGGTCTGGGAAGATCCCACATGCTGCAGAGCAACTAAGCCCGTGCGCCACGACTACTGAGCCTGCGCTCTAGAGCCCGTGCGCCACAACTACTGAAGCCCGTGCGCCTAGACCCCGTGCTCTGCAACAAGAGAAGCCACCGCAATGAGAAGCCCACGCATCATGGCGAAGAGTAGCCCCCGGTCGCCGCAACTAGAGAAAGCCCGCACACAGCAACGAAGACCCAACGCAGCCATAAATAAATAAATAAATTAATTAATTAAAAAACAGAATTGAAAGGATGGAGGTAATTTCAAGAGTTTCAAGAAAGGGATGTGGATGAAGCTGGTTTTGAAGATGAATAAAAGTGCAACGTCAGTGAAGGAGCGGGCGCACAATTGCATGATTTTTGACAAGCATTTTGTGCTTGGCGAAATCCAAATAGTTTGTTATTGTTTCAGTGTATGTGGCTGAGAGTTGGGCTTGCTGGAGCAGTGGGGTGATGAGAGGTAGAGAAGGAGCTGAATTATGATATACCTGTGGGGAAAGGTCTTGTAAAGTATTCCTAGGTGCTTAGAGTTCACCCATTGTGCCAGTATTTCAACTGTGTTTAAAAAACAAAGACAGTTCCTGAAGGTGTTAAGATCTTATTAAGTGCTTCCCTGGTCCCTAAGGAGGCTTAGAAAATACTGAATACTTACGTCTGGTTGGAAACTTACAACACAAACCTGTTTTAAAACCTCTAAAAAGGCTGGGCTTTTAAGTATGAAATCTATTTGCAGTAGAAATTTTTGGTATCCCCAAAATGTGTTAAATCCCCTCTGCCCACCTCTGATTAATGTGCAGTGGGGGTGGACAGTTCCATGAAAGTTCACAGTGAGAGCTCTGCTGGGTAGGGGAAAATGATTGCCCCCAGGGAAAACCCTTCACTGGTAAGGTTGGGAGCCTGTATTCAAATACCCCTGACTCCCATCTTTCAAGGTGATGGTTCTAGAAGGCATTCTATACACTTATCAGAGGTTCATGCAGAATCAATCCCTTACTGACTACAGCAGCAGCTTCAGTAATGTAACCAGCTGGTGGCTTTTCTTCCATCCCTCTTTTTTTCACCCCACTCCTTCCCTCCTACTTTCGGAGATCATCTTCCATATTCTCCAGGTCACTCAAGTGCTTTCTTGGCTCTGCTTTTGGGGAAGGAAAACTAAGATACTATTGAACTTGTTGAGCAAGCCATTGTTTTTACATAAGGAGCTATTCTTATTTTCCTAGGACACACCTATTAGCCTGCCATGGTAGAATTTTCCGTTAGAAACTTTACTGGTTTTTTTTGGCTGTGTTGGGTCTTTGTTGCTGCGCACGGGCTTTCTCTAGTTGCCGTGAGCGGGGGCTACTCTTCCTTGTGGTGCGCGGGCTTCTCATGGCGGTGGCTTCTCTAGTTGAGGAGCACGGGCTCTAGGCGCATGGGCTTAGTTGTTCTGTGGCACATGGGGTCTTCCCAGACCAGGGCTTGAACCCATGTCCCCTGAATTAGCAAGCGGATTCTTCTTTTTTTTTTTTTTAACATCTTTATTGGAGTATAATTGCTTTACAATGGTGTGTTAGTTTCTGCTGTAAAACAAAGTGAATCAGCTATACATATACATGCATCGCCGTATCTCCTCCCTCTTGCGTCTCCCTCCCACCCTCCCTATCCCACCCCTCTAGGGGAGATCAACCTGAAAGTGTGAAGTGTTTGAGCAGCCCATAGAAAACCTAGCCCACTAAATAAAATTAACAGACAGGTGTCAAGGTAGAGTATTTTATACACCAGGAATGGTCCATGTGCATATTCATAGGAAAAACAGTCAAAGTAAGGAGTGTATTTCTCTCCTGGCTCTGCATACCTCCGTTTGATATCAGTTTGGGAGATACTGTCTCCAGGGTGTGACCAGAACTTGGGATATCTTAGAGCAGCACAGCACAGGTGGCGACCAGAAGGGCAATCAAGGTGAGCAACTTGCGGCCTGTAGGTGGGGTGGAGGAAGAGGAAAGAAAGTAAAAAAATATGAAGAGCTGGATTTTAGCTTTGTTTTTTAATGCAGATTTTCCCAGTTGTAAATGTACTTATTTGTGTGTGTGTGTGTGTGTGTGTGTGTCTGTGTGTGTTTAGTTCTCTATAATGGTATTATGTATAGTTTGTGTATCCACTCTGTGGTCGAGATCCCTCACAGTGCCCTTTTATAACCACACCCATATCCCTGCCCCACCTTCCCTAAACACTGACAACCACTAATGCATCCTCTGTTTCTGAAATTCTGTAATTTTAAAAATATTATATAAATGGAGTCATACAGCATGTAACCTTTCAGGATTGCTTTTTTCGCTTAGCATTATTACCTGAAGATTCATCCAAGTGTGGGGTGTATCAGTAGTCCATTCCTTTTTATTGCTGAGTAGTATTCCAGGAAATGTGTGCACTACTGTTTGTTTAACTGTTCATCCATTGAAGGACATCTGGGTTGTCCCCAGTTCAGGGCTATTATGAATAAAGCTGTACAAACTTTTTTGTACAGGTTTTCTTGTGAAAGTATGTTTTTGTTTCCCTGGGATAAATGCCCAAGAGTGCAATTGCTGGATCATATGGCAATTGTGTGTTTAGTTTTTGAAGAAACTACCAAACTGCTTCCAGAGTGGCTGTGAAATGCTGTACAATCATACAGCCACCAACAACGTATGAGCGATTTTGTTTCTCCACATCCTTTATGGGGTTTAGTGTTGTCGCTATAGTTCTGATAGGTGTCGCTAACCATTCTGATAGGTGTGCCGTGATGCCTCACTGCAGTTTTAATTTCTATTTCCCTGATGGCTAATGATGTTGAACATTTTTCATGTCCTTATTTACCATCTCTATATCTTCTTCAGTGAAATGCCTGTTCATTGTTTTGCCCATTTTCTAATTGGATAGTTTTGTTTTTTACTACTGAGTTTTAAGAGGACTTATTCTGGATACTATTCCTTTACTGGATAAGTGATTTGAAAATATTTTCTCCTGGTCTGTTGCCTGTCTTTTCATCCTTTTCCCATGCACTTTCACAAGGCAAAAGCTCTAAATTTTGGTAAGGTCCAGTTTATTACTGTCAAGCCTAAAAACTTTTTGCCTAACCCTAGATCCCAAAAATGTGCTCCTATATTTTTCTCTAAAAGGTCTATATTTCTATATTTTTATGTTTTACATTTACATTCAAATCCATTTTGAATTAATTTTCATATATGAGTGAGGTTGAGGACAAGGTTCCTTTTTTTCCCTATGGTTGTCCAGTTGCTCCTGCACCATTTATTGAAAGGCTGTCCTTCTTCCACTGAATTGCTTTTGCACATATGTCACAAATCAACACAGCGTATTTGTGTGCATCTGTTTCTGTATTCTCTGTTTTATTCCATTGTTCTATGTGTCTGTTCCTCTGCCGTTCCCACACTGTCTCGCTCATTGTAGCTACATAATAAGTCTTAATACTAGGTAGAGTGGTTCTTTCCACTTTATTCTTCTTAGTCAAGATTGTCTTCGTTATTCTAGGGCCTGTGCTTTTTCTATGTAAGTTTTAGCACAAGCCTGTCTACATCTACAAAAGATATAAAAGTAAAACAAACCCACCAAAAACCTTGCTGGAATTTTGATAGGAATTACATTAAATCTATATATCAATTTGGGGACAGTTGAAACTATGCTGAATCTTCCAATCCATGAACACAGTAGGTGTTTTCACTTTATTTAGACTGATTCTTTTTTATCAGTATCTTGTAACTTGCAGCATATAGATCCTTTGTACGTTTTATTATCTGTATACCTAAGTACTGTATTTTCTTTGAAATGATTGTAAGCAATTTTGTGTCTTTAATTTTGGTTTCTGCAGGTTTATTGTTACTCTCTAGAAATTGTATCCTGTGACCTATTTAACTCACTTTGTAGTGGGAATTTTTTGGTTTGCTTTTTGTTTTTGTAGATGCCTTCCTATTTTCTATTTAGACAATCATATCATCTGCTAATAGGGGTCATTTTATTTCTTCCTTTAGAAACTGTATGCTTCTTATTTTTTATTCTTTTATTATTGCAGCGGTCAGAACTTCTAGTATGATGTTGGCTGCAAGTGGCTAGAATGAACTTTCTTGTCGTATTCCTGATGTTGGCAGAATACATTGTCTTTCACCATCAAATATGATGCTAGTTGTAGTTCTTTGTAGATGCTCCTTATGAAGTTGGTTTCTTCTTAAAATCTGGCTAATTGGAGGCTCCAGAATAATGTCACATTTTGCAAGAATTAAGAGACAGGAAGAAAAATTGGAGAGGTTTCTACCAAATAATTTCTGGAATGACTTCTTATTTATTTTGACTCCTAAACAGGACTTGTTCTGATACAGTTCTTGTCAAGATTGGACCATATGCAGCCTTGACTTGGGTTTGGGTTGCATATATAATCTGCCAGGATATTTCGGTAATCTGAAACTTTTTGGATATTTATACTACTTTTATCTCTATAGTCCCTAGGGTTAAAAAAAAAAAAAAAAAAAAAAAGAAGCCGGGAAGACACTTAAGGCCACTACAGTTATTTTTGTTTGCTCTTCCTAATGCATGTTCTCCATGAACTGGCCACATCAGGTATCCAAAAATAATGTTCTCTGTCCTTATATACTGTAGAGATAGTATCACTGCAAATGTCCAGAGCAATGGACAAACCTGTGACAGTGTTAGGGTTTAGGCAAAAGAGGTTTTCACCTATGGAGGAGAAGAGACATTGTTAGTTTCCGTAGAACATTTTTTTATCCTTTTTGGTGTATTCTAGGTAAAATCAGTGATGAATGTGTTTTATGATGTGAAGTTATATAACAGAAGAAAACAAGGAATTGGACAGAAAATCAGTAATTATGATGCATACTTGGTTGTCAAAATATAATGATTTGAGATTATTTTTCCATGTATGGGCTACATTCTGATATGATGTACTCCTCCACTTAGTCTTTGGGAAACATTTGGATGGTCCAATTCTGCAGTTCCAGCTCAGTTACACTTCAAACGCCTTAGTGTTTTGATAATGCTGCATTTGGTTATAGATTTAAGATGATATAATGCTACGTTATATCACTTTTGTAGGGTAACTTCTGAATAAAATAAGTCCATAAACACTATTTTTTTCTCCTTTTATAGTCACACATATGTGAGTTTTGCTGAATTGCTTTATTCCATGCTTATAAGCTAACAATTTAATACTATTTTTCAGTAACAATAAAATGAAACACATAGACCTTCTAATTTCCCTTTGATGTATTGATTTATGGTGCTTAGAAAATTCATACATGTCTACAGTTGGTAGTCTTATCAATTTGAAGAAGATTATTTTGGTTTTTGTATTTTTCAAAGTTGAAATTTTTCAAGTTGTATTTTAAAAATACATACACTGCCTTACTTTTCATAGACACCACATAGGCAATTTATATCAACCCTTAAAAGCTGTGAAATGAGTATATTCTTTCACAAATTGACAGTGCAATTTTTCTAATACAGAAAGTGACACCACAGCATATATTAACTATGGAATGCACAGTACTTTTTTTTTAAATCAGAGTTTAGAGAAACAAATGTTTCTTCTTTTTTTCCCCGTAGGCTTAAGCTTTGTTCAAAATGAAGCCCATAGAATTTTCTCCATGCTATAATTTAAGCTGGAGACTATGAATTGGAATTTGCTGTCCTGGATTATTATTGAAAGAAATGAAATGGTTTTTAAAAATAACCACTGGTGATCAAAATAGTATTTGCCTTAATTGCTTTATTAAATACTTGAAAAAAATTATTTGGCCAATGATAAAAACAGTTTGTATTTTTTTACAGCTATAAATAAAAAGGAATATGTGGGTTTAATTTACAGGATTAGTGGGTATGTATTTTTGTTTCTATTGCTGAATTTCTAGAAGCCTTAATAAAGAAATCAAAATCCTACTTTTCCTTCTCAAAGCAAATGTTAAGTGTTTTCCTCCTGAGGTTCCTGAGAAGGGATTTTTTATTATCCTAAAAAAGAAGAATGTCTCTGTGTGAACATTTTAAATTTATGGTCCTTTCTGAAATTCTGTTTTGTTTTGTTTTCAAATCAGATCTGGAAAATTTTAAAACCAAAATGAGAAGTACAGTGTCAGTGCGTGAAGGACAGGGAGTCGTCCTGCTCTGTGGCCTCCCGCCACACTCTGGAGGTAACAAGTGCTCTGTTTTTGCTTTTTATGTTTATTAAACAAGTTTCAGGGCGAGACCCACAGCATATGTGCTGTTATTGCTTCCATAAATTACCCTGAGAAACTTGATAATCCAAGCATTGGATTCTGTCAGTTGAGTTGCAATATAAGAAACTCTACAAAAAGTAGCCCAGAGGAGATTATAAACATAATTTACTCATTCCAACAAGGAAGGTTCTAAAGGCAAGCAAGATCAAGTTAATTTCAGTTACCTAATGGTGCTGAACAATGCTTCATCCTTACACTATTATCATTTATTATTTAGTTTTAGACCATGACATACCTTGGTGTCTTTGTGGTTTCTCTCTCCTTCTCTCTCTCTCTCTCTCTCCTGCCTTATGCATACACGCTTACACATGCTTATTGATATATGCTGTTGCACCTCTTGATATATGTGTAATATACATTGAAAATGAAATATGTGTGTGTATTCACATCATTTTTACTGGGGTGTTGGAATTGCAAATTTTATGCTGCATTGCTATAAATTGAAATATTGCTGGAAATTCAGAAGGTTAACAGAATAGCTACCAAGAGTGAAAACGAACTTCTGCACATATGAAAATGATTTAATAAGTACTGCTCCCCAGTAAGAGCCTGAAGTGCTGGCTGGATTCTCCTCTCATGCTCACTATTACAAACTTGGTCACTTGCAGGAACAAAGAAGGCATTATTAATGTATGAATCATTGTTCTCAGAGAAGCAAACACATTCTGTTATTGAGAGGATGAGAATTACTGAGAGATAAATAGGTTAGAGAGAATCTTTCTGACCAGAGGCAAAACTGAGAAGTCTTCTTCCCATTATAATAAAGCTTAGTCAAATGTCAATATACTGGACTTTATTTGTTCTGTGACATCCAAACCAAAGTCCTTGTTGCCCAGTGACTTGGCAGTTTTCATGACAAAATCCTCAGCCCAGTAAAACAGACATTTCCCATCTTCAGTATTTGATCATTTGAAATGTCTGAGCCAGCTGCAGACTGCAGATTTGGGGCTTGATTAGCTGCCATGCTTGCCCTCGTGTTGGTGAGTATGGGTTTAAATTGGGCTCCCCAGTCTACTTCGGGAGTGTATATTTTGCTGAAATCATGAAGTTTCAGAGGACCTGTGACTTTGAAGGGAAGCATAGACTCTCTTGATTAGCAGTAAAAGTAACTGAGCTCAAACTGGCTTGAAGAAAATAGGGAGTTTACTGGCTCATATAACTGTGTTGAGCCTGTGCTTTCTACTAGAGCTCTATGGTTGATACAGCGATGTACCACCCAGAATGACTCGCTGCCTCACTATGGGCAGTGGGGTCAGCCAGTGGCCTCCAGCTCTCAGCTTCTTCCTGATCTCCTTGGCTGCAGGAGCCACTTGCCCAGGGTCTCACCCTTCCCGGGACTGCCTGCATCTGGTGACTGAACAAGGAGAGGATATAAGGGGTCAGCCCTTTCTGCCCAACACTGGACACTTTTAGTGGGGAGGACTCAGTCCAGAGCTTCCTTCCAGCATGGCCAAGGCTTTTTGGATCACCACAGTTTGACTTCTTTCTTATCTCAAATTCTGCTTCTGCCTCCTTGCTTTCACAGGTTTTGAGCTTTGGTCAAAATCTTTATCCCAGACTCTAATATTTGCTCCCTGAGAACCAGTCTACTGGACCCAATGGTTTAACCAATTCCATAAGCGGTTGGTCTTTCTTGCTGTTTCTTGGCTCTGCTTCCCTCCATGTTGATTCCATTGTCATGTAGACTCCCTGTGGTGGCAAAGGTGGCTCCTGGCAACTCCAGGCCTTCCGGTCCTTAGTGCTAAAGATCCTAATGGACCAGACAGCCTGTTGCTCAGTGGCTCCTGATTTTCATTGGATGAGCCTTGCTCATGAGATTTTCCCCTCCAGCAGAGAACCAGAGTCAGCTCCATCTACTGGCAAGCACTGGGATGAGAAAGACGTAGTTTCCAAAAGAAAAGAAGGGTTTTATTATGAGAAAAAAAAGGGAGTGATGTTTTAGGTAGACACTAATAATGGTTAGAAGTACACCTAGTAAGCAAGTATCAAAATAACTAAAGTTTATTTTTGAAAAGCAACATAAAAGACCGCTGGGCGGTCTTGTCTATGATGTGTGTTGGAACTGTTGACCCAAATTAAAAGTCTAAGTGATCTTCTTTCAACATTTTTATGACTAGATGTACTTGCTGATAACAAAGGAGGGGATCTTTTAGTTGACTGGGCATGCACACAGTGAGGGAGTCTTAATAAGCTGTTGGATAAAACATGTTCCAAAAGATGAATCTTTTCCATTGTCATGAAATTGGAGAACTGCTGGCCAGTCACAACTCTCCTAAGTAATGACATCCTGATTCCTCTCTGCCTTGGTGACTTCAGATAGTGCTCTTTTCATTTTTAAAGCTCACAGCCTGGGATGACTGTGGAAGTCAGTAGAACTGTTGGCAAAGAAGGAAAGAAATCTTCCCAGATGTGGTACATTAGCTCTTAAGACCCCGCGGCATGCATGGGGGAGCGAACGACTGAACAAAAGCATATCTTCCTGCATGCTAGATTGTGCAGGAAAATGATAGGGACCAGAGCGTCAGATTTAGATGCTGAAAACAGGATTGTCATTGATCGATGTCTCCCTAATGTTGAGTCTGCCAAGTCACAATTTACATCCCCTGCCCTGACTTCTTGGTTTGGGAGCTTCTAGAAGACAGAGCCTATGTCCAGGTTTGCTCTGCACCCAAGTGCCTGACACAAGGCTGGTTTATGACAAGCAGTCAGTAAATAACGGTTGAACAAATGAATACATTCATGAAATGAATAAAGGAATCCTCTTTAGATCGGGCCAGTTACAGATGCTTTCTGAGAATGCACTGCAAACTCTTGTTTCTAGAGGTGGAAGCATTTAACAACTAATATGCGCTGGGTGCCAAGCAGACAGGTGCAGACACTGACAGATGACGGTGAACTCTGCCCACAGCAGCTGGTATCAGCTCCGCTTCATCCCCTTGTGGACTGAGGGACTTTTCATTCAGTGGAGAATGTGAGGCAGCACAGAGCAGCTGAAGCCGTGACTCCAGGATTTATCAGTACATGTGATATGGGGCACACATGGCCCCGCTGTGATCCATTGTGTCCTCTTTCCACAAAGTCCCGTGGTCCCTGCAGGACATGACCTTCCCTTCTCTGTCTTAACTGCTGTATTACTTTTACTCACTTCTACTTGGTCCCTTCTCAGTGGTCGGAAATTTTTAATTTTGTTGTTATTTTCTGATTACTGAAGACATCATCGTATTTTATTATCTATCGTATGCTCTAACAGAATCACAGCCTGACAGAGTAGACACAGGGGTGAAATAATAATAATAATAATAATAACAATAATAGTAGTCTCTATTTATTGAGTGCTGCTTAGTTGCTAAGCAGGGTGCTGGCTCTTGATGGAAATAAATCATCTGCTAGGAGATTCTTTTGATTAAAAGTATGGAGAGGAACTGGATAAGTGACAAGGGAGATATGCAAAAAAAGAACCCAAATAGGAGTCCCAAAGTATGGAAACTGAATATATTATTCATACTCCCTTAAATAATTTGTCTATGCAGATAATTTATAAGAAAGTAGCAGCAACCTGGGGCTGCTTTGCTTAAGAGCAATCGCCATTTATATGATGCCATAGAAGGAAAAATTGTTTCCTGATGGGTGACAGAAATGTTTCCTAGGAGTCCCCATAACTCCTAAGCAATGCAGGTTACTGTCATTTGAGAGGGGTCTTATCTCCCACTCATTCTGTGACACTTTCTGTTACTTCCTATTCATTGTCTTCTCTGCAGAATAATTCATCATCTCTCTAAGGTGAAAGGAATTAGTATTCTCTTGAAAATTATCTGGAAAATCAGGAAGCGACATGTCAAAAATAAGGTACCAGCCATGGATTATCTGTGGGTTAATTATCAATCTAGTTACCAATAGTGTGAAAAGCTGGGAATTAGTGTAATTACCAGTCAGTTGCTGATGTCACTACAAGATCGTTGTAAATTCAAATGCACAAAAAAATTATCGTAATATAAATAAGGATACAAGACTAGTTCATGGGCCTTTCATGATAAATACTAATTAGACAGGAATTCATAGGTTAATCAAGTTATTGCCTACATACATGTTAATAAAGACTTGGTTTTTGTCCAAGGATGCCTGATGAGATTTATTCTGAGTTAAAAATAGACCTGAGTGTTTCCCAGTGTTTCATAAGCAAACAGCTTTGGTCTCTGATCCAGCTTCCCACGTCTGTGCTCTGTGCGTATTCTTCTTACAATGACAGCCCTGGACACTGCCTGCCATCCTTTGGGATGTGAAAAGGAAGCGTGTGAGATGCTAAACAGCAGGTAGTGCAGGATGAAGCGACTTCATGCTAAAAATTGCTTTGTAAATCCGGTGTGACAGAGGTGACAATTGTTAGCAACATAACCAGATGGCATGGGATTTACACCCTCTGTGTCAACATCTTTTTTTTTTCTTTCCCTAGGACCAAAACACAAAAGTCACCTCAGGTAGTTTAGATGGGGCAACTTGAAGAAAAATTTCCAAGTAAGAATGTTCTGGAAACACTTGTGCAGTTGCTAGACCTTGCTTCAAGGCGATGAGACATTACCTAGTGTTTTGGGATGTGGTTTGGACCCAAAACAGTAGTTTCCCCAAATACCTTAATGTGTAACCTTAGCACCACCTTGGCTTAGGCATTCATTTTTCCTTGAACTACACTCCTCTACTATTCATGTTTGTAGTTTAGTCATATTTAAAACAACAGCTTTTTACAAAACTTTGAAGTAGGAAATACATAATATGTTCATGGGCAGAATGTGCTTTCTGGCTCCCATGGCATTTGCATCACTGGTCACTATATAAAACGTTTCTTTGAGAACCCAAGGGTTTCCCCTTCCCTAAAGCAATGTATCTGAAAGTTGCATCATAGCAGGTCTTTATACCATCACAAATTATGAAATCTAGATAAAGCAGATGGTTGGTGGGTTATTGAGGAATAAGCATCTCTCTGCACCATAGAATATTGCTCCTAATTTATTGCTCGTAAGCCTGGGAGTCAGATATGTTAACATGTCACAAGAAAGAGAGAATCCATCTGTAGACTGAATGAATAATATATCACAATTGTGAAAGTGTTTTTTGAATATATGCCAATGCTGATGTGACTGTTGACATTTATGGGTGTCCAGAATATTAATAAATTCGTAGTAATATTCAGACAAGTATGTTCTGAATCGGTTGACACATAAACCTCAGGTGCTACTATGTGGATAACAGTAAAATTGATCTCTGAAGGGAATATCTGTTGTCTCAAATAGTCTTAATTGCTTAACATCCATTTTGTAGTTGGAAATGGAGATGAAAAATCCTGAGTTTCTCCAAAGTGCTTGAATGTGGAAACTATGAATTAAAAATATTCATTGAGTCTGCCTTCCTCCCTCCCTTCCTTCCTGCATCTGTCCATCTATCCATCCATTTTATTCATATTTTGATTTACTCATGCATCCATCAAATATCTGTTGATGTGTGGAAGATGTTTACATCTTATAATGCTATTTTACTGTAATATATATGGTCCTTTACTTGAATAATCTTAGTATTAAATACAGAAAAAACTGAAAGCATTGCTGATAAACTTGATAGGAATGTATTCAAGTCAGTATTTTTGAACCCTACCCAAACCACTTTCCAAGTTAAATGTACTGTTCTCAGGGTGCAAGGAAATAGAAAGATAAATAGGAATCCCCCTGTCCCCAGGGGCATATATGTGAGTGGCTTGAAATGTCTGATTTATATATATAGATAAAAATATACTATAATCCTAATATGTTTACTAGGTAGAAAAATGTAAAATTAAACTATGTAAGTAAATTTTTAAAGAGGGCTTATTATATTTTCCTCATGTACCCCAGGGTACATTTGTACATTTGATTGGCTTATTTTTACCCCATTTTAGAAAACCTGTTTCTAGACGGCGCTTGGGTTTCCTTCCTCCAGCCGTAAGGGTTGGATTATGTGGTGGAGGTTTTAGACTCGCTTGTGTTCTGTTTAACGACACGAGCAGTGACTGCCTCTCCCCCTGGGTATTCCCTCCATTGCCTCCACGGGCTTGGAACCACGCCTAGCATGTTCCAGCTGGCCACTGCTGATTGGCCCAGAGGAGGTTATACGTACTAGTGTTTTAATTCAGCTTACGTGAGCTACTGTTAACAGAGAAACCTGAAAATATATTAGCTTAAACTGAACTGTATTTCTTGCTCAGCTAAAATCCACATCAAGTGCTTTTGATCATAGATCTCTGGCCTCATCCATTTATGCCTCTCCGTTTCAGCATCTAAAATCTGTGGTCGCTGCCTCTGTCTTGGTCCAGCTGGCAGGGAAAAAAGGGGGAGAGATGACCCATGGATGGTTCTTGTGGACATGTGCCTGGAGGGGATGGCACATGTCACCTATGTGCACATTCTGCTGACTGGTTCCCAGTCACATGGTCACACTGAGAGCAAAGGAGGTCCATTGTGTGCCATGGGGGAAGTGGGAACGGGTTGGGAGTATAGCTGGCTTCTCTCTGCCACCTTTAGATAGACCTGCGCTTTTGAAAATAAGCACAAGCAGGTTAGGACCAGAGATGTATAAGAAACAGTGTGTCTTAAGAGGCTGTATTTCATGATTTCTAGTGGCTGTATAAGAAGCTTATTTGGAGGACTTGTTAAAAATGTGTATTCCACGATCCCACTCTCAGAGATTCTGATTCCTTAGTGCGGAGTCTTTTCTGGGAATCTGCATTCTTTATGAATGACCCAGGGGATTTTTGACTCAGCGGGGACTTGAGCCACGCTTTGAGACCCACTGTCATCACGTCGTACAAATTTAAATGCCTTAAAGAAATGTTTTAAAGGAGTAGAGAAATGTCATTTATGATGGAGCAAGTGTAAGCACTGAAGTATTTCAGGAGTTGCATTTTATTAAGTAGGACATTTTGGACTTCAAAAGGGTAGTGGAATTCTTGGCTTATATAGGACATTGATGTTCATTTATTTATAAGCTAGGCAATTCCTATCCCAGCTGAATTTTTCCTTCATTAACGTTAGCTGCCTTAGAGAGCACGGTTGCCGGTGTGCCTAGGCGTGTAGCTGAATATTCCACGACATTCATCCACTTTCCCCCGTGTGGCGTAGTTGGTAGGTGCCCGGCAGTCACCGGTGCTTGTTGATAATCACAGAAGCTGGGCATTGGTTAAGTGTGCGTAGCTTTTGATCCTCCAGGCACTGCTTGGCATCTTACCCCTGAGTAGTTTGGATTTGTTTATTGTTGTTGTTGTGTCTGTGTGTTTCTGTGAGAGTGTTCATCTCAAGGGGGTATGCCCATCTGGAGTAAAAATCAGACTGATATTGTAGGGGAGGATTTTCAAAATCAGTCGCTTACCTTCTTCCCTTTTAGACCTGGCTCTTATTTAAAAGCTATTTTTCCCTATTAACTTTAGGAAGTTTGACTTTGAAAGGATACCAGTATTTAAAACTAAGAAATTTTAAAATGAATCATGTGCAACGTTTTCAGTAAGATTACAAGAGTCAGTGTCTAAATGCTTCCAAAGAAACATCACAGTGACCACCTTTCTGTATTCTCAGAGGTCTGCAGGGGCCAGCCAAGTGTTTCAGATTGATGAGCAGGGCCAGGTTTTGAGACTTGGGCAATTTTTTGGTTTTTTCCCAGTAACATATTGAAATCACTTAACAGCATCATTTACTTCATATGCAGTTTTTACAACATAGAAAATACAGTTCTTTTCTGAGTTTTTTAAGCGTTTTGTCACACGTATCTTCCATTTGCTGGTTAAGTTATTACTATGGCTTTTTTCCTAATGTCCTCTTAAGTTAAATTCATTAGACACAGACACGCTTGGCATATTAAACACAGAGCTGTTTTTTGCACTATTTATACAAAATTTGCTGCATATCAGTCAGCTTTTACTAGGTTCTGTTGCAGTAACAAATGACTCCGAAGTCTCAGTAACAAATGACTCCAAAGTCTCAAGGGCTTATAATAATGAAGATTTATTTCCAGTTTTGTAGGCGCTATGCTATGGGTTGGCTGCAGCTATATTCCATGTGACCTGTTTATTTTGGGAAAAAGTAGTCCTTGTCTGGGATATGCCATTCTCATGGCAGGAAGAAAAGAAACTTGTCAGACTCATTCAGTCTGTTCACAGGTGGTATATATACATCATTTCTGCTCCCATTCTATTTTTTAAATTTATTTATTTACTTATTTATTATTTATTTTTGGCTGTGTTGGACCTTCACTGCTGTGCGCAGGCTTTCTCTAGTTGCAGCGAACGGGGGCTACTCTTCGCTGTGGTGTGCGGGCTTCTCATTGCGGTGGCTTCTCTTGTTGCAGAACATGGGCTGTAGGGCGCGCAGCCTCCAGTAGTTGTGGCTCGCGGGCTCTAGAGCACAGGCCCAGTAGTTGTGGTGCACGGGCTTAGCTTAGCTGCTCCGCAGCATGTGGGATCTTTACAGGCCAGGGATCGAACCCGTGTCCCCTGCATTGGCAGGAGGATTCTTAACCACTGCGCCACCAGGGAAGCCCCTCCTATTCTATTTTGTGAAACACGTATTATGGCCAGTACTGATCAAATGGGCCAGAAACCATTCTGTCACAGAGAGGAGCAACAAAAAATTTTAATAATAATGTAATCGACTGTAAGTTCTCTCTTATTTTTTTCTTTAGCTATTGGGCCTTTGTAGTCTTTCTTTCAGTTTCCCCAGATGTGATGAGATCTAGATCCAATAACTAGTTTAAGTTATCCTAACTCTTCCAACAAGAAGATGTAAGAACAACAATATATCATGATGAAAAATGGCACCCAAAATGTTCAGACCACCCAAAGCGTTCAAATGCTGCTCAGTTCCAGCCGATTATTGCCATGGAGAAAACAAGAACAGCTAGAAACTATATGTTGGCAAAATTTTCCAAAACGTTAACAATATGGGTCAAACAGTACTTGGTTTGAGGGTGCCTTTAGCCTGTGGGCCACAGTTAGAAGTCTCTTCCTCAAGGACATTCAATTAATGCTAATCTTTAAAAATGCCTCATTCACTCAGTAGTCTAAGGGTATACGTGTCTAAGAGTTAAGAGTATTGTTTATAGCCTTTAAAAATTCACTTTTGTTAGATTCAGGAGTACAGAAAACAATTCCAAACAAGGCTAATTAAAACAGCTAATTATGGGCTCCTGGAGGCCTGCAGTATTTGGAAGTAGCATCTCAATCCTTCTGGAAACAGTTTTGCAAATTCATTTTACATTCTCCCCATCTAGCCTAGTTTACATCATTACTTTTCTTAGCAAATGTTTTATGCCCCCAAAGTGGGGATAAACCAATCAACTAAACACAGCAAAGCCATGGGGGTCTAATGTGCGAGGTTTTATTATATGTAAGTACAAACTCTGTAATTTTTGAGACTACATTTGATTTTATCTAGAAAGAGATGAACTTGGAAGGTCAGTGATGTCAGCTAAAGCCCAGTTCCCATGAAGAAGCATTGTATTCCCAAGAGTAAACACAATAATTAAGCAGAATTGTAACTAATTCTTCCATTGTAGCTATGAGTAAATCATTTGTTGTTCCTAAGGTAAATTTTTATGTAAATCTAGAAATTTAAGAATTTTGGGGGAATTCCCTGGCGGACCAGTGGTTAGGACTTGGCGCTTTCACTGCCGAGGGCCCAAGTTCGATCCCTGGTTGGGGAACTAAGATCCCACAAGCCATGTGATGCAACCAAAAAAAAAAAATTTATTTTTTCTCATTTTTCTAAAATAATCTTAATGTTTTCAGTGACATTAATATATTTGGAAATATTGTGCATTTTGTAACCCACTCCTATCACTTCTTTTAATTTCCCCTCTGATTTTTATACAACATGACACGTACATACTCTCTGCACGGAGTAGTATTGATGACCCTCCACAGATAAGGAACCTTCCTGTGCACTGTGTCCCTGACAAGATCATCTGACTCATGGGTTGATATATTAAATACAATAGGTAAAGGTAAATTCTGTGTTCCTACCATAGACTCCTTATTTTCTCTTGTGGTTTTATACTTCTACTCACAGACCATTTGTGTGACACTGAGCAACATTTTTTCACTATGTTTTCTTATGCAACAGCAATAGGCATCATGCAAAAGAGTGAGGCAGTTTTTTTTAAAAAAAAAAACACTTTTGCAAAAACGCTGGGGAAAGCAAAAGAAAGCATCTTTCTTTTATTTGTCAGAGCTTTTAATAGTACAGTACAAATTTTACATATCCTAGAGGAGGAGTCTAGCGGACAGCTTCTCCCAAACTTACTTGACGAGCGAACCCTTTGTTTATATAGCATCTTGCGGGACCACATATTCTGAGAAGTCCACTTCAGGAAATGCTTACGTAGCTTGAAGATCATGCATACCAGTAATTTTCAAAATATTCTCTGCTAAATGCTCTAAGGGTTTGTGAAAGGGTACAGCTTAGTGTACGGGCCTCAGATTTCCCCAACTCCCTCTTCAAATAGAGCAATTCTTTTTTTTACCAGTTTTAAATGTTGTAGTTCCACATAAATATTCTTTAAAGATAGAATTCTGTACTGATAAGTTATAAAGAGAAAGGGAGGGAGGGAGGAAGGGAAGGGAAGGGAAGGGAAGGGAAAGGGTAGAGGACAAGTGTATCTTATTTTATCAGTGAACAGGTGGAGTCAGTTCCCGGAATTTGTTCTGATTCATCTTCACTGTAATTCTTGATATATTAGGGGGTGGATTCTTCATTATATCATTATGAAAATTGGGAGAGAAAATTAAGGGATGCTTTTGACTAAGTATACTTCTGGCATTTTATAAATTCAATTAATTATGAGCGGATCACATTACATCTGTTATAGTAATAACAGGCTGGTGTTTTCTGGTGAGGAAACGAGTCCATCAATCATCTGTAATCATTGATCTTCAGATAAGGGGACCTGTGCTGGCTGGCTTACAGAAACCATAGTGTGTTTTCAACACTACTGCCAAAACATACTGTATTCCGCAAATTTCTTAAGAAGGCCTATTCTGTTTTCCGCTTGTGATGTGAAATGACATCTGAAGTGGTGACATACGTAGACTTAAAGCAATCTTTTTCAATCATTATAACCTTTAAGCACCACTAACCTCCCTCAGGATTCTTTGACCTTTTCTCTCTGGATTAGGCTTTTTGACAGCTCAGAGAGAGAAGTGGTGTACCTGACATCTGGTATAAACATGAAGTGTTAATTCTTGGCTCATACTTAATATTGCCAACTGCTTTCAGATGCTCATGTGATATATTTTATTTTTCCCATGGCTATAACACAGAATCTGTATGAGTTTTCTTAATCCAGTGCTGGTAAGGAGTGAAAGTTATTTCTTAGTTCTGAGTCTTGGATTCCTCACCGTAGATTAGCGGGGAGGCAGAGATTCAAGAGTCCTTAGCCAGGCAATGAGAGAATTTTGTCCGCTCCAGTACCAGAGTAGAGAATAAGAAAGGTTAAAGGACTATTAGAACAAGATACAGATGTAAAATGAGGGTGAAATTAAGGCTTTGTTAATCTTTCTATTTTTGAAGTAGAACAGAGACAAAATTCCATATCTCCAACAGGCATTGGAAGGTATTAAAGTGACCATGACTTCTTTCTGATTCTTAGTGAAGTATATTGGGGGTAGGTATTCCAAGCTACAAAGCATTATTAAGAATCCTCAACTAAATTGGAAGAAATGCTGTTCGCTAAAACCAAGTCATGATCAGAGCATAATAATACAATGAAGGAAATCTCCAGGAAGTAAAAGGAATAGGTGAAATACAAAACTCACTGGATTTCCAGATATCTCCAAGTTGGGAGAACTTGAAACAATGCAAGAATTGGCTTCCTAGTCAAAGGAAACAAACCTTCGGAACAGCCTGGGAATTTCAGTTGGAAGTATTGTATAGAGAAAATTTAGAACCGAAAATGAGAGAGGGTTCTGCTGAAAGAATAACACCTATGTATATCTCGTGTTACATTTGTGAACCTCCAGGTCTTATGCACCTGATTAGAGACAGATTCCTTGAATCCATTTTTTTTTTTTTTTTTTTTTTTGGCTGCATTGGGTCTTTGTTGCGGCGCACGGGCTTCTCATTGTGGTGGCTTCTCTTGTTGCGGAGCACGGGCTCTAGGCACGCGGGCTTCAGTAGTTGTGGCTCGCTGGCTTCAGTAGTTGTGGCTGATGGGCTCTAGAGCATAGGCTTAGTAGTTGTGGCACACGGGCTTAGTTGCTCCGTGGCATGTGGGATCTTCCCGGACCAGGGATCAAACCCATGTCCCCTGCATTGGCAGGCGGATTCTTAACCACTGTGCCAGCAGGGAAGCCCCCTTGAATCCATTTTAATAAGAACTGAGACAACTAGCAGTTGGGATATTAGGGCTATGATAAGACATCCTTATAGGGGACATAACTTACAACTCTTATATATATGCAAAGTTCTTGAACAGTTTGTGTCATGAAAAACTGATTCATCTAAGCCGTGTGTAGTGTGTTGGCAAAAGGACTTGAGAACCTTTACACTTGAAATTGAAAAAAATATAATCAAGTTGATAAATGTATAGACAATCATACTCTATCTTAGTGCTAGCAGAATACTAGTGATACTTAGGGAAACAACCTTCAGATGGTCTCCGGAACAATGGGAGGCTTCACTAGAAGACAAAAGGACAGATGAATTCTGTGAAAATTCTTTTGGAACCAGAGGATGCAAGAGACTTCTTTGCAGGGAAATTGCCCTGAAGAAGGGAAAGGAATTCTTTAACAAAGCTGCATACAAAATTCCACATGGAAAATGAAGGACGTTTTCTAGAGAATTCCAAGTCAGTTTACAAAGGTTCAGCATGATCTCTGTCAGGATTGGGGGGTCAGGTGTAAATGCATATATTTGAGAATGTCTCCAGCAGTCTGGCCCAGTTTGGAAATGCATCAAGGGACATTCAAATTGCAAGTTAGTTTTGGGCTTCAGTCATGTCCCCTCCAAGAACAGGGACAACTTCCAAGTGCAGTTGAAAGAATGAAAATATGCACTGCCTCCTGATCATGCCCTATTCTTGTCTGTCTGATTTCTGTGATACCCTTTAAAAACCAGCCAGTTACTGTACTAGGGAGATAATCCAGGGATAAGACTTACTCAGTGCAAACCTTTTATTAAAGGCCTGCCACGCTTTGTTCTGAGGAATTTTGTTTTCCTTTTTTTAAAGTCTAGTTAGATCAGATTTTCAAAAGCACATCAGAAATATTCCTAGTCTTAAATCCAGGGATTTATGTAACACAAAGTTGCAAGACCAGTGGGAAATTAATTTCCTTTGAAGCGCACGAGTTTGAAGCCTGCAGCCTGCCACCATGGCGCAGAATTTATTCAAGCACTGTTGATGACCTCTTAAGGTCCTTCCTACCCCAAGTTACAAACTGACTGCAGGAAGCCAGTGATTGCCTGGGCCATTCTGGCTAAGCTGGAAAATACCAGGTCAGAGAAAGGTCAACTAGAGACTCATCACATTGCTCACAAACACCAACCCCCACTGGAGATGGTATCCTGTATATACATGGTGTCTATGATATGCACCCTACCCAAATAGGAGAGAAAATATGGTTCCTTTAAATGTTGACAAGGTATTATACTTTATCAAGCTGAGATATCTTTGAATGGATGCAATGTGGTGTTATATTTTACCATCAAGTATTTGTTTACCAGTATTCCAAACTTGCTATGGGTCTTCTGCGAAGAACATTTGGCATGCCTATATTTTACTCACACCTTCGTATTTTCTCAGTTAGGATTCTCCTACTACTCACAGAGGTTATGTGTTATTCTTCAGTTCATTGTTTCTCTGAAGTTCCACATTGCTCTGTCTTGGGCATTACATAGAAAAATACAACAAATTTCAGTTGATGACTAAAACTGAAAGACTTCCGTCTTCAGTTGTAAGGGAGAATGCAGGACCCCTTCCACTCTACCACACTGTTCTGTAAACCTCAGGTCTGAGAACAGGATGCTGAACACAAGAACTTTCATTTTTCTTCTATCCCTTGGCATAGTTTTCAAGATACAATGTAACAAACGAAGTGGAGTTGTCATTTTAGCCCGGAAAAGAATTAATAAGTACATGTTCCCTGCTGAAATTCTCCTATATATCTTTTCTTTATTGCTTTCCTCCTCTGGCAGAAACAAATAATTACTAGCAATGAGAAATAATGTATCTGTTGTATTTTAGCTATTTCCTTTGTGTGTGCATGTGCACATGTAACTTCTTTTCCTTTTGGAAAAATTATAGATTCGCTAAGTAAGAGAATTGTCTGGATGAAGGAGAATGGCACACATGGAGAAGGAGGTTTTTATTGGCACATACTCTCCACTGAATATAGTTAAAGTAAGGAACGTATAAAAAGTAAGATTCCAAAATGAACCCAAGCTTTTCCCTTGAAGAGACTTAAAAAAAAAAAGTTTGTGCTGTTTGTTATTTTTTTCAGGTGAGAAAATAAATGATACTTATTATAGAGCATTTAGAAAACTTAGCAGGTTTAAATCACAAAGGTAAAATCACCCATATTACCACAGTGCCAAAATAGCCATCATTTTGGTCTGTTTACTGTCTTATTTTTTTCTTCAACATTTTTTTTTTCCATAACTGAGAGCAACTGTAGTGACATATTTGTATTTTTTTCTGTTAATGTTATAGCTTAAGCATTTCCCTGTTAGTGTGAACACCTTCAAAATAATCTTTTTTTATTAAAAACAATTTTAATATAAAAATAATGCCTTTAAATCATTCCTTATATTTTAAGATGATTATCATTGTGTTTGTCATATATGGCACATTTTTTTCTGTTTTTTTCCATAATTTGTCACCTTTTGTTATTTTAGTTAGTGGATTTCATTTTTGTTTCCTTATTTTGCCTTATTAAAGTATTAAAATTTTATATAGTAAAATCTCTTTGATTTACATATGTTTTTCTGCCTTGTGTGTCATTTTTGATAAAGTCTCCACATTATAAATATTTTCAAATATATACATATATTCAGGACCTTTATGATATTTTTAATTTTAATATTAATCCATCTAGAATTTGTTTGATGTAATGTGTGAGGTAAGGATTTGGCATCATATTTGTAACATGGGTAGCTAGCTGTCCCAACACACTTCAATGGATAATCCACTCTTTCCCCTACTTCTTTGAAATGCCACCACAATCATATAAAAATACATATAGATTGATACATACCTACATATATATATATATATATATATATATATATATATATATATATACACACACACACACACACACACACAGACACACACACATACACACACACATGTATGGATCAATTTTTGAATTCTTTATTCTCTGTTATTGTTCTGTTCCTACAGCATCACTATGATATTTTAAATGCTATACCTATTTTAATTCCATAATGTTTTAATAATTTGTAGGACAAGTCCTCCTATTGTACAGCTTATATTGCCAAAACAGAAAAGAAATATTGTCTTTCAAATACATTCATTCTTCTAAATGCACATCAGAGTCATTACATTTAAAAACTTTTTTAATTTACGTATTTTTTAAAACATTGTGACCAGGTATGAGAAGGCTACCTAGTTTTTTATATTTATTTGCCAATTTTCTGGCCACTATATTAGTGTCAGTGAATTCTTGGATGACCCTCATGTGCTCCCAGAAGATACAGTGACGGGAGCCATTTTTGAAATACACCATTGCTCTTGTGTAACTAAGGGTACTGCTTTCTGTTGTTCTGATAGATAATCATTATCATGTTGAAGGAAGTAGCCCTTCATTTCTCATTATTCTTTTGTTTGGTCATTTAGATTATTTGGACCTTTGCTGTTATAATGCTATGATTAATATCTTTGAGTGTAAAATTCAGTTCATATTTGGGGTTTTTGTGAAAGATTTTTCTACATTTGAAGTCTCTTTCAAGAGCACAAGTAGTGAGGCCTGATAATACAGTTTTTGTCGTTGGAATATGAAACATTTTTGTCTAATCCATCTTTCTTTCACTTCTTTTCCACTACTTTAAAAATGTCCCTACAGATAAGCAAACTACATTGTTCTATAATTATGTCAGTATTTTGCAGTAGTGTGCTGAGCATTAAACACACTGTAGAAAAAGGTAGTTTAATTTATTTATTTTACAGATGAGGAAACTGAGACCTCTATAGATTAATTGATTTGAGCAAAATCACATGGTGTATGTCAGGGCCATACTCAAACTCAGGTTACCTGATAACTCTAATCCTTCTTTTAACTCCAGCATGCTTTCTCCTGGGTTCTTTTAAGAACATGATGAGTTCTACAAGGAAAATTCTTTTTTAAGCTTTTCTTAAAAGGAAACAGACTTCAGTTTCAGTTGGGAGGAAAAAGTGAAGTTGTAGTCAAAGGGAGACAGGCATGGAAGTGATTTATCATATTCAAGGCCCCCCAGTTAGAGAAACCAGAATAATGGACATTGAGAAGGCTTAGCCATCCTCCTTTTCTTTTTTTTTGGCCAATGTGTACAACATCCCTAGCTTATTGGAAAGGCTTAGTAAATTATTATTGAATTGACAAATGTTTGTGAGTTCACTTTTACCACGTTCAATTAAGAAAGAAAATTCCTGATCCCTTGCTGTCTTTTCTAAAATAGAATGGACTCCTTATAGAGATGAATTTAGCCTAAAAGTTTAGGTAATTGTTTATTTTGTATATATTTATTTTGTGCCTGTTGTGCTGGGGGAAGGGGTCCCATCAAAAAGATAAATCAGAATAGTTTGTGATGTGTAAGAGGGAGGCTTAGACGTTGCTCTAAATAAGGAAAGAGAGAATGGTGAACCGGTTAAGAGCCAAATGAATGAAAGTATTAGGAGCTTAGAACAGGGAAGACTTCAAGGAGGAAGCAGCTGTGAAAGACTGTTTTACCTGCTAAAGAGGAGGAGTTTCCTGGTCAAAGTAGCCTCGCGGAATCAGAGCATGGAGTATCAATAAATCTAGACAGAGGAGAGAAAAGAGAACCAGAGGAGAATTAATTGAACTCCCTGCATTAATGAGTTTAATGGCAAACGAGAAGAAGGAGGTCGGAATATTTCTGAAAGCCCAGGAACTTCTGTTTGGTTTCATGATCACCTTGAACAGGCTTCTATTTCCTGTAGCATTTCTCTGAGTGCATATTCTTGCAAACAAAAAACTGAAATTATAAAGTATTGAACACCCACCGCTTTGCGGTATGGAGGGGTGGGAGGGATGTGGCAGAGGACAGTCAAACACCAGGTTAGGCAGATTGGATTAGACCATTACGCTCTTTCTGACCGTATTGCCTTCCTTTCTACTGAAGAACTAGAATTTCTGAACCGATCAGTTGACATCACAAAGTTTGTGGGTGGAGTCACATTTCTGGTTTCAGGCCTGATTCAGCCACCTAGCACCTTGTGACCTTGCATCAGGGATCATGCGACCTCCTGACTCCTCAGGCTGGGAGACTGCATGTGAGGTGAGCCGTGTTCTTCTCTTCCCTTCACCTTCTCTCAGCAATTCCACTCAACAAAATTTTGCACATTTTTGCAATTCCCCAATTCTGGTGGAAACTGCCGGTGTCTGCACCTGCGGAGTCTCCTCTCTGATGTCCCATTTCCACTGTAACCTCTCCCTGCTGTCCTTGTCCACACAACAGCCAGTTATGGCTTTAAAATGTAAATTCAGTCACCTAGCTCCCTCGCTTAAAGCACTTCAGCAACTGCTTATCACAGGTAAAAAGTCAAGTTCAGATTCCTTGTCCTGCTCACACAGCCTGGAACATCTGGTATCAGCCCAGGTCAGGACGCTCTCTCATTCCACTCTCCAACCTCTCCTTCTGCCCAGACCTGCTATCCCCTGACTCCTCAGGAACCCCAGCATTTAGGGCAGTTGCACTGTTGTTCGTTCTGCCTCGAATATTCATCCCCCAAATCCTTCCTTGGCTGACTTGCTTTCTGTTGAGGGCTCAGTTGATACGGCCTGTTTCCTAACCATCAAAGCAACTCCTTCTCTCTGGCACTGTCATATCACCCAGATTTATTTTCTTCGTAGCATGTATCATTTTCTCCCATTTTATTGCTCTTTTATTTTGTATATTTTTAAAAATGTTGCCCCTTTGCCAATGCAGTTAGAATCTACCTTCAAGTGAGTTAGGACTTGGCTAAATGTTTTAGCCCTGTATCCTCAGAGCCAAGAATAATGCTCAGTGTATAGCATACACTCAATAAACAGGTGCCCAGTACCTGCTGGAGCATGTAAAATGTTCTTTACTGCTTACTTATTCAAGGTAATGTGCTCTAGGAAGTTTCTGTCACAAAGATTAATCAGGTATTGTTTGTGAGGGAGAAGAAGGGAAAAAAGGCATGACGCTAACTAAGACAAGGTAGAAAGTGGTGAGTTCCAAAGATTTAAAATTTTATGATCTTAGATGAGGCTTCATTTGGTGGGGCTGTCATTTAAAAAAAGCCATCATTAATGACCCACCCAGCTAGATTATTAGAAACCTCATTTATTTTTGACATGATTTCATATCCATGCCTTAAGCAGTGCTTCTGTATTTTTTTTTTTTTTCCCTGAAAAGAGGAGAGAAAAATCACAGACCTTAGGGGTTCTGGGACATAGCCGTGGGAAAACAACCATAAACCCAAGAATCCTTTGAAGTCTCAGATCTTACTTTGAAGATTCTTGCAGTTTTTGCCTCCTACCCTATAATACATCCACGTGGTAAAATGGATGCCCGCGGAAGATGTGCGGTGTGCGCCCCAGGGCCTCACATACCCCAGAAGCCAAGCTTCTGCTCCTGGGGACCGTACCCTTCAGTCTAAGAAACATAAAAGACCTTGTATCTTTTGCAAAGTTTATTCTTAGGAGAAGATGGGCTTCATTCATAAGAGTTTTCCCAACCAAAGCCTGTTGCTTAAAAGTAGATATAAAATGCTGGCATAAAAGCTTAACTCTTGAAGAAGGATGAGGGTGGTTAGAAGAATGGGCTGTTCTGGAAAAATGACTCACTGAGTAGCAGAGATGTAGGTTGTGTGGAGGTGACAAGTTGAGGGAGATGAGAGGCTTGGGGAGCGTTCATTACAGTGTCTTCAACTCCATCCCTATGGCTCCCTGGAGCATCTCTTGGCATCAGTTTATGATGTTAATTAATGCTTATGCGATAAGAGTTAAATTAAGTTCCTCAGACTCACTATACTAAGAGAAAGAAGTGTGTCGTACATTTTAGAATGGTTCTTACAAATACTATTTTTTAATGTTTAATTAGGCCCCTAAATCAGCTTGTTTCAGATAACTGGGGTCGGCGGGGGTGGGGGGGGGCGGGGTGGAGAGGAGAATGAATGAGAATATGAATAAAGCATTCAGATTCAACTAGATGGATTAAAGATCTGTGGCCTACAGGTGAGTTGGTAAAAAAAATGTTTCTGTAAATACTGGTTTCCTATATTCTCTTTTTGATCTTGAGCACAAGATTTATGAAAACTAATTTAGTTACAGTAAGGACAGTTAGAATCTCTTTTAGTATAAACAGTTAAAAAGTTGTGGTTAAAGAAGAACTCATCTTGTGTAGTGATTGAGCTTCAAGAGTTAATTAAATTGGATCTTTGTAAGCAGTGGAACCAAAATGCATGGGCCTTTTTTTGATATTTTCATTAATAACTGAGTTGGTCTCTTAGTAGACAGGCACATATAACCTGTCGGTTAAGGTGCATTTTTCTATTACAAGGTCACAAGTTTATCCCTCTTGAGTTTTTCTTCTTTCCTCATCTTACATGAGCATTAATATATCTTTAATAAAAGTAGTCAAAATTCTGAATGTCTTCTTATTTGGAAATTCAAGATAGAAGGAATCCTTCTTTGTTCTGATCTCATAACTGGTACTAAACACTGGTCCACAAATTTATGGAAACACATATAGTAAAGTTCCCCTTGGTATGCAAATCAGTTCGTAATATGTCATAGTTATTGCTGGATTCCTGTAACCTATAAATGGTTCCCAAGAAATTAAATTTTCATATATACCTATGTAACCCAAAGTAATCACTAGCACTCATTTACAAAGCTGAGTACCCAGAGCTTTTATCTTATCCTTTGTAAGGTCACCTAGTATAGCATGCATGGTAATCTTAATCTTTAAATAGTCCTCTAGTTCTTTAAGAGTAAACAGCTAGAAAGGGGCACATTGTGTTGCCATGGTTGCAGAGAATTGTTGATCACAACTACACTTTTAAACCTGAAACGGCACGGTGATTTTCACAGTGGCCTGCAATTGCAAGTTCATATAAAGCTTTCCGAAATAAGTCTTTCTCAGATAAAAATTTTCCACACTGGAGCTCTACAAAGGGTGATTATTTTGCAGGCTAAAGAAAATGTGTTAATTACTCGGAAGCGGATTCTAATTGAAAGATATAGGACTTCTATCGTGACCGCCCCTGGGATGGTGCCCCTGTTTGAGAAAGCAATTTCACAACATCTCTGAACTTCAGTGTTCCCATCTGTTAAATGGAGATGATTATGAACACCTCATGTTTGAAGATAAACAAATGGGAAAGTTAAAAGAAAAAAGTTATGGGATCTTTGAAGGAGAAAAGAAGAGCCTTATGTTAATTTGGAGAAACTTTGTGTAAAATTTACTGACAAATTTTAATTAGACACCTCATTCAGAAATTTATTTTTAACCTTTTAAGACCCAGTTATAAGTCTCTGTCCAGAGCAGTTTAACTTTTTCATTTATGTGATACAGCCAGGCGTAAGCAGACTGGTCATGAGTTTTTGATGCTCCTCCAGTATCACTTGTTCATTTAATTCAGCAAGCATTTATCTTACTCTACGCTGGGCTCAAAGGAGATAAAAGTAAAGGAGACATCACTGTTGCATTGATGCTGCTCCTAGTCTAGAAATGGAGAAGCAGGTAATAAAGAGACTTATAAGCCACATGATAAGCAGTGAATGGAGGCTTTTACAAATTGTTCTGGGGGTAGACAGGTGGAACCCACAGGTTTAGCAAGGGACTGATGTTTCACCTTTACCTAACATTCTGTAACACCTCTCTTACTGTATGACTTTTCATCATCGAAACAGACTATACCAATAGTAACCTATTTAAGAGTAAAGTTAGAGACACACATCACAGCAGTTGAGCTACATCAGTTTTTAAAGTGTAGACAGAAGCAGTAGGGAAAAGAAGTAATGTTTTTTGAACACCTGCATGCTAAATACTTTTCTATTCATTTTCATATTTTACTCCTGACAAAAACCCTGTGAAGTAAGAAGTATTCCATTTTTCAGATAAAAGAAACCTAGGCTCAAAGCAGTAAAATAAGTTGCCCAAGATTGACACGGTAATAGCCAGCATGGGTATGGCCTAGGTTGGTTTTTGTTTGGTTTTTTTCTTAATAAATGAAGCACTTATATACCCTTTACTAAATGCGAGACACTATCATAAATGTTTAATAAATCTGTACTTATTGGGAGTCAGACTCAAGTATGTCTTGCTCTAATTTCAGGGTCTTCCTAATTTCCGTGTGTACGTGTGTGCACGCGCGTGTGTGTGTGTGTAAAATTAGAGCAGGCAATGATGAATGCTTAACATACTGATGATTACAGAAGAGCTGAATCAAGTCAATCTTGGTTTTGTTCTCCAAAACATGTGCCTTTCCCTCAGTTGCTGATTGGGTACCGCAGTTCAAGGGCATGAGTTCGTACATCTGCTGACCTCTTACACCATCCCACACTCTGGGGCCACGGAGGTGAGGACGATGTTCCTGCTGTGAGATGCTTAGAGTCCAGTAGGAGAGACAGACAAGGACATAAACCGTTTGCAGGGAAACAGAATAAACATAGGCCTGTGTAAGCAAGTGTTATCTAATCTAGACTTCCCAGACTACTCACTTAATTACAGTTGTTTTGATCATTATATCAATTTATATTATTTGCATTTTTATCTTATAATTTTGTTAACATATATATCATTTTCATTGCATGTTAAACATTTTCCATGTATTTATTTATTTGAAAGAACGAGAGTTCTATGTTTACAGACTCTTTCTTTCTGTGAGTTCAAAGCACTTCCATGCATATCAAATTACTGATCATCACAGCAGAGTAACAAGGAGTGATTAAATTCATATCTTCTTTTAAAATTAGAAGCCACCAATAAAGATTAGAGAGGAATCAAAGGTTTTCTTAATTGTGATGGTTATTTTAACATTTATTGCAAGAGCTTAAAAATTAGTTTTACCCTAGCTGTGTTCTTCCACACCGTCTTTTCAAATCAAATGACTAAAAAGAGAGACTAACTTCCCTATTAACATTTGAAAAATTTTATTTATCTCAAGGTAAACATAAATATACTTTCCTCCGTGTTTACTGTTCTTTGCCTCTTTTTGTTTTACCATGCTCATCATCATCTTCATAATGACTTTTTACTGTTGGCCAGACAGACAAATTGAGGTTGGGTGTCACATGTCCCAATGTCACGTGTCACTCAATTAACAGATCCTTTGTCATTTTGCTCTATACCAGATTAAAATAATAAGTCTTCTGTTTCTGTTTTCCAAGAGCCTTAAAGTATATTGCTTCTGAATCACATTATTTTTCTATTGCAGTATGCATAGTTAACATCTGAAAAGTTGATATATTTTATTAAGACTATATAATGTTCCCACTTATCAGTTGCAGGCTTTTTTTTTTTTTTCCTTTGTATTTTATTGTTATTAACTTACTACCCTTTGAGTTTTTACTTTAAAAATGAGAACAGTTTGTCCTTAAATTTAAATCTCAAAATCCCTTATCTTGTGTAGACTCATTTCAATAGTAATTTGAGATGAACATCTCCACAGACTGGTCTAATGAAATAAGTGTATTATTATTATTCTTTTTAGCTTTTCCCATGAGGAGTAAGCAATTTTCTGAGCTCTCTCAGTGATGTGTCTTATTCTGCTACACAAATTCTCCTCTACCTGATATGTAATCTTTTACCTCTTTGCTATTGAGATTTTTATAGATGTACTCTTATGGTGTTCTGAGTGCTTCGAATCACAATTGTTGATCTACTTTTATTACTATTAAACTCTCAGAGGCACATCAGCTACAGTTGTGCCTGCCATTCTTCATTTATTGATGACAGGTAAAAGGTCAGGTGCAGCATTAAAAATTCTGCAAATGGAACAGGAAAACTCTGCACTGTCTGGCAGATTTTGAATCACAGGCTACTTCTGGCCCTTTCTCCCTCTCAGACCTCATCTGCCTCCCTTGCGCCCTTTCCCACTGTGTTCCAGCCACACTGGTGGGCTTCCCTGTTCCTTCTACACAGCAGCCTCAGTCCTGCCTGAGGGCCGTTGTCTAGGGTGTTCCCTCTGCCTTCTCCTCCCTGTTAATCACATCTCAGCTTAAGTGTTACCTCCTTAATAATACTATTCATGCAAATCATCAAGAAAGGGACGGCCACACGCTTTGAAAAACACGCCCTAGGGAAGGAACGATGAATTTAAGAGGAGGAAATTCAGAAGTTTTAGAGTTGTGTGAAAAGATTTTCTAAATTCTGAGATGTCAGAGCACGTCAATTTAAAAAACGGGCAGATGTGAACTGCTGGTGGGAGCACAGAGTGGTGTGCTTCTAACTTCTAACGTCCTGTAAAGAAGTCAGGCATTGGTCAAATTATTCTTCTTGTAGATTCAGAGAGCAACTTTCTGCTTCTACTCAGGAACTGAAAAAAATCATATAGCTCAGTTAGCATTCATGTTTGAGGATGTTCCTTTCAGTATTCTTCAGACGTCTGGAATGTTGGAAGCAACCTTGGACCCATTACTGGGTCAGAGGATAAGTAGACAGGTGGTTGACACCCATCACGGAGTATGTACAGAGGTTAGAAGGCACAGGTAAAAGGTGGAGTAGAGATAGGTGTTAAAATAGTGCCTGGTGAAAAAAAATTAAGAGAGTTAGATATATAACACAGTATCATTTATGAAAAACTAAAGTACATAAACGAAATCTCTGAGCATGTTCTGGACTTTGATCTTGGTGATAGTTGCACAGGTATATACAGATGTAAAAACTCACCCTGTTGTGCACTTACAATGGTGCACTCTGTGGATGAATGCTAAACCTCAATTCAAAAATTAGGGAATTAAACCCTGTTCCTGAGCACCCTGTCCAAAGGAGTTCTCTCTCTCGCACCTTCTGACACTTTGCTCATAGCAGCTCTCATCAAATGATATGATTCTGATATAAATTTTTGTGTCTGTTAATTAATAGAGTATCTTCCACTACTAAAATATAGGCTCCCTGAGAACAGAGAATTCCTCTAACTTGCTAGTTACTATACACTCACACATATACTGGCACTGGATTCTCTCTGTCTTGATAGGCTATGCAATATCCTCTCTACCTGATACCTAGTCTTTTGGTTTTTGTTGTTGAGGTTTATGTAGAACGCACTTTTATGATGTTCTAAGGGTTTAATGACTCCTGAATAAATGTTTCTTGGGTGAATGAAGGAAAGAAGAAAGGAGAGAGGGAGTGTGGGAGGGATAGAGGGTAGGAGGGAAGCAGAAAGGGGAAAAAAGGAGGAAAATAAATAAGGAAGGAAGGGAAAGAAAGGATAAGGAGGGAAGAGGTGTCAGTAGAACAAGGAGAGCCATCGGCCTTCTCCCCTTGCCTTGTCACCTCTAATCCTCTCCACCGGTAACCCTCCTTGGCCCAAGCACGGCCCTCTCCATTAGAGTAATGCTTTTTAATTAATCCCCCTGAATTAAATACTCTACATTCCTAGACCCTGGTTTAGACTCTGTCCTTTTTTTCTCCCCTCTCTCCTTCCTCACTTCCCCCTCCCTCTTACTTCCTCTTCTTCCCTTTTTCCATTCCTTCTCATCCCCTCTTTGTCATTCCACAGCCGATCTCTACTTAACATGAATAAAGTCACATAACAATTCTCATCGAAATTAGAGGGCACTGTCTTTCTCACAAATCTAGTAGGAGAGTGGAAAATAATAATACAAGGAATAAACTATACTAATAGCTAACATTTATTGAGCATTTAATTTGAGCCACTGAGGTATATATTCAGTTATTTAATCTTCACAACAACCTCATCAAGGTCAGGGTATTATTTTCTCCATTTCACAGATAAGGACATGGAAGCTCAGAGATAGTAAGTTAGGTGACCTTGCTCAAGGTCATGTAGTTGATGGGCAGCAGAGTCCGAGTTGATGCTCTTGAGCACTACTTAACATTGACTCCCAACCCAGGAAACAGATATTTACTGTTTACAGAATGTCCACATTCTTAGCAATTTTATGTCTATGATAATGATATGCCTTCATATGTTCTTTAATCTGAACCCATATCATTTTAAGGAGGAAACGTAGTTAGGCAAGGATAGATTATTCATGTGGAGCCTGTTTCCATTAAACAGGGCTGCGAACTTCAGCGTGAATCCCATGATGATCATAATGTTTTATTGGGCTGCCAAACCCAAAGTTATTAAAACACCTTCATTCATATCACAGGCTGTTACGTGTTTAATTCCTCTGGTAAGACCCATCTCCCGTAATGCATGACCACGAATGGGCTCTTATTATACTTTGATAAATAGAGTCGTGGCAGAGAAACTAATAAACGTGAAAGGGGATACTTTCAGAGCGCACGATGCCTTTATAATCCTACCTTTTTGCCTAAATTAACGTTTGTAACATAACTCTGATGGCTCAGTTATGTTTACCCGTTTGTCTGAACACTGCTAAATCTGACTTTTATTGTTATCCCATTACCACCTTTATAATGGTGTAATCTGTGTCGGGAAGGCGTCTGTAAGTGTTAAGTAGGGATCTGAAGAACAGGTGAGTGGGTGGATACTGTGCCCTCCGGGAGGAATCAGGCTGGCCCAGGTTGCCTGACAGGCTGAGGTTGGTCTGTTCATGACAGTGATGACAGTGACCTTGTGCACTTCTCGGAGGAAGGACTCCTTTCCTTCTGGGACTTCTGCTTTGTTTCTGGTGCCTAATTTTTAGACTGGACTGTGGAGCTCCCAAATGGGTTGAGTCTATTTCTTGAATTTTTTTTTTTTTTCACAATGCAGCTCAAAGCATTCTGGGGCCTCATGGAAGAAAGAACATTGACATAGAAAACTGTGGAATCAGAACCAATTATTCTGTCATGAAATAGCCTTTTCTCCAAAAAAAGCAGACTCTCAGCGGAGAGAGAAAGTATAAAATGGCACGCTGTTAGGGCTGTTTAACATTTTTCTTCTATTTAGTCAAACCCTTTAACAAAAGCTGGCATTCTGGGCCTCTGTCCCACCCAGGTCAAATACTGAGGGATCTTGGAACCCAGCTCTATTAGAGCTCTAAGTCGATGGTCAGGGTAATGCTCCTTAATGAGATCAACTTGGCTAATAAATGACAATTTTGTTCTTAGTACTTCACAAAGTACTCTTTGAAGGTCATTGCATATAATTCCTGGTACCATTTAGCTACAGTCAGAGGGGAGACATGTGAATAGGGGATCAGTTTAAAAGAAGAGATCTGAAGAAAGGTAGGGGTGTATGTTGACTCCTATAAGTTATCATCATGCTTGTTCCCCAGAATCTTAATTACATCTTCCAGGAGCGCCTTATTTATTTCAGAGAGAATAATAAGGCTTCCTTCCAAGTCGTTAGGCTCGGAATCTAAATTTTAGGCCTTCAATTTCTCTCTTTTATCTTTGGCATATAGAACAGGCTTGGATTAAAGAGGGAAAAGGGATAATGGTGGCAAGTCTGAGTTAGTGGGTGCGAAGCTGCTTAGATTTTAAGAGCAGGGACTTGGGGACCAGGCTCCTTTCAACTTTGCTTTCCTCCCTTACTATGTATGAGATCTCACTTAACCTTTATGGGCCTCAATACTCTCATCAGTAAAATGGGATTAAAATTACTAAGAGATACTCTTCTCATGTACGTACTACTTCTCAGAGCATAGCATAAAGCACAAAAATAAAGTCATGGCCCTTATGTGAGTTATTTTCTTTTTACCATGTTTGTAAGGAGTGGTTTTTAAATAGACTATAAGACTCAGAAATACTCGTCCCATGAGAAAGGGGGATACCTGTTTCCTCTCATGTAACTAGTAAACTCTTCCTTTATTGAGCAGCTTGTTAACTTCCCAAAATAATCCAACCTGTTAATTCAGTGACAATATCAGGGTAATTTAATTTAATTTAGTCTTTCTGCAAATGTTAAAGCTAATGTAATTCCATAAGTTTATCTGTAAATTATCTACTTTAACATACAATAGTTGAGAGATAAGGGTCAATAGTTTTAAGAGTTAAAATTACATTTTAGATGCCTTAATTTCTTCTGCCAATAACTTGCATACAAAGTCAGTTGAAGCTTCACATTAACAGACTGAATCCAAACTGAAAAATTAATCAGTTGTTTGGGATAACTACCAAGAGTATGTATACTGATCTCTAATATAGAAAACAGAGGGAATTAGCTTCAATAATCAAATTAAAACTAACCTAAGAGATGAAAAAAGGAGCGTCTGATGGACTGAGCCATCCTTTTCTCTGAAGTAAGTGTAAGTAAAGGATAAATCCTTATAAAATCTGATTTCCCTGATTTTATCCAGGACTTCCTGCCACGTGGCCTACAAGAGTGCTTTCTTTGTTGAGATTGTAAAGGCCAGTCAGTTTTCTCTTGCCTGTGTGCCTGTAGGCAATTTTGTGAGATGTCCTGTGAAGAAAAATGGGTAACCTATATTGTGTATCCAAAGACTATTTTAGCTGCCCCTTAGAATAGAACTTTTCAGGAAACACTTGTTAAATATAAAAATTAGGATTTATTTTAAAACCTTTTTGTGGGGTAGGAAAGTTTTTAATAAAGATAAATATATTCCTGGGTTGTAAAAGCTATTTTCTGTCTATGTTTCTTTTCCTTTTTAAAACAATTATGAAACATCTGAGTATTCATATGCTATACTTTTTCTGACGCTGATTTTTTGAGCCATATTTAAAATACTTGAAATTCTAAAATCAGTCATTTGACAGCCACTCAGTTTGACTGTATCTGATCATAAAAATTATATAATTAATATTTCCAAGCTGTTCAATATACTCAATAAACTTCTAACGTGTTAAGTTCTCATAAACATTTGCAATGTAGACTTTTATTTAAATTCATGTTCCTTTTAAAATTTGTCCATATTAATTTATTTGTTTTTTACTATCTGTTAGGTGCCTACCTTTTGAGGAACACTAGGCTAATTTTAATTCAGTGATACGGTTTTTATCAGAAACCATCCTGGCACTGGGATGGGCTATTTTCTGGCTATTCAGAGAGCCTAGAAAAAAACCATCCTGACTCAGCCGTCAGCCAGGAGAACTAATTTGGCCTGATCATCTGCCTTTAAACATTCTCCCTTTAACCCCAGGATGACAATTCATCAGCTAAAGAAAAGTAGAGAACGTTCTTAATTACTGGGGTCCCATTTTATGTGTATGATATTAGAATATTAAATATAAATTGTTTCTTTTCTACCTGTGTCATTATGTCATCATCAAGGTTCACAAGTTGAGTGGGATGGGGACCTGTTCTCATTTTTCTTTTATTTATTTAATTTCTTTTTGGCTGCATTGGATCTTCGTTGCTGCGCGCGGGCTTTCTCTAGTTGCGGCGGGCGGGGCCTACTCTTCGTTGCGGTGTGCGGGCTTCTCATTGCGGTGGCTTCTCTTGTTGCGGAGCATGGGCTCTAGGCGTGCGGGCTTCAGTAGTTGTGGCACGCGGGCTCAGTAGTTGTGGCGCACGGGCTTAGTTTCTCTGCGGCATGTGGGATCTTCCCGGACCAGGGCTCGAACCGGTGTCCCCTGCATTGGCAGGGGGATTCTTAACCACTGCACCACCAGGGAAGTCCCTTTAACCACTGATTTTTTTTTTTTTTTGGCCGCACCGTGCGGCTTGTGGGATCCCCCACCAGGGATCAAACCCAGGCCCTCGCGGTGAGAGCGCTGAGTCCTAACCACTGGAGCACTAGGGAATTTCCTCTGTTCTCATTTTCATTTAATATCTGTATACATCTCAAAACAATGGCACACAGATGAGCATTTAACCAACAGCCCTTGCAATTTTAAAGGCAAAACCTTCTCTCAATATCCTCATAGATGTGAGGAGGTACTTCTTTGACTTAAGATTACAGACAGTCAGTTGATATTTAGAAATGATTATTCCCATTTGGAAATATTCCAAGAACAAGTTAGAAATAGAACTCCAATTCATTGCTAGCTTTCAGCACTCTGCAGAGCCGCGTACCCACTCCCCAGCTCACTTGACACCACCTGTACTGTGAAGCCTCGCTTTTGTGGCACACTTAGCTCATCTGATTAATTGAGCAGAAAGGATGCTGCATTTTGTCATGCTTGCATTTTGATTATTTCTCCACATCAGTGTTCGGTCCTATTACCTTTCTTTTCAAGTGAGATCAGATTTCAGCACACTTACCTTGGCTTATATTTTCTCTTAAGAGTAAACTTTAATCTTGTTTGTACTATATAATGATTTTAATCTGCTCTGTCCAGTTCTGTCCATTCTTTTGTTTGAGGAAACTTTTTATTCTTGCCAAGTTCCCGTTCTGTTTTTCATATGTGATAGTAATTATATATCCAGAAGCGCATATCTCAGCGTCTCCTAAAAGTACATCAAAACACTGTCAACAAGCAACTCCCACCGCTCAACCTAGCTGGTTATAGGAGTCAAATATCTTCGTGCACGCCATCATTTTAGAGCTTCTCACTGTTCATAAAGCATAGACACTTGTTTGACACCTGTTTGCCTTGCCCTCTGCTACCAGCATCTTAAGCACTTCCGGTTGGTTTGATCTGCTCCCTAGATCTGCCAGTGAAAATTATACCTTTACTGCTTGGATCTGGATGGGCTTGTTCACTGCAGTGTCTGTGTGATGCAGTCCTGCCTCTCTGCTTCCTCCACAAAACCTGCGTTTTGCATGTTTAACTTCTTTGTAGGATCCCCACAGAGGACAGTCAAACAAGAGCAAAACAATAGCTACAGACATTTACTGAACCCTCACTAATTGTCATGCATGCCTGTAAATACTTTGTATGTATCTCTTAATTAATCCACAACCAAAACTATGGGGTAGGTACTACTATTATCTTTATATTACAAACAAGGAAACTGAGGCATAGAGAAGAAAAGAGCCTTGCCCCTTGGTTACATAGCTTTAGGTACCAGAACCAGGGATGGATCTCAGTCATGGTTTATTGCTGTTGTTTGTTTCTTCCAATAACTTTTGTTTTTAACCTCTACCCTAGACTGTCTTTTCTTAAGAAATAAAACTTGTAAAGGAGAATATTTAAGGGATAAAAGGAATCTGAAACACCCATAGTCTTCAACCCTTTTGAATTTATGGATTCATCTTAACTGTCAAAATTTTACTATTGTCACATGATTTAGACACTACACAGAGAAGACAGCCCTGTGTAGTGGGTTAGGCTCTGTTCCACATTGCGTGGATTCAAATCCTTCTAACATTACTTATTACCTGGGACTTCCTTAATTGTCTTAGTTGCCTCGTCTGTGTAAAATGTATGTTAGTAGTACTTGCCTCATAGACTTTTGTGAAGATTAAATAAGGTAATATGTTTAACTTGCTAAGAGCAGTATCTGGCTCGCAGTAGGTACTCAGCTATTTCTATTACTTTTTGTATTTTCGAGAGAGAAAGTACATGATACCCAAAAGTCACAGTGACTTCAGTAACACTTTTTAATTGAATATATATTTTTGTTAATCACAGTATGGCTCTCACATTTTAAATAGCAGGATCTGTTTATATATTTTGTAATGTAAAATTTGTTTGATCTCTCCCACCAAGTAGATGCATGTGGATTCTCTCATCTTATGGCAATTCCCAAAGAACCTGTATCCTATAGGTTAGCAACCAGGGCAATCTCGTACAACCCACAGGTTGGCATCCAGGGCAATCTTACGCGACCCTGTCATTTTTCATATCAGAGAAGAAACTGAGACCAGAGATTTTAAATGAATTTACCAAAGGCACGTACCTAGGATGAGAGAAAGTCAAGTTTAAACCTCAAATCCTAAGACTCAATGCAGAAGCACTTCCTTCTTTCGAAGGTGCCCCCATAAACTTATTTCAGGCTGTTCTTCCAGTCAGAGAGACAGCTTGGTCAAACAGTGTTATGTCCTTAAACAGTACTTCAGGCTTTCTTAGTTTCCTTTATCCACGTTATATTTGCTGCTTCTCCTTGTTAAGAAATAGAGAAGCTTCCCTTCATATCTTCATGTATAAGAGGCTGAAAGGAAATTTGGAGAAATGACAGAACAGGTTCCATGTTCCGTGTAACCGTAACCATTACAAGTCACCTGGGACCTAGGGGTCGATGACCAAATCCTTAGGGCTAAGACCCATCATATCGCCTTCTTACATGTTCTCTGGTGAATAAGTGGTGCAAAAAGAGATTCTCTAACTGGAATTCGAAAATCTTTCTCCGAAGAAAAGTGATAAAATTTATTATTTTTATCAGAGCCCAAGTATTGTAAGTGTCTATGGTCGACAGAAATAAAATACAGCTCTGATCTGGAACATGGTGCACCAAGTACTCTTTGATTTAACACATTCACATTGAAAGCTAGAAAAGTCCTTCATCGCGTGCCAGCTGAAGGTCAACTAATTGAATTAATAAAATAAAGGAATGAGAGAAATAAACATGCTCCTAAATCTCCCAGAAGATATGTTGTTGAAGTAAAATGTGGTAAAACAAATATGAGCAGTTTCAGTAATTCCCAGAGCCTTATACAACATATGGTCTCAAAATAAGACAGCAAAACTGTCTAGAAGCAGAGGACAGGCATCCCTCACAGTAACTAGATACACAGTGAAACAGATGCTACTCTTGCTTATAACAGAATATTAGCTGCTGAAATGTAATTGGCAGAAGAGATCTTTATATCACCTCAGGTAATGTAAAGGGGAAAGAATCAAAGTAAGCAGGGTAAATCAGCAGGACAACTTGTTTAATATGAATTTATTCTGAAAATGAAAATGCAATATTGTTAGGGAGAATAAAAAGAAGATGTAATATTGAATTAGAAGTTAAAGGAATGAAGTTCAGTGTCCTTCTCGTTGAAAGAGGATCAATGAACATTTATGTCAAACACATTACAATTTCTAGATAAGTTTATTCTTGACTTTGATCAAGGCCAGATCTAACGCTTTTATACTGAGGATCTACATATTTGCTTCTTGGAAAGAAAAGCTTTTCATCTTGTTGGCTGAAGAATACTCACGTGATTGCTGCCGTTCCTTTTCAAGAGGAGACCTGTCTCCTTTATTAGAAGCGCTTTATAGAGAAATGTTTGAAGGAGTGAGCAGGTGGTGGTTTTGTATTTCTTTGTGTTGTTTCCGGTAAATATATTTAGAGCCAAAAAGAAAGAGCCAGTGCTCTTTAACACTTCTGTATAATTGTTTCTTGTTGGAAAAAAGCAAAAGGAAAGAAATTAATTAAAGTTAGTAAACATAAAATTTACTGCATTTTAAGGACAATTGTCAGTAGAACTGCCTAGAGGCAGACCTCAGAGGTACTGCGGGTTTGGTACAGACCACCACAATAAGCAAATAGTGCAATAAAGTGAATCACACGAGTTTTTTGTTTTCCCAGTACATATAAAAGTTATGTTTGTACTAGGCTATGTTTTAATAAGTGTGCAATAGCTTTATTTCTACTAACTTTTTTTTTTTTTTTTTTTTGGCCGCACCACGCGGCATACAGGATCTTAGTTCCCCGACCAGGGGTTGGACGCACGCCCCCTGCAGTGGAAGTGTGGAGTCTTAACCACTGGACCTCTAGGGGAGTCCTAGCTTTATTTCTAAAAAAAAAAAAAAAGTTTTAACCTTAATTTAAAAACATTTTATTGCTAAGAAATGCCAACCATCATCTGAGTCTTCAGTGAGTCATAATCTCTTTGCTGGTGGAGGGTCTTTCCTTGATGCTGATGGCTGCTCACTGATCAGGGTGGTGGTTGGTGAAGGTTGGGTTGGCTGTGGCAGTTTCTTCTTAATGAAGTTTGCCTCATCAATTGGCTCTTCTTTTCAAGGATGATTTCTTTGTAGCATGCAGTACTGTTTGATAGCATTTTACCCACAGTAGAACTTCTTATCAAAATTGGAGTCAGGCTTCTCAAACCCTGCATCAACCAAGTTTATGTAATATTCTAAATCTTTTGTTGTTGTTTCAACAGTCTTTATAGTATCTTCACCAGGAGTAGATTTCTTCTCAAGAAACGACTTTCTTTGCTTATCCATAAGAAGCAACTCTTCATCTGTTAAAGTTTTATCATGAGATTGCAGCAATTCAGTCACATCTTCAGGCTCCGCTTCTAATTCTAGTTCTCTCACTGCTTCCACCACAGCTGCAGTTACTTCCCTCACTGAACTCTTGAATCCCTCAAAGTCATTCATGAGGGTAGGAATCCACTTCTTCCAAACTCCCGTTTATGTTGATATGTTGACCTCTTCTCATGAGTCATGAATCTTCTTAATGGCATCTAAAATGGTGAATTCTTTCCAGAAGGTTTTCAATGGACTTTGCCCAGATCCATCAGAGGAATCACTATTATGACATCTTTGGCCTTGCAAAATGTATTTCTGAAATAATAATACTTGAAAGTTGAAATTACTCCTCGATCCGTGGGCTGCAGAATGGACGTTGGGTTAGCAGGCATGAAAACAACATGAATCTCATTGTACATCTCCATCAGAGCTCTTGGGTGCATTGTGAAGGAGCAGTAATATTTTGAAAGGAGTCTTTGTTTCTGAGCAGTCGGTCTCAACAGTGGGCTTAAGGTATTCAGTCAACCCTGTTGTAAACAGATGTGCCATCATCTAGGCTTTGTTGTTCCCTTTATAGAGCACAGGCACAGTAGATTGAGCATAATTCTTAAGCCCTAGGATCTTCAGAATGGTAACTGATCATTGGCTTCAACCTAAAGTCACCAGCTGCATTAGCCCCTAACAAGAGAGCCAGCCTGTCCTTGGAAGATTTGAAGTCAGGCATTGACTTCTCTTCTCTGACTATAAAAGTCCTAGGTGGCATCTTTTTCTAACATAAGGCTGTTTCATCTACATTGAAAATCTGTTGTTTAGTGTAGCCACTTTAAATTATTATTTTAGCTAAATCCCCTGGATAACTTGCTGTAGCTTCTACATCAGCCCTTGCTGCTTCACTTTGCACTTTTATGTTTCCGAGACGACTTCTTTCCTTAAACCTCCTGAAATAAGCTCTTTTAGCTTCAAACTTTTCTTTTGCAGCTTCCTCACCTCCCTCAGCCTTCATAGAATATAAGAGAAATTAGAGGCTTGCTCTGGGTTAGGCTGTGGCGTAAGGGAATATTGTGGCTGGTTTGATCTATCCAGACCACAAAAACGTTCTCCATATCAGCAGTAAGGCTCTCTGGCTTTTTATCATCCATGTATTCAATGGACTGGCACTGATAATTTCCTTCAAGAACCGTTTCTTTGCCTTCACAACTTCCTAACCGGTGCAAGAAGCCTAGCTTCTGCCTGTCTCACCTTTCCATGTGCCTTCCTCTAAGCTTAATCATTTCTACCTTTTGATTTAGAGTGAAAGACATGTGACTCTTCCTTTTCCTTGAATATTTAAGAGTCCGTTGTAGGGTTCTTCATTAGCCTAATTTCAATACTGTTGTGTCTCAGGAAAGAAGGAGGCCTGAGGAGAGGGAGAGAGACGGGCGAATGGCGGGGTGGGCGGGTGGTGGTGCAGTCAGAACACCGATTGGTAGGGGAAATTTCCCTCCTCTACTCTTCGTAAGTTCTTGTGGCTGCACTAATAATAAAATTGACACAAGATAGAATAACAAGAGGAAAAGAAACACATTTTAATTCGTGTGCGCAAAGGTCTCATAGAAATGGGACCTAAGAAGTGGCCAAAACAAGCAGCTGTTATAATTTTTGGAAAAAGAAACAGTAAATTTGAGAAGAATTGACAGGGCAAAGAAACTTATGCTTTGGGTTCTTCATTAGTGAAGAACTTAAAGTGTGGGCTTGGGGTAGTTAAATAACAAAGTAACAAGGTTTGTTTATACAGGCTTCTTGGCCCAGGATTCCTGTCTCTGGTGATAAGGGCGTCCTTCTACCTCTAGATACAGGGAATGTACCTTTCACATGAGAAATGTATTTCCTGCTTTCAGGGAGATAGAAAAGAGGCTCAGAGTGTACCTCTTGCATTGGCCATTTAATGTAATTCAAAATAATCAGTATGCCATTGAGGCATATTTTGGGGTGGCCTGCCCTGGGCCCCAGTAGCTTGCTGTCTTATGTGGATGCCCTAAACACTTAGAGTAGTAACATCAAAGATCAGTGATCACACTTCCCCATAATAACTATAAAAATAATGAAAAGTTTGAAATATTTCAAGAATTACCAAAATGTGACACAGAGACAGGAAGTGAGGAAATGCTATTAGAAAAATGGCCCCAACAGACTCACATAACACAGGGTTGCCACAAACTTTCAATTTGGAAAAAATAGGATATCTGTGAAGCAAAATAAAGTGAAACTCAATAAAGCGATGTATGCCTTTATACACGTGTTATTTAGCATAGCAGGCAGGGAAACGTGAAGTGGTCTAAAAGCTGTTTTTCTGACTTTGTCATCTATCACTTTTCTGAAAGCCTGCAAACTACGGTCTATATTTGACTTGAACCTGAGGCGGCTGTGAAATCTCCAGTGCATATCCTTTAGTGCCTAAAGAAATTGGCATTTATAGAGCCCTACAGATTTGAAGGAAGGGAATTACTTTTGGTGATTGATTCCTTTGGGCCTTGTTTTTTGTTACCATGTTTATTTCAGTTATTCAGGCATAATTGCACATCCTTCCATAATCAAATACTTATTTGATTTGGATTCATTTGATTTTGGTTTGATTTATTTGATTTGTTTTTTTAATCAGGTGACTTAGGACTATTTTAGTAGTATAATTTATAATAGAACCACCACTTTCTAAAATGTGTTATTCAGAAAAGCTAGATCAGGAAGGGTGAAGATCCGTTTTAAAATACATTTTTAAATGGTATTTAACCCTATTTTGATGAACAGTTTGATATGTTACTAATAGTTAAGTAGTAGTACTACTTTGTGTGTGTGTGTATGACAGAGTGTGGGTTTGAGTGTGTGTTTGTGTGTGTCACTGGAGGCTGGACAGGGAGGGAAGGAGAAACATTAATTTCTCCAGCTTCCTGAGGACTCATTTGTTGTCCTCAGTTGGAAGACCCCTGTGACTTGGCGGAATGACTTTGTCTTCTGCTAATAACTTCATTTCTATTTACCAGTAAAAATGAACATTTATTCTGCTTTAAAAAATCACCCACATGGCAAGAAGGGAAATATCAAGTCCCCGTGACATTCCTTAAGGAAATCATTTTAATTTTCATAAAAGAAAATGAGACCTGATGAGGAATGGACAGAGTTATTGTGATGCTGCCCCTTTATTCGCTAGCCCTTAATTATTTCATTTATTTTATTGCACATTTTTCCCCCTCCATAGACTTCTTTTGTAGTATTTGCAACCCAGTGAAATCCCTCTCTGGAATTAGCTTCTGAGAGTTGATGTGCGAATTATAACCCAGAAGCACCACCTTTGGATTCATTAAAGGGTGGGCTTCTTGTAGTTAGCTTGTACTGAAGAAAATTTCCATTTTGCAAGGGCAGTGTAAATTTTGCATATCATTTTAATAAGCAAGGCAGGTCAATCAAATTATAATTGGCTCCAATTAGCACTCCCATGAGCTGTAGGACTCTTTACCTTCTCCTGGACTGCACTTAAAAAGAAAATGTTATTTACTGTCACTGAAGTCATAAAAAAATGTCCATTATTCAGTATAAGTGATGAAGCAAGTGCAAACCTGGCCAGAAGGATTTGGCATATATTTAAGATGTGTGCACCAAAGTGCACATTGTACAAAGCATTTTCTTTTAGCTGCACAAGCAGGTGGTGGCAGCGAAGCTTCTAGTGTTGGCAACATTTGGGTTTAGAGCTAATCTTAAACTCGCTTTCTAACATTTTCAGGGTCTCTGAACTCCTCTGGAAAGGTACATTTAAAAAAAATTTATTTATTTATTTATTTATATTTATTTTTGGCTGTGTTGGGTCTTCGTTTCTGTGCAAGGGCTTTCTCCAGTTGCGGCGAGCGGGGGCCACTCTTCATCGCGGTGCGCGGGCCTCTCACCGTCGTGGCGTCTCTTGTTGCGGAGCACAGGCTCCAGACGCGCAGGCTCAGTAGTTGTGGCTCACAGGCCTAGTTGCTCCGTGGCATGTGGGATCTTCCCAGACCAGGGCTCAAACCCGTGTCCCCTGCATTAGCAGGCAGATTCTCAACCACTGCGCCACCAGGGAAGCCCCCAAGGTACATTTTAATAATAAAAATGAGGAAGCCCAGAAGAAATGCATTATATTCCCAAAGTCTCTTCTACCTTAAGTTCCGACTCTGCCATTTTGGGGCGCTCTTCCTGAATTGAGTGTCAGCACGATACCAGCAAGTCCTCATACGAGCTGGGGAATAAGTAATTGCAGTTTGGGTCTGTGGCATGAAGATCTTGTCATGTCCTTATAAAGCATCACGGTAACTCCATCCTGTCCTTATTAGACCTCATCTTCTCTAATGAGTGTCTGAACCACTTTCTGTAGCAATGCCTTGCTTCTTTAGCACCCTCGCAAAGGAAGTATGTCGTTAAATGGCTTGCCGATGTTTTGGCTAGTCCGTCTCCGCGTTAACCCCAAATCATTGCTAGGCATCAGGTATTGAGTGTCCTTGTACTTAGCTCGCACTTGTATTTCCTCATCTTGAAATTTCCTCGCAGCAAGGAGACAGTCCCAGCAAAACAACTTGAACTAAGGATGAGAGAGAGGAGGTTCACTGGATAAATAAATAAATACATGTTCTTCCTGAGAAAAAGGAAGACTGTGTATATACAAGCAAAAATACAAATGGCCTCTAGAGGGCACCACACATTTTTGCCTCAACAAATACGGAAGAAAGAGCTTCACTTTGGCACCGTATCAGTTTTAGCAGCCAAGGTACCAGGAGAGAGATGAAGGCACTCGTTAGGAGAGGAGCTTCCCTGGCAGAAGCCTAAAAATGAAGACAAGGATGTCAGTGCCTAGTGCAGTCAGAATGTGATGGAAGATGCGGGTACCCACTGAAAATACTCCCCATTCCTAAAAGAAAATAGTAGAACTAAAAGTGGTGGTCACAGGGCTGCATTATTTCTTGGAAGCTTCTATTACACAATGTAATGGCTGGTATGTAGTCCCTAATGGTAGCGACTAAAGCAAGAGAGAGAAACAAAGAAATGTAGAGTACAAGAGGCTAATGGTCTTGCATGACCTTTGTGAAATATTTTTTCACAAAGGTAGGACAATATGACAGCCCTGTAAAGAAGAGAGGAGTAAAAACAAATAAGACAAGAGATCTTAAAAGATTGCCAAACTCATAATTTGGTCTAGAGATAATATTAACCTAGAACAAGAGTCAACAACATTTTTCTTAAAAGATCAGATAAATCTTTTAAGCTTCATGGGCCATGTAGTCTTTGTCGAAGCTACTCACTCTACTCTTACAGCCTGAAAGCAGCCCTAGACAATAGCCATTGAATGGGCGTGAGTTTGTTCCAAAAGATGTAGTTTACAAAGCAGGCAGCAGTCTGGGCTTGACCTCCTAGTTATTCCTTGCTGACCCGTGGTCCCCCAAGTATGAAAGGAGGAAAGAAATGTCACCTTTAGTGTTTTCCCTCCCTGATCATTGTTCTCCTAATCTTAGGACCTTCACAAGCCAGGCTTGTTAGTACTCTGAATCAGAATGGATTAGGCAGACATTTATGGGCTAAACAAGGAAACCTATATACATAATATTGTCACCAAAGCAACAACTTACAAAAAAGCTTTTGAAAGACAAGACACTGAAATGATAGAAGTGGTGATAGATGCCTTCTGCTTCAAGGTATAGACTTTTCATTCCTAACCATTGATCTGTTCTTCTTTGAAACTTAAATTGTCTTCAGTTTTCTACATTTTAGATTGTTGAGTGTGTCCCAGACCCTCCATCAGTGTGGTGTCATGTGTAAGCTCTATAGCAAAATTTCCTTCCCAACTTGTATGAATCAGTTAAAATCAAGATAAAAATCTTGAGTGACATCAAGCAAGCTCTCAGACCCTTTTAAATATGTTTTATTTAAACATACTTAAATATGTTTAAATATTTAAAAAGCAGGTCAGACTTCCCACTTGGCACTACAGAAAATTGCCAAAGTTACTTGCACAAATTTGCCCAACTGCAATTTTATTTGACAGAATTTCTTCTAGCAAATGCCTATACAAAGGATTAGATATCCCTCATAATAGAATTTTATAATGGAACTAGAAATAAACCCTTCAATGTCAGTAGTATGTGTATTAATGTATCTTCAGGTAAACACTAAGGTGACATATTTCATGTTAAATTGACTGGCCTTACACTTAAGTGACGCAGGAAGGAATGTGATTGGAGGAGTGATGTCCTCCATCAAATATTACTTTTTAGAAAACAGAGTTTCAGTGCTCCATTTTGTTAATTTATGGCTTTGATTGGTAAAACCTCTTTGTCCTCTAATAAAAAATATTTCACATTCCCAATATTCACGTAACATTGTTAATAGAACGCCCAGCAGCCAGGAAGTTTTGGGACAATGTGCTCATGCACATTATACACAGGAGGTTGGGAAGGGTTTTGTAAAGCCTAGCTTGTTTGAGTATATAAAATTATTATTTTTATTATAGCTTTTTATTTATCATCGTGCATAAAATGATGTTGAAAAGTCTCCAAAGGATGCTGATTTGATATATATTTTACTTTGCAGTATACAATTAACATTTATTGCAAATGCAGATTTTTATGGTGAATAAACTCTGAGAGTATTACGGCAGGTATTTTTTACTTTATTCAGTACACAGTAAATCACATAATTTTTTAATGTTTTCAATCAGAGTGATGCCATATATATTTCAACAAAGACATGCAAGCAATAAATGAAATAGTGCAGATCTTCCCTCTCTTCACTCTAAGACATAAAAGTTATATTTCGTTCCATCTCAATGAGAAAATCTATAAAGAAAGGTAGGTCAGTGCTACAGAATTCTGTGTACCTTTCATGACAGTGTATGCCATATTAAATACAGGTTTGATTTATTTCCATAAGTCTTTAAGGGTCTGAATCTTTGTACAGAACTATCAATCACTAATTCATTTGCTTTCAGGTTATCCTAGTTTGATACCACTTTTGGAATTACCCCTCCCTAATTGTATTGATTTTATAAACAGATTATGTAAAATCTAATTCTTCCTTAGGCATTAGGAGCTTAGGCTTTCTCCACTTTTTTGTCCTTGGTTGTTTGCTTTTCTTTGAAAATTGTGTCTACAGCACTTAGTACCTGACACATAGTGAACACTTCATTGTTAGCTGTCATCATCATTTGTATTCGTTTCCTGTTGCCACTGCAACAAATTACCACGAATTTTGAGGCTCAAAACGCCACAGGTTTAGTATCTTAAAGTCCTGCAGGTCAGAAGCCTGTGGAGGAAGAAAAATAATTTTCCCTCTACCCTTCCAAGCTCGCTCTCTCTCTCTCTCTATGTATATATATGTATTTTTTATATATGTAGTGTGTGTGTCTCTCATATATACATAGGAGTTACCCAGGATAACTGAAATGGCGCAAGCCACCACCTTAAATATAAAAGAAAAGAAAATGTTGGGGTGTGGCAGGAGGAGGCCTGTTATGGGAGGTGGTCAGGAAAAGTACAGTAAACAAGGGTAAGGTGATTATGCAGATTTAAGTTCTTGTCTTCTCCACTGAGAAGAGTTTAGTCATCCTTTTCTTCCTGGTACAGGGAGAGAGGCATCCTTACAAACAGAGATTCCCCTTTTAAATGTAAACGTCTCTTTAAAAAGTGTAACTTATACTCAAGTTTTCAGAGCTTTTTCTGTCGGCTCCTTCTTAAAAATAATCAACTTAAAATGATCTTCATGCCAAAGAGGCATATTTTGGGATGGTATATTCTGCTCCCCTTCAAGTCCAACACAAGTCTCACTGGGCTAAAATCAAGGGCTTTGTTCCCTTACTTTTGCAGCTTCTAGAGGCTGCCCACATTCCTTGGCAATCTTGGCCCCCAGCCAGCAATCCCATCACTCTGTTCTCTGCTTTCTTAGTCATAGTTCTGACCCTCCGGTCTCTGTTCTTTCCTCATAAGGATCTTTGTGATTACATTTTTGCCCTCCCAGATCCATTTCAAGATTCTCAACTTGATCACATCTGCAGACTCCCTTTGCCATGTATATTACTTCCCTATTGCTGCTGTAATGCATTACCATGAATTTAGTAGCTTAAAACACACAAATTTATTCTTTCATAGTTCTGAAGGTTCAAAGTCCGAAACCAGTTTCACTTGACGGAAAATCAAGATGTTGGTGGGTCTGCTGTCTTTCTGGAGGCTCAAGGGGAAAATCTGTTTTCTTGCCTTTTCCAGCTTCTATAAGCCAACTACATTCCTGGACTTACGGCCCCTTCCTTCATTTTCAAACCAAGAGTTTAGCATCTTGAAATATCTTTCTCTGACTACAACTTCTGCTTCTGGCATTACATGTCCTTTCAGTGACTTCCCTCTTATAAGGACCCTTATGGTGACATTGGGCCCACCCAAATAATCCAGAATAATCTTCCCATCTCAACATCCTTAATTTAATCAGATCTTCAGAGTCCCTTCTGCCTCACCGGGTAACATGTTCAGACTTTAGGGATTAGGATGTAGACTTCTGGGGGCCACTGTTCTGCCTACGATTATTAGGCCCAGGCTCTCTCTTAAAGTTGTAGTTACAACATCTCTACCCACGTATTGGGCATTTACTTCTAGGTTACCTGCCTGAGTCTCAAAATCTGTTTTCAGTACAACCTTTTCCATCCCCAGAGTGGTTTTTCTTCCTAATTTTCCTGTTTCTTCTGGTTATTCCACTCAAAACCTTAGAGGTAGTTTTTTGTGTTGTTAGTTAAAGATCTTTTTTTTTCTCTTGCTTTTCTGAGGAAGAAGTAGTGGAGGAAGACCATTGTATTATTCTAGTTACATCATATTCCAGTAGGTAGGCCATTGTAAGCCAATGGTTTAAGGCTTCTTCTCAGTAACTTAGCCCAGAAAAATGAGCTTTCTGTAAATGGTGGAATTTTTCCTTCTCTGCTTGTTGGGGTGGGGGGATTGGGTGGTGGTCTCAGGATAGGCTTACACTGACTCTGGGATGCTGACTTGTCTGGGCTTCTCTGGAGGGCAGGTACTAAGAATCAACCAGGGATTGGTTTGTATATTTGAAGAGCTTGGGGGATGAGGTGAGGGGACTATCTTGATGCAACATGGGGAGAAGGACAGTTATCTGAAAGGCAGTCAGTGAAAACAGACATTTCCTCCAAGGGGAGGGGCAATTTTTAATACCCAGGCGAGTGTGTCACTCAATTTCAGCAACACCATGTCAGTTCAGGTCCCCTAAGAAGGAGACTGCAAGATGGCATCAGAGAATTAGACATTAAAAAAAAAAAAGACCTGAGGAAGTGCCTGTGAAGGATAAGGGGGGAGCGAGCAGAAATGGGTAGGGGGAGACTCAGACTGAGATTCAGGTCTGATAGCTTTGAACAGAGAGGGGAGGAAAACTTGGGCAGGAAGAATGCCAGAGCACAGCACAGTTCTAAAACTATTGTGGCCCTTCTGATGGGGAGTCCTCAAGCCGTAGTTGCCCTTGTGAGGAATCCTGCAGGAGTGCCAGCATTAACACCCCCAGGGAGCCCCTATTAGCAGGTAGCAACCTGGGGAAGTGCAGCCACAGCTCGCATGCACCAGTGGCTGGAGGCCATCAGTTAACTGTGTGCCATGCAGTACGTTCTTCTCAAGTGAGACCTACTTGGGACCCTTCTGTGTCTACCACAGTCCACTCTGTGATTCTTTTTTTTTTTTTTTTTTTAAATATCTTTATTGAAGTATAATTGCCTTACAATGGTGTGTTAGCTTCTGCTTTATAACAAAGTTAATCAGTTATACAATATGTTCCCATATCTCTTCCCTCTTGCATCTCCCTCCCTCCCACCCTCCCCATCCTACCCCTCTAGGTGGTCACAAAGCACTGAGCTGATCTCCCTGTGCTATGCTGCTGCTTCCCACTAGCTATCTATTTTACATTTGGTAGTGTATATATGTCCATGACGCTCTCTCACCCTGTCACATCTCACCCCACCCCCTCCCCATATCCTCAAGTCCATTCTCTAGTAGGTCTGTGTCTATTCCCGTCTTGCCACTAGGTTCTTCATGGCCTTTTTTTTTTTTTCTTTCCTTAGATTCCGTATATATGTGTTAGCATACTGTATTTGTTTTTCTCTTTCTGACTTACTTCACTCTGTATGACAGACTCTTAACTCCATCCACTTCATTACAAATACCAACATTTCATTTCTTTTTATGGCTGAGTAATATTCCATTGTATATATGTGCCACATCTTCTTTATCCATTCATCTGTCGATGGACATTTAGGTTGCTTCCATGTCCTGGCTATTGTAAATAGAGCTGCAATGAACATTTTGGTACATGACTCTTTTTGAACTATGGTTTTCTCAGGGTATATGCCCAGTAGTGGGATTGCTGGGTCGTATGGTAGTTCTATTTGTAGTTTTTTAAGGAACCTCCATACTGTTCTCCATAGTGGCTGTATCCATTTACATTCCCACCAACAGTGCAAGAGTGTTCCCTTTCCTCCACACCCTCTCCAGCATTTATTGTTTCTAGATTTTTTGATGATGGCCATTCTGACCGGTGTGAGATGATATCTCATTGTAGTTTTGATTTGCATTTCTCTAATGATTAATGATGTTGAGCATTCTTTCATGTGTCTGTTGGCAATCTGTATATCTTCTTTGGAGAAATGTCTATTTAGGTCTTCTGCCCATTTTTGGATTGGGTTGTTCGTTTTTTTGTTATTGAACTGCATGAGCTGCTTGTAAATCTTGGAGATTAATCCTTTGTCAGTTGCTTCATTTGCAAATATTTTCTCCCATTCTGATGGTTGTCTTTTGGTCTTGTTTATGGTTTCCTTTGCTGTGCAAAAGCTTTTAAGTTTCATTAGGTCCCATTTGTTTATTTGTGTTCTTATTTCCATTTCTCTGGGAGCTGGGTCAAAAAGAATCTTGCTGTGATGTATGTCATAGAGTGTTCTGCCTATGTTTTCCTCTGAGAGTTTGATAGTGTCTGCCCTTACACTTAGGTCTTTAGTCCATTTTGAGTTTATTTTTGTGCATGGTGTCAGGGAGTGTTCTAATTTCATACTTTTACATGTACCTGTCCAATTTTCCCAGCACCACTTATTGAAGAGGCTGTCTTTTCTCCACTGTATATGCTTGCCTCCTTTATCAAAGAGAAGGTGACCATAAGTGTGTGGGTTTATCTCTGGGCTATCTATCCTGTTCCATTGATCTATATTTCTGTTTTTGTGCCAGTACCAAACTGTCTTGATTACTGTAGCTTTGTAATATAGTCTGAAGTCAGGGAGCCTGATTCCCCCAGCTCCATTTTTCATTCTCAAGATTGCTTTGGCTATTCGGGGTCTTTTGTGTTTCCATACAAATTGTGGAATTTTTTGTTCTAGTTCTGTGAAAAATGCCAGTGGTAGTTTGATAGGGATTGCATTGAATCTGTAGATTGCTTTGGGTAGTAGAGTCATTTTCACAATGTTGATTCTTCCAATCCAAGAACATGGTATATCTCTCCATCTATTTGTATCATCTTTAATTTCTTTCATCAGTGTCTTATAATTTTCTGCATACAGGTCTTTTGTCTCCTTAGGTAGGTTTATTCCTAGATATTTTATTCTATTTGTTGCAATGGTAAACGGGAGTGTTCTCTTAATTTCACTTTCAGATTTTTCGTCATTAGTATATAGAAATGCAAGAGATTTCTGTGCATTAATTTTGTATCCTGCTACTTTACCAAATTCATTGATTAGCTCTAGGAGTTTTCTGGTAGCATCTTTAGGATTCTCTATGTATAGTATCATGTCATCTGCAAACAGTGGCAGCTTTACTTCTTCTTTTCCGATTTGGATTCCTTTTATTTCTTTGTCTTCTCTGATTGCTGTGGCTAACACTTCCAAAACTATGTTGAATAATAGTGGTGAGAATGGACAACCTTGTCTTGTTCCTGATCTTAGTGGAAATGGTTTCAGTTTTTCACCATTGAGGACAATGTTGGCTGTGGGTTTGTCATATATGGCCTTTATTATGTTGAGGAAAGTTCCCTCTATGCCTACTTTCTGCAGGGCTTTTATCATGAATGGGTGTTGAATTTTGTCGAAAGTTTTCTCTGCATCTATTGAGATGATCATATGGTTTTTCTCCTTCAATTTGTTAATATGGTGTATCACATTGATTGATTTGCGTATATTGAAGAATCCTTGCATTCCTGGGATAAACCCCACTTGATCATGGTGTATGATCCTTTTAATGTGCTGTTGGATTCTGTTTGCGAGTATTTTGTTGAGGATTTTTGCATCTATGTTCATCAGTGATATTGGCCTGTAGTTTTCTTTCTTCGTGACATCTTTGTCTGGTTTTGGTATCAGGGTGATGGTGGCCTCGTAGAATGAGTTTGGGAGTGTTCCTCCCTCTGCAATATTTTGGAAGAGTTTGAGAAGGATAGGTGTTAGCTCTTCTCTAAATGTTTGATAGAATTCACCTGTGAAGCCATCTGGTACTGGGCTTTTGTTTGTTGGAAGGTTTTTAATCACAGTTTCAATTTCAGTGCTTGTGATTTGTCTGTTCATATTTTCTATTTCTTCCTGGTTCAGTCTCGGCAGTTTGTGCATTTCTAAGAATCTGTCCATTTCTTCCAGGTTGTCCATTTTATTGGCATAGAGTTGCTTGTAGTAATCTCTCATGATCTTTTGTATTTCTGCAGTGTCAGTGGTTACTTCTTTTTCATTTCTAATTCTATTGATTTGAGTCTTCTCCCTTTTTCTCTTGATGAGTCTGGCTAATGGTTTATCAATTTTGTTTATCTTCGCAAAGAACCAGCTTTTAGTTTCATTGATTTTTGCTATTGTTTCCTTCATTTCTTTTTCATTTATTTCTGACCTGATCTTTATAATTTCTTTCCTTCTGCTAGCTTTGGGGTTTTTTTGTTCTTCTTTCTCTAATTGCTTTAGGTGCAAGGTTAGGTTGTTTATTCGAGATGTTTCCTGTTTCTTGAGGTAGGCTTGTATTGCTATAAACTTCCCTCTTAGCACTGCTTTTGCTACGTCCCGTAGGTTTTGGGTCGTCGTATCTCCATTGTCATTTGTTTCTAGGTATTTTTTGATTTCCCCTTTGATTTCTTCAGTGATCACTTCGTTATTAAGTAGTGTATTGTGTAGCCTCCATGTGTTTGTATTTTTTACACATCTTTTCCTGTAATTGATATCTAGTCTCATAGCGTTGTGGTCGGAAAAGATACTTGATACGATTTCAATTTTCTTAAATTTACCAAGGCTTGATTTGTGACCCAAGATATGATCTATCCTGGAGAATGTTCCATGAGCACTTGAGAAAAATGTGTATTCTGTTGTTTTTGGGTGGAATGTCCTATAAATATCAATTAAGTCCATCTTGTTTAATGTATCATTTAAAGCTTGTGTTTCCTTATTTATTTTCATTTTGGATGATCTGTCCATTGGTGAAAGTGGGGTGTTAAAGTCCCCTACCATGATTGTGTTGCTGTCGATTTCCCCTTTTATGGCTGTTAGTATTTGCCTTATGTATTGAGGTGCTCCTATGTTGGGTGCATAAATATTTACAATTGTTATACCTTCCTCTTGGATCGATCCCTTGATCATTGTATAGTGTCCTTCTTTGTCTCTTATAATATTCTTTATTTTAAAGTCTATTTTGTCTGATATGAGAATTGCTACTCCAGCTTTCTTTTGATTTCCATTTGCATGGAATATCTTTTTCCATCCCCTCACTTTCAGTCTGTATGTGTCTCTAGGTCTGAAGTGGGTCTCTTGTAGACAGCATATATATGGGTCTTGTTTTTGTATCCATTCAGCCAGTCTGTGTCTTTTGGTGGGAGCATTTAATCCATTTACATTCAAGGTAATTATCGATATGTATGTTCCTATTCCCATTTTCTTAAATGTTTTGGGTTTGTTATTGTAGGTGTTTTCCTTCTCTTGTGTTTCTTGCCTAGAGAAGTTCCCTTAGCATTTGTTGTAAAGCTGGTTTGGTGGTGCTGAACTCTCTCAGCTTTTGCTTGTCTGTAAAGGTTTTAATTTCTCCATCAAATCTGAATGAGATCCTTGCTGGGTAGAGTAATCTTGGTTGTAGGTTTTTCTCCTTCATCACTTTAAGTATATCCTGCCACTCCCTTCTGGCTTGCAGAGTTTCTGCTGAAAGATCAGCTGTTAACCTTATGGGGATTCCCTTGTGTGTTATTTGTTGTTTTTCCCTTGCTGCTTTTAATATGTTTTCTTTATATTTAATTTTTGACAGTTTGATTAATATGTGTCTTGGCATGTTTCTCCTTGGGTTTATCCTGTATGGGACTCTCTGTGCTTCCTGGATTTGATTAACTATTTCCTTTCCCATATTAGGGAAGTTTTCAACTATAATCTCTTCAAATATTTTCTCAGTCCCTTTCTTTTTCTCTTCTTCTTCTGGGACCCCTATAATTCGAATATTGGTGTGTTTAATGTTGTCCCAGAGGTCTCTGAGACTGTCCTCAGTTCTTTTCATTCTTTTTTCTTTATCCTGCTCTGCAGTAGTTATTTCCACCATTTTATGTTCCAGGTCACTTATCCTTTCTTCTGCCTCAGTTATTCTGCTATTGATCCCATCTAGAGTATTTTTAATTTCATTTATTGTGTTTTTCATCGTTGCTTGGTTCCTCTTTAGTTCTTCTACGTCCTTGTTAAATGTTTCTTGCATTTTGTCTATTCTATTTCCAAGAATTTGGATCATCCTTACTATCATTATTCTGAATTCTTTTTCAGGTAGACTACCTATTTCCTCTTCATTTGTTAGATCTGGTGTGTTTTGACCCTGCTCCTTCATCTGCTGTGTGTTTTTCTGTCGTCTCATTTTGCTTATCTTACTGTGTTTGGGGTCTCCTTTTCACAGGCTGCAGGTTCGTAGTTCCTGTTGTTTTTGGTATCTGTCCCCAGTGGGTAAGGTTGGTTCAGTGGGTTGTGTAGGCTTCCTGGTGGAGGGGACTATTGCCTGTGTTCTGGTGGATGAGGATGGATCTTGTCTTTCCGGTGGGCACGTCCATGTCTGGTGGTGTTTTGGGGTGTCTGTGGCCTTATGATTTTAGGCAGTCTCTCTGCTAATGGATGGGGCTGTGTTCCTGTCTTGCTAGTTGTTTGGCATAAGGTGTCCAGCACTGTAGCTTGCTGGTTGTTGAGTGAAGCTGGGTCTTGATGTTGAGATGGAGATCTCTGAGAGATTTTCTCTGTTTGGTATTACATGGAGCTGGTAGGTCTCTTGTGGACCAGTGTCCTGAAGTTGGCTCTCCCACCTCAGAGGCACAGCCCTGATGCCTGGCTGGAGCACGAAGAGCCTTTCATCCACACAGCTCAGAATATAGGGGAGAAAAAAATAGAAAGAAAGAGGATAAAATAAAATAAAATAAAGCTATTATAATAAAAAATAAGAAAAAAAATTATTAAGAGTAAATGTATTCAGAAAAAATTTTTTTTTAATTTTTAAAAATAGATTTATTAATTTTTTATAGTAAAAAATAAAGAAAATTAAGAAAAAATTTATTAAGAAAAAAAATTTTTAATCTTTTAAAATAAAAAATATGAAAAAACTTATTAAAATTTTTTAAATTTCTAAAAATAGAAAATACGGAAAAAATTATTAAGAAAACATATATTCGGAAAAAAAATTTTTTTTAAGTAAAAAAAAAAAAAAACAAAAAAACGGACGGACCTAACCCTAGGACTAATGGTGAAAGCAAAGCTATACAGACAAAATCTCACCCAGAAGCATACACATATACACTCACAAAAAAAGGAAAAGGGGAAAAATTAATATATCCTGCTCCTGAAGTCCACCTCTTGAATTTGGGATGATTCGTTGTCTATTCAGGTATTCAACAGATGCAGGCACATCAAGTTGTTTGTGGAGCTTTAATCCGCTGCTTCTGAGGCTGCTGGGAGAGATTTCCCTTTCTCTTCTTTGTTCGCACAGCTCCTGGGGGGTTCAGCTTTGGATTTGGACCCGCCTCTGCATGTACGTCGCCTGAGGGCGTCCGTTCCCCGCCCAGACAGAACGGGGTTAAAGGAACAGCTGCTTTGGAGGCTCTGGCTCACTCAGCCTGCGGGGAGGGAGCGGTACGGAGGAGGCGGGGCGAGCCTACGGCGGCAGAGGCCGGCATGACGTTGCAGCAGCCTGAGGCGCGCTGTGCGTTCTCCCGGGGAAGTTTTCCCGGATCATGGGAGCCTGGCAGTGGCGAGCTGCACCGGCTCCCGGGAGGGGCAGCGTGGAGAGTGACCTGTGCTCACACACAGGCTTGTTGTTGGCGGCAGCAGCAGCCCTAGCGTCGCCTACCAGTCTCTGGGGTCCGCGCTGTTAGCCGCGGCTCGCGCCCGCCTCTGGGGTCCGCGCTGATAGCCCCGGCTCGCGCCCGTCTGGAGTTCATCTACGCGGTGCTCTGAATCCCCTCTCCTTGCGCGCCGCGAAACAAAGAGGCAAGAAAAAGTCTCTTGCCTCTTCGGCGGCTGCAGACCTCCTCTCAGGCTCCCTCCCGGCTAGCCGAGGCGCGCCAACCCCTTCAGGCTGTGTTCACTCCGCCAGCCGCAGTCCTCTCCCTGCGATCCGACCGAAGCCAGCGCCTCGGCTCCCAGCCCCCGCCCGCCCCGCGGGTGAGCAGACAAGCCTCTCGGGCTGGTGAGTGCTGCTCGGCGCCGAGCCTTTGTGCGGGAATCTCTCCGTTTTTCCCTCTGCGCCCCTGTTGCTGTGGGATCCGCACTGATAGCCGCGGCTCGCGCCTTTCTCTGGAGCTCGTTTAGGCGGCGCTCTGAATCCCCTCCCCTTGCGCGCCGCGAAACAAAGAGGCAAGAAAAAGTCTCTTGCCTCTTCGGCAGCTGCAGACTTTTTCCCGGACTCCCTCCCGGCTAGCACCGAAGCCCGAGCCTCAGCTCCCAGCCCCCGCCCGCCCCGGTGGGTGAGCAGACAAGCCTCTCGGGCTGGTGAATGCTGGTCGGCACTGATCCTCCGTGCGGGAATGTCTCCGCTTTGCCCTCCGCAACCCTGTGGCTGCGCTCTCCTCCGCGGCTCCGAAGCTCCCCCCTCTGCCACCCGCAGTCTCTGCCCGCGAAGGGGCTTCCTAGTGCCTGGAAAACTTTCCTCCTTCATGGCTCCCTCCCACTGGCGCAGGTCCCGTCCCTATTCTTTTGTCTCTGTGTTTTCTTTTTTCTTTTGCCCTACCCAAGTACATGGGGATTTTCTTGCCTTTTGGGAGGTCTGACGTCTTCTGCCAGCGTTCAGTGGGTGTTCTGTAGGAGCAGTTCCACGTGTGGATGTATTTCTACTGTATCTGTGGGAAGGAAGGTGATCTCCGCGTCTTACTCTTCCGCCATCTTGCCCCTCTCCTCCACTCTGTGATTCTTACATATGCACTTCATGCTCATTTTGGGAGCACACTTAAAATGATTTTAATTTTGATATCCTTCCCTTACTTCTCTTAACAGTCATTACTAGGTCATATAGGCAAAGCTGCCACAATATTTCTTTAACAATATAATAATAGTACAATATTTAAGTAGTATCAATTTTAATTTGGGATTAAAAGAAATACTACAAATGCAGTCTTGTTTTATCTGGTATCGAACATTTTCAGTCAAAATTACATAGGTAGTATTTATTCCAAGTTGTTGCATGTAGCTGTTGTTCATACATTCTTCTTGCTGTATAATATTTTCTTTCATGAATTTATTAGATTTTAGGATTTCTGAATCAGTTTTTTTCCATCAGCCATTCTCACTTTAGTATAAACTAGTTTAATAAGATTGACTTATTCTAATACCCAGCTAAGGTCTATTATGTTAGGGAGCAGTAGATGTTTTACTCCCCCTGGATTAAAGGGAGAGGTACAGTCATATTCACTTCATAAATAGGACACTTTGGAAAGCAGAATAAGATTACTTTGCTTCCTGTAAAACAAGGTGAGTTTATGGGGGCTTGGGGAATGTTGGGATGGGACTGGATACTTAGGGCCAAGGGAAGAGCCTAAAGGTTTATTTGCTTTTATAGCTGTCAGTTTTAACCATCCCAGAACAAATTAAGCCTACCTTACCAGCATTCTTCAACTCTGTGGTTTGTTTAGCAGTAGTGCAAGAGAAAGCACCATCAGGGTAGACAGGAAGCCAATTGTGGAGTGGATGTTGGAGATACATTTTTTTCCGTACAATCCAACAAACAACTTTAGATTTCATGCTCTATCACATGACTGAGTGGAATTTCATGAAACTCTCTACTGATATGATAGCATGACATAAAGATCAGTTCGAGATTACGAACCATTGTTTCTAAACATCTGCACAGTACGCCGTTGACCTGCTAACCTTTGGAATCATCAGAATTTGCTTTGAAAGTGGAAGAGAGACAGTCATTTTTCATTTCCATCAGGTACTTAACTGCTCTTTACCCTGTTCCCCTTACACATGCTCTTCCCTCCACCTGGAGCACTTTTGTCCCTTCATATTCACCTGTTCTTTAAGACCTGTTCTTCAGTCCTGAGAATGTCGCCGCTCCTTCCTTTGAAACCCACAGTAACTCTCACCCAGTCCTGACACATTATCTCATTGTTATTTTTGTGCTGACATACCGTCCCCCTCTACCAAGCAGAAAGACCCTTCACCATTGGAATTATGCCTTAAATACGTTTTTGAACTTGTTATTCATTAAAATTGATTTTGATTACATATATTTTCTAAAGATTCTCTTGGAAAAGCATTACAGTATGAACCAGTGCCATAAGGTTAGTGGAATTGTAAAAGAAAATAGGGCCACAGAAAGAAGGAATCAAATAAACCAACCACAATAACTATACTTAAATAACAACTTGCTTCTAAAAAATATAGACATCTAGAACAAAGCAGCATAGTATTATTTAGTCCTCATCTCAGAGGAGGAAAACAACAGTTCCTTTGGGGAAGGTTAGTTTTCCTTGATCCCAAAGTTCAGGAAAACTCTAATATTGGACCTGATGTAGGAGATAGTAGCATAATTTTAACTTAATTAACTCAATAAATATTTATTGAAGACTGTTAAATGTTCTTGGATGTTGCAGTTTGCTAATTTTAGGAGGGGAAGGCAGGCAGGATAAAATTTGACATTATTTGTTTACCGAGTGGTGGGAGGACAGATAAGTAAATAGATCATTGCATAAAAAGTGGTAAGTACTTAAAGTAGTATAAGCATAGAGTTGCTCTGTATAGAAGCACTTACTCAGAGGACGAGGGTTAAGGAAGTCTTCTCTGAGGAGGTGATTCGTGATGTTGGAACCAGGCTTTGAAAAACATTTGGAAGTTATGACAGAATGGGGTTTGGTGTTGAAAAGGAAAGAAGCCTTGGACAGAGAAAAAGGACACTGCAGCCTCCGAGAGCAGCATATATAAAAACCCAGGTGCAAGAAAGAGTATTGGGCTTCTCAGTTGCTAAAGCCATAAGCAGGGGCCTAACCATGCAGGGTCTCATTTTCATGTTAAGCAATTTTGCATTATTCCAGAGACTACCGAGGAATTGCTGAAAGTGTTATGTCAGGAGTTGACGTGATGAGATTGGTAATTTTAAAAGATCATGGGACATGTAGTATGGAGATACAAATTAAAAGGGAGCAAGACTGAAGCCAGAGATACTTGTTAGGAGGTATCTGGAGCAGCGATAATGATGACAGTGATAATATTGCTCCCACAAGAATGCTAATCAGCAGTGACCTCCATAATAGTGCAGAATGAACACAGCATCACGTCTCATAACCGTTTCTCTTCATGACCTGCAATAAAGACACTCAGCATTGCTTCACAGTAACGGTTATTTCAGATATTTTTAATATACTGTGGAAAATTTTCCTTCATGATGGAATTTCTTTTCTCTAAAAATTTTATTAGAACTATCATATGCTTGGATCTTCAATGAATATCCATCATTTGTCGAAGAAGATAGTCGGCGATTTGTCTCTCAAGAGACAGGCCACCTCTACATAGCCAAGGTGGAACCACTGGATGTGGGAAATTACACGTGTGTGGTGACTAGTATGGTGACAAACGCCAGAGTGCTGGGTTCTCCAACTCCTTTGGTGCTACGTTCTGACGGTAGGATATGTTTCAAGGGGCAATTCTGAGTGGAAATGCTGTTGCGAATACAAGTAAAAACAAATTGGGAAAAGTGAAAAGTATATCCTGAAGAATTATTATTTTGTTTTTTTTCAGAAGAAAAAATATTTATGAGTACAATGGCTAAAATGATTCCATCAACCATAGGTCCCTGTACATAATTCTTACTCAAGACTGGCTTCCTAATTTGCAGGGACCAGTGCAGAATGAAAATGAGGCGTCACTTGTTCAAAAATTATGAAGAATTTCAAGATGGTGGCAATAGGTCATTAAGCCAAACGCGAGGCCCTCTGAGCCTGGGGCTCACCTTGCGTTCCCGTGACGTCACTGGTCCTGACTTTTGCCAGCTTGAGGTTATTAAAGCTCTGGATATTTTGTTATAGACTAAAAAGCATCTCTAAAGAAAATGAAAAGAAAAAATGTGTACATTAGATCCCCAGAACTTACTCATCTTATAATTGAAAGTTTGTACACTTTGACCAACATCTCCCCCATTCCCCTACCCTCACCAGTGTAGTGATTATATAGTAATGTTGTGTTGTGTACTTGAAATTGGCTTAGACAGTAGATCTTAAGTGTTCTCACTACAGAAAAAAATTTTAATTTTAAAAATTGAAAATAGTAATTGTGAGGTGTTAAATGTGTTAACTTGACTGATGTAATCATTTCACAATGTGTACATATATGAAATCATCACATTGTACGCCCTAAAAAAATCACTTTGTACAACCTAAATACATGCAGTGTTTATTCGTCAGTCATACCTCAATAAAACTGGAGGGGAAAAAGGGAAAATAGATGTTTCTTCAGCCCCTCAATGACTGTTTCAAGGGAGCCCATGAACTTCAGAGAAAGCAGATTTGGAAGCCTTGGGTAACTCCCACTTATGCAAAACTGTATCTGATACAGCACAATGCCATGGCCACAAAATACTTTCCAGTCAGTTGTAATTGAATTTGACCTTTCCCATTTATTAAGTTACCATTTCTTGTCTCCTGGTAGTCAATAAGTTTAAGATTGGTGTCTGTGCTACCAGGGTACCATTAAGTAAATTTCCTCCCATAATTTTTGCTCTTTAGGATATTTTAAGAACTCATAATACATTGTGTATTTCGGTTTGACTAGAAATGTCCAAATTGAATACAGAATAAAAAAGCCTCTCATTTTATATAATGTAAAAGGCCTAGTGGTTTTCTCAGAACTGCTCTGTAAGCTGTAACTTAGGAATCACGGAATCCAAAGTTCCCACATATTTATTAATGTTGCATGTTTGGCCCAAGGTAGCACTGCTTCTAAAAGTACCTACCAGACGGCTAGTGAGTAATTCAAATCATAAGGAAGAGTTAGTTCAAAATAGAGCAAAAAAAAAAAAGTTTTAAGAAAAATGGGACAATTCCAAAGGAAACGTTGAAACCATTAACTTTGTATTGTGGATTCACAGGAGTGATGGGTGAATATGAACCGAAAATAGAAGTTCAGTTTCCAGAAACTCTTCCAGCAGCTAAAGGTTCAACTGTGAAGTTGGAATGTTTTGCCCTTGGAAAGTAAGTTTTATAACATTTACACCGATATGCTAAAATGTTAGGTTGCTGTAAGAGATCAAGATAGCTTTTAACAGCCTCTTCTTTTCCTTATTTTCTAAAATTTTCTTTCATTTAGAAGCAAAGAAAAAATTAAAATACAGGGGAAATGCACATGTATAATTTAGTTTGAAACTTTAAAGGCGATTTCCAGAAAATGACTATGCCTGCCTAATTTCATAAACTAAATTGGTGTTATTTTTCTTTTGCTTGTTCATTTGTTGTATTATAATACAGTGAGTATACATTAGACTTTTTTCTCTAAATCATGAGTTAACTAGAGAAAATGCACAGTTTATTTTATTAAAATATCAACTTAAAGAGATAAATCTTGGCATTTGCAGGTTTATGTGACTGACAACTGTCTGTGTTCTGCATTTGAAAATCTGTGCCTTTTTTGTTCTCTCCTAAGAAAGTTTTATTTTGTCAAGCCTAAAAGGCTTCCAGACCTCTGTTTAAAATAGCAAGTAACTTGAGAAATTTCTTCTTAGTCCTGTACCTCAGATTAATTGGAGAAGAAGTGATGGACTGCCTTTTTCCACTAAAATTAAATTGAGGAAGTCCAATGGTGTGCTTGAAATCCCCAACTTCCAACAGGAAGATGCAGGTTCCTATGAATGCATTGCTGAGAATTCACGAGGAAAAAATGTCGCCAGGGGGCGTCTCACTTACTATGGTGAGCCTTCACTTCGGGCATATTGGATTTTTAACTTTCAATCTCTCTAAAAGTTATTGTTATTGGGACTGGGTGGGGGTGAAGTAGGAGGTTTTAGCAGAATCCCAGTGTCCAACTTTTTCTGCTCTACATTTTGTTAAATGAGGATATTTAGCATAGAAGGAATTAAAGAAAATAAATTTTTGCAATGAAGTTGGTGGCATAATATACTCTTAACTGTATTTTAAACTGACTGATATGATAATGAAATATTTCACTTTTTTTCCCTAAGAGTAACCATTTACTCACTTAACCGTAACAAGGAGAGATCTCCTTTCTGTCTGCCCTTACCTCTAGAAAATAGTATTTTGTATCTTTCTTTATGGTCTTTACTAAGCAGAAAGAAAGTGTCTACTGGGAAAACTTGCAATTACTGCATTAGACAAACCACATAAACCCAGGCTTACTTGACTTCCTCAGTGTTATTCTATCCTTTCCAATAACATGGTGTACCATGTTTGCTGCCTTTAATTTGTAAGCACATTTATTTGATGTACTGCTCAATTTGGGTAAAGAAAGGTTAGTAACGTTACCTTTATTTAGAGTCTATTTGTAGGAAAATTAGATTATCTTTTTTCCCCAAACTTGTTTTCAAATCCCTTTTATTAAAAAAATATACTATGTATTTTGATGAAAGCAGGGTTTAGAAAGCAGAAATAAATGATTTTACAAAACGTACTACTAAATATGGGAAGATGTAAGCTCAGTGAATATATTTTTGCAGTTTAATCATTAGAAACATTGTAAAACTAATAGGAATTGAACACTTTTGTGAAAAGCAAATGGCAACATATTGTTTATTTTAAAAACTGGAATTTGAAATAATTTTCAGTGCAAACTTGTACAGCATATAAAATGTTGCAGAGAGGAAAAACTTTGCAAAGACAAATATTAAAAATATAGAGCTTATTATGAACCCCTTCAAAAGAATGTGAAGTTTGCACGTGCATTATGTGTGATTAGATTGACACTTATTTTATGGTAAGGTTATAGGATCCGTCAGGAACAAAATGGAGGCATGGTTTAATAGCATGAGTCATTCCGTGTTCTAACTCTTCCATCTTGTAACAGGATTAGGTTAGAATACGTAGCACCAAGTTGAAGTTTCCCAGGTGTCAAGTTCTACATGTTGGTGGGATGATATGGAGATGGGTTGGGGACACTTAACCCATGTGGCTGTATGGCTCTAAGTCGACCGCAAACAAGTCCTAGTTTATTTTCTCCTTTCTAAGCAGCCACTACCTGACCCAGGGTAAGAAGTGACCATGACAGGAAAACACAGGATATTCCAACTGTCTTAATGTTTCAATAGGAATGTTTTTATCTGTATGGAACAGCGACCCTGCACAAATAATAAAACACTTGTATTGCAAGACATCCAAAGCTAAGCTGACATTTATGTGCCTTATATTCAGGTCCTGGCACATTTTCTCTGTGGTGTGGTTTCTGCCCTTATCTACCTTTTCCCTTTCTCTGCATGTTGGTTGCCCTTACAGTCACAGAATGGCTACCAGCAGTGGCTAGCACATTAGTTCTTGTTCATTCTTCCTTTCTCTAAAACATCTTGCAATTCACTTCTCAAATCTCATTGGCTGTGTGTTCATTCCTAAACCAATCACCAGCTAGGAGAATTGGCTTAAACAACTTAAGAGCCTCTTTTTTGGAACATGGAATATGGTCAGGTTTCCCTGGATTTTGTGGACAATGCGAGGTGATGGAAGAGAGGATAATTCAACGATAAGTTGGGTCATCTTAGAGATAAAGGAGAGAGGAAATGGATGCACAATAGACAACCAACATCATCCACTATACTTAGTAAAGGAGGTCTTAGTAAATGAGGTAGACTGTTGCTTTAGTCCATTATGTAGGTAATATGATATGTACCTAAGAAACCAATTAGAAATAATGAGATAGATGGACTTCCCTGGCAGTCCAGTGGTTAAGACTTTGCACTTCCACTGCAGGGGACGCAGGTTCGATCCCCGGTCGGGGAACTAAGATCCCACATGCTGCATGGGCCAGCCACAAAAGAAAAAGATAAAAAGAAAGGAAATCAATGAGATAGAGAGTTTCGTAAAAGCTACTTTACAGTTCTGGCTTAAGACTAGTATATTCAGGGCTTCCCTGGTGGTGCAGTGGTTAAGAATCTGCCTGCCGATGCAGGGGACACGGGTTCAAGCCCTGGTCCGGGAAGATCCCACATGCTGTGGAGCAACTAAGCCAGTGCGCCACAACTACTGAGCCTGTGCTCTAGAGCCCTTGAGCCACAACTACTGAGCCCACGTGCCGCAACTACTGAAGCCCGCTCACCTAGAGCCTGTGCTCTGTAACAAGCCACCACAACGAGAAGCCTCCGCACTGCAACAGAGTAGCCCCCGCTTGCTGCAACTAGAGAAAGCCCATGCGCGGCGACAAAGACCCAACACAGCCAAAAATAAATAAATAAAAGAAATTTATTTTTTAAAAAAGACTAGTATATTCAATAAATGCCGTGTAGTTCTCTGCTTATCTGCTCTAATATTTCATGTAAAAAATGGTCCAGTAGAATATTTGAATCTCGTATGATGGAATAAGGGGAAAAATCACAATAAATGTACCAGTTGTAATCTCAGGATTGGCTTAGTCCAGCAAATTATCTTCCCATTTGGAGAATAGTAATATGAGGATCCAGTGGAAACTTTTGCTAGAAACTTGAGTCTCAGTCAAGGGATCATGTGTGAGTTTATTTGTAGTCTCCATCCACCGAGGCTGATAATTCCTGAAAGAAGAAAATGTGTTTTAATATAGAGTAGAGAGGAGTGATTTTGGACTGAACTACACTTCAGACTGGGCAAGTCGTTTATATTTTTTAAAAAACAAAATAAGGTAAAACTCAGATGGGTACATTTTCTCTAAAAGCGAAATAGCTATATTTTCATTTCAATTTCAGTTATAAAAAAAGCAATTTTATGAGATAGAAACAGAAAGACAAACCTTCCCATGGTTGAAATTAAATAGAAATAGTTAAACTGTTTCTCCATATGGAGGATGCAAATGTGAACCCCGAAGTACACATCGCATGCATAATGCAATGTGAAACCAGGAAGACATCTCACCTCCTAGTCTCGGGTCTAAAACACAAGCTGAGACTTGGCTGAATATACTGTGTGTATTGAATGACTTTCATTATGAGTGGTACGTTGCTTCCATCTGTAAAAGGATTTCCCAAGTGTCTTCTAAAATGTAAGTAAAAATGACAAATGAACCTGATGCAACTGATTTGCATACATCATTTAAGGTGGCATGAGTTACTTCTTTTTCATAAAACATCGTTTGATTCAAATTGAAGCAATTTATCCATCTTTCCCTGCTTACATTTTCATTTGCACAGAGGTTCATAAGATGTTCACTAGTTTGTATTTAATTAAGAGTTATTTCTAAGTTGAAGGAAATATTTTTTCCTCCACTGTAGAAGTTTCTCTTCTATGGATGCTGATTTTTAGTGCAAATTTAGACTAGTATCTGCTGTCATTCACATATTAACTTGTTATCAATTGTGATCTCATAATTCAAAAATGCACTTGGACAAGAAAATCTATTTTGTGTACCTGCATTTTTTTTCTACTAATAGACATCTGAAGAATGTAATACAGTGCCCAGAATTTCAAAAACAGAGAAAGCATAATGAGTTTGACTTAGGAAAAGGCAGATTGTAACATCCATCCTCAAATCTAGAAATGTTTCATATACCCACTTAGTAAATACTTAGGGAATTAAATATAATTTTAGCCACTATGCTTACGTTAATCTGTTATTGCCCATAGTCATATCCATTTATATTTATGTGGATAAAGTATTTGTTTTTTTATTGTGGAGTGGTTTGAATTTCTTTTTTTTTTTTCCATTGCAGCAAAGCCTCATTGGGTTCAACTCATAAAAGATGTGGAAATAGCTGTGGAGGACAGTCTTTACTGGGAATGTCGGGCGAGTGGTAAGCCCAAACCCTCCTACCGATGGTTGAAAAATGGAGAAGCCCTTGTGCTCGAGGTAAGGTAACATGCCTGGTTAATCCACTCTGTCCCCACTTTGTATAAATAAATGCCTTCCCCAGTGACCAGTGCCAGAGTCAACTGGTGAGTTTGCATACATTCATCTGAACCGTTCATACCACGTTCAGCTAAGCAGTGGTACAGAGGTAAAAAGGATGAAGTCGAGTACTCAGTGTGCCAAGGAGGAAATATTTTCAATATTGAATTTCATTGGGAAAAGGTGATTTTATGACTTTAGTACATAAAATGATATACCGTCAACCCATGAACAATGTAGGCGTTAATCCTCGTATAATTTATAGTCTGTCCTCTGTGTCCTCAATTCCTCTGCATCTGCAGATGCAGCCGCCCAGGGACCGTGTAGTCCTGTAGTGTTTACTATTGAAAAAGTATCTGCAAATGAGTGGACCCCCGTAGTTCAAACCTTGTTGTTCAAGGGTCCACTGCACTATTTTTTTTCATTTTGAAATTAGAGAAGGCTTTACTTTAATAAAATGTAGAATGTAATTTCCTTTCTCGTGTTTGATAACTTGCATGGCCTCTGGAGAATAAATGTATCGATTACTTCGTTACCTTGTTACATGAGTACTTATTTTCTCAATCGCTTCTCTTCTCAAGCCAGGTAATTTTTGCTCTTTTTAAAAATTGTGTACTAAGTCAGTTATGTTCCTTCAAAGTTCTACACATAACCTTTCATAATACCTACAAACCTTTAATAAATGTGTTTCCCAGAACCCTTTTTAATACATAGAATTTATAATATCTTTAATTTGCATGATTTTAAAAACTGGTGAAAACCTTTCCAGTTAATGGGGTGGGAAGCATGGTAGATTTCTTAAAGTCTGCAACTTTATCCACAGGGAAAAATGAAATAGTTGCAATATTTTACATCGTGCTTTGTTATTCATTTTACTGATATACTCTTTGACTGAAGGACGTTTATTAGTATTTCCGATGTCTAGCTGTTATGTTAAGTCATTCTCACTGTTTCAAATAAGGGAAATGTTTAAATTTCAGCTCAGATTGCCTAATCCCATGAGAAAAATTAAGGAGGTTTGTGTATGATTGAAATAATATTCAGTGGTTATCTTTTTTCTTCTAAAATGGTATATACAAGACATTTTTATTATCATCTAGGAGAGAACACAGATAGAAAATGGTGCCCTTACAATATCCAACCTAAATGTGACCGATTCTGGCATGTTCCAGTGCATAGCAGAGAACAAACATGGTCTCGTCTATTCCAGTGCTGAGCTCAAGGTTGTGGGTAAGACTAATTTTCTTGTCTTATTATTTTTTTTCTTAAATCCTCCATATTTGCCAGAAGCAGAAATATTTACTTTTCATATTAGATTCCTACATCTAATAACATTTTCAGTATCACAGCAGAATCATGCAGGGTTTCTAATCAAGGCACACATTTTAATGATTTCTAAGGGAAAGCACCAGTTATGACCAGAATTAAGGCCCAAAGACTGAAGTAGAGAAGCAACAGGGAGAGAGTGTTGACCTAAGACATCCTTATTATCCAATTCCAGCAGTACCAACTAAGTAAGTAGTACCTTTTAAGAGAATAAGTGACTCTGGTGTTCTCTGTTGCTGGTCCATAAAAGTAAATATCAGAATTCAAATCAGTGCTTTATTGATCCAAAAGGAGTTGTCTTTTTCTTTAATAACTCTGCTGAAAGCATCAAGCATTCGGCAGACCAAAGCTTTAATTGACCAAGGCTCAAGTACTTGAAATTAAGAATTATTATTTTTTTTGTACTTTAGGTATAGGAGAAGAAAGGAGATGTTATATCATGTTTAGGGCAGTTGTTCAGAAAAACAGTTTAAGATGCAAATGACTTAAAGTCCAACCAAAATTGTCAGAGCATAACATAGTATGTATAAATAAGAAAGAAAGAGGGAGTGGGGGGGAAGGGAAGGAGGGAGGGAGAGAAAGAGGAGGAGAGGGGAGGAAGTTTATTGCTCAGTGTTATTAAAATGGAGAATTTGGATTTCAGCTGGACTTGACCCAGGGCTCAAACATCATCACCACTATCTGGCCCCGTAGGATGTTACCCAGCATGTTGTTTTCATTACCACAGTCAATCTAGTGGCGGAAGGATGGCTTTCTTAATTGTTCAGATGGAAGTCACAGTGCTACATGTCATTGGCCCCGCGTACCTGATTTGAGTCACGTACCCATGGTTGGTCCAACCCAAATGGCCAGAAGGTTGAAAGGCCCTGATCTAACTCAGTATTTCCCAGCTGGGGATGATTTTGCCCCCAGGGGATAGTGGCAAATTCTGGAGACATTTTTGGCTGTCACGGTGTAAGGGGAAGGTGGGGAAGAAGGGAGCTAGCATGTGCTACTGGCATCTGGTGGGCAGCTGCCAGAGAAGCTGCTAAATGTCCTACAATGCCCAAGGTAGCCTCTCACAACAAAGTCCTGTCTAGCCCAAAATGTGAAGTGTCTCATTGAAAAACACTGGTTTGAGGAAAATAGGTCTTTCTTGGTGCCTGGAAGTTAAGAAACAAATCACATGCACCAGGAAGACTGAAGCTTGGGAGGGGCAGATCATCAACTGAAAATCTGGCTAGTGTTATCCGTGACAGAGAAGTAGGGTGTCATGACAGAAAGAAAGTGGGATTTGCCCATATCTTAAGTCGAAGCATGGCTGTGCTCTTATGTTAAATTTACCTTATGAGCCATAGTTCATTCATGTTTCAAATGGATGGGTCCCTACCCAGTGTTGCATGGGGTTTTCATATGGGAAAATACATGATCTATGCTTAAAAAAAAAGATTTTATTGAAACATAAAAGTATTTTTCATTTGTGTTAGTAAAAATTACTCTCTCAGGATCCTAATTCTTAAGGCCAGCAACCTTTGGATAACATGTTTTCTTTATCTGCAATTATGTATATATATATATATATATGTAGTATAATTCCTTCTATGATCTCCACTTATAAAAAATAAGTTATATTAACTGGGGTATGCCATGAGACGGGGGATTAGATATTTGGGGAAATGCACTCGTTTCTTAACTTTTTTCCGCATTTGCAGTAAAAGGAAGGATGATTTTCTGAGTAACATACTTAATTCAAATGATACATTTTTATGTCTCTTGAATGTTCAGGTATTGTTTCAGGATCAGCATTCCATCCATTATTAGCCAGCATAATGTTTTCTACATATTATAGTATTTAATGGAATATTGTAACTTAATATAATAATGTTAAGCTATAATATATTTCTCCAACTTGGAAGTTAAAGCTAACCACATGAAAATTTTGTAATAGATCTTGTTACTGTTCATACAAGAGAATAAGAATTCAGTACTCAGCCTTCATTCTAAAAACATAACTGAGCATCTAATGAGTGCCAGGCCCTGTGCCACATCTGTGTCCTTGAAGTCACAAGAGAGACCAACCCTACTGTAGTCCTCGTGGAACTAACTTTCAAGAACATTCTATTAAATGCTTTTAGTTTTGATAAACTCATGACTGAGCTATTTTAAAACTTCATAGTAAACTTTAAAAATTCTCATATAAAGTAATTGTCTCGGGAATTAGAACTTGCCAGAAAACACAATGGTAGGACTTACTTTTTAAGCATTGAAATCGTCCTGGAGGTGGTGCCCAGTCAATCAAATAAATCAAGTACCGATATCTTACGTGTCAAGAAACTTTAAAAAATCATAAAGTCAACCTTTGAAATTGATGGGAATTTAAAGAAATGAATTCAGACTTCAAATTGTCATTCTTTCTTCTTTCTTCCTTTTTAGCTTCTGCTCCAGATTTTTCAAAGACTCCGATGAAAAAGTTGATTCAGGTGCAGGTGGGCAGCGAGGTCAGCTTGGACTGTAAACCCAGAGCTTCCCCCAGGGCACTCTCTTCCTGGAAGAAAGGAGATGTGCCCGTACAGGAGACTGAAAGGTATTCTGTTGTCCAGAAAGGTGGTGATTTATTTGCTTCTCACTTTTCATCGTGATGCCAAAGCAGGTGTTCAGTATGAAGTGAAATGCAGTAGCATTTCGATAAAATGTGAGGTGTTCAAGAACCACAATAGCAGTATTTTTGTTTGTAATACTCTCAAGATGATACTCACCAGGTTTTGAAATCTAAAAACAGAGATTTATCTCACCTCTTCCAACATAGAATATTTTAGAAAGGAGTTTCCTCCCCATTTGCCTGGTAAGACTCAAACTGGGATGACAAAGGAATGCCAGCCCTGGACCCAGGCCCTCTCTCAGCTCCTGGTGGCCCAGCATCACAGGGCAAAGAGAACATATGACGGCAGCATATGCCAGATGAATACCACTCTTGCTGTTGCCCTATATTGAAATAATTTAGCTTCACAGGTATTAGTTTAAGCAGACGCTTTCTTGATTTCCTGTTTACTGTAATAATATTTAAAATGAAGAGGCAGAATGGGGCCTACTTAAAAGCACAGCTTCTGGACCCAGACTGCCGGGGTTCAAATCTGTATTCTTTTACCAGCTACATGAAATGACTTACTCTTTGTGTGTTTCATGTCCCCATTTGTTAATGGTTATGATGATATTAGCGCATACTTCACATTATGAGGGTTGCTATGTGGATAAAAGACATAAATATCCATATAGCGCTTAGGTCAGTACCTGGCATAGGGTAAACATAAGTATTGGCTATCATTATTATTTATTGAGTACTTACTACCTGTTGGAGCATTATGCTGAAAGCTTCTGGTAAGCAGAATAATGGCCCCAAACATGTCCATGTTCTTATCCTGAAGACATATGATTTACATTATTACATTACATGGCAAAAGATAATGAAAGTTAAAGATGGAATTAAGGTTGCTAACCGTTTGCCCTTAAAATGGGGAGATTATATTGGATTATCTGGGTTGCCTTAAGTATTCACCTGGGCGCTTGAAAGGGGAAGAAGACAGAGGCAGTGTTTGAAAGAAATGTATGGTAATGAGAGAAGAGCAGGAGAGATTTCCAGCATGAGGGGGACCCTGATTGCTGGCTTTGAAGATGGTAGAAGGGGGCCAATGAACAGAGGAATTTCAGACTCTTCTATAAAATGGGAAAATCCTCAGCTGACAGCAAGGAAATAGGGGGCTCAGTCCCATAACCTCAATGAACTGAATTCTTCCAACAACCTGAAGGAGCAGAAAATGATTCTAGGACCTTCCAAAGTAACACAACCGTGACAGCACCTTGATTTTAGCCCATTGAGACCCATACTGGACTTCTGACCTCCAAAACTGTAAGGTAATACATTTGTGTTGTTTTAGGCCACTAAACAAGTTTATAGTAACTTGTAATTGGAGAAAAAGGAAACTAATACAGAACTCTACACGTATTATCTCCTTTCAATATCTCCGCAACTCTGTGCTGTTAGATCTTATTATCATCTCCATTTTTACTAATGAGAAAACTAAAGCTTAGAGAAATTATGTAATTTGCCTAAAGTCACATAGCCAGGATGAGTCCCATAGCTAGGGCATAACCATCAAGCTTTTTCAATGCCACATTGTGTATAGGGAGCCCCGAATCTGAGAGGTGGTCTCAGCCTTTGAAGTCATGGGGTCCAAATTATTCTTTTTGGAGATGGGGGAAAACAAACAAACAGTTTCTTAGACTAAGAAATGTAGATTTGCTTTTCCAAAATTGCCAAATCTTATTGCAGACAGACAACCAGGTTGAACTGCTTTTAGATTACAGTCCCAGAGTTTTTTTGTGAGTTGGTTATGACAACACAATCTGCTCTCCCTCAGATATTTTATGGGAGACACCTCCGTTAAAAGGCAGCCACAGCAGGAGGACAAGGCCAAGTTGTCAGCTGAGTGGTTACAAAACACAATCCAACTAAGGGCTAGGCGGCACAGAATAGATTTCTGGGGCAGGAAATTAATTAGTGATTCGGAGTTTAATTGTTGAAGCTAGTTTAAACAATTATAGGCACAAACTAGTTAATTTTAGCTGTGATGGAAGTTAAGTGTTCGTGTATAACTGGTAACTTTTTTGTTGTCAAAAACATTTTAGAGCTTTAATTGTATGCATACATTAAATAATGGTTATGTTCCAAGGACTTAAATGCTTTGCAAAATAATAAACCCACTTGTCCTCACAGTAGTGCCTATAGTAGGCAGAGGTTTTTAATCTTAATTTTAAAAGGGGATAAAAGATTAAGAGATTTAGCTAAAGGCACACAGGAGAGATTTACTCCCACTTTAGAGAGTGATGGGATAATGCAGGAAAAAAGTTTAAATTCTAGAACCTCACCTGGTATTTTGACTTGGCCACTTGCTACTTTGGTATCATTAGGTCAGTTATGTGACACCTCTGAACATTAATTTCCTCATCTATAAAATAGAAAGAATAATTCCCACCTTATACAGTTGCTATAAAGTAAGCGTTTACCATGATGTCTGATATTTGTAGATCCGCTGATCAGAAAAATGAGGTTATGTTACAGATAAAATGTTGGAAGTAACAGTGGCTGAAAGAGATAGAATTTGTTTTGTTTGTTGGTTGGTTGGGCAGTTCATTGGCTGGTTGGTCTCTGGGAAGATAGGCAGTTAAGACTCCCTGGAGACCACAGTCATCAGAGATGCACACCCCTTTTATCTTGCTGCTCTACCGTCCTCACATCAGGAACCAGGATGGCTGCTGGGGCTTCAGCCTCCCAAGACATCCTTCCCAATGTCATCCCCCAATGACAGGGAAGGAGGAAGGTAGAAATCAAGATACATTTACTCCCTTTTAAGAAACTTCCCAGAAGCCCCATCCAATAATTTTCCTTATGCCTTACTGGTCAGAAATTAGTTCCCTGGCCAAACTTAGCTGCAGAAGAAGCTGGGAAATACAGATTTCTTTCCTGGGTGGGAGTGTGCCCAATGAGAAATTGGGATTATGTTTTAAGAAGAAAGGGGGGAAAGTGGTGGTTACTCCAACCATGTCTCATGTTCATAAAAGTTATTTCTCTGACCCTTTCAAGCCTACTTACCCTGTACTTTGTATTAAGTATTTCTAACATCTCCCCAGTGAATAAGGAAACTTTCAGGTATAAAAATAAGGTTAAAAAGAGGAAACATGTTTAAGAGAAGGGTCCATAGTGCTGCAGTCTTTCCCAGGTATCTTCGTTCGAGCTTTTATAACATAATACCATAAACTGGATGGCTTGAACAATGGAAATTTATTTCTCACAGTTCTGAAGGATGGAAGCCAGAATCAGGGTGCCAGCATGGTTGAATTCTGGTAAGGACAGCTGCCTTCTCCTTATATCCTCAGCAAAGCAGAAAACGAGCCAGAGAGCTCTCTGAGGTCTCGTCTATAAGGGCAGTAATCCCATTCATGAAGGTTCTACCCTCATGATCTAATCACCTCCTAAAGGCCCTGCCTTCTAATACCATCACATTGGAGATTAGGATTTAACATATAAATTTTGGGGAAACCCTAATATTCAGTACATGGCACCAGGTCTGGTGGTTTGGATTTTGCTTTTATCTCTTTGGACAGCAAAAGCACTGATATGCCAGGGCCTTGATGCTTAGGGGAAAAGCTGCTAGAAGCAATTATGGAACAAGTTGCAGAGCTGAATCTTCTCCAAGTTCATGTGAAATCAGAGTGGGTCTCAGCCATCACTTGGCAACAAAAGCACCATGTCCATCCCTCTTGGTCTGTAGGCTTAAGCCAAATTGGGGAAACACTTTAAATGATAGATTTATTGAGGTTGTTTAGTCATGGGCTGTTCCGACATCAAACATGCAGACTCAAATCTCATCTTGGGGACAAATGAATTCATTGATGCATTTGAAAATATAAGAGAAGGCAAAAATTTTTGATGGGATATTTATGGCAAGATTTTAAATCCATAAAATTTTTACTTAGTTTTTTTTCTTGTGTTTCGGTTTTTGTTTTGTTTATTTGGGGTTTTTTTGGTGGATCAACATGGGTTTGTCAGTGAATAAGAAACTTATGATAAATAGGAAAGCTTTCTCTAGCCTAGCATATGGGCTGTTGACAAATGCACTTTTGATTAAGCCTATATATAATACATATATATATATATAGTATGATATGCACATAAACATAGATATCTATATATTTATATAGATATATAGTATCATTCAAAGCCTGAATCAGAAAAAAAAATTCAAGGATTAAATATGTCTTTTAAAAATTATATAAATTGATAAATATGTCTACTATGTAAACCACACAATATGTTCGAATAATTATAGTCTATCTAGTTTGAAAGTTTTTATATCAGCACAGTTACAGTTTTGAATCTTGCATCAGCCATAGTAATGTAGATCTAAGTGAGTGAGACACCTGAATTACAGAAAGGTTTTGAAGAAATCAGTGTTAGTGCTTTCAAGTAGAGAGAGCATTTCAAGCTAAGGTAATAAAGGGATTACTTCCCAACAGAGGTCTTAGTAAAGCTTCTCTGAATAGATAACAAGGGCTTATAATGCACATAGTGATTCCTGAGCTCTTAAAATTAAGTGCTCATTCAATCATTTGAAAATATTTTGAATACCTACTATGTGCTAGGCACTAGGTATTTAATTTTCACCAGAGAAGTTAATCCCATTATTTGTAGATTTTCAGGGTATCAGGCAGGTAACACAGGGCCTTTATAATAAAACTCAACTGGCAAAGTACAGAATGTTCGGTGATTACTTGAGGAGGCCCCATCTCCAATTTAGGGTGCAGAGCAGGCTTTCTGGAGAATGTAGTATCTATACCAAGACTTGAACGATGACTAGGATTCACTGGAGAAGAGTGCTCAAGGCAGGAGGAACAGCCTGTGCAAAGGCACAGAGGCAAGGACAGAATAGGCATTTGATGTTCAGTGCAACTCGAGTGAAAAGTCACTTAGGAGGGAGGGCTACAGAGGGAGCGAGGCCATGGAGGTAAGCAAGGATCTTATTGTGAATGACGCGGGAAGCCAAATGAAATAGAGTTTGGGCTTTATTTCCTGTGAAAGCAACAAAATAAAGTAGCAGTTAAAAGATCAAATTAAAAAAAAAAAAAAAAGATCAAATTTATTTATTTTTTAAAAATTTATTTTGTTGAAATATAGTTGATTTACAATGTTGTGTTAATTTCTGCTGTACAGCAAAGTGATTCAGTTATACCTACGTATACCTTCTTTTTCATATTCTTTTCCATTATGATTTATCACAGGACACTGAATATAGTTCCCTGTGCTATACAGTAGGACCTTGTTGTTTATCCATTCTATATATAGTAGTTTGCATTTGCTAATCCCAAACTCCCAATCCTTCCCTGCCCTACCCACTCTTCCCCTTGGCAACCACAAGTCTGTTCTCTATGTCTGCGAGTCAGTTTCTGTTTCGTAGATAAGTTCATTTGTATTATATTTTAGATTCCACATATAAGTGATATCATATGGTATTTGTCTTTTTCTTTCGACTTACCTTGCTTAGTATGATAATCTCTAGGTCCATCCATGTTGCTGCAAGTGGCATTATTTCACTCTTTTTTATGGCCGAGTAGTATTCCATTGTATGTATGTATGTATGTGTGTGTGTGTGTGTGTGTATAATATGTATCACATCTTCTTTATGAATTCATCTGTCGATGGACATTTAGGTTGCTTCCATGTCTTGCCTATTGTGAATAGTGCTGCATTGAACATTGGGGTGCATGTATCTTTTTGAATTATAGTTTTCTCCAGATATGTGTCCTGGAGAAAGATCAAATTTATGTTTAAAAAAAATCACAACGGTGGCAGTAGAGAGCATGAATTGGAGCAGTTGGAACTTGAGGCAAGATTCCCAATTAGCAGCAATTGAGCAGTGTGAGCAGGAGAGGATTAGAGCCTGAAATAAAGAAATGGCAATGAGAATGGAGAGAAGTATTGAGGGGTTGTGAAAAAGTTAAATCAGCAGGACAGAGGACTCGAATAAAGATTTGGAGAGAAGATGCTAGTCAAGACTGAATCCTAAATTTCCAGTTCAGGCATCAGGGTGGTGGTAGACCTATTTAGTGAGACAGGGAACAATACAGAAGGAGCAGAGGTGGGGGCAAATATGATAAATTCAATTTGAAATTGTTTCAGTTTGAAATGCTTGATGACAAACCAACTGGATATATCTGTGTGCTTTTAGAGGTTGACTGTCTAAATCTGGAACTCAGGAGAGCGGCCTGAGCTACAGATAGAAATTTAGGTGTTACGTGTATACAGATGGTAGCTGAAATCATGACAGTGGATAAAAGTTTCTAGGAAGTTACATATCATTAGACAGTAAATCATTAAATTAAAGGAGGGTCTGTATCTTAATTCTGAAGCTTATGGAAATTTAAATGTAAGTAGAGGATGCCTGTTTTTACAATATCATTTAAATGAGTAACAGTCACAATGTATAAAGCAATTGATATATTAAGTCAAGGTCCAGTTAAGTCACCTGGAATGCAGATATTCTAAACTTTTAAATTACTAGTATTAATTCTGAGTAGAGTTTTTTTTCCTTCTTTTGATTTGATATTTGTATCATCCAGTACTGAGAAAAACTATTCTGCTTTTCACCCTTCAGAAAGGAGGTTTTCTTTTATAAACAGAAATGCTCTACCCTTTGAGCATCCAATGGTTTTTCACTAAATTTCAACATTTTAGTGCTGTTGCATTCATTCACTTAAATCCACATGTTTTCAAAAGACTTGAAATAAAACAGGAAGTTTTGTCTCCTTTAAGCCAAGGAAAATTCTAAAAGAACCTGGAGAATGTGAATAGGCTTGGTATGCAAGAAGAAATAGCCAGCTGGCATATTTTAAAGAATGTTTAGCTTTTCTGTTTCACTTAGTGGTACTTAAAACACATTAGCCAATTATCTTTAAAAATGGGGCTTTCACTTGAATGCTATTGCTTATAATAGTAAATATTTTATTACAATGGCCTCAATTCAGAAGAGAGTAAAAAAATGGCCCATTATTTCTAATTAAACACATTAAAATTGTTTCAAAGGTTCTAGGCAGCATTTAATACTATAGAAATTTAAATGCTTTTTAAAGAAAGAAATAAAGATTTTCCCCAAATATTAATAGCCATAATCCAGACAATGTTTTTAAAATGTATTAACCAATTTTAATGTATTTTTTGCATATAGTTAGAAGCTGGCTTTAAAAGACAGTGAGCTTTGTATGCTGTATGATTCCGTTTATATGACAGACCGGAAAAAGGCATGCTTTACAGACAAAAAACAGTGATCACTGCTTGTCAGGGGCAGGGAGTGGGTGGAGAGATTGACTATTTTGGGGCATGGGAGAATTTTGGGGGGTGAGGGGATTGTTTTAGATCTTGATTATGACAGTGGTTACATGTCTACATTCATTTGTTAAAACTCGCAGAACTGTACAGCAAAAAAGGTGGATTATTTTGTCTATAAATTATACCTTAATTTTTTAAACAAAATTTTGCATGCGATTTTATAGTCATCTCATCCTAATTTCATGAGTGGCTTTGTATAGGAGTTTCAAAGCTCAAGAAATGCCCCCAACTGGTCATTTTGGCCCTTTTGTGAAACACTGAGTAGTTCGATGACGTTACTTAGAAGTAGAATCTAAACTTTTGCCGGTAAACAGGATAATTCCATCAGAGCGAGAACCACTTGGCATTTCTGCCATTGCTACTGCTAGTCGCCACAGCCTTGCTTTGTAAAGATGTGTCTGGGGACTCTGTTACTATCCAGCAAATCTGTTAGATGGTATTTCCCTTGGCTTGAGCTCTTAGATGAAGAAAAAGAATTTGTTTGCCAGATCGTTTCTATCTCCATTCCCTCCCCATTTCCTCACATTTCTTGGCTCCTCTGTCTCTTATCACAGTGGAGTTGATTTTTCTTCATACTGTTCAAAATGCTGCTCTCTCTCTGCCTGCCATTGCTCCTTTCACCAAAAAGCTATCTGGATTATCTTCCCCATCACCCTTTGTCTCCCTATCTCAACAGCTGTCCCCTCACAACCATCAGATAGGTAACGAAGCTCAGAGAGTATCAGTTCATCTCCCCTTGGGTACACAGCCAAGATCTCAGCCAATCCTTTACTTCTGTACCCTTAACTCTAGATTAATCTCTCACTGGTAAATTTACAAGAAGAAAGGAGAATTTTATTTAACACATGTGATGTTGCCAACTGTCAGAACCTGGATGTTAGTTGTATTGAGATTGATGTCCTTGCTTCCTGTCTGCAGGGAAGGTACTCAGGCTGTCCACTAGTTTGTCTTATCTTTATTCAGCACTGGGGACAGTGCCCAGCCCTGGGAATACATAAATGAATAAGAAACATCAAGAGCCCTCCAGGAGCCCACACATTCTTTTAGGATGTGGAAAATTTACCCATCAGTTATTCTGGGAGAGACTGTATAATTAAAGTGACCATATATAATTTATTCTACAATCTGGGACATTTTGAAAGAGAAAGGGGACCCTGTTAGTAATTCCCGCCAAGACAACACATAGAAGCCAAGGCTGGCCCGAGGAAACAGGGCATTGCCACCCTGTCTATCATGGGGTGTTTATAAGCCAGTAAGAAGCACAGAGAAGAGATGCTGTCTCAGCCAGCATCTTGGGGCAGTGGGCAGGCAGCTCCATACAGAGAGGTATCTCGAAGGAAGTGATGTTGTAGCTCCATTTTGAAGGATCTGTGAAACCAAGGAAAGCAAAAAAGTAGGGAAAACACCATCTGAACAAAATGATTGCATAGACAGGAGGTGAAACTGGTTATGTATTCCGATTGTGTCCAAGGTAAAGTTCACATATGATCAGGTAAATAAGAAAGGCTAAGCTGAGTTCTTTCCCAGGTAGAGACCCATCTCTCTCCTTCAGAGGAGGTGAATATCGAAGGAAGATAATTTTTTTTGAAGGCGAGATTGAGATGCCTGGGTAAATATGCAAGAGTCTCAGAGAACAGAGAACAGTCTCCTTCTGTCTCTGTGTTTCCCAACCCATATTTCCATTTCTCTCATGCTTCCAGCTGGAAAGAGAAGAGGAAACGGTGCATTTGCCCCATAAGTCCCACACCCTATGAGAAGATTAAGCTAGTATTTAAGAGTGAAGATAATCAAGAGAGGAGTTAATGCAACCCAAGACTTTGGGTTTGGAATGCAACTCATGGGAAGGGTTTGAAATGGGACTCATGGGAAGGGATCATAATCACTTTCTCTCCTCCATTCCCCATTCTCCAGCCACCAACAGAGACCTACAGATCTTCTCCTCTTAACCGCAGGCAGCTTAATTTTCTGCATATTTGTATCATTACTTACGTGCATTATTTATGCATGATTGACATGCAGTATACTAATCACTATGCACATTATTCACCATGTCAGATGAAGTTAAATGTAAGTTTTATTTGCTTCTTGATTTAATTTTAGTACTTGGTAAGAACAGAGCATCGAAGTCGAAAAGACGTGGGTCCAATCATACCACCTGTGTGATACTAGGCAGGTTACTTAACCCCCGAGCCTTGGTTTCCTTACTTTGTGCAACAGGGCCAGAAATTCTTACTTTGCAGGGTTAGTTGGTCTGATAGGTGGCATTTGCTTGGTGGCATAGCCAACTCTGAGCAAGAGGTTGGCTAAAAAAACTGATCTCCCCTGACAGGCAGAGAAAGGACAAATTACTTCCAACTCTGCCCTGCCCCATTTCTCTCACGTTCATTCCTTCTTTATCTCAGTAGACTCTAGTTGCAACGATAAAAGTAATAAAGTATGTGAAGCATCTACTCTGGTGGCTTCTACATAGGCTCTCAAAAAAAGGGACCTGCTACTGTTGATAGAGGTTTTTAAAATTTATTTTATTGAAGTATAGTTGATTTACAATGTATTAATTTCTATGGTACAGCAAAGTGATTCAGTTATAGAAAAAATATACAATCTTTTTCATATTCTTTTCCATTATGATTTATCCCAGGATATTGAATATAGTTCCCTGTGCTATACAGTAGCACCTTGTTCTTTATCCATTCTATATATAATAGTTTGCAGCTACTAATCCCCAAATCTACAGTTTTTAATATTATTTATTTTCATCGTGTTTCTCAGATACGGTAAGAGTAACAAGACTGGGTTAAAAGAAAGGTGAGTAAAGACCTTTCTCTTTTACAACAACCAGATTAGTTTTACATTATTTAACCATGAATAAATTCTACCCAGATGTTATTAAAGAATTTGTAGCTGTCAAATGGGTTCTAAAATTATATCAACTAAATTTTGCAGGTGACCATGTGGTTCTTAAATCCATATTTTAAATTTGATTTTTATGGATTGTAAAAGTTAGGGCCCCTTTAAAAATATTTTGTCAGTTTTATGATTTTGGTAGGGGAAAGCAGGTTAGTGAATCCCAATGCTAGGCATTGGAATCTACTTCCAGCCAGTTCTGTGTTAGAACTGGGTACATTAATTCATAACCATGCTCAGCATAGATGTTTTATTTACTGGGTATGTCCCTCCATACCACATCCGTTTGGTCATATAAAATTTCTCACTCAAGCCCCAAAATCCCACATGCATTTTCCTACGGCCCAGTCAATGTTCTGTATCTCTGCTTTCACTGAAAATTCAAAGAAAAAATATTTTATTGAGGACCCCTGTCATATCATAACATACTACCATTGCACTTTTTCTCGTAATAATGTTTAAGACAGGAAAAGGAGACTTCTCTCAAAATAAGAGTATTGACTCCTTTAACATTATCAAGAGTGCCTACCATTGCCCTCTGAGTAATTCTTAAAAAGAAAGGAGGACAAAACAGAATTCTCATTGCACTCTGCATTTATTCTCCTGTGATTTACTCTGGCTGGAATGTCTTTTCTTCTCTATCTTGCAAACCCCTGCTTATCACTCAAGGCCCAGCTTAATGTTACTCACCATGGGAAGCCTTTCCCAAGCCCAATAGGCGAGATTAATTGCTCTTTCTTCTGCTTTACCCTTGTGGTTTCTTTAGGCCCAACTGTATCATTTAACACAGTGTGTTGTGGCTGTTTGTGCAGAAGGCCATCTCACCTGGATTCTCACCTTCTCTGTCTTTGTAGACGTGGTCACTGTTCCATACATGTTTATTCATTTCAACATTCATTTACTCATCAAATATTTATTCAGCACCTACTGTTCCCACTAACTATTGCTGCATAACAAATCACCCTAAAATTTAATGGTGTAAAATAGCAATCGCTTTATTATCGCTCGCGGTTTCCATGGGTCAGGAATTGGGGAAAGGCTTGGCTCGGCACTGTTTGTTCGGAGCGTCTCACGTGGTTGCAGTCAGGCTTGTGCTGGAGCTGGAGCAGCTGGGGGCTGGCCATGTACTGCTTTCTCTCTGGCAGGCCCATAGCCTCTCCATGTGGTCTCTCCACGTGGGCTAGTTTGGGTTCCCTCAAAACATGGTGGCCTCACGGGGAGTTGAAATGCTTATATGGCAGCTAAAGTCTTCAAGAGCGAATATTCAAGTAAGCAAGGTGGAAGTTGAATAGGCTAGGCTCAGAAGACACAAAACCTTACTTTCCTGGCATTCCACTGGTTACCAGTGAATCACCGAGCTGAGCAGATTCAGGAGGAGGGGGATTTGACTGCACCTCTTAATGGGAGAGTACTATAGCAAGATTCTAGGAGAGCATTTGGGATGGGAAATCTTACTGTGGCCACCTTTGGGAAATACAATCTGGCACACCCACCCGGCATGCCTTGTTCCAGGCTCAGAGAAGACCACAGTGAACAGGACAGATATGGTCCCTTCCTTGTGTAACTTGCAGAAGGGAGAGACGGCATACGAATAAGTTAAGAAGATAATTTCTTTAGCCATTAAGGGAAAAAAGTGTATAATCATATAGGGTATTTCAAGAAAGCCCTCCTTAAGGAAGTAACTTCTGGACAGAGAACTAAATAGTAAGAAGCAATGGGTCATGCCAAGAATTGGAAGATGTGCCTCGCAGGAAGAGGTCCCAACAGAACAAAGGCCTGGAGGTGGGAATGAAATTGACTCATTTGAGAATCTGGAGCAAAGCCAGTGTGACTGAAGAATCATGCATAGAAAGGGAGAATAATGAAATATGAGGTCCCAGAGATGGGCAGAATCCAGAAATGGGGTCTTTGAAGACAGTGATAAAACTGCTGGATTTTATTTTAAATGGAATAAGAAGTCATTGGTGATTTTAACACAGGGTGTGACATACTCTGTTTAAAAGGTAACTCTGGCTGTAGTGTGGAGAGTGGGTTGAGGAGAGAAAGGGGGGAAAGCAATGAATCTAGTTAGGAGGCAACTTGGAGTTGTCAGGGTAAGATGTACTGGAGGCTTGATTTATGGTAACAGTGGAGGAAATGGAGAAAAGGATATTGTGTGTTTTGAGGTAGAGCTGGATGAATTTGTACCTCAGATACAAAATTTCATACCAAAGCATCAAATTTTATTGATAGTTGTGGTGAACTCTATGCACCCCCCGCGCCATTAGATTGAAAGTCTCTAAAGGATAGGGGCTAGTTCTTACTCATACATGTGTTTTTCAAAACACTTAGAGTGTTGTAAGTACTCAACAAATATTTGTTGAAGTGAATTTTATTCTTTTTTTGGATCGCTTCCCATGTCTTAAAAGTACCTATAATTTTCTTATCTAATTTATTGCAGCAATTTCTTAGAAATGTATAAAATTGATTTTTTAATAGATTTCTACTTGAGGCTTCCTATTAAAATATGAAAAGTGCTATATTTTAGTTTATTCTTCCCCCTCCCTGAAGCCCTTAATAGAAATAGGGGGGGAATGGAAGGAAAAATGGTTGAATGAATGATTAGGTGAGGTGCCATTGCACTTCTGTGAAAAAGGAATAAACATGCGGATTGTTGGTGTTGGTTGATGCCTCCCACATAGTTATGCTGGAAAGGAGTTATTCATAATTTATGATCTGTTCTGTAAGTTCTAATGAATTGGTACACTGAGTTACATTTCTTACTGCCTAACAAATTTAAAAAAAAAAACATTTTGTACTTTCATGTGTTTTCCACTTTCTGGTATTATTTGTGGTATTTTATAATCCTGTCTTAATGTAGATGTCATTGCTAGAGCAGTTTTTGTTGGCGCACGAGAGCATTTGACCCTTTGAGAGTCTTGCAATTCTGAAACAACATCTGTAATTGGGACTGAATATATAAAATCTGTCTTGTTTTGGGAAAAAATTATTTTCTAACCTTTTACATTCAAATGCTAAAGAAGGAAGCACCTTTAACTTAAAGATTGTATTAGGCACTTAATTTTCTGCAGTATTTATTGATTTACACAAATGGGAAAATCATAGTTTTTATAGCTTGATATAAATTATATGTTTTTCTAGTTTAGGTTCTTGAAACACCTTATACCTTACTAAATTTATTATATATTATTTTCTTATGACTACTCATTTTAATACCTTTATGTCTTCTAGTTTATTTCATTTACTAACATCATGCCTCATTCCAAAAAGAACTTGAGGACAGTTTATTAGAATACACACAAAATGAACATTGAAGACAAAAAATATGCCAGAGTTCAAATTTCCTAGAATGTAAGTTTCATTAGGACAGAATAAATTCTTACCAGTAAATCCTTTTTGCTTATTACAGAGCCTGGTCCATAGTACATGTTCAGTAAATACTTGTAGAGTGAATATCCGCGGTTAGTGTACCAAACCTATGCCAACAGATCCATTCGCTTAGTTGAGATCCAAAATTTTGGCTCAACACTTTTAACAAATGAGCAGAGAAAAATACTGCTAATAACACAATCCACACTGTTTGCAAGATTGAATGAAGCCATTTGATAAGGAGATATGCAACTCTTCCTAGGCAAAAGTATGCAAATGGATATGTCCAAATTCAATGGATTGTGATGGAGAGAACATTGAGTAATATATGTTAATGTCCTTAAAATGAAATATGAATTTTAATTTTTTTTTCTTTCTCATAATCCAAGGGTAACTTTGAGTTTTAAGACTTAAGACTCTTGAGGAATAGATAGACATTGTTTTTCAGCTAATCGTCCATGAATATTATTTCTCACATGTATGGTTTAATAAGCATGTAAATAGAAGTTATTTCGAGGGTATTTTCAGCATCAAGAATCTGAGGTAAAGAGAAGGTGCTGCTGTGAAAATACAGAGTCAAATGCTTAAAGAGTCAACTGAACTAGTGTTAAAGCTTATATCATCTTATTAGAGGTGTGATGGATCACCAGACCCTTTGTCTGAATAGATGATGGTGATTAACCTCTGCATGGAGGAGGGACAAGAAAGTTCAGGTTATTGGGGCTGAGATTTTTCTCAGAAAACCTTGGGACCCACTCCAGTGTGTGGATGCACGTCTGAGCTAAGACTCTACCTTCTTGAGCTATGCAATATTACCTCTCTCTTTTTGTGCAAGATAATTTTTAAGGAGCCAGTCATCAAACGTACACAGTCATATAAATAGAAAATCTCAGTAAAGCACATCTTAAAGGATTCACACTAAAGCATCCAAGACAAAGAGATTCCAAATGCACTCCTGTGTCATTGGATGAGTTGAATTGCTAGCAGGAGTTGCTAACCTGATGTCCACAGAAGCTTGGACAATTCATCCTGAATCGTATCAGATCTTTTGTTATTGTTATGGTTGTATATGTGTTTATTTGTTCTGCAGAGAGAGTCCTCAGATTTTTCAAATATTCAAAGAACTTTGTGTCCCAGAAAGGTTAGAAACACTGCATAAGGTTGTAAATGAGTCACTTAAATATTGATGGACATCTATAAAAGAGAATGACCTTGGAATTGAAATAGTGAGGCTAAAACCATTTCATCTTGCAAGAGCTCAACATCAGGGCATGTGTTTGGGGGGCCATTCTTGATTTGTGATAGAACCTTGTAGAAAATTAGAAAATTGTATAGAAAACTGTCTCAGAACCCTTCATATTCATTAAGACAACAAATATTTATTGAACAAATACAATGTGTGTGTCGCCAACTATTAGTAACTTGTATTTTTTAGGGATTTGGGCACTCTAGCTAAGAATTAATACAAGAATATTGAACAAAATTGTTAGATTAGCTGTAGAAACTGACTTGGGAATGGACAGGAGCTAGTTGGCTCCAGGAATCCTGGATTGCCCCATCCTGTCAGGGCAAGTGCTGGAATGAATTAGCTAATCATTATTTTCATCATTGTGTCTCAAATCAAAGTCTGCAGAGGGAGAGCCCAAAGGACGTAGCCTAGATGACTGTTTTTCAAAGTGTGGTCCTCATATCAGCAGCACCAGAATCACCTGGGAACTTATTAGAAATGTAAGTTCCGGGGCCCTGTCCCACACCTTATCTGGTGGTGGGCCCAGCAGTGGGTATTTGAAGGACTGAGTCCTCCAGGTGAATGGTGAATAGTAAAGTTTGAGAAATGCTGCCCTGTGTCTGGTATTTCCCCCTTGGCTAGGATAAGATGGGAACCATCACTGGTTCCTACTAAGACTGTATACAATAGTGGAAGAGAATCCTCCAAAGTAAGATCTATGTTGGTTCCCAAAGAAAGGGGAATCGATTCTGGGCAGCCAAAAAGTATCCAGCACCTTCTACATCCCTTGAGTCAATGAAATTTCCCTTTTGCGTACAAGGTATCTTGCTTCTAGCATTATTGTTGGAGGTGAGCTCCATTCCAGGACTGCTAGTCTCTAGGGGGAAGGACACCCATTTGGGTAACACTTGTGTCTCTCTTCAACCCTTCCCCAGAGAAAGCATCTGACTCCTGAAATTGGGTGGAAGACCTTGACATTGTAGCTCAGACGTCTTCCTTCTTTCTCTTTGGTGTCTGCCTGCCTGTAGAGATTGAATGTATTCTGCTGTTCTGTTTACCATACAGGAAGGGAGCTTGCCCTTACAGGGAGGGCCTGTGCTCATCTGCATGTGCCAGGAAGCTTAGGCCTGCCTAATTCTGGAATGAAGTGTCCGGAAACCATAGCTTCTCACTTAAGCAGTTTTGCATCAGCTTTCTCTGTATTACAGCTGACATCTTGATTTGCATTGATTTGACTCATGAATCTCTCAGGCAAAGAAGAATAGTGTCAAATATGAGGCCCCTTTGAATCTTATTAAGTATTCTTTACGAGGTTATCTTTGAATACATGAGCCATCAGAGAATTGTTGATTTGTCATGTTTGTTTGTTTTACTAACTCATCTGAGCATTTATAATTTTTGCAGATCCTCTGTTGTATGAGGATTTAAATGTTTCAAATGGACTGTTGCCTGGACCTCATGAATTACTTAGATAAATAGTTTTATATAATCATTCAAACTGGAAAATTTTTTTTAGAGGCATTTTGTTCTATAGTTGTGAGTCCATTTTAGGAGGAAAAAAACTGTTGAGTCTCTGTCATAATAAATTTAGCTCCAAATATATTTGTTATGATAGATGTACATTTGGAAAGGTTTTATACATGTAATGAAAATGTTCCTTTATTGTTGGTTCTCGTCTTATAAATATGAGGAAATATTAATTAATGTGAAAAATGTACATTTATCTTGGCTACAGAGTGGAGCCACACCCTGTTTCTCTAGGACTTCAGGTGCCTGTTCTGTGTAACATGTGTATCCAACAAAGTAACACAGCCGCATATTATTAGCCTGGTGCTTACTCAGAGAAAGGATGATTAACTGCTGAATCTTCTCTACTCTGCCTGTCTTTTCCTTGGAGACTTTCTAAGCAATAAATCACTAAACTAACACTGTTTAGTTCATAAGATGAAAGCTCAAAATGGTATAACTAAAAGAATGAAAATGCTAATATTATTTTCCTAAATACTATTTGTAGGTTATCTTTGAACTCAAGGGGGAGACGTTATTTACCAAGCATATGGAAGTGAGATTGGTTGTAAATGAAAATATACACTATATGCTCTTTGTCTCTGGCATTTATTTTCTCATGCGTTTTCGTCAATTTATATTTCATTTTCTTAACTGTCATTATTTATCCTGTAATATATGCATTGTGAGTACTTTTCTCTTGTAGCTAATTTTAAACATCCGTCTCCTACAATATGTACTAACAAAGTGAAGTCCAAAATAGCCTTGTTATTTTCTATAGAACAGTTTAATCATTACAATCTCATGTGATCTCATCTCCACTGAGATGAGCTTCCTGAGAAAATGTAGAGTTGCAGTGTGTTTGTTAAAATTCAAGTTGAATAAACTACTGTAATATTCAGAAAATAGGCAGGGGGAAAAGAATGTTTTCAGAAATCCTGCCTCGCATGCATAATACTCCATACCTTTCTCATTCTAAAACATAGTGTCTTATTATGGATGTTTAAATGTCATCATACAGTATAGGTCAACGTTGCCTAGACAACAGTCTACTTTCAGAGCAAACAGGGTTTCTTAACAGTCATAAATTCAATTCCATCGCTGAACTACAGCATGGACCATTAGACCAGCTTAGAGCAATTAAGTTTACTTATCCCAAACTAACCACAGACTGCGTGAAGTTAAGTGAAATAATTAACCTCTTTTCCTACAAAAGGAAAAAACCAATAAAAGGGTACGTATAAAGGTATATTATAAAACTGATCAAGGAGTTAAAATGCCACAGTGATTAAAATTGCACATTTCTCAAAGCAACCTGGAGTACCACATTTCTGAATATTAATCTCATAAATCTTCATTTAACTTTTTGTGCCAAGACTAGAGTTACTCATGGTTATCTACATTTTCAGCTCTACCCATTTGCAGAAAAACGTGTTCCCAGAAAGCTCAGAAAGCAATTTCATTTATAGTGAAGTGGTATAAAATTTTCACTTTGGATCTCTGTAGGGAAGCATGGGTTATTGAAGGTTTTCTGTTAAGAAGCAATTACTCCATCCATTTACTCAATATTGTTTATTTTTATGTTGTGTGAAATGCCCTGTGGGCCTCTTAGAACTTACTGGAAGAACCAATTGAGGAAGAAAATATCCAATTAGCTCAAAATTTTACAATGTACAGAGTTTGCGTTCTTTGAGAGTCAGTATGTTTGTTTTGGACTCTGTGTGTGACTCCCGAGGTGTTAGCCTTGCCTTTGAAACTGTTTCTTATCTCATTGTAGTCATGAGGCTAGGCCTGCTCATTTAGAGTTATTAAACCTCCTGCACTAAAGGATTTCTAGTTCTTCCATCATTGCTAATAGTTCTATATTTGTAGTGAAAGATTGACTGTTAACACTAGTTCATAGCTTGGGAAGATACCTGAAATTGCCCATCTCTGCTCTGTGGTACCCAAATCAGAAGCTCTAAGCTTAAGCTGAATATTTGTTCAGTCAACAAGAGACATCATTACTTTGTTTTATTGCTTACTAATCTCAGGAGTGGTTGATTGCCCAGCCTCCTAGAGCTTTCAATTCTATTTCCACCTTCTATCTCAGAACAGGTAAGGTTGCCTCACCGTTTGAATGTCTTCAAGACCTTCTGATAACCATCTTTCTGATATCGGCTTGCTTTCTTTACATAGGAAAATCTCTAGCAAATCTGCACTTTCTTTTTAAGGCAATGGTAGGTAAAATTTACTGAGCAGTGCTGTGGATCAAGGACTATTTTCTTTGGGGATCTTGGCCAAAAATTTGACAAGTAGGATTAGCAGTCAGAGTGGGTCAGGAATATTGCCTTTGTTGATACTCATTCCTTCCACCTCTGAGACTTTTCTCAGCCAGTTTTCTCTCTCATTCTCTTTCCTCCCTCCCTCGTTTCCCCTGTGCTTCCCTTATTTTCAGTCCCTTGCCCTTTATTGATATCTTCCTTAAAAGTACAAGTGTATTTTCAGTCCTCTTATCCTAGGAGTTGTTCAGTTCTCTTCATCCAGCCCTCTACTGCTTCATCTTTCTTTGTTCCACATATATATTTATGCACATATGTATAGTTGTGTGTATATATATATACACACACATTTATATAGAGAACATATATACATATGTGCATATGTATGTAAATATATGTGTGAGTAAAAGTCTGCACGCTTTCTGAATTTACTTCCTTGTAATTTGTAAAGTTCTCAGTGCCTTGCAACCTGCCATCACTAATCCCATCTCTTCTACAGTGACTCTTTAAAGGCATACAGTCACTTATTCATTCAACAGGCATTATTTTTGAGCATCTCCTCTGTGCCAGGAATAGTTCAAGGCTCTAGGAATGCGGTGGTGAGTAATCCAGACACTATTCACCCTCCTTGCTTCAAGAGACCTTACTGTCTCTGAGCTTACAAGAGGAGAAAAATATTAGTCAAATAAGCACACAGGTATATAATTGGCCAGTTGCCAAATGCTATGACAAAAGCACAGATGATTTATAATCAGTACAGGAAGACGTAATCCACCCCATGGGTTCAGGGAAGTGACCAAAATCTGAAGGTTGAGTACGCATTTATCAGACATAAGGAACAGGTTTTATAAAGGCCCCAAGACAAGAAGAGCATAAAAGCAATTAAAAGAAGGCTTGTGTGACTGGAGAAGAGCAAACAAAGGGTGGAATTCATGAGGCCTTATGTAGTTAGAGGGGCGGGGTCCTGATGGGAGGATATGGCTAAGGCTTAGGATGCGGTCTTTGTCCTTCAGGCAGTGGGATGCTAGGGAAAGGGGTCTAAGGCTGGGCTGGGCAGGAGGGAGGAAGGCGGGGTTACTGATCAGATTTCTCTTTCCTTAGCTTACTCCCCATGTTTCTCAAAAGAGTCTCCATTTCCAAAGCTTTCATTCACGTGTACCTCCCTGCAGGCTTTCCTCTTTCAGTTATTATTGCACGCTGTTTAAGAAAATCTCTGCTCTATGACAAGATATAAAGAAATTCTTTTTTGATCGTCTCTTTGCAAAAAGTGATCAGATTACATTTCATACCCAACAAAGTGGCCAGGATTTCACGAAGGAAATCAGACATAGCACCTTTTTTACAGCTTCTTACGAAAGTTCTTGGAATTTTTAACCCTTCAGTGTAGTTCCTCAAATTGAAGTATAGTGCTCTGTGTTCCCTAATTAGCTGTCCAGGCCATTGCTCTCAAACCCTTGTATTTGAAATGTATCTTGACATGTTAAAAAAATCACATGAGCAACTAACATACATGGAACGCTCTACCCAGGATCATAAACAGGCCCCTGTGCACCAGCTCCAATTCCCCTACAACTTTCTCACCCAAGAAAATATAACCAGGATGCAAGCGAAAGTGAATCACAAGCTATGAAAAATACACACACACATAATACATACAACATAAAATCCGTATCTTGTGTATTTTTGATACATAAACTTGTCCTAATAATCACATTTTTGGCACACACCTAAAAATCTTGCAACAAATGGGGTAATATTTAGAGATTGAGTTGAGATCCTCCAACTCTAGTCTAATGTCCTCAGCATCTTTCCTGTCCGCTCTACTGTATCACCCAGAATTGGGAGGCATTTATTGACGGTTTACACATACCATGCCATGCTGACGCTGGAGTTGCAAACCTTTTAAGAAGTTTACTATCCTTTTGGATAGATACTAAACTCATGTATCAAAGATGTGAACCATAAAAGATAAAAGGCATTCTAAGCATTAAATGCATGGTATGGATAGTAAAGATTTTAGGAATTCAGAGAAAAGAAGAATAATTCTGGATAGACAAGATGGGCAGTAAAGATTCATGAATCAGACTAATGACAGGTCAACTCTTTCTCATTCTTCTTTCTCAGTTCAAATGGCACCTTTTCTAAGAGGGTTTTCTGAAGCACTCTCTCATGGGAACACTCCCTAGAGCCATTGCTTTTATGGTATCACCCCTTCTGAATACTTCTCAAAAATCTGAACTTATCACATTTACCTATTTCATCATCTACTGTCTGTGTCACTCACTAGACTGTTGTTTCCGTGAAGATGGGGACTTTTTTTTGAATTTTTGAATTTTATTTTATTTATTTTTTTATACAGCAGCTTCCTATTAGTTATCTATTTTATACATATTAGTGTATACATGTCAATCCCAATCTTCCAATTCATCCCACCACCACTCTGCCCCCCCAGTTTCCCCCCTTGGTGTCCATACGTTTGTTCTCTACATCTGTGTCTCAATTTCTGCCCTGCAAACTGGTTCATCTGTGCCATTTTTCTAGGTTCCACATATATGCGTTAATATACGATATTTGTTTTTCTCTTTCTGACTTACTTCACTCTGTATGACACTCTCTAGATCCATCCATCCATCACAAATGACCCAATTTCGTTCCTTTTTGTGGCTGAGTAATATTCCATTGTATATATGAACCACATCTCCTTTATCCATTCGTCTGTTGATGGGCATGTAGGTTGCTTCCATGACCTGGCTATTGTAAATAGTGCTGCAGTGAACATTGGGGTGCATGTGTCTTTTTGAATTATGGTTTTCTCAGGGTATATGCCCAGTAGTGGGATTGCTGGGTAATATGGTAATTCTATTTTTCATTTTTTAAGGAACCTCCATACTGTTCTCCATAGTGACTGTATCAATTGACATTCCCACCAACAGTGCAAGAGGGTTCCCTTTCCTCCACACCCTCTCCAGCATTTGTTGTTTGTAGATGTTCTGGTGATGCCCATTCTAACTGGTGTGAGGTGATATACCTCACTGTAGTTTTGATTTGCATTTCTCTAATAATTAGTGATGTTGAGCAGCTTTTCATGTGCTTCTTGGCCATCTGTATGTCTTCTTTGGAGAAATGTCTATTTAGGTCTTCTGCCCATTTTTGGATTGGGTTGTTTTTTTTTTTAATATTGAGCTGCATGAGCTGTTTATATATTTTGGAGGTTAATCCTTTGTCCGTGGATTCGTTTGCAAATATTTTCTCCCATTCTGAGGGTTGTCTTGTTTATGGTTTCCTTTGCTGTGCAAAAGCTTTCAAGTTTCATTAGGTCCCATTTGTTTATTTTGTTTTTATTTCCATTACTCTAGGAGGTGGATCAGAAAAGATCTTGCTGTGATTTATGTCAGAGTGTTCTTCCTATGTTTTCCTCTAAGAGTTTTATAGTGTCTGGTCTTACATTTAGGTCTCGAATCCATTTTGAGTTTATTTTTGTGGATGGTGTTAGGGAGTGTTCTAATTTCATTCTTTTACATGTAGCTGTCCAGTTTTCCCAGCACCACTTATTGAAGAGACTGTCTTTTCTCCATTGTATATCTTTGCCTCCTTTGTCATAGATTAGTTGACCATAGGTGCGTGGGTTTATCTCTGGGCTTTCTATCTTGCTCCATTGATCTATATTTCTTTTTTTGTGCCAGTACCATATTGTCTTGATTACTGTAGCTTTGTAGTATACTCTGAAGTCAAGGAGCCTGATTCCTCCAGCTCTGTTTTTTTCCCTCAAGACTGCTTTGGCTATTCGGGGTCTTTTGTGTCTCCATACAAATTTTAAGATTTTTTGTTCTAGTTCTGTAAAAAATGCCATTGGTAATTTGATAGGGATTGCATTGAATCTGTAGATTGCTTTGGGTAGTATACTCATTTTCACAATGTTGATTCTTCCAATCCAAGGACATGGTATATCTCTCCATCTGTTGGTATCATCTTTAATTTCTTTCATCAGTGTCTTACAGTTTTCTGCATATAGGTCTTTTGTCTCCTTAGGTAGGTTTATTCCTAGGTATTTTACTCTTTTTGTTGCAGTGGTAAATGGGAGTGTTTCCTTAATTTCTCTTTTAGATTTTTCATCATTAGTATACAGGAATGCAAGAGATTTCTGTGCATTAATTTTGTATCCTGCAACTTTACCAAATTCATTGATTAGCTCTAGTAGTTTTCGTGGCATCTTTAAAAGGATTCTCTATATATAGCATCATGCCATCTGCAAACAGTGACAGCTTTACTTCTTCTTTTCCGATTTGGACTCCTTTTATTTCTTTTTCTTCTCTGATTGCTGTGGCTAGGACTTCCAAAACTATGTTGAATAATAGTGGTGAGGGTGGACATCCTTGTCTCGTTCCTGATCTTAGAGGAAATGCTTTCAGTTGTTCACCATTGAGAATGATGTTGGCTGTGGGTTTGTCATATATGGCCTTTATTATATTGAGGTAGTTTCCCTCTATGCCCACTTTCTGGAGAGTTTTTATCATAAATGGGTGTTGAATTTTGTCAAAAGCTTTTTCTGCATCTATTGAGATGATCATATGGTTTTTATTCTTCAATTTGTTAATATGGTGTATCACATTGATTGATTTGCATATATTGAAGAATCCATGCATCCCTGGGATAAATCCCACTTGATCATGGTGTATGATCCTTTTAATGTGCTGTTGGATTCTGTTTGCTAGTATTTGGTGAGGATTTTTGCATCTATATTCATCAGTGATATTGGTCTGTAATTTTCTTTTTTTTGTAATATCTTTGTCTGGTTTTGGTATCAGGGTGATGGTGGCCTCATAGAATGAGTTTGGGAGTGTTCCTTCCTCTGCAGTTTTTTGGAAGAGTTTGAGGAGGATGGGTGTTAGTTCTTCTCTAAATGATTGATAGAATTCACCTGTGCCATCTGGTTCTGGACTTTTGTTTGTTGGAAGACCTTTAATCACAGTTTCAATTTCATTACTTGTGATTGGTCTGTTCATATTTTCTATTTCTTCCTGCTTCAGTCTTGGAAGTTTATACCTTTCTAAGAATTTCTCCATTTCTTCCAGGTTGTCCATTTTATTGGCATAGAGTTGCTTGTAGTAGTCTCTTCGGATGCTTTGTATTTCTGCGGTGTCTGTTGTAACTTCTCCTTTTTCATTTCTAATTTTATTGACTTCAGTCCTCTCCCTCTTTTTCTTTATGAGTCTGGCTACTGGTTTATCAATTTTGTTTATCTTCTCAAAGAACCAGCTTTTAGTTTTATTGATCTTTGCTATTGTTTTCTTTGTTTCTATTTCATTTATTTCTGCTCTGATCTTTATGATTTCTTTCCTTCTGCTAACTTTGGGTTTTGTTTGTTCTTCTTTCTCTAGTTCCTTTAGGTGTAAGGTTAGATTGTTTATTTGAGATTTTTCTTGTTTCTTGAGGTAGGATGTATAGCTATAAACTTCCCTCTTAGAACTGCTTTTGCCACATCCCATAGGTTTTGGATCATCGTGTTTTCATTGTCATTTGTCTCTAGGTATTTTTTGATTTCCTCTTTGATTTCTTCAGTGATCTCTTGGTTATTTAGTAATGTATTGTTTTATTAACAATAAAACAATGTGTTGTTTTAGCAATGTGTTATTGTTAAACATTGTTTTAACAATGTGTTATTGTTAAAAAACAGTAATGTGTTTTTTACGTTTTTTTCCATGTAATTGACTTCTAATCTCATAGCATTGTGGTCAGAAAAGATGTTTGGTATGATTTTAGTTTTATTAAATTTACTGAGGCTTGATGTGTGACCCAAGATGTGAACTATCCTGGAGAATGTTCCGTGCGCACTTGAGAAGAACATGTAAACTGCTGTTTTTGGATGGAATGTCCTATAAATATCAATTATATATATCTGGTCTATTGTATCATTTAAAGCTTGTGTTTCGTTATTAATTTTCTGTTTGGATGATCTGTCCATTGGTGTAAGTGAGGTGTTAAAGTCCCCCACTATTATTGTGTTATTGTCGATTTCCTCTTTTATAGCTGTTAGCAGTTGCCTTATGTATTGAGGTGCTCCTGTGTTGGGTGCATATATATTTATAATTGTTATATCTTCTTCTTGGATTGATCCTTTGATCATTATGTAGTGTCCTTCCTTGTCTCTTGTAACATTCTTTATTTTAAAGTCTATTTTATCTGACATGAGTATTGCTACTCCAGCTTTCTTTTGATTTCCATTTGCATGGAATATCTTTTTCCATCCCCTCACTTTCAGTCTGTATGTGTCCCTAGGTCTGAAGTGGGTCTTTTGTAGACAGCATATATATGGGTCTTGTTTTTGTATCCATTCAGCAAGCCTGTGTCTTTTGGTTGGAGCATTTAATCCATTCACGTTTAAGGTAATTATCGATATGTATGTTCCTATGACCATTTTCTTAATTATTTTGGGTTTGGTTTTTAGGTCCTTTTCTTCTCTTGTGTTTCCCACTTAGAGAAGTTCCTTTAGCATTTGTTGTAGAGCTGGTTTGGTGATGCTGAATTCTCTTAGCTTTTGCTTGTCTTTAAAGCTTTTGATTTCTCCATCTAATCTGAATGAGATCCTTGCTGGGTAGAGTAATCTTGGTTGTAGGTTCTTCCCTTTCATCACTTTAAGTATATCACTCCACTCCCTTCTGGCTTGTAAAGTTTCTGCTGAGAAATCAGCTGTTAACCTTATGGGGTTTCCCTTGTATGTTATTTGTCGTTTTTCCCTTGCTGCTTTCAATAATTTTTCTTTGTCTTTAATTTTTGCTAATTTGATTACTATGTGTCTCGGCGTGTTTCTCCTTGGGTTTATCCTGTATGGAACTCTCTGTGCTTCCCAGACTTGGGTGGCTATTTCCTTTCCCATGTTAGGGAAGTTTTCAACTATAATCTCTTCAAATATTTTCTTGGGTCCTTTCTCTCTTCTCCTTCTGGGACCCCTATAATGTGAATGTTGTTGCATTTAATGTTGTCCCAGCGGTCTCTTAGGCTGTCTTCATTTCTTTTCATTCTTTTTTCTTTAGTCTGTTCTGCAGCAGTGAATTCCACCATTCTGTCTTCCAGGTCACTTATCCGTTCTTCTGCCTCAGTTATTCTGCTATTGATTCCTTCTGGTGTAGTTTTCATTTCAATTATTGTATTGTTCATCTCTGTTTGTTTGTTCTTTAATTCTTCTAGATCTTTGTTAAACGTTTCTTGCATCTTCTCGATCTTTGCCTCCATTCTTTTTCCGAGGTCCTGGATCATCTTCACTATTATTATTCTGAATTCTTTTTCTGGAAGGTTGCCTATCTCCACTTCATTTAGTTGTTTTTCCATGGTTTTATCTTGTTCCTTCATCTGGTACGTAACCCTCTGCCTTTTCATCTTGTCTATCTTTCTGTGAATGTGGTTTTTGTTCCACAGGCTGCAGGATTGTAGTTCTTCTTAGGTGGGGACTTCCTGTCTTGCTCACACCATGATCTCAGAGACTCTCATAGCATCTAGCTCATGTAAAGTTCATTTCTGTTTCCTTAGTTAATTAGTTAGACCAAAAGCTTTAAGTACTTTAAGCGTATGCTCAGAAACTCAGATGTGTTCATTTACGTTGCCCACATTTTTGCCGTAGTTCATGGGTGACCATGCAGATGTTCTTTTGCAAAATATGGATTTATACTAGGTTAGATCTGACTCTCTCAAGTTCATAATGAAACACCAGGGGGTTTCTCATTTCTCATAAACTTTCAGATTTATGGAAAATAGTGTCATGTCTACTTCTTATTTTCTCCAAATTGATACGGCTAACCCATGAGTAATCTACCTCACCATATATTTTTAGAAAACATTTCACACTTAATAGATAAAGGCATCCCCAAAACCCGATGTAATGTTAAGTAATGCTGTTAAGTAAAACTGTGTAAACATATCAAGAAATGTTTGAATTGGTAGAGCTTCTTTTTTAGTCAGCTGTGTGCATGTGTGTATAAATTTTCTTTTAATTTTCTTTAGACCCAGGGAGGCTAAGGGCTGGTTTATGTTGCCTTAAATATAGTAGCTTAAGACAATACTTCTGTTAACAAAAACTCTATTTATTTTGAAAAAAAGTGACTAGTTTACATTTATTTGTCTCATTTGTATCTTTAGAATTTCTTTTTTAAAAGATGGAGGACTCAAAATTGCCAGTGTGACTAAAGCTGATGCTGGAATTTATACCTGCATAGCAGAAAACCAGTTTGGGAAAGCAAATGGCACAACACACTTGGTTGTTACAGGTAGGTGCATTTCTGAAAGATTGCTTTACATGGAGATACACTGTGTGGTATGTTATTAAGATCAAAGGAAAAAATGTTTTTCACAATATGCAGTGCACTACGAAGAGCGACCTTACGTTTGCACTTGTGTTTTCTCTAACAAGTGAAAGTCAAGGGAACAGTCCTTAATATTTTTTTATACACCACGGTGTGTACCAGGGACACATGAGTTACTGTGCTGCCAAAATGGGCAGAAGAATTATAAATAGCATATGCGGCTGGTCTGCTTTTATTTTGTGCTATTCTAGTATGTCAAATCTTTTGGGTACACTTTCTCCTTTTCCATTATCTTTGATATTTTCTGGAGATGTTTGAGTCCATGGAATAACCCTTGCTATCAAAAAGAGTCACTTAGAATTGTGGATGTGTTTTGTTCATTTATTCATTGAAGAAAAGCACTGAGTATCTACCATGTGCCAGGTGCTTGGGTTATTCAGTAACAAACTGACAAAGAATGCTGCCCACATGAAACTTACCTTCTACCAAAGGTAGGAAGAAAATAAGTGGTAGGAATATAAGGCAAGGAAATTCTTAGAAGAAAAGAGATTGCAAACGATTGTAAAATACAGAGGAGTGTTTGGGAGAAGTAAGCTGGAGCATGAACCCAAGTGATCAGAGAAGGAGAGATGTGAACAAAGATTTCATGGAGATGGAGTTCAGTAGATTTCTTGGGGACAATCGTGTGGAGGTTTTGTAGACCTTGTTAGGACGTCAACTTTTAGTTGGAATGAAAAGTAAAGGCTAGTGCACAGTTTTGAGCAGAGGAATGAAATGATGGGAAATATATTTTTAAGGGGTCACTCTAGCTGCTCTGTTGAGAACAGACTGTGGGGAGTCAAGGGTAGAAGTGGGAGGAACCTCAGGAGACATTGCAGTAATCCAGGCGGGAGTGATAATGACCCAGATGAGGGTGGCAGCAGAGCAGTTGATGGGAAGGGATTCGAATCTGCATATATTCTGCATGTAGAGTCAGTAGGCGTTGCTGACAAACTGACTGTGAGGTCTGAGAGAAAGAAAGAGAAGGATGCCTGCAGAGTGTTTGGTGAACAACAGGAAGAATAACAGTCAAAACAACTGAGATGGGAAAGGCTTGAGGTTGCACAGGTTTGGGTAGGAGGAAGATCAGAAGATTGTTGTTGTAGAAAACATAATAAATGCCTCTTTTGAAGACTTTTGCTACGACATGGAGCAAAGAAATGGGGAGCAGCGATGGAAAAGTGGAGTCAAGGGAAGCTTAATTCCCAACTATGGAAGGACTATGGTGATGATAGAAAGGACATTTGCATTTGGGAAAAAACAAATTAATTAACATTTTAACTTAGTATTCTGCCTATTCTAAACATCATTTTTCTAGTCTTTCAAAAGTTTGAGTCTATTTAAATTTTGGTAGTAATACATTTTCCAGTCATTGAAAATACAGTGGTTTCTATTTCTACCGGTATATTTCATGAAGCAATAAAGCTAAAATGAAATTGATTTTGTAGTAGTATTATAACCCTTGTTTACAGGTGACTTCAATTTTTAAACTTCTATATCCCATAAATTTAGATACCCTAATTCATTTAACAAGAATTTGTGTATCCAATGAAATATGTTATGGGTCTGCATCAAAATGTCTCTTTTCATCTTGAAGGCTTTTCGTGATACAGAGGTATATATATGTATATAGACACATATGTATGTCTATACACACATACATACTATAAGTTAGATTAACAGTCTGCCTGTTGAAAATTGCTTTCATCAAAATAAAAATGCTGAAGTTTTAATTAAAACTTTATTATTTCCCCAATAGAACCAACAAGAATAACTTTGGCACCATCCAACATGGATGTCTCAGTGGGCGAAAGTGTCATTTTGCCCTGCCAGGTGCAACACGACCCCCTATTAGACATCATGTTTACCTGGTATTTCAATGGGGCCCTCACAGATTTTAAGAAAGATGGATCTCACTTTGAGAAAGTCGGTGGGGTAAGTTGTGACACTTTCCTCATGATTTTTACATGTGTCTCTGACATATTGTCCCTAAAGAAACATCAGGCACATATGTGTTACTCCAGTAATGTCTGTTCTGTGAGTGAGTCGGGGGTTGCGATTCTGTAATGATCTAATTTTATTATAGTAATTACCAGAAAGTGAGCATATTTACTTCAACCCGTAAACTGTAATTTTAATTAAAATCGATGTTTGCTGTGTTTATATTAAATGTTATTTTGCACGATACTTTTGTCATTAGTATTCCACAGAAGGGAAAGTGTTCTTATACAAGTGTTTATTTTCAACATGATATATTATGAAGTTGAACGGAGTCACATTTGCTAAATGCCTTCCATGTATCAGGCCAGGTGCTTCATCCCAGTTAATCGTTGCAATGACACTGGATGTCAGTGGTAAGCATTGCCCTTTTACAGGTGCATAAACTAAGGATTTGTAAAGATATTAACTTGTCCAGAGTCACTGAGGTAGCTAGTGGTGGAACTTACATCCAAGCCTAGATCTGTGAGTCCCCAAAACACAAATACTTTCTCTTGTTTCATTCTGCCTCCTCGTTTGTGATGGTTCTATGTGAGGAAGAATTACAGATTTCAAGGGAAAATGGACACCTTGAGGAGAACTGTTAAGAAGGAACGCAGTGTTGTGAACCGCACAGACTAACAGCAGGCCTTGCACCTGGCCACATGTCTGTGAATCCATCATCACGAGGCCAGTTTCCCTTGCAGGCCTGTTTTCTTTGACACAGGGTTTAGCTTCGTTCATTTTGGCTAAGATGTCAGTGGTACATCATAGTAGAGTCTGGGTTTTCTTCTTATGGACAAAACGATATGATGGTCAATTCAGCTATATTTATTTAACAATATTTCTTGGGAATTCCCTGGTGGTCCAGTGGTTGGGACTTGGCACTTTCACTGCCATGGCCCGGGTTCAATCCCTGGTCGGGGAACTAAGATCCTGCAAGCCACATGGCCAGGTCAAAAAAAAAAAACAGAAAAAACCACCACCAATATTTCTTCTTAAATGTATATATGTGTATACATGGGGTCTATTAATGTGTTAGGATTGTGTGCAACTTGAAAGGATTGTGTTAGGACTTGAATTATGTTTCCTCAAAAGATAAGTTCAAATCCTAAGGCCTAGTTGTGATAGGATTGTGGTAGAGGCTAATAATAATAGGATTATTAGCCACTTTCCCTGGATCCTGGCACAGACCTCCTAAAACCCTTGGAATTTCCTGCGTGATGAAATGTGTTTTTGTCCTAATGAAGTGACGCTGTGGGCTCCTGGATAGTTTCAGGATGGTCACCAGAAAGACCAAGCCATGATTAGAAACATGGAACCTTCAGCACTCCCCATCGATCATAAATTCACTGCCCAGCCCCTCCCTCCTTCAGGAAGGAGGGAGGGGCTGGGCAGTGAATTTATGATGGATCAGGCCTATGTGATGAAGCTTCCATAAAAATCCCAAAAGTAAAGTACTTTTCATCACAGAGAGCTTCTGGGTTGGTGAACATATCTACATGCGAGGTGGGTGACACACTCCAACTCCACTGGGATAGAAGCTCTTGTACTTGGAACCCTTCTGGATCTCACCCTATGTATCTCTTCATCTGGCTGTTTATATGTATCCTTTATGATACATAAAGTATCATAAAGTAAATAAATGTTACCCTGAGTTCTGTGAGCCATTCTAGCAAATTACTGAACCCAAGGAGAGTGTCATGGGAACCTCAATTTGTAAGTGGTTGGTCGGAAGTACAAATGACAGTCTGAGACTTGCAGTTGTTGTCTGAAGAGGGGCCAGTCTCAGGGAACTGAGCCCTTAACTTCTGGATCTGATGCTAACTCCAGGCAGATAGTGTCAGAATTGAATTGACTTTTGGGACCCCCCACCACCTGGTGTTGGAGAATTGCTTGGTGTGGAAAACACACACCTCAGGTGTCAGAAATGTGACGTGTTCCGAGTGTGCGTATAGTATTGACTGTAAAGGAGATACAGAAGAGTCTGTCCTTTACACTAGTACCTCAGAATGTGACCTTATTTGGAAAGGGTTGTTGCAGATATATGCAGTGAAGTTATGATGATGTCATACTGGAATAGGATGGGCCATAATCCAATATGACTGTTGTCCTTGTAAGAGGAGGGAAATTTAGGCACAGACAAACACACAGAGAGGAGAACATAGACACAAGGAAGATGGCCCTGTGAAGATGGAGGCACAAGTCACAGAATGCCTGGGGCTGCCAGAACCTAGAAGAGGCAGGGAAGAAGGGTCTTACCCTAGAAATTTGGGAGAGAGAGCTTGATTTCAGATTTGTGGACTCCAAAACTCTAAGAGGATAAAGTTCTGTGGTTTGAAGCCACCCAGTTTGTGTTACTTTGTTACAGCAGCCCTAGTGACCCACTACAGCTGGTCTTTAAAAAAAAAAAAGGCGATATTTAGATACCTAGCCACAATTAAGTACAATTTCAATGCTGTTTCTATGTTCTATCATCTGGCTTACTCCATTTTCGAAGTTCTAGTTTTCCAAATTGTTCTGACTGATTCAAGGCTTTCAAGAACTTCACCAATTGCTGCAAACCATTGACATTTCTTTTACTATTGCTTTAAGTCCTTTTTTTTTTCTAAGTCACTGATTTTTTCTATGACAGCAGGAAAAGGCATATGCCAGTATCCTCAGCCAACTCTTTACTCCGTACTTAGGGTTTATCATTTGCCTTTCCTTGGAGAGGAGTCAAGGGAAAAAAGAAAAGGCTAGAATGTTACCTTCACTGCTGTAACCCAGCTCTTGCCCTAACTTTAATTCATAAAGAATTTGATTTGAAACATTAATTGCCTTTGCTGTATAATGTAGATAATACTGTGATTTATCTCCTCGATTGTGAACTGCTGATAATATTGTATCCAATACAATGTCCTTCGTCTGCGCTAATGCTCAAGAAATATACATTAAAAGACTAAAAACCCAAAGTACTTTGATTTGATTTGGTTTTTTTTAAAGATTTATTTATTATTTATTTATTTTTTAAAATTTATTTTTGGCTGTGTCGGGTCTTAGTTGTGGCATGCAGGATCTTTCGTTGATGCTCCCGGGCTTCTCTCTAGTTGTGGCGTGCCGGTTTTCTCTTCTCTAGTTGTGGCGTGCGGGTTCCAGAGCTTGTGGGCCCTGTAGTTTGCAGCACGCAGGCTCTCTAGTTGAGTCGCGAGCTCAGTAGTTGTGGTGTGTGCGGGCTTAGTTGCCCCGCGGCATGTGGGATCTTAGTTCCCTGACCAGGGATGGAACCCGAGTCCCCTGCATTGTAGGGTGAATTCTTTACCACTGGACCACCAGGGAAGTCCCAGCAGTTTGATTTTAATATGCATCAAACATCCTCAAACAAACATTTCACTGAGACTGAGCTAGATGGCTGCTTTCTCTAAGAGGGTCTTGGAATTAAGAATATTCAAGATAATACTGTAACTTAACTGCTCCTGTGTTACTTGATAGGTTCTACGTAAGGTATTGAGTCAGTCATCTCTCTACAGGAATCACGTATCTGAAACATGAAACTGCATGAATTAAACCTGTCACTTGCCAGTTCTGGTCTTTTTCTAACATGTTCATTCATGGCCTATGAATTTTTTTATTGACTTGTGCCATTAGTAACTTAGTATTCTCCCATCAGTATAAAATGTAAGCCATACAAGATGACATTACCCTTAAGCACAAGCAATTAAGTAAATTGCTTTCCTGTTGCATGAGAAGGGAATCATATAACAGCTCTTGTCCTCTGTGTATTCACTGCAGCATTCACTGAAGACCTAGGAGTCTGCTTGTCTTTTATCCCAGTGTGTTCATAGATATAGCCCCTGTTTTCAAAAGCAACAAAATGTGAGGGAGAAGCCGGTAACTGGGAAAGTTGCTTAGAAAGCTGGATAGTGTAGGAGCCATGTTTTAAAAAGAGGGTGGGTAGTTTAGAAAATGGAAAATCTAACTGGCAGCTTTCAGCTGTTTCAGCCACTTGTCATTGAGACGACTCTGGGTATTCAATATTCATTCATTGTAAAAAAAAAAAAAAAAAAAACACACCTTTTTGGGAAAATCCAAAAGCTCCAGTTTAGATCAGATGTGTTGTGTAGACTTGCGTGTCATGCCAAAGCAGTGTGCTGACAGTGCTGGAGGAGAGGAAATTGTCACGTCCAGGGACCCGCTCGAGTCCTTGGGACAGACCTCCAAGTGAGGGTCCTTGGCTTCAAGCAGGAAAGAATTCAAGAGCGAGCCAAAGTAAAGTGAAAGCAAATTTATTTAGAGGGACACATTCCATAGGCAGAATGCGGTCCTGCTCAGAAAGTGAGAGTGGCCCCAGGGCGTGGGGTTGGTCTTTTTTTTGTGGGCTGAGTAATATCACGTGCTAAGGAGTAGGAGGAATGTTCTTGCTATTCCAGGAAAGGGTGAGGATCTCCAGGAATTGGGCCACTTTCAGTATTATAATGAAGGTATAATGAGCTAAAGGTCAAGGACCAGACTGTTCTCCATGCCACCTTGGTTTCAGCCGGTTCCAGCCAGTTTTTATCACATCCTAAGGGCTGCACCCCTTCTTCATTTATCTAGTGGTTGTATCCTGCCCCTTTCCGTCCTGTCTCAAGAGCAGTTGTAGGTTTCTGCACAGTCAGAATATATAGCATTCAGAAAAGCTTATTAAGCCAACTGTCCAAAGCAAATTGACACATCACAAAGGAGAAATATGGGTCATATACAGGCTTTGTTCCATGGGACAAATCAGAGTTGTATAAATAAGTCAGCAGTAAAAGGCATCCACTTAAGTCCATTGTTTGCCAAGCAAATCTTGGTTATAGGCAGAGTGTGGTGTAATTAGAGAAGCAGGGGATTTGGGTTCAGATACAGGTGAGGTCTAGATTCTATTGCTTACTAGGTGATGTCCTTGCATGAGTTACTTAACTTTCTGTTCCCCATTTTCTGGTTTCTTTTCACATCAGTTTTTAGTATTTGCCATGTTCCCTCCCACCACAAGATTTTGCACACACTGGTCCCTCTTCCAGGAACGTTGTGCTCTCTCCCTTTGGGCTATACCTAGATGTCTCCATATGTAGTTGTGCCTATGTAGGTAAGAATGTATGTAGTTACGTGTACATAAATTTTATATATGCACAGTAATAGGAAGAGACACAGTCCCGACAATATGTCTACGGTAGCATTCTATCATAGCCATGTTTAACCAACAGAATTCCACTCCATGCAAAAAAAAAAAAAATTCCACTCCATGCAAAAAAAAAGAAAAAAAGAGAGAGAGAGAGAAAAAAGAGATTACATCATTCACCCAGTTCCCAGTATAGAATCTTTCTTTCTCAGCTTTTAAATATATCTAAGCTTCCACTGACAGGAAAAAGGAGATAATGGCCCCCAAATTCAAGAGAAATGAAAGAACATTTTTGGCTGGTACCTAAGGATTTAAGGGCCTGGAAATTTAAGTATGCTTTTAAGAACGTTCAAGAATAATTTGGCTTGCCTTGATAAGCTAACTTTTGGACTTAGACATATTCCATTATGGAGACTGACTGTAGTTAGAAACTGTCGAACCTAAACACCCCAGAAGTTTCCTGTATATTGTAAGGATGTTTAAATAGATATGCTTTGATAAACCTGATGTGCGGCAGATACTTTAGAAATGAGGAATGTATAGAGCCAAGCTATAGAGCTTCACACGTTTTATGGGATTGGATCTATGATGAATTAGAATGTGTGTGGATAAAAGTCACTGGAAGCAATAAGAGGTTTAGCAGTGACAACCAATCTGCGACTCACTGAACTGGCTGCCTTTGGTGTGATTTATCTCCCACAGGCCACAATCTCAGTCTAGTGACAGCAGCTGCTTGAGAGCTTGAGACCTGATATATTTCCCAGCTCTCAGTGGCAGAAAAGAGTATCTTTGAAAGAAATCCTTTGTGTATAATAATACAATATGGTCACCGTGACTTGATTTGTTTCATAGAATTACTTAGGTATGAGGACTAAAAGTTTGACAATAGCAGTTATTTTACAACACAAAATTCTGTAAGAGGTTTTGTGTGCATTTTAAATACAGAACTGAGGTAAAGCACTCATTCAAACACTGCCTGTGGTGACACACTGCGTTTGTAAACATCTCCCACTTAGAGTGTCTTATAAATCTTATATCTTGTCCAAATTCAAAATATAAACTGACTTGGAAGGATCCTTTAGAGAATACATCCAGTAATGAGTCCATAAAAGTTGGGGATTAGACCAGGGGAATTAATATTATTCATCTTGAGCATACATCCCTGAAGCCCAGCCCCTCCCACAAAGCTATTTGGGGATGAAAAAAATTCTCCAATGCCTATTGGAAACGGGGAAATGCGCAAAAGAGTTGAAGTTGAGTTTATTTCACTAACTCATTGTTTGCTCAGCCAGGCATCCTAGAGTCTCAGTTCCTACCTAGGGTATGATTAGTATCCCAGGGCTGCGTTTATTACGTACAACGTTTGTTAAGATGAATGGTCCAATCCACCCCTAGTGGAAACCCTGTAAGATTTAAATTTATAAGAAGACGAGCAGCAGTCAAACCAAGTAACATGTAACTTGAATTAAAACCCATAAAGACAGCGGAATTACAACAAAAACCAAGGCTGTAAATGAAAAGATGTGCAAATATTTATCAGTCAAATTCAACAAAAAGAAACACGGTAACAATTACTAATTTAAAAAATAATAAGAATTCAAGGCAAACTTTAAGAGTAAAAAAGGTAAATTTATTTTGAAAAAAGTTTGCTCTGCCATGCAGGGGTAATAATCATAAATCATAATATTCCAATTAATGTACCATTAAAATATATCAAGTCAAAAACAAATAGAAAATGAGAAACTAAATTGTCATGTAGTCTGAGAGCTCCTCTTTCAACCATCAACAGATCATTTGCCAAAAATCAGAAACACAATTTAATACTATTTTATAATGGAAGTAACAGATACACATAAAAAATTGATCCTAAAAATAGAAAATACACATTCCTTTTCATCTTTTTCACACCCTTGTAAATTTTAGGAAAGAAAGTAACAAAACAACTATATATTAAGGAGATGGAAGAATAAATGGATGGATGGAGCAATGTCCAAAAGCAATAGACAAGCTCTGGAAAATATTAATGAAGAATAAAGGTTAAAGCAGCTAAAATTAGAAATGAGAAAGAGAACGTAATGGGTGAGAAAGAATTAAAAATAAACAGAATATTCCATGTTCAAGTCATATATATGAAAACCCAATTAAGTAGAAAATTTGGGGGAGTATATAAGTGATCAAAATTAATAAGAATTTAAAAAGCTAAGTAGATTCATAATCATGAAAAACTGTAAATTAGTAACAGCCACCCCCCCCGTTTCCCCCACAAATAAAAAGATTCTAAGGCTAGAATTTTACTGGTAATTTTTTTTAAGATTTTAAGAAATAGCTAAATTGTTATATAGACTATTTGACAATATAAAAAGTTTTAAATCTTTTCAATTTATTTTGTAAGGTTAGCATATTCCTGAGAATAAAACCTGGCAAGATAACAAATAATTAGTAAATATGAATCGATTTCATGAATAGAGTATGAAAACCTAAATAAAGTTTTAGCAAAAAACAACTGAACATCATACTGAAAGAGTAAACTTTCATAAGCACTAGATGATGATCTAGGAAATGTGCGTGCTTCATATCAATAGATATAATAAAATAGACCACTGTATTCTCAGTGGGCATTTATAAGACATTCAATAAAATTAATGACCCGTTGTAGGAACAGAAAAATACTTCTTCCACATCTCAGAAATGTCTTTAAAGGGAATATCAGGAATACTTTTATTTAAATCAACAATAAGACAGAATGCACACAGGTACCATTACTTTAAAACCATTTGGAGGTGTTTGGGCCAATTATAACTTTAGAAATAAGGAAACAAAATTACCATTATTTGGACAAAACGATATCAGGGCTACTCAAAACCCAATAGTATCAACTCTAAAATTTTTAAAAACTAATCAGAGTTCAGTCAACTACTGGGATACAAGATAAATTCACAAAAAGTAATAGCTTACTTATGTATCAACAGTGACCAATAAGCAGTATAACGGGACAAAAAGATCCCTCAAAAGATATATAAAATGCATGTTAATAATTTGCACAAGTACACAAGGCCTAAATAAAGACAACTCCAGTACTCTCTTAGGGTGGATGGATGGATGGATGGATTGGATGTGGAGAGAGACAGGGAAAGAATCATGAAAAAAAAAAATCAGTGCTCCTAGATGAAATAAAGCAGCTATTATAATGTAAGGCTTTTCATTTTTCTTCAATTTTTTCCCATGCTTCTAGAATGACTAGCAATCAGACACCACTTTAGACAATTCTGAGAGTATTTAGGTAAGGAAAAGAATAGTTAACAGTATTTTGAAAGAAGAGTAATGACACCTTGTCAGTAATTCCCAGGAATTTTTCTGGGGGGTATTTGTTCACGTATGAATTGCTGGATAGGACTGGAATTATACATATAGTTGCATCATTAAAACATCGGTACTCAAAATTCCATCTCTTTTAACCTATTGCATTCTCCTGTGAACTGTTGTTAATCTTTCTTTGCCTCAGTTTCTTCATCTGTAAAACTGATGTGATACTAGTCATTTATTCTGAGGTAAGTGTATAAAATACTTCAGAACAACCCATGTTAGCTGTTGGCTGCGGTTGTTCTTGCTGTTGCTGTTACTGCTACCAGCAGCGCTGGTAGGATTGCTTCTAAAGTGTTCTCTGGGAAAGCTGCGGCAATTTACATTCCCATCAGCAGAGCAGGAGGTGCCTGTTGCCCCACATTCTTTCCCACACATGATTTTTTCCCTTGATTTTTTAAATAAAAATTTTCCCAAACAGATGGTTGAGAAGTGATATCTCATTATCAACAGTTTCTCATTTCTCAGATTAATAGTAAGATGGAGAATCTCTCCATTTTGCTTATTAGTAATTTGGATACTTAAGAAAGATTCAGAATTATGACTGACTCCTCCAAATCAAGAAAATTGGGGGCTTAATACTGACTCATGAAATGCATCGTTACTTCTGCAGAAAACAAAAAATTACCTAATTTCTAGCTAGAGAAATTCACAATAGCCCAGCTGCTTGGGTTATTGTATAGAAGAGTGTTCAAAAAATTATTTTAAATCTAGCAATAGGGAATGACTTCCGAAAGTTACAAAAACAAAACACACACTGCTTCAAGACAACCATCAGCCAGATAAGACCTATTTTATTTTTGCTAGAAACACAGTAGTGATATTGACATTTGCATATAATAGATTTTCATCTCATGTATATTTTGTGTCCATTGGACAGTGTTCTCCTTAGGTCACAGCAGGAAATCCTTCACTTACACACAAATTCACAGTGTGTACTGGCCATTTCCTGTCCCTCTTCCATACCTTGCAGATTTGTGTCCTCTGCTCATTTCTTCCATTAGAAGTCAAGCCTTTTGCTTTACAGATTTACAGTAGGTCCTTATGTAGTCAAGCTATTAATTATATCTTAGTGTGAGTCACTGGAAATATCTTCCTTTGGTATAGTCACTTTTATGTTAACTTTGTCTATTATTTTATCACTCATAGAGTAAAAGTTTTCATTTTCACATAGTCAAAAAATCTGTATTCTTCTTTTCCTAATAGTTTTCATAACTTTTCTTGGGTTGAATGGGCTATTCAAGCTATAGGAATTTGAAGGGGAATATGAAGATTTTAGAACTAGTGTTCAAGGAGGGTTACATAAGAAACTTTGGGGAAGTTAGATAGGCTAGTGATACTAGGAGAGAAACTTTGGGAGAGATGCAGATGTTTAAAGAATATTTCAGGGAGATTTTGTTGTGAATTTCATATTTTTCCCCACAAACCTTCCATAAAATGACATCATTCCAATTCTTAGGAATTGACTTTTTTTCTCAGGGGTGGGGTTGTCAGTTGTTCACTGTTGAGCTTAGGACATACTGGGATTCCACCACTGGACCCACCCTACTGTTAGCCAGTTGAAAACTATAAGCTACCATCAAAGAGACAGTAATGTGTATGTTTGTGTTCCTGTAAATATGTTTGTGTATATACCAGCACATGAAAATCCAAACACCATTATGTACAAATACTTAAAAAAATTTTCTAAAGAAAGTTCTAAGAGAGTCAGTAACAATTCATTCGATATTGATTATGATTACTTCAGATCCTCCAAATTGTGATTAACAGATATTGACCTGCATCTGTGATTTGCAGATTTAAAATATCTCATCTCTGGAGGCAGAGGAAAGAACTAGTAGTTTATAATTTTGGTTTGGTTTTGTTTGGCAAAGGGGGTGGGGCTAAGGTTCATGAATACATTCTGAAAAAAGAGGACTTGTCAAAAATAGGCTTAAATCTAATAAATCCAATAAATGAACAGATCAATCAAACTGAATGAGGAGGTAAAGGGTGTCTGCTAATCATAGCATTATCTTTTATTCATGATGGCTTATTTATTTAACACCTTTATTGAGAAATAATTCATATAATTGAACTAAAGTGTACAATTAAATAGCTTTTACTATATTCAAAGAGATGTGCCTCCATCATCAATTTCAGAATATTTTAATTACTTCAGAAAGAGACCTCACACCCATTATCCATAATTCCCCCAACTCCTCCACCTTCAAACACTCCCAGCCCCAGGCAACCACAAAGCTACTTTCTGCTCTGGCATTTGCCTCTTCTGGACATTTCATATAATGGAATCATGAAGGATGTGGTCCTTTGTGACTTGTAAAATTTTTATTTTTTACTTGTTATTAATTATTAATAAGTATTTTATTAACTTATTTTTATTAATAAATTTTATTTTTAGAGCAGTTTTAAGCTCACAGCAAAAGTGAGCGGAAAGTGCAAAGAGTCGTTCCCATACAACCCCTGTCCTCACACGTGCACAACCTACTCCACTATCAATATCCTGCATCATAGTGGTCCATTTGTTACAATCCATGAACCTACACTGACACATCATTATCACCCAGGGTCCATGGTTTACATTAGCGTTCATTCTTGGTGCTGTACATTCATTGGGTTTGGACAAATATATAAGGACATGTATCCACCATTAGAGTATCGTTCAGAGTAGTTTCACTGCCCTAAAATTCCTCTATGCTCCATCTATTCATCTCTCCCTCCCCCAACCCTTGGCAACCAATAATCTTTACTATCTCCATAGTTTTGCTTTTTCTAGAATGTTCTATAGTTGGAATCACATAGTATGTAGCCTTTTCAGATTAGCTTCTTTCACTTAGTACTATACATTTATATTTCCTCCGTATCTTTCAATGGCATAATAGCTCTTTTTTCTTTTGACTGGATATAGTAGTTTATCCACTCACCTACTGAAGGCCACCTTGGTTACTTCCAAGTTTTTGAAATTATGAGTAAAGCTGCTTTAAACATCTGTGTGCAGGTTTTGTGTGGACATAAGTTTTCAATTTGGGTACATATCAAGGAGTAAGATTTCTGGGTCATATGACACGAGTATGTTTAGTTTTGCTTTCCTCCTAGCAGTGAATTATTATTTTGAAAAAACTGTTATCTATTAGATAAATTAAGAATATTTCACTTATTTGTTTTCTGATGCTCTTCCTTTCTTTATGGAGGGCCGTGTTTCTGACCTATCATTTTCGTTCTCTCTGGAGAGAGGCCTGTGGTTTGATTTCAGATATAAATTTGGGAAATTCTCAGTCACCACTGCTTCAAATATTACTTCTGTTTCCTTTTTCTCTTTCTTCTCCTTCTGATATCTCCATTACACAGTTCTTAAGTATTTTGTTCTTTATTTTCAGTTGTTTCATCTTTCATTTTAAGTTTTGGAAGATTTGATCGTTATATCCTCAAGCTTAGAGATTGTCTTCTCAGCCATGTTTAGTCTACTAATGAGCTCATGAAAGCCATTATTTATTTCTTTACAGTGTTTTTGATCGCTAGCATTTCTTTTTTGTTTTTTAGAATTTCCATCCCTCTGCTTACGTTATCCATTTCTTTTTGCAATCTATTTTTTCCATTAAATCCCTTAGCATATTAATCAGAGCTCTTTAAAATTTCTGGTCTGATACTTCATGCCGTATCTGATGCCTGTTCTGATGTGTATTCAGCCTCTTAACACTGTGTTTTCTGCATTTTCATATGCCTGGTAATTGTTCTGTTGAAAGGCATACGTGATGCGCTAGCTGAAAGGAACTGCAGTGAGCAGGCCTTTACAGATACCGTAGTGAGTTTGTGGGGGGTGAGAGGAAGTGTTCTCCAGGCCTGTGACTTGGTCTGCTGTTCTGGTGAGCCTGTGCCCCTGCACTGTGAACTTCCGCAGTGCTTCTTCATCTCCCCCTTTCCCATCTGGTGAGACAGGATGGCCGGAGGTACTGGAGCTGTGTATTTCCCTTCCCCCGCGTGGGAAGCTAGAGGGATCAGGATTGGGGTATTTTTCTTAGGGAGACGTATTAGGCTCTTACAAAACCCCAGCAGGTTAGGCTCTGGTAAAATAGTTTCTCCTAAAGGCAGCCTTTGTTCAGAAGAACAGAGGGCTCTGGCTTATTTCGTAATGGTTCATTTTCCCTTCCCCTGCCAGAAACATGAGGGGATCTTTCCTCACCATTCACTGTGAGGACCCGGTAGAGCTCCTGGAGGTAAAACTCAGAAAAGGATGGGGAACCACCTGTGTCAGGGTTCCCTGGAGTGTTAGCTTTCAGACCTGTCCACGCTGACCCTCCAGCAATTCACCCATCACAGTTTGGGTTTCTCTACCCCAGTCCTGCCTCCCAGGGAAATTTCTGCTGGCGGATTTCTGCTCCAGTAAGTTGTGGTTCTCTGTATTTGTCGGTCTGTCTCTCCACTTTTGAAGGTAGTGGTTTTTTCCATGGCCTCACTTCTCTGTCAGATCGAAGAGGAGTTACTCAGCTTTTACTTGTTGTTAGAACAGAGTGATGACTGCTAAACTGCTTATGTGCCAACTGAAAATCAGAAGTCAGGGTGACTGGCCTGTTTTTTAATCGGGTTATTTGCCTTTTTATTATTGAGTTGTAATTGTCCATAGTGGCTTGGATTTTTATGCTCCGATTTCAGAAAGAAAATTATTCTACTTTGCAAGACAGTATTTAATTATACCATTTAATTGACCTGGACATGAATAAGAAAGTGAAGAATAAACGGCTCATTTGGGGCAATTTAAAATTTTAGACACAAAAACCAGGAATTTTAGCTGTTTTTTTATAACAGTAAACACTCTGATTTTGTAAACCATTTTTTAATACTGACTTTAAAATTTTAGATCATAACTGTTTACAAAAAAAATAGTCTAATGATAGATTGGATTTGGCATCCAACCTAGTCTTTTTTTTCAACTTTTTAAATATGACTTTGAGATTGATTGATTGATTTCCAGAGCATCAGGAAAACTGTGGGAATACATTGGTCTGAAGTTGTAGTAGAGTTGGTGTGATCTCTTCGGGAGCAACTCTCCTGGGAGAGAGTGTAATTTTATTCTCTCTGCCTGCGGGTATCCTTTCTCTGGCTCACGCATAGGCTCCTGACATGAAAGGGCGTCTAGATCAGAGTTGGTGGGGTTGTTTTAAGTCTATCTTGGGTTCTTGGCACAGTCAGAGTAAAACAACCCTGCAGGGATGAATCTTGATAAACAAATACCACGAACTCACTGTTCTCCCTTCCTCAGATTTCCTGATGGGAGGAACCCAAGGAAAAGACAGAAAGTAAGGGCACCATTTTATATAGTCCATGTAGGTCAGCTGCCTCCAAAGGAAGCAGTATGGCAGGTACAGAATGGATCTGGAGGGACGTGTCCAATGGTGTTTTCCAAAGATGACTGCGAAAGCACACTTTGTACCCAACTTGCTCGTCTTTCGATGTGACTTTGACACTCTTCCCCATCAAGTGGTGAAATGTACGCCTCTTGTCTTGAACCCAGGTAGACCTTTGTGGCTGCTTTGATCAATAAAGAAAAGCAGGAGTGGTGCTCTGTGAGTGCTGAGGCGAGCTCATAAAAATGCCTGCACTTCCACCTGGTTCCATTGGTGCAATTTCTCTTGGAATTCCTGCTTGGAAGCCCAAGCGGATGGTGGAGAGGTCTACCTTAAGAGAACGGCTGAACTCCCAGCCAACAGCCGACACCACTCTCCAGTCATGTAAGCTGGCTTGCCTGTCCCCATTCCAGCTGCCCCAGCTGATGAGGTTTACAACAGAGACGAGCTGTCCCCTTACTGATCTCTGCTCAGATTATATATAGCTGAGCAGAGTAAATGATCATCAGTTTTTTAAGCCACTAAATTTGGGGGGTAATTTATTACACAGCAAGAGTAATAGGAACTAGAACTGAGCACAAGACATTTGCACAACTTGGTCAAGTTTCCATGAAACAGTGGCTTTTTGTGCCTTTGTATCAGGGGATTCCCTTTTTCATATACTAACCTTATAATTCTGCAAGGGGCAGATCTGCTCCCAGTGTATTTTAAACCTCTAATATGCGGGTAAAAGCAACAAAGACAAAAAAAAGACCTGTGATCTATGAGATAAATTGTTACTCAGGGTAGGCTCTTGTGACTTGAAATACTTGCATTCTGAACTGTCGTCACATCAATTCAGAGTAATCTTAGGGTGATTCACATTGACTAACAGTAAGTTGCTATATGAATCTATAGAAATCTATCACCATGTTGAATTATTTCAATGACTAGTGTTTTTAAAATGACAACAAGTACACCAAAGCAATCTAATGTCAAGGAAATGTGCCTTGTACTTGACATATAGTACCTGTTTCACAGGTACTAGTTTTCTCACCCATCTTCCAGAATGAAAATATGTACAGGTGTACTGTTCTCAGCTTATAAACCCAGCACTAAGCAACCTAACTTAATGATTATTTTATGCATTTATTAATTGCAGAGTTTTAGAGCTAGGGAAAAGAGTGACTATCTTGAAGCTTTTATTTCCAGGAGGAGTGATGATGTGAAGAATATAAAATCTCGGACATTTAATGCTTTTAGATACTAACTGATCATTAGAATCAGCTAAAGGGTCTCCTCTTTCTAGTCCATTTTGATTTAACTGTTCCGGGATGTGGCCTAGGGATTTCTGGTATGTTTTTAAAGACTCTCCAGGTGAATTTGCTGTACAGCCAATGTTGAAAACTACTGGGTTAAGTGATCTGGGTAGCCCAGTGTTTTGCAAAGCACAGACTAGGTACCCAATAGGCAATATTAAATAATGCAGAATGAGATCTATTCTATTTTCAATTTCATTTCAATCATTTAGGTTAAATCAAGGAGAATGATTCACTATGTTGTTAGGTTTGTCACGAATGATTTTCTAATTTTTGCTAATCTCCCTTTTTAATTAAAAGAGCAAAGGTCCAAGTCTCAGAGACTTTGAGAGTGCCCACCTAGTGTCCATTTACATTATTTTGGACAGTGTCCATTGGCATTATTTTCCACTCACTGTTTTCATTTTCAGTTAACTATTACTGTGATCGACAGTTTTCCATGTTAGATAAAAGTGCACATTTTCTGTATTGACTTCCATATTATTTAAGAAAGTTAAACAGTTTAAGAAACAAGTAAATCGTAGAGCAGTTAGTACTGGAATATGGCAAAAAAAAAAAAATGTGGCGGTGTGACTCTAATGGTTGAAGTTTAGAAAACACTGAGGTACAATCACTGTGGGAATAGACACTGGATCCTGAGATCACCAACTTCCAGTAAGATACTCCATAAACACTACAGTGGCCAGAAAAAAAAAAATCCCCAAGTTGTTAATGTGAACCTGATGTTGAAATAGAAAAGCTGATACCTTTAAGGTAACTTGGGCATTGACACAGTTTAAAATATGCATGAAGGTCTTTGACCAAGTTTTTATCTTTCATGTGTTATTCTTTCAAAACAGTTATGACGGGACAAGCTAGGGCTCTAAATCCTGTAATGGATCAATTATTTCAGTTTATTGGTACCAAAGAAGGTCGAAAAATTTTGATGTGAATGGATTGCATATTACCTGCACTAAATATCACCTGTTTGGACAACCAGGCATCAGACAGTTTCAGATGAAATTATTAATCAGTCGGAAAAACTAAAATTGTTTACAGTGTTAGGACCCATTTTCATGTTTCAGTGGTTGCCAATTATTTCTGTTCCTTGGGTGAGCAGTGTCCATTTGTAACAAAGGTGGCCTTGTTGCAGCCATTTGGGGTAGGGATGGGGCAAGATTTAACTTGGTTGGTCAGAAATACAGAGGTGACCCATCTGCCACCAATTCCCTTAGGGGCCTTCACAGAGAAAAACACCACTCAGGTTTCAGAAGTAACCTGTAGGCTTGACTGTTCGCTAGTCACCTGTGTATGATTTACATGCAGTGTCAGGACTTGGAAGGCAACCCAGTGACGGGATGAATGATTAACATTGGAATCTATACAGAAACAGGCTGTGTAAAGTGATTTTTAAAAAGGAGGAGCTTCTATTCTACCTTGCCTTCCAAATAGTTGTCAAAATGCTTTTTTCCCCCTTAATTGGAAAATTATGCTTCTTGGCAGTCCAGCAGCAGCATGTATATCAAGAGTGCTTACTAGGAAATTAGTTTTTGCTGAAAATTTGTTTTATTCAGAGTGCACGCTACATTTGCAGGGGTCTAGAGGTTTTCCAAGTTCCAAGGTTTATTTTATACCTTGATTTGTAGCATATGGTAGATCTCACGATGTACTCTCAGCTTACGTGTAATTAGGAATGAGTTGTCTCTTTCTTACCTCCAGCTGGCGTGGGTTATCACATCATGCAGTGTTTTTCTTTCAGTGCAGAGTGGTTTTTCAACTGCATCAAAAATTCCACTAGCATCGTCACCTAAGAAAATATAGGGAAAAAGTTAACAAGCTTATCTTCTTTTTCGTCTCATGCACTCACTGGATTTTCTGTTAGCATTTATTTCAAAGGTGATTTGACTTATAAATTCATATACTGTTTATACCTGTAACATGTTCTGGAAATATGATCTTTTCTAGGAGAAATCTATATAATTAGGTGAACAACTAATTAGATAATTAAGTAATTCTAGAAAAGCTTACAAGTTTTTTCAAATATAATAAAAAATTTACTATCATTAAGACATGAATATGAACCTGAAATTAGCTACAGTGAAATTTTAGTTTTCTGGGGACAGAAATGGAGCTTTTGGTAGTGGGAGAGGCCTATTCCTATGGATTTGTGGATTGACTATCCCCCCTGACATTGCCTATCCCTCCCACTACCAAAAGAGACTCTGTTGTCACCTGCCTTAGAGTCTCTGCATATGTGTAAGTGCTCTAATGTAGACCATTTTTTTCTTACCCTCTTTTGCTAGATAGCTTGTATTCATATTGCAAATCTTAGCTCAACTATCAATACATTGAGACTCCAGAATCATAGATTCGTCTGTGTATTTTGAACTTGCATTACACTGTAATTTTACATTGATTTGTGGTAGTCATTTGATTAATGGCTGTCTTTCAATTGTAAGCTCCATGAACATAAGGACTGGTTTTTTCCCTCACTATTGTATCCCCAGCGACTAAAGTATAACCATTGCTTAATGAATAGTTTTGGAATGAATGATCCTATTTAAAAAGATAGTGCTTCTGAGAAAGAGCTAAAATTCATATGACTTAGGGAAATGTCTCCCTCTTCTTAAACCCCTGTTGAAGCTGTAGAAATAGGCCTCTTGCACTGCTAAAAGCTCCATTTTCAAATAATGCTGTGATCAGCGGCATAGAAAAAGGACTTGTTTTCTGGAAAGACTGGGGATTACACTGCTGCACTTGGAGGGGGACGTTTTAAGGGCCATAGGGATAAGCGAAGTGAAGAAAATGAAGCTTTGACTCTGCGTTGTCCCAATTCTAGTCCGTTCTATTTGAGGGAAGGGGGACAAAGGAGAGTTTAGGAAAACAATACAAAGAAAGACTAACAAACTAATTTAGCAGATAATAAAGTAGAAGCTATTTTTATTCAAAGGGTTATTAGTGTTCCTAAGAATTTATTCAAAGATTATTAATGTTTGTAATGTTTGTAAGTTGTTTTACACTTACACTCTGAGGAATTAGAAGCATGTTTCTAAATGTATCTAAATAATAGATGCAATTTTACTGATAAATATACTGAACAATAATCTATCAAGTGCTATTTTACCACAATTAGACTAATGCTACTTGGGTTTTTTCGGACATTCCTCTCCTGTCCCCTTTATCATAGTTAATCAGTAACAAACTATATTCTAACCATTAGCAGTGAAAATTGATGGGGACAAGAATTGGTTTGATATAAGTGAAACTTCCCTTTGGAATTTCCTTTTCCTTTTTTATCTTTTTTTAATGTCTGGGAATAATCAATTGCATCTTAATAAGAAGTTATAGAATGTTCTAATTAATTGCACTTTTATTATTAAACATTTAATTCTTGTGAAAGAAACTGGAGTTTAGAATAACAGCCATGTTATTTGACCTTTTCACTGATGGTCCTATTTATAGTGGAGCGTTTAGAGCTATAGTTGTACATTATAACAACTGCATCTTGAGAGTCATTATGTTCTGCCAAAAAATACACAAATTGTAAGTGTGTAGCCCAGTGAATTTTCACAAAATGAACACATTCAGGTAACCAACGATGAAATCAGGAAGCAACATGACCCCTATTCCAGAAGTCCCTGTGATGCCTCGTTGCAGTCCTAAATATCCCTCCAAAGATAGTCACAGTCTAGATTTATGATATGATAGATTAGTATCATTGTACTCCTTTCTATCTGATTTATATCTTTTATGTTGAGACTTAGCTATGTCAGTCTATATAGTTATGGTTCATTGATTTATTTAGTTATGGTTCATTGATTGACTAGGTTGTTTCCATTCTTTAGCTATTATGGTTAGTACTGCCACAAACGTTGTTGTAAATGTCTTGATGAACATACACACACATCTCTGTAAAGTATGTATTACTTAGGAACGGAATTGCCGGGTTGTAGATTATGGGTATATCCTGCCTTAGTAGATATTTCTAAACAAGGTTCCAGAGTGATTGCACCGGTCTCCATTCCCATTAGCAATAACAAGAGTACCGGTTGCTCCACATCCTCGGCAGGACGGAAAAATCTCCTGCCTCCTGCATTCTGAGGTTGTGTACACATGGTATGTGCCATGTGATTTTATTTAACCTTTATTAAATAACTTCTCTAAATTTGTAAACATAACTTGTTTCATATATATTTATATATCCCTGACTTGGGTTTACATCCTAGAGAGCAGAGGTCATGTATAACACACTTCTCTAACCTCGAGTGAGTCTAATACGGCAAGCATTCGATGAACTTTTGTTAAGATGAATCTTGACTCTTCATATTGCTCCATGAAAAGACAATAGATAGAGTGAGAGAGAAAAAGCACTAGAAGAGGAACAATATAAATATAGTCTACTGAGAAAGACAAAAATTAAGTACAGGATCCTTAGTTTTTGCTACATTTTATTTTTCATTTATGTATTCATCCACTCAGTTTCATGTTGGTGCTGAAAAAAAAATCAATGGTTCCTACCGTCTACATGTTTATTGCTTCCGTTTTCACTCTGCAGTGTAAAATATAATTAAAAATTATATTTCCCTTCATGGTGAGCCTAACTATATTTCTTCAGGAAGGTGGTTTGGTTATTACACAAGCTAGCTAAGTTATATCTCTCTCTACCCATCAATACCAAAGTGAACAGAAATGACAAACCCAACATCAATCTCTTTTTTACTCCTTCAAGAAAGAAAACGAGCTTATGTGCCTAAAAGCTATATTCATGTGTCTGAGGACAAAAAGACAGTGCTACTTCCAGTTCTCTTTTTTTACCCAACTGCTTTCAAAATAAGCAAATAAACACAGGGAAGAATAACAGCTTATCCCAATGCCTTGATGGAATTTAATCGTAACAGTTCTTACTTCACTGAAAATAAGAGATTCCTATAGAAATGATAATCAACCTCCTGTGAGTATATGGGGCTCATAAAATCTAAAGAGTTTCTAAAGGTCAGCAAGCATTGAAGGCTTTGTCCTGGGGATAAATTTCTAAGTAACCCTGAGGAGAAAGAAAGAGGGAGGGAAACGAAAAAGTTTAACTTGATAAAAGTAAAATGTGCAAACTCAACAGTTTCTGGATTATCATTTAATTACAGCCATCAATCAGCTCACATCTGCCTTTTCCTGATACTAAGAAATTCAGGCTAAAGCCATACAATCCAACCAACGGAGAATACATAGCGCATTAAGAATCCTAAGGATAGGAAGCAATATTTAAGAAACTACCTGATAGGAGATCTTAGGAAATTACCTAAAAGCAGGATAGTGGAATCCATCTTTCAACAAATACTGGGAAAACCCAAGAGTAAAATTATCCTTTTAATTAATAAGACAAACTACTTATTGCTTCCTCTTCCATACCATTTTAGAGATTTTCCATTAAGTGATCCTTTTCAAAGGGCTTTGATTTCCAAATCGTTTTATTTCAGTCCATACTTTTACTAATGCATGAAACTGGCCTGCAGTTACTCATTTTACGAACATGATTTTACATTCTTTTAAAACAAGGACGATTTGAAGTTGAGCTTTTAGAAATACATTTGCTTCATTAATTGGCACTGGGGAATGCCAGCCTATGTCTTTATGGGCAGCTATTAGTTTTTGGTTAAAAATGTTTTAATTTCTTCTTATTGAGGGGTTCATACTGACCGTCCCTAAATTCTGTAGCGAAGGAATTAAATAGCATTAGGCTTTTTAAGCTTCAAAGTGTTCAGAAAAGTGTTTCAACCATGATAATCCCCTTGTCGTGCTGCCTTTATCTCCCACCAGATACCTAAATGCTTCTGTCTTCTTCTCAGGCAGATAATTGCAAAGAGGATGGAACCAGAGAAAAGAGTTGCGCTGGTGCTGAGCAGTGGATATAAAAAGAAGTGTCACCCTATTGAAAGTAAATAGACTCTGAGACTGTAATCTCTGCCCTTATTTATCTCTGAAACCATAAATGCCTAGGGGAAAGCTTGTTGTTTATTTAGCTACAGAAATCTATGTCTGCAATCATGTATGGTTTTTAACCTGTTTTTATTTCCATACTTTCCATCGTAGCAATCTTATGTCTTGGAACCACCTAGGTCTTCTCTTTAAATACGGGTTTTATTCCAGTGGTGTTGTTGGCCATAGCCTTCGAGAGTCTCTGTGTTTTCAAACTAATAATATGTTCATTACCTGTTTTTTCCAACAGAGTTCTTCAGGCGATTTAATGATCAGAAACATTCAGTTGAAACACAGTGGGAAATATGTTTGTGTGGTGCAGACAGGGGTGGACAGTGTTTCATCTGCCGCTGACCTCATAGTGAGAGGTAAACATTAATGGCTCTGTGTGCTTCTTTAATTTCGCATCTTAACTGAGCCTTTCTCACTGAAAAACCATGATGAGATAGCATATGAACATGTGAGTTATATAATATTGATTTGATCCCCCTGCCCAAATAGAGCAGAAGATGTGAGAATAAGGATGGGTGCTAATTCAAAGAAATAAAAATCTCAACTCTGTCATTCCAATAGCTCTCACTGTAATGAGCATTCCACAGCTGCTGCCAAGCTGATGTGTTATTGAGCATGTCATTAATTCAGCAGTAGTGTTTAATATGAAAGAGAGTAGTGATAGTGTGTGTGTGTGTGTGTGTGTGTGTGTGTGTGTGTGTCTACTTCCAAAATAAAACACAGGATCATCTAGGGTGCCTGAGAAAATTTGCCAGTCTGAGCTACTGTCCAAAGTACTGATTTGCTACTGAGCTGAAAAATGACCCAGAGTGCATGGTAGAATAAAACAGCTCTAGATTACAAACTGGGAACTACAGAGATGTCCCAGAAGATTAAAGAAAAAGGTTTTGCGCCAAAAGTAAAGGATGTTGAATTTGGAACAGTGCAGGAATCATGCTGAATAGAGGGCTCAAAAAGCAGGTTTCATTTGCAATTGTGGAGTATTATGCCTTTGGAATTCATGGCTCAAAATGCAGATTTAATATCTAACAACAGGAATGTGAAAGAAAAAAAGTGGAAATTTTGTTGCCAGGTAAATGTCCTTTTTCCCTAAGTGCTTTTGAAATTGGGATCCGTTGAAGGGATTCAAGTGCTATGGGGCATGTTCTTCACATTGGTAGAAGAGAATGACGTTTATGGAATTGCTAAATATTGTTTGCATTTTTGCCTTAGGTTCACCTGGACCACCAGAAGACGTAAAGGTAGATGAAATTACAGATACAACAGCCCAACTCTCTTGGAAAGAAGGTACAGACAACCACAGCCCCGTTATATCCTATTCTATCCAGGCACGGACCCCTTTCTCCGTGGGTTGGCAGACGGCCACAACAGGTAAAGGGGAAGAGGCAAATGCCACCGGTACATATGAATGGATTTCAGGTCAACCCTAAGACATGCAGACGTTTACCTCTCTGAAATATTCCTTTGTAGTGCCTGAGGTCATTGATGGGAAAACACACACAGCTACGGTAGTCGAGTTAAATCCATGGGTGGAATACGAATTTCGGGTTGTAGCCAGTAACAAAATCGGAGGTGGAGAACCCAGTTTACCCTCAGAAAAAGTAAGAACTGAGGAGGCAGGTTAGTGTTTCTGTTTTCTGAGTCATGGCTTCATAGGTTTTTCTGGGTGTGTATTTCCACTTCTCTTGCGCTTGATCTCCAGCCTCGATAATGCATTGTCGCAATTATCTGAACTATCTAACGGCAGACTGGCCATATGGCATTTGTCAAAAGACACGTGTAAGTGATTCTGATGTAGTGTGACATTTGCAAGAGTTCAGTCCATCGTCAGCATTCATTAGTGTATGTAGAGTGAATATGTTTTTGTCACTTAAGGTTATAATTACTATCTGATATAGTCACCCTGTTAACAGGGGAAATGCTGTTTTCATTTCTAACAAGCATTGACAAATTGGTAGGATAATGACTTCTGGGAGTTCAGCTGCTAGGAAATCTCATTCTGCCACCAAGCTTAAGCGATTGATGAATAGGTATATTTTGGCCCCTTGAGTATTAAATTAAGAGAGAATTATTGTTAAAATTGTCCATGTGGGGCAACTATTAATAATAACCATAAGACTGTTTTTTATAATGCTAAAAATAGCCTAACATTGAAACTGCAAAGTAGAAAGTGTACATGGTATCACATTATTGAGGCATCAGAGAGGATTTAAGACTTTCCTTTTCAGAGTCTGTAGTATTAATTAAGACTAAAATTATGTTTGAAATATAGCCAATATATTACTTTGGAACAAAGCCAAGATAGAAGTCATGGAATACATTTCAATAATTTTAATGATGCTCATTTACATGGGACAATGCATATAATGTTTATGCCAGGTATTGTGAGAAATCGGGGAACCATGTCTGTCTTGGTGCTCAGTTCATTTATTCACACAACACATATTCAGGAAGTACCTGCTGTGCACTGAGCACTTTCTAGGTACAGTGGGTACAGCTCTGAATACAACAAAGACCCACCTTCAGGGAACTTATGTTCTAGGTGTGTCATGGGATTTACTAAGCATAAATTTCTCAGCATAAAAGCCTGTGTGAGGTTCATAAAGATTATCTCATAACAGGATTTGAGGGTTTAAGTATTGGTCATCTTTATATAGAGCCAATGTTTTTCTGAGAACTAAATCTGTACTTGAAATAGTCACAAGTTAAATGTTCATGCTGATGTGGATGGACCTAAAGATTATCATACCAAGTGAAGTCAAGTCAGACAGAGAAAGACAAATATCATACGATATCACTTACATGTGGACTCTAAAAAAATAATGATACAAATGAACTTATTTACAAAACAGAAGTAGACTCACAGACATAGAAAACAAACTTATGGCTACCAAAGGGGGAAGGAGAAGGGCGGGATAAATTAGGAATTTGAGGTTAACAGGTACACACTACTATGTATAAAATAGGTAAACAACCAGGACCTACTGTATAGCACAGGGAACTATATTTAATATCTTGTAATAACCTATAAGGGAAAAGAATCTGAAAAAGAATATATATGTGTGTGTATACATATATATATATAACTGTATCACTTTGCTGTACACCTGAACCATTGTAAATCAACTATACCTCAATTAAAAAAATGCTTTGAAACTGGGGGGAAAAAATGTCCGTATGGGATTGATTTATCATCATCCCTGATGAATCACTTTTTCTTGTTTTATTAACCTCACACTGAGTCATTTTTTTCTTACTGTTTGAGATATTTTGAATCTCTAATAATTTTATGCAAATATGAAGCATGTGATGATCTCCCTCAAAGATATATATATACACATATACATGCACACACGTATATATACACAGATATAATTGCATATATACACCCACGTGTGCACATGCACACACACACACGTGTGTAATGTGCCAATGATCAAATTATTTTAAGTATTAAAGGTAAACAACATTGAGTCTTCTTTCAGATAAATATTACCAGATGCTAGCAGGGTTTCAGTCGTTCTTTCTAATCTTTCAGTGCCGGAAGTGCCTCCTTCAGACGCCAGTGGAGGAGGTGGGAGCCGGTCTGAACTGGTGATCACCTGGGATGTAAGTGTCTGCACAGCGCCTGCCCCTCAGGGTGACGCTCTTCCCACACTCATGGCATCCTGGGTGGTGCTGGTAGTGGTGGCTGGAACTAGTAGCTAATATTTTTGAGTGTTCACTCTGTGTTAATCATTGTTCCTAGCATTTTGCATATTTTTTTCATTTTATCCTCACAACATTTTTTAGGTGAAAGCACTAAGGCATAGAGATGTTAAATAATTTGCCCGAGGTCATCTGGCTGGTAAGCATAGGGGTGAGAGTCTAGTCCTGGCTCTTTTCTCTGGAGCTGCTCCCCCGCTGGTGATGCACACGCCACTTCTCCAGCCCGTGCTGCTTCCTAGCCATTCTCTCAGCCCTTGCTTTAAGTCATAATTAGGAAAAATATTAATTAACAAAGTCAGAAGGCACTAGAATTGTCTACATTATTTGAAGATATGGTTGGAAAAATAAGAAGTCAAGAGATTATGGAGTGTCAATAGGAATTTTTGACATGATGCAAATACAGCTTTGAGTTTAATACATTGTTTTTATTTCCTTTTTTAAAGTTTTACTCTTTTGCTCTGAATTATCATGCCAATGTGTAGTTTTTTTCTATAAAATCAACATTAGGGATGAGATGATTTTTATTTGATTTAGAGATGCAGTATTTCAACTGAAAGTATATCTTTATTATTCGGAACTCAGACTGCGGCTGCAAGATGCTCAAAAATCTGAATAATTTATGAAAATTCCAGTTAGTTATCTGGTGGCTATGAAAGAGTGGCATATGTTTATTTAAAAGCAGCTGACTGTCCCCCTGACCTTTTTCTCCTTTTTTAATCCAACCACTTAATACAATGTAGATGATTATTTGATGGCTTTTACAAAGGACTCCGCATTATAGCTGCATTTATTCTTGCCTTGCTCTCGTGTGAAAGCGTGAGTTAATATGCCTTTCCTTTATAGCCAGTCCCTGAAGAACTACAGAATGGTGAAGGTTTTGGATATGTTGTTGCTTTCCGCCCTGTTGGAGTAACCAACTGGATCCAGACAGTGGTCACATCTCCTGATACCCCAAGATACGTCTTTAGAAATGAAAGCATCCTGCCATTTTCACTGTATGAAGTTAAAGTGGGTGTTTATAATAACAAAGGTGAAGGACCGTTTAGCCCAGTGACAACAGTGTTCTCTGCAGAAGAAGGTATGGAAGGGCTATGAGTAGCCATAGGCTATGGCCTTCAACTTAATGATTTTTCGACTTTACAGTGGTGTGAAGTGAGACACATTTCAGTAGAAATTGTACTTCGAGTTTCGAATTCTAATCTTTTCCTGGGCCAGTGATATGGAGTAAAATAATCTCTCAGGGTGCTGGGCAGCAGTAGCTACAGCTCTTAGTCAGCCAGACAACCACAAGGGTAAACACTGGATATACTTCAAATTATTCTGTACCATGCAACCGTTCTATTTTTCACTTTCAGTACAGTAGTCAATAAATTACAGGAGATACTCAACACTTTATTGTACAATAGGCCTTATATTAGATGATTTTGCCCAACTGTAGGCTAATGTAAGTGTTCAGAGCCTGTTTAAGGTAGGCTAGGCTAAGCTTTGCTGTTTGCTATATGAGGTATATTAAATGCATTTTCGACTTATGATATTTTCAAATTAGGATGTGTTTATCGAGATGTAACCCCATCATAAGTCAAGGAAGATCTGTATGTCAGTACCACACTTAATCAACCAATTGTGCTCCAAAAACCCATTTGGAAGTTCTTTGTGACTTCAGATATATTTCTTGAAAAGGAGAATGATTGAAGTCATAGTTAGTAGTCCAGGTAATAAAGATCAACCGTGCCTACTTGAAGCGTGAGACTCAATGGATAGTTAGAGGGGGTAATAATTCGTTAAAAATCTGCTTATGAGGAATACATTGAGTTCCAGTCTGTGAAGCAGGGAGCAGCACAGCCTCCTACAGCTTTCTTCTTCGGGAGGTAAGATTAAGATATTCTTTTGGAAGTGCCCCAGTCTGAAGCTTTATAGTGGTTCCTAGACCTGAGGAAGAGGTTTTAGCAGGATGGAGAGGGAGGACCAGAAATCTGACATTGGGGAGGTATGGAATATGCAGGTTTGAGGATGGGTTTCACCAGTTCTAGCCGGTATAGATTCATACATACTCCACTCTGGACTCACTCCCTTTCCCTGCCTTTCCGTCCCAGAAAGTAATAGTAAAAATAATAGTAACGTTAGGAGAATCCTATGAAATTGCCATTTTATAGGTCAAAAGCAGCTGAATATTGGCTATCTCATGCGGTTCTAGCTAGTTAGAATGGCAGGAGCTAACATGTATTGGATGCTTACCATCAGCCAGACGTTACCTAATTTGAATTTTCCAAGGAGGAATGGCAAGTAGGTACTATTGTTATTTCCCACTTACACAGGAGAAAATGGAAGCTTGAGGAAAGAAATTAATGGACTTGCCAAAATCCATACAGACCTATTGAGCTAGTATTTTAACCCGGGGCCTTTGCTCTTGAGTAGTTTGAGCTCATGAAATACGATTTCACAGTATCTCCTCTATCCTCCAAGCCTTACAGTAAATTGAGAAAGTGGGTCCACAGTTGTCATTCCTAAAAACAGTAAGGAGGCTCAATTTTTCATCATACTGTCACCTCCTGTTTTTGTTCTCTCTTTTCCCACTGTGTTCTGAGAGAAAAAGAGAACAGGATTTTTAAATTTTTTGCAAAACAAAGAGCTTTTATATTCATAGCCAGACCCCATCTCCAAGAGTTGCTGAGAAGGATTATCATTACAAGAGCAGGTCAGCAGTCTGACAGGTGATGGCAATTAAACTAACCAGGGAGTTTGTGTAGATGGGGTTGGTGGCTGGCGGCAGCTGGGAAGGAGGGACGGCCAGAGCCTTTTACTATCTTCTTGCCTCCTGCACTTTCCTTCTCCTGTTTCCATTCTTGCCACCACTGATGATTTGGTTAAAGGTCTTTCTGTTACAAATGTCAGAAACTGATTCGACTTGTCTTTTAAAAAAGCAGGGATTTATTGGAAATATACTCTGACCTTTCATTGAATCAAAGAGAGAGGTAAATAGCAAACCTCATGAAGAGCCTTAGTCAGAGAAGCTCTGGGCCCTCAGAAACTTAGGGCTTCTCTAGGGCATCAGGGCTGGATTGATTGGCCTCAAGTCTTCCTCGTTTTTCCAAAGCACGTTTCAAATTCTCAAGAGAAAAAAATCTAATAGGCCCATCCTTGGACCAGGGGGTCTATCTTAATATGCATCAGCCATGGCCAGGGAGCAGGATCCTTTAACGTAGAAATGGATACTGGGGGAGGACGCATCTCTGCTCAGAGCTCCTAAGAGGAAAGAGTCACTGTGAGATCCATGAAGCCCCAAGAGTTCTCCATTACAAAGGGGATTTCTTCCTGTGTATTAAGCTCTGTGTGTGCTTATCTCCTCCAGAAGAGTACAGGATCTCATTTAACTTTGCCCCTCTTGTGCGCCTGGCTAGACAAGGCACTCACCAAATGCTTATTGAATAAATGAACTCTGTAGGCCTTGACCTTTATTTGGAAAAACAAAAAATAACATAAAATAAGTAGCACTTGTGGGCATAGGATTTCCCATAGGGACTGTGGGACGAAGAGGAGAGAAATAATGATAGGGAGGAAAGAACCAAGGGAAAAAGGGGAGGAAAGTAGGATACCAAGAAGGGAATGCCAGAGAGGGAGCAAGTTGCTCTGGCTGTTCCGCAAGGAAAAGCCTGTGGCTGTGATGCTGTCTCTTCCTAGGACATGGGAAGTGACCAAGACATGGTTCATGTTTTCAACTGTTTTTACAGAATATTTTACATTTTCAAATATGTTAAAATGCTTTTTTTAAAAAAATAAGAACGTCAATATATTTTTCTGTTCCCAAACAGAGCCTACAGTAGCTCCATCTCAAGTTTGTGCAAATAGCTTGTCTTCCTCAGAAATTGAAGTTTCTTGGAAGGCTGTTCCTTGGAAGTTGAGCAACGGACACTTACTCGGCTATGAGGTAATGTCTTTTCAAATTAATTAGCTCGTGTAAGTATGTTGCCATGCTACCTTGTCTGCTTTCATTTAAAAGTCTTCTTAACAATGACATCTTAGCTAAAGTCTGACTTTTGTTCAATTTTATCACCGTATTGTTCTGTGTGACTATCAACGGATATTGACTTTAACTCAACCAGTTGAATGAAAGTGACTTTAGTTGAGGTATAAAGGAAAAAATAATAATAAAATGAAAGGAAATCATGTATCCTGTGGGCCTAATCTTTAGCTAGTTTGGCTAAAAAATAAGAGTGAGCTCGAAACATAGTATTTAAGTTCACTGGGTATATCTGCTAATAGCTCTTCCGGTGCTTTGTCTTATTTTCTTGGTGACCTTGTTACTTCTAGGCTCTAGAGAAGTCAGCCTTGTAGAATGTAATTCTTGCCTTCAAATAATTGTCTTTGGTGAAATACGATGAAAGGTCTGAAACGGCATAACACAAGACCAAATGTAATGAAGTGCAGAATAGGCCACACAGAAAGTGGTTGAGGGATGAGTGACCTTGAACGCTTTCATAAGGCTAGTAAGGTTTAACAGGACTTTAAAGAAAAAATAAGTAAACGTAGAGAAAGTGGAAACATTCCAGGCTGAGCATGGCACATTGAAAGAGTGGAAGGAGTAGAGGTCCATCTGCAGAAGGGGGTTCCTGTGGGGCAGGTGACGGTAGCAGGGTGCAGCGGGGCCAGCTCACAGACGGCTCTGAATGTTAAGAAGAACCATTCTGGACTGGGCCCCACGTTTAGGAGGGAGCAGTTAGAGAAGAGTGGGAGCAGTTGAGCTGAGAGCTGACAAGATAAAAAGCGAAGTCTTAAGAAGGTTTCTGTGACAGTGACACTGTGGTAGCCACAGCTGTGATTTCACCCCGGCCCACAGCCGTCTTCTTAGCAAGCTTCCCTCATGCTTCTAATTCCTGACTCAGTGGTAGGTTTACATGCACGTGTTTGCAGTACAGGACCGTGTACCCTGCCACTTGCCAGCATAACCTCAGTGACTGCACGAGGGTGCCCACTTGCTCAAAGGCAGCTGACCCATGGGCAGTTAAGCTGAGCTAGTCAGATTCTTGTTTGAAGTATTGAAGCAAGCAGCATAGAGATTGTGTTCAGTGAGCATAATGCAGTGATGTGTCAAATTTAGGACCCAGTTCAGACTTCCCAAGTGAAGGCCATGGGCAGATAGGACAAAGCTGATTTACAGAGATGAGACGGAGCAGACATACTTTCATGCAGCCCTAAAGAATGGAGGAGACAAGGACCCATGGAGCTTGAAGAGCAACATAGAAGAGCTCTCTGACAATTGACCAGTTCTTGAGTTGGCTGTTTTCTTTCTCATAATGTCACCTTGTCCTCCTTTTCAGCCAGCCCCCTTTACATTTGAACTTGAGAGAGTTCCTGGTCCTTGTAACCAAACAAGCAGTGACTTGAACAAATTAAAGATAAAGTAGAGAAAGGATTGGCTAGAGCAGTGGTGCTCAAAGGATGCACCATGGGCCACCTTTACCACAATTACCTAAATTTTTGCTGAAGATGAGCCCCCAGAATCCTCCCTGGGCCCACTGAACCCAAACATCTAGGGGTGGGTGTTGTGAGGGTGCATTTTTAGTAAATACCCATAGGGAAACGTCTTCCTGCACATGTATGTATAGGAAGCCCTGGTCTTGACACAGAGCTGTCCGGACTTAAGGAAACCGAAGTGATACTGAAGAAGCAAAACACCACATAAATACAGCAGAACAACTTGATCAGCATCTTAAAGGAAGCCAAGAACACTTGGATGGAAAATTCCTTTAATTCCCTGACAGTGAGTAGAAGCAGTGAAAGATAGTGGGCAACCAATAGTAGCTCCCCAATGATTAGAGAAATGGCATTGACAGGAACGGTAAGTGTGACGGAAGGAACACAGATGTAAAGGAGCATAATCCTGAGGTCAAACCTGTGCCAGGTCCCAGCTCTGCCACTCACTGTGCTGGAAAAGTTACGTAAATTCTGTGAGCCTCATTTTCCTGCCTGCAGAATGGGAACAATGGGCTTAACCTAATTAGGATTTTGAGAGGATTGAATGAGATTAGGCACCTGTGCTTCTCACAGTTTCTGGCTCATAATAATAAGCAATGAATAAGTGTGAACCATGTCCCAGAAGAATTTTTCCGATATTAATTCATAGATTTCTCCCCAGTAACTATTCTCAAGCAGTTCTTCGACTCCAAGCTCTTTTGCCTCATGAGAGTTTTTGACGGCTATCAAGATGGGGTTGCCTGTGAGATCCCTTCCTTCCTCGCTTTGTTTCCAAAGCTCAAGCCTTTAAGGAGATTATTTCATGTATCCTAGAGGGTGAAGCGAGAGAACATGCCACAGAGGAAAAAATACAAGAGAAGTTTCAGGTGACCTTGGAGGAAACGAAGATCTGAGGCTTACAAAATCTCGTGGGTCCCAGAGCTTTCTACCTGGCAGTGCCCAAGTTGGTGGCCAGACCACAGAAGGGAACAGCTGTGCTTCCCACACTCAGCAAGGACTTCTTATTCCCCAAGCATGGCAGAACTGCTGGGCCTAAAGGGATCAGACCAATGTAACAGTAAGTTATCTTGGCCAGGCTTTGGGAAGGGAGCCCCAGGAGTGATTGAAGTCGAATTTTCCATTAGCTGAGCAGGATATGAAATTCAGTGTTAAATCAAATTTACTTAAAGAAAATAAATGAGCACATTTTGCATCCCTCCAGCAGCAGACTGAAGTACACATCCCCCATTCATAACTTTGTCCTTTACAAACCGTATGATAGGATAATCATTTCTGACCTGGTTGTAGCTTGTGAAGTAGTTAAGAGAAATAAGCAAGAGACTATATATAAATGGGCTTTGTGGGCTTCCAAGCACCACAGGAATGTTACCAGTCACTGGCGATTGTTTTGACAGCTTGGGGGCAGGTAGATGCTGATTTTAGAATATATCAGTTTAAGCTGGTCATGAGTCATCCAGATATGCATACTCTCTAAGAAAGTAGAATTATACCACTGTGGCTCAGGTCAGGAAAGAGAGGTTGATTGAACAAGAGAGAAAACCAAAGAATCCAAGTAGTGCCATTGTAGTATCTCATGAAGTCCACACCATTTTTGAATTAGACAAACCTGCCTTCAGATCCACTGGGACAGAATATAAGCTCCACCAGCAACAGGGGATTCTGCCTGTTTGTTCACTGATGTATCCCAAGTGCCAAGAGTTGTATCTGGCACACAGGAGGCAGGCAAAAATTTCATGTTGATTGAATAAATGCAATTTTGGCTCCATTATCTTACTGCTGTCTGGCTTTGAGCACATTACGAATGCTCTCCAAGGCCCAGTTAAAACAGTAAATAACTCTCAGCATCACTGGAGAAACTTTAAGTGAGATAAAGCAGCCATTGTGAAAATGGCCCAAAGAGACTTTGGGAGCTTCTCCTTTTCTGTTTTGAATATTGGGCGTTGGGATAAGATTTCATTGAAAGGGGAAATTTGAAAACCAGTGAAGTAATACAGAAACACTTAGCACAATCTGAGTATGGGACCCAGTGCTGTTGTTTGTGTTGCTACTGGTGTTGCCGTTAGGTGGGGGGCAAAAAGATGAGGGGCAAAGAGCATATGGGACTTGGCTTGAAATTAATGATGACATCTTGCCTATCTGTGTAAAGAGTAGCAAATTTAACATCCAAATGGAGCCTGAATACAGTATTGAAAGGAAACAACTAGTGAAAGTTTGTTCCCCAAGTGCTTGGTATGTATGAAAAGAAAGAAACAAGCTCAGGGAAAGGTATACTAATTGGGGCAACTTAAGAAATAATTTATATAATTATGCCAAGATAAAAATATGTATTTTCATAGTCTCAATAATGATTTAAACAGTAACCTGGAAGAATAAATGACTTAGCAGAGTATTTAACTATCAGGCATGTGGCTAACTTTCTGGGTTGCAATTTCCCCAGTGTGGCTTTACAATTGTTAGTAGCACCTGCTTCCCTCTCATCTCATCATGTGTCACGTGGTGTGCTGAGCACACATCATCATTAACATCTAGACTAATTTTCTTTCTGATTTGACCAAGTAGTCGTCGAGGAGCTCATTTCCCTGGGCTCCAATTTATTTCACCTTCTAAGCCACAACACTCAGGCTCAGATCTTTTCTTGTGCCCTTTGCATAGGAACAAGAGATACGTACAGACAAGATAAAGAGGATGCAGATGATTTAAGTTCATGGGTAGTGGGTGCCTGAGGAACAAAAGCTCCAAAGTTCTAGCTTGGTATATACAGTCCATTTCTTTAAAGTCATTTTGTGTCTTGAGAAAATAAAACTTGGGAGAATGACCTTGATAAGTGATGGAAACAAAAATCTATACTTGTGAAATACTACACGTAAGCATATTTGTGGAACAGTTGCAGAAGGGGGGACCCCTTCCAGGGCCCGAGAGTGGGCTGTTGTCTAACACTCAGAAATGAAGTGTCCAGAGAAACACACATGCTGACAAAGCAAATGACTTTATTGGGAAGGGGCTCCCGGGTGGAGAGCAGCAGGGTAAGGGAAGCCAGGAGAACTGCTCTGCCCACGTGGCTCGCAGTCTCGGGTTTTATGGGAATGGGGTTAGTTTTTGGGTTATCTCTGGCCAGTCACTTTGACTCAGGGTCCTTCCTGATGGCGCGTGCATCGCTCGGCCAAGATGGATTCCAGCGAGAAGGATTCTGGGAAGTTGGCAGGACATCTGGGCTGGCGTCTCCTCTTTCCTTGTGACCTTTCCCGAATTATTCCGGTTGGTGGTAGCTTGTTAGTTTCGCATTCCTTACCAGGACCTCCTGCTGAAGATAACTCATGCAAGTGGTTACTGTGGTGCCTGGCCAGGGTGGACGGTTTCAGTCAGTGTTTCCCCGGGACGGGGTGCTGGGGGGAGTTGTAGATTTTTTTTAAATGTTTGGCAGCGAAATAGAACTTGGGCGGGGGGGAGGGGAACATAGTAGATTTATTTTTTTTAATGTGTAGCAGGGGAACATAACTAAAAATGTGTACAGAAGGCCAAACTAAAACTTCACTCATACCTCTGTCCTACCTCCTGTTCTAAACAGCTGTACGGAATGTGTTTAGCTCCTAACATTTTAATTAGAATGGAAAAAGACGTCAAATATTTGAATACTTTTTTGAGAATACGAAAATCCTACTGGAAGAAACAAAGACATATGGAGAGAGTCTAATTCCTTACTATCAGAGGCAGAGAATTAACTTCACTCTAGAACGAGTCACATGTACGTAGGAAAATTGGATAGAGACAATTCAGGCCCATTTAAATAAACAGGAAGGCAGCAAAAATGAATTGAGTAAATAAAATGCAGACTTTCTGGAGGTGGTGGAAGGATTTGTTATGCTGGAGGGAGCAGTACGTATGTGTGTGAGAGCCACGCAAACAAAGCTGGGTTTGTTATTAGGCAGATATAGTCCCTACCAGACTGCGCCTCAGCATTGAGGGATCCAGGGGAGTAAATATCGCAGCCTCTCTCTCCTCCCACCGGCCCGTCTCCTGGCTTCTCTGTTTCTGAATTCAGGTTCACTGCTCTCCTCTCAAAAGCCAGTACTCAAGAGACAAGTGCTGGTAGGAACGGAAAAGTAGCTTTATTCAGGAGGCCAGCAAACTGGGAAGATGACGAACTTGTGTCCAAAAACCAACTCTGAAGATTCTGCTCGACCATGGAAGTTTTTAAAGGGAGAATCATTTGGGGAGGAGTTCAGGGTCTTCATTTATCTTCCACTGTGGGCAGACTTTGTTCTGATTGGTTGGTGGTGAGGTAAACAGGGCTGTGTTCCAGGAATCTTGGGCTCAGGCTGAAGTTACCATCCTCTGCCTGGGCGGTGGCCTTAGTTCCTGCAGAGGAACTCAAAGGTATTGTTACCTATATTCCTTGACATGGAAGCAGGACCCTGCGCCTCCACTTCCACCCCATGCACTATTATTTCTTGCCCGCTTCTCCTTTGTTTTTGTATTCCCTCCCTTCCCTGATAAGCAGTTATTTGAATCTGCCCTTTGGAACTCAGGGTAGGTCACGGAGGCTAAATGAAGCCTATTTCCTGCGAACAAGAAACAGGGTATACAGAAAGGATTTGTACTGGGAGGGCCCTAGAGGGTCCTGCTCCATTTCCTCTCCATCCAGTGAGAAGCCAGAGGGTCAGCGAGCTTGGTGTGTAATTCACATAGGTCAGCCCTCCAGGGACTGAGAGCCCAGTAAAGAAGAGTAGGAGGTAGATCTGGATTTGTCTTCTAAAACCTGTCCAACGCATTTGCCTGCCTGATATTTATTGAAATGTGTTTCGTCTAGCAGCTAAGATGAAATATTTGTCTTTCTGAAAATCTGTAAGTATACACAAAATTATTTCAGTCTATTCTGACTAAATACCTGTACTTTAATGGCTAAAAAAGGTGCCATTTTTCAATATATTATTTTTATAAACTGCATTTCATTTTAAGGTGAAGTGAAATCTCTGATGCCGTGATGTGAAGGACTCCTCACCGCAGGGACATTAGTTTCTGGAATAACCAAATTACTTGCAGAAATAGAGATAGCATTTTAAATCCTGACATTCCTCACGTTTGTTTCTGTTTACTTACCGAGATAAAAATATGTTAGCTTGTGAAAGGGTATTATGGTTCTGAAGAAAAAATTATTATCTCATCAAGAAACTGGAGTCCCAGTGTTTTATAGACACATAGAATATTAGGACTTGAGTAACTAGCTTGGTGAATTAAGGAAAAAAAAAATCTTCCTCTCTGCTCTATCCACAAAACAGTTCTGACATCAAAAATGTGGGGTTCTTTCTCTACACCAACCGGTTCTCTGCCACCAGCTGGGCGTCCTAAAATTCAATTCAATTTTGACCCTCTGTACCTAGAATTAGCTTCAGATCCTACAAGTTGAGGGTTCAGTCCCACAAGACTGCCCTGCCCCGCCGCCACACGCACACAAACATCAGATGCCAGTCACAAGTCCAGCCCTCCTCTGATCAACGGAGGGGTTCCCACAACCCCCTCCCTGGGTTTGATAACTTGCTAGAATGGCTCACAAAACTCAGGAGAGCACTTTACTTACCGTTGTCCATTTATTGTAAAGGATACAACTCAGCAACAGCTAAATGGAAGAGGTGTGTAGGCCAAGGTATGTGGGAAGGGGCACAGACCTTCCATGCCCTCTCGGTGCCCTCCACTCTCCCAGCACCTCAATGTGTTCACTGACTTGGAAGCCCTTCTAACCTCTTCAGTTAGGTTTTTTTTTATGGAGGCTTCACTGCATAGGAACGATTGATTAAATCATTGACCGTTAGTTAACCAAATTAAATCCACCTCCAGCCTTGTGTCAGGAGGTGGGCCTGAAAGTTCCAACCCTCTAATCACAAGGTTGGTTACCCTGGCAGCCAGTCTCCATCCTGAAGGTACCCAGGAGCCCAGAGCCACCAGATGTCTCATTAGCATGCAAACGACGCTTACCACTTCTGAGATTCCACGGGTTTGGGGGAGCTGTGTGCAGAGACCAAATACACATTTCTTATGTGTCTCTGTGGTGGGAAGGAGGGAGGCATTTTTAAACGGCCCGTGTTTAAGTCATTCAAGAATTCACCAATATTGGGTACTTAGTGTGTACAAGCTTTGACCCAAGCGGCAGAGCTATGGTGATGACCAAGACAAACCTGCCTCCAGAACATGATTCCACCTTAGCATTCGCCCTTCCTGCTGTCTTCTGTGCCAGGGAATGCAGTTGCTGGCACTGGCGCACACTTGCACTAGCAAACCAAGGCAGGCTGACCCGCTACTGATGGAGAGAGTGGCCTGTGTCTCTCAGGACGGATGATGAAAAAATGTTGAGAGCCACAATTCAGTCTTAATCACCTTCTCCTCTGGAGTGGATTTACCTTTTATTTTTCCTCCCTCTGAACTCAGAGTGAATCTACAACATGAAAATATCTGCGTTTCTTCGGTTCTGGAAAATTCTGAGACATTTTCTCTTTTATTGTTGCCTTTTCCTTAACCTCTCCTTCTGGAACTCTGGTTGGAAAATTTCATTCATCCTCAGTGTTTCTTAACTTGGCTTTCATAATTTTTCCTTCCTTCTCCATGTTCTGGATTTATTCATTCTGTCTTCTACCTTCCAGTCTTCAGCTCAATCCTAGCACTGATTTCTTTTTTACTATTGTATTTTTCAGGTATCAGAATTCTACTTGATATTTTTTAGATTCGCCCCATCTTTTTTCTTTGTCTCCTATTCTTGCATTATAAATTTAGTCCCTTCTTTGGTAAATTTGAACATTTTAAATATACTTATTTTAAGATCCATTTCACCTAAGCGTATAATAGCCAGTCCCCTGTGGTCCAGTCTGCTGACTTTCTTTCTTGTTAGCAGGGTTCTTCATGTGCTTTGTAATATTTCTGTCTCTGCTCATCTTTTGTAGATGCTGCCTTCATGTTCTGTCAATGTTACATTAACTCTTTTCTGCACAATTATATTTTCAGGGTTTGTTCCTTCCGCCTGGACATGTTTCCTTTCTTCATCCCTGTATTGTGGTTGTGCCTATAAAATCCAAATTAGTGTGGAGTTATATTCTGTCCTCTCAAGTGTAGAACTTTTACCATTTAAACCCAGAACACAACTGAGAGGAAAAATGGTGTCTTTACTTCTTGGCTTTTTCCTCTATTAAAAAAAAAAAAAAAAAAAAAACTATCCTCATATAAATATTTTTGAACAAAATTTTATAGAACATAACTGATTTATTACTTACATAATAAAAAACATCTATCCTTGTATAAATATTTTTGAACAAAATTTTTATAGAACATAACTGATTATTACTTGGAAATATGTATGTCACTGCTTTATTTCTTTATGCTTTAGTTATATGCATATTTATTCAACTTTTAAAGTAAAGCTATTTAAGAAGATTATATAATAAATTTGAACTAATATCATGCTCAGTTTGGGCACTAATTTTCTCTATGATTAAATATTTCTAATACCTGTCAACAACTGAGATCTAAAAATAAATCTCTCATTCTGATACATGGAGATTGGTTAAAGTACTTCAGAAACAAACTACTATCAAGAGCTTTCAAGCACCTTCTATGAACTGATTTATAAAAGATAATCCATATGCCAATTGAAAATTATTTTTATTTCTTCTTTAAATCAGTCGCCTAAGAAATGATTTCTTAGGCAACTTATATTGAAGTAATTTGAATACAGAAAGAATGGCGCACGGATGGAAACCTAACAAGAGACCAATGTGTATCACAGGATGATCTTGATTGAGTTACTTGACTTCTCCCTGCCTCTGCCATTCCATGTGTTGAGTGACAATTATTAAAGCTCATAATTATGTGATCTTTTTCCCAATCTATGCTATATCCTAGGCCACAAGTTTTCAGGCTGACTACAGTGTTTTATTTTAATTATCGATTATGTGTCATTCTTAGTTTAATAACTAGACAATGCTTTAAAGAACAGGGAGCGTCTTATCATTGTGGAGTCATCTAAACCTCAGCAATACCTCCGTTGTTTACAGTTGGTGAATTTAGAATGTATGTGAGTTTTCGGTATCCATTAACAATTTGCTGGGTGTGGCTTTATAAAAGACAGTTTGGCATGTTATCTTTAATTAATGAGTAAAATCTATGTGGTTTTCTTTGATAATGGTAAATGGTATCTGTCCTATATGTGGATTTTTTTTGCTAATTTATATTTGATGCTTTAAAGTTGTAGGAGGTGCATATTCAATTTAGTCCTAATTATTTGGGTTTACGTCCTCCTTTCACGGTTTTTCTGAAAACTAATAACTTCTTTCCAGGGAAAACGCACATATACACATACATGAGCCCAGCATTTTGCATGAATTTAAGGGGGCCTTGATAGCAATATAAATATACATGCATAATATACACACACATATATACATGCACATATATAGGGAAAATATTGATCTGGCGTATATTAATATGCTAATTTGGGATTATTATTGAAAAACCTGAGATTTTATATTTTGCTGCTAATCTTTTTTAAAGAAATAATTTTATAGTTGCTCATTTTTTTAAAAGTAACTTTAGGTGTATTTTTCTCAGAGGCCTGAAATGGGTTTACCCTAGGCAACCCATAAACACGTTTTGTTTAGCCCACAGACAAAGGGGGCCAACTCTAAATTTGGGACATTTCACATTAAAATCAGGATTTTTGCTTTCTTTTAAAAAAAGACCTGTAAACACTGGGTCCGTCTTCCCCCCGTCGACCAGAGCTGCGTAGAGGCTCCATTACGAAGATGGAACGTGCCTGTCTCCTTCGCCGCAGTTCCCACACGTCTCTACTGCCTTCATGACTCTGATGGCTGAGCATCGATTGCCGTTTTCATTTTGCCCAAGGAGCCGTTTACTTACAGAAATTATAGAAATGGTTTCCTGTTTTCATATTTTGCTATCGAAGTAGAAAAATGAAAGTCAAACCAAAAGGGCAAAGACTGCAAGAAAAACAGGAAAGTGCCTATTTCTTTCTTTTTTTAAAAAATAAATTTATTTATTTAATTTATTTATTTTTGGCTTGTTGGGTCTTTGTTGCTGTGCTCAGGCTTTCTCTACCTGCGGTAAGTGGAGGCTACTCTTCGTTGCGGTGCGCAGGCTTCTCATTGCGGTGGCTTCTCTTGCTGCGGAGCACGGGCTCTAGGCTCCCGGGCTTCAGTAGTTGTGGCATGTGGGCTTCAGTAGTTGTGGCACACGGGCTCAGTAGTTGTGGCGCACGGGCTTAGTTGCTCCGCGGCATGTGGGATCTTCCCAGACCAGGGCTCGAACCCGCGTCCCCTGCATTGGCAGGCGGATTCTTAACCACTGCGCCATCAGGGGAGCCCCAAGTGCCTGTTTCTTTAGGAAAGTAAAAAAGTATGTACTCAGTCTGCTTTATGTATTTGTGTTAAGTGTCCAGCCCCTGCTTTAGACGGTCAGATGGTGATATCTGGTCTCAGCACGAGGAATAGTTGCACTTTTCATGAGCCATTTGTTTGGTGGTTTTGTTGCTGTTTTTATTTTATGAAGGATCCAAACTGTCTAGCAAAGCATAGCAGGACTTTATAGCATAAATTGGAGTTCACTGGGGAACGTGTCTTATTATTGTATTTTTCTACTTTTATTTCTTTATTTTATCAAATACTCTGAAAACATTTTTGTATTTTTATACTGTAAATGTATATATCTTTATAAGCAGTCTCAGATCATTTTGCACAGTTCACAATAACGAAATACAAGTAAAACATTTCAATATATCCATATATTAACCTATGTTACCTGCCTTCCTCTTCTCTGCAGCAGCTCTGCATACTCAGGGGTCTTGGTGACACTTGGCCATCACTGTAGGACAAGTCAGTGGCCAGCTGGCTTTTCAGTGGTCTTTGCTCTGACAGGTCACTTTCTTCACAGAAGTCATCTTCACCATCCATCAGAGTTTAAGCATAGCTGCCAGCCTTCCAGCGTTGAGCCTGAGCCAGGTTGATTAGGGTCTGAGAAGGAGGGGCAGCTCACTCTGTTAGAAATGTAGATTTTTTTTCCTTCATTTTCCCATTTATAAGGCTATGGGCTAGTAGCATGTAGCACTTACTGTCTTTGAACTTATCTGGTTTATTTGTGTACTTATTACCTGTCTCCCCCGGGAGTCCCTTTTCTTTCACATCTGTGGCACAGAGCCTAATGCAGCACCTAGCACATAGTAGGTCCTTAAAAACTACTTGTGGAACAAATGATAAAGTAAATAAATTACAGTGCCCATTTTAATAAAAATCACTTAATTTAAAGGATGCTGTTTTGTCAATCTTTCTCATCTTTTATGTTTTCCGTCCACCAGGTGCGGTATTGGAATAATGGAGAAGAGGAATCATCAAGCAAACTGAAAGTGGCAGGAAATGTGACATCGGCCAGACTCCGTGGCTTGAAGAGCAACTTGGAATATTACACGGCTGTCCGGGCTTTCAACAGCGCTGGTACCGGTCCCTTTAGTGCCACGGTTAATGCAACCACCAAGAAAACTCGTATGTATCTTCTGATTTTTTTAACGTCAAAAAAATACTTTACATTTAAAATGGTAGCCTTCTTTATCATTTTAGATGGACAACACAAGTCAGTAAACCCAATGAATGATGTAAACCCAACTCCAATCCCTTGTAAACTCAGAGGCACACATACATGTCTTCCTGATACCCCTAAATCTTCAGTTAGAAACCCCATGTGAAAATGAATGTGCACCTTTTGAAAAATTTTAGAGTGGGATGTTTAGTCAAGTCCATCCACTTTTCTTTTAAAATGTGATCAAGCTAATTGGTTTATTTCATGTATTTTTAGTTCTCCAAAGCTTGAGGATTTTTGATAAGCATGAATAACTTAAAGTTCAGGCCAAAGAATCAAGAGTGATGTTTTTCTTCTTTTCTTTCCTACTTATTCAAAAGAGGGCAATGCACAGTAAAGATGTTGGTTCACATGAATATATTGATATTTTTAAAAATCTGACCAGAGATGTCAGTCAGCGTTGCCTTCACAGCTGAGTCTTTGTTAGCTGTGTATTCACAGGTACATTCACAAGCACCAATTATGAGCTATACATTAACCTGGCTTTAAATTAGGCTACAGAAAAATCAGTGATTTGCAATTTTGTAGTCTTTCGTATATATTTCCATGAAACTGATAGCACCAGTGTATATTTAGTTATTGTATTGTATTGCTACTTTCTCACAATGCAACCATTTGAATTACTCTTGTCATTATCATCATAGCTAATAGCAATTGAGAACATTTTATGTTCACATGCTTTACATGTATTCCCACACCTAAACTTCATACCTACCACATGAGATAGGTGTCATTTTTACTTCTTTTTGAAAGATGAGGAATGTGGGCATGACAGGATTAACTTTAATTTTAAAATAATGGTGCAGTAAAACAATTTTTCTTCTTAATTTATTTTCAAAATTAATTAACCCTGTAAAAATTTTTTTTAATTGGCCCTATATGGGAATGAGACAGTTATTTTGCTTGACTGCCAATTTTATTAATGCATTTCTGTTTCCATATATAATTCCCAAACTTTCATGAGAACATACGTTGGCTGGCTAAAATTGCTAAGAACAACAATAGTATAAAATCTAATTTTATTGCTAGTCTTATTTATGGGTGAGTTAAAATATATATAAAACACATTTCTACTATGGATTTTCATTAACCAGTGTTAATTTGATCAGGAAAGTTCATATTTTTACCTTTGTATTATCTATTGAAAAGAGAGTTTGGAGAGAAAGTTTAGCAACCAAACATTTTAATCCCTTTAAGTAGCATATATTTACAAGCAACCAACTAATGTGGTAATTAATTATCCTTCACTAATTATTAGGAGAAGCCTGACACCATCTCTTATTTATAACACATGGTTGGGGTTAGACCAAGGAGCATGTAGGTTTGGCAATAAACTGAAAATATTCTGCGTTTAGAACTTTTCGCTCAATATGTTTGGTATTCCCAGTAGCGCTTCTGAATTAGTAAGATTTAAATATGCATCATTATTATATGTTCAAAGCACAGCATCAATCAAAAATTCTGATTGCACTGATGCATGCAAACAAGTTTATCTGGCTCTTTCCTCTGACTTAATAATTGATGTGATTACTCGCTAAGAAATTATGATTGTAAAAGACTGTGTGACATCATCATGGAATCAGTGAAGAGCTTAGTGAATGGGTTAGACAGAAGGAAGAGACTGATTATAAATCGATAGGAATTTCATGGTAATGTACACTGAGTGAAATAGAATTAAAAAAAAGCAAAACCCTTTAAAATTTAAAGATAGCATATAAATACCCAACCTAAAGTAGGAATTTGTGGGTTACAGTAACGATGGTGATTATGATTTTAATGACTAACACTTACAGAGCAATTTCCAGTCTCTGTTCTAAGTATGTTTCATGTATTGAGTCTTAATTCTCACAGCAACACCGTGACTTGGAAACTATTAGTAGTCTCATTTTAGAGACGAGGATGCGGAAGCACATAGAGGTTATATAACTTTGCTGAGATCACAGAGTAAGTAGCAAGAGAGCCGTACAAATCCAGACATAGTCTTAACCACTGTGCTAGCCTCTCTTTCAACCATATAATTAGAATGTTCATGTCATATATAACACCAGTATTTATTGGGATTTTACTCTGTGTTTAGGAAGCAGGTAAGGTGATCGAAGATAGACAGGACTTCTGTGCTCATGGACCTGGAGTCTCATGGGAATTCCAGTAATTGAACAAAATCCCCCCTGCAAATGATACATTCCTATCGCCCCAATTTAACTGGAGTCTGCATGTGGGGCTGTAGGTGTTATTAAAGAAAGGTTTCCTACTTTGAGTGGGAAATTCATAGAGATAATTAAAATCCCTAATTATTCTAAGATTGTGTATAAAGACCATTGTTAAGTTTTAAATTTTACATTCATAATTTTTCTAATGTACCAAAATACAAGTAAGACAATCTTTTAAAACTATTTCTAGTATTGTTTTACTGGCAGCTCTTAATAGTCATACTAACGTTTGACATGGTGTTAGCTTTAAATCCTAGTTACGAATTTTAATAAAGCTTTTGTGATTATCACTATGAAGAGAATTATTGTCATGCTTCAGGCATAAAGAACGAAGATAACATCTTTGAGTCTTTGCTTGCTATCTGTCTTCCCCTCTGGATTGTAAACTTTATGGGGAAAGAGTCCTTCTGTGTCTGTTCACCCAGCCCCAGTGCCCAGCCTGGCACTGGGAGCCACTCATTAAATGTTTAGTGGATAGCTAGATGGATGAATGAAATCTAAAGAAGCAAGCCAGCCTGAAGTACTGTTATTAATCCCATGTACTTCCTCTTGACTGAACATGGTGAATTCAGAACACTTACCGGAGTCCTTCACCATCTTACTTAAAATGTGCAAGTTTCATGTACTTGTAATCATGGAATTCTGTATGCGAGGCTTTACATCCATACAGATCTTGGGTGATATTTTTGATTAATGTAAATAATACAAGGATTCTCAGGTTAAGTACTGTAGCTTCCATTAAACACTTAATTTTTGATATCCAAATACTTGTGTTTTTTTAAAGCATTTCTAAGTTAAACACTAATTAGCCTCTTTAAGTAATCAAAGATGGATTTTTGTTACTTGCAACCCAAAGAGAGCTAACTCTTAAGAACATCTTTTATCTAAAGGCACTGATGAGGAAAAATTGCAGATAGCATATAAATGACAAAATGGAACGGCTTCTAAAAGGAAACATACTGAGAAGTTTATGTTCGGAGATTGCAGGAAAGAATGTGGAGAGCAAATATTCTGCTTTGTATGACTGAAAAGTCAAGTGGTAATTGTGGCTTTCAGTATGGATAAATTTAGCACTCAACATCCTCAATAATCACCTAACATCTCAAATTGATTATTTCTAAAACTAAGTTCTTTAAATCATCCACCCCATTTAAAACCTGGCCCTTCTACAATATCAATATTCCCCATCTTGGTAAATTCCATCCCGTTGTTGCAGTTGCTCATCCACAGAAATTTTGGAGTCACCCTCAACTCTTCTGTTTCTCTTATACCCTACACCTGGTCCAGAATCTGCCTTCTACAAGAATCTGCCACTTCTTAAGGCATTCACGGCAGTCGCCCTGGTACAAGTTGGCACAACCCTCACATGGATCAGGGCAGTGGCCCTTTATCATTCAGCCCCTCTGCCTGTGTCTCCCTTAGGCCAGAGTGGTAGTGATGATGTCGCTTCTCTGCTCAGAACCTTCCAATCACTTCCCATCCCACTCCAGATAAACGCTAAATCCTTAAAATGCCCAACAAGGCCTTTACAATCCATCCTGAAATCCTACTTAGACTCATTTCCTACTATTTTCTACCCGCTCCTTCCACCTTCCTTTCAGGGGCTCTGCATTTGCTGCCCCCTCTCCCCCGAAGGCTGTTCCTCCAGATGCCCAAGTGGGACTCTCCCCCATGCTCACATGTAACCTCAGTGCCACCTGACCGCCGTATGTAAAAGTACAGCCCCTCATTTCCCGACACTCCCTGTCTCCTTTGCTGCTTTATTCTTGGGCATCGCACTTAGAGCCACCACCCGTGCTATAGCTTGTTCGTAATTATTTTATTGTTGTCTCACCAGCCTGCTTTGACTGAAGGCCAAACTCCTTCAGGGCAGAGATTTTGCCTGTTTTCCTCATTACTCTATCCCCAGAGCTCTATCTTCCGTGTCTCAGTACTCACAGTTGGTGCCCTGTAAGTATTTATTAAACAATCGAGACTCTCTTCATCTCTTGGCTCTGTTCCATGGTGGCATCATTCTCACCAGGTCCCCTCTTCAGAGTAACAGTATTGCCATTAAGCACCTCAAAGCCTATTCCTGTCAACTGAGCATGCTGGGAAAAGGGCCAGCTCCTTCCTGATGCCTCCACTCAGAGCCAAGGAGGGGTCTTGGCTCTTCTAGAGCCAGTTTTTGTGGCAAGTAGGTGGAAACCCTTGATTGGCCTGGCCTGCATCACATGCCCAGATTCTCCCCTAGAACAAGAGAATCCTATTTTTTAATGCCTTCACCAATGATTATACATGAGTATCTACTTGAGAAAATAGTGATATTAAATGGTGAAATCAGTTTTTCACTTGAGTGTTTGCATTTCCAAAGGGAATGTTCATCCATGTAGGTTGAGCCAAAATTAATTGTCTGAATTTAAGGAAACCGATTAAGTGTGTCCTCAGGAAATGAAAAGGAAATGTGAATAAAACTAGCCCTGAAAGAATGTGAGTCAATATTTCAGAGGTTTTTGATAAAATGAATATTCCTGCCTCAAATACCTAATGTAGAAGTTTTCAAGTTTTCAAAGGTACGATTTCATTATATAATCATCCACTCTAAGTTAAGAGTCAGGATACATATCAGTGCAAGGTTTCCCAAATTTTAGATGGTGATCTGCCTTCTCAAATTTTGCCATTTCTGTGGGCCTTCTCTGCTAATGTGTACCTAGTATTTTTTTTTAAAAACTAACTTACCTTTTTTTACTTATATAAACCTAAAGAAAATGGAAACTAATTTCCTGAGTATGAAAAACAGTATCATTGCCATAAGTAGATGTTAACAAAGTAATAATTAAACAATTAACAATGCCAATAATAGTAAATATAATGAAAAAATAAGCTGTTCTCCATTTTAAATATTAGCAACGTGGTCTTGCCTATTCAGACAACTGAACCTGCTTCCTCTTTGTTTGTGATGTTAGCACTGAAGGGATATGAAAGAGCTAGTAGCCCCCAAATCCAGCTTTCTCTTGAAACTAATGGGAAGACTAAAAGGGAATTAATTCCTCCCTAGGTGACTAAATGTTATTTGTTGGCTTTTCTGTGTGTCACATACCACCGATATATGTCACCCACTCATGTTTGTGTATGATATGCCACAAATCACATACATACAACATTAGAATACACTGTTTACTAATAATGCACATTCTTCAGATTTAGAAGGGTTTTCTTTTCCTGTCTGTGGACTTCAAGAAAGTGATCTCTGATCTTGTAAGATCTGAAGCAAGATAGTAATATAATATTGAATTTAATCAGAATCCAATTAGGAAGTTTCAGCTAGTATAGAAACAAATACTTTGGCCAATTGTATAAATCTTATGAACTTTAGTTTGTAGGAGCTTTGGTATTTTTTTGAAAATCTGTCCACCTTGCCCATGAATTCTCTAGAAGCTTGTAAATGTTCTGATTATAGGTTACAAATTTTCATGTTGTTACTATCCGAAGAAGGAGAGATTTTGGTCACGGGAATTCCCATTCATTTAAAATGAAGAAAGGCTTTCTTCCCTGACATTCTAGATTAAACCCCAAGTAAAGTCTTTTCTGAGTTTTAGATGAGTTAAGAAGCACGTGTTTTTGTCTTTTTTTTAAAAATTGAGTCAATCTCTTACGATAAATTAATTTATAATAATTTCAATGATGTCAAGACAAATATATCTCATTATTTGGGAAAGAGTGGCTTTTGGTGACTTGTTTTCTGCACAGTGTCAAATATTTAAGCCGTTTCATGACAAATGCTGATGTTTAAGTCAAGTGAAGTCCAAGTGGAAAGTGTACCTTCAAGCTACCACTTATCATGTAAGTCAGCTCATTACCATCAGGTAGTCAAGAAATCTGTTGAGTTTTACATAATTAAGTCACAGCAAATATATTTTCTTAAAATTCCATATGTTGAAAGTCAATGCCAACTTCACTATCAGCACTGTGAAGATATCACTACTGAAAATTCTGGACAGTAATATTCTTTATTTTAACAGCCTCTACCTTTTATATGTAAAGGAAAATGTATTCACTGCTGAAAATTAGGGGAAAATAGAAGAAAATAATCACCCATAATCCTATCCCTCAGAAAGACCATTGCTAGTATTGTTGATCTTTCTTTCCAGACTTACGTTCTATAAAATGTTTTCTCTTAGACAGTGGAGGTTATGCCATATATTTAGTTACCTGGTATCAGAATTTTCCCCAGGTCATTAATAATTTTCATAAATATGTTAGTGTATGTATAATATTCCATTGTGATAATGCACCACAATTTAGCCATTTTCCTATTGGTAGACATGTCTTATATTCCCAGCTTCATCCAGTCAACACCCTTGCAGTAATCACCTATTTGCAGTCACGTGGCTGTAGATTTAGTAAAAGCTATAGGGCTGTTGTTGAGAAGTCTGATAATCAAATACACGGAGGATGTCAGGATAGGTGCTAAAAGAATGATAACAATAATAAAAGCCTTCGACATACTATTATTCTTGTCACATACCATTTGAAATTATTGAAATAATGTTACAGCCTGTCAATTAGTGTTGTGCTATAAATATAGTGATATGCCACTTTTCTACTAGAATTAAATTAGTTTTTATCATTTTTTTCTATTTTAGTGTACTGTCAACACAGTAGAAGTTGAGTTGACAGAGGAAAAATCTACAGGATATGAAAGTTGAGATATGATTTACAAAAAATTTCAAAATGTAGACCATATATCAAGTTAATTCTCATAAGGTGTGGAACTCAGCCAGCCTTCTGGGTTAGGCTTCCAATGTCATAGAACATGAAAAGTGAAACTGGAAGTCCTAAAAGATATGCTGTCAACTCTCTCCTGCCCATTTCCACTTCAGTATGTGACTCAATGCCTTTACAAAAATTCATTGTGTTACATTGAAGCTTAGGCTACTGTTTAATAGCTGTATTAGTCAGATTGGGCTAGTATGGGTAGAGTATCCAAAACTCCCAAACCTAGAGGTTTTAAACTACAAGTGTTTCTTTCTCATTCATACTACATGTCCATCACAGGTGCGATTCAGATCTGATCAATTGCATCTTCACTGCAGGACCCTGACTGAAGAAGCAGCCGCTCTCTGGGCCATGCTGGTCTCATGGCAAAGAGAAAATGGTGAACCGTGCTCTTCAATTGCTTTTAAAGCTGTCATTTCACTTTTGCTTACATTCCACTGGCTGAAACAAGCCATATAACAAAACCTGATGTCTGTGAGATGCCAGTGAGAAGGGGAAGTATGTCTTCCTAAAGGCATGGGACCACAAGTCCCATGGCCAAGCTAAATGTCAATGAGAGTGAGGCAGGGAAGCATAATCTTTCCATGGAGGATGAAGGACAGAAGACTTGCAAAGACTAAATAATAATACACCCCAAATAATCTACCCCAAAGTATTTTTAAACAATAATAACAGTCAATCCTACCAGCCAATGATAAGGATCATTTAAAAATGTTTCCAGAGGATCTAAGAATAAATCACAGTTCCTGAGAGATCCCTAGGGGTCCCCGAGTTGCTCTTTCATCTGCCTTTACTGCCTGCACCTTCCTCCTTCATATCCCTTCCTTCAGCATCTACAACCTCAAGCCTTTACATAAATAACAAGGTAATTTATTCCATCCATATAGATTACTTATATAAATATGTCAATAAAATATCCTCAAAATATGTAAAAACTACCCCAAATGACTCTTTATTTAAAAAGAGGAATAATAAAGTCAGGTGCCTTCAGTGGCCAGGCAGGTTTAAATGAGCAGTGGTGGGCATGTGGGGCAGTCTCTTCTTGCTCCATCCCATCCTTTCTATCCATCAGTGTAGGACCAGTGTTCCTGACCATCTACTTTTGCACAAGAAACCAGAAATCTGGATCTTAAATGAAAGCTCCCAAGTTTTAAATGTTGGTAACTAAACAAAATTAAAATACAGTATTTGGGTGAGACAAAAAATATGTGCAAGCTGGATCTAGCTGCAATTTCAGGTTGCAACCTCTGATGTGAAGCTTTACAGTTATAAACGTTTCACTATCTTGTGTTTTTTAATCCAGCAACAGCTCTACCAGCTGTTTTCCTTCTTTTGCAGTTGAGACTCTGTGGCTTCTGCTAGGTTAAGGGACTAAAATCAATACAGGTGAGTTGTAAGTGGCCACATTGCTTCTAGTATATTAAGCCTTAAGTATATTAGGTAGATCTTGTCTGTGGTGGTACAAGCTTGCTGTTTGTTGGTGCACAAGGGTAAATCATTTTTATAGAGAGTTTGTGGACGGAAGGAATTAATATTTGAACTTTGACATTAGTAAGATAGAAAAGAAGGGCATTTAAGGCTTAATACGAGGTAACTAAAGGTTGGTAAGGATGGAAACCAAAAGTAGGGATGAAGATACTAAAGGGAAGTTTGGATCATACAATAATCAAACTTTACTTTATTCATAATTTGCCCAGTGTTTTGCAATCTCCAGTCACTGAATGATCCTTGCAAGATTTTAGCCACATACTCAACAACCTGGATTATTATTTCCCTAATGTATTTACTTTAATACTTAAATATATTTATTTTAAAAGGCTTTGTATCATTGCTATAAACAGAACACGACTCATACTCTCTCCTTACAAGATAGTAGTTTTAATTTTCTTCCTATAACAATGAAAGCAAAGCAGTTACTTAGAGAAAAGTTTATAACTTAAAACTACAATGAACAGCAAAAATAAACATAATTGATTTGCCAAAAATGTGTACCTAGAAATAAGTTTTGCAATGAGCTAACCAGAGTGTTGATGACTGTTATTAATAGAGTGATATTCTGTTCTTGATCACTTAGTTTAAGATGAATTATTTACTGTAAATATATCCTTAGTTCAGAGTCAGTTTGAATTATGACTGTGTTTTTTGGGGTGTTTACCAGACATCTGTGTGCTACTGAAAGCATCTGAGTTATTTATGTTTCTGTAACGCCCTATTTTCTGTGTCATTATTTAGAACCTAATTTTAATCTATGTATTGTGTGTAAAGTAGATTACCACTGATGTACCAATATTGGCCTCATCCAAAAGAATTATATCTATGAATCAAGACTTGCATACGATAGGTTTTTTTTTCCCCTAACATGAAAATATGTAAATATTTACAATTAAAAATGTTATCCACCTAAAACCATCGTATTTGTACAAGTACTGGTCTCTGGGAACCACTAATGTGGTCCATCGTTAGAAGTCAGAGAACATCCTTATCTCTGTGCTCACTGTACTCAGGAGAATCCCTGACACATGCAAAATGCTTATTAAGTACGTAGTGACTGAAAAGGAATTCCAGATAGAAACATTGTTCCCCAAGGTGTGTGTCATTCACCCGGGCTGCCGAGCTGGAATTAGCCTTCCTTCTTATTACCACCACCCGTATGACCTCCATCATCATGACCTGTTCACAAATTCCAGGTCTGTTCCATCCCTCCAACTCTGCTGTCATCACTTGCATATGGAGCTTTATTATCTTTCACACAAAGTGCTGCAGTGTACTCCCTACAGAGCTCCCACCAAGATTCTCCTTCTTCTCCGTCTGTCCCCACAAAGATCTATGAAAGCACAGACCTGATGGCATCACAGATCTGATCCTTCTTCAGTGCCCTGCCAATTGCCTGCCCCAGAAAATTCCTTTTCTAGTTCCTTTGGCCTTCTAGACTCTTTAGCATATGGCTTCTACCTGTCTCTGCAACTGCCTTTGCAGTTCCTTCCCATCATCCCTACCCGTAACCCATCAGAAGTGAGCTCCCTACGGCACTATGCTAGTTCCTGCCTCTGTGCCTTGGCGTGTGTCATCCCTCTGCCTGGGATACCACCCCCCAACCTCTACATGTGAAACTCACATTCATCTTTCAAAATCTACTCGAGATATTGTCACCCCTATATGCATTTTTCCCTGAACCCTTAAAACATAAATATTTAGTAAATAAATCATTTAAGTATTGAATGAATACACTAGTTGTTTTGCTGTCTTTCTTATTCTGTTCTTTGTGTTTTGTTCCTTATCGTCTTAGCCTCAATATGATCAGCCATATTCAAGCTCTCAAGCTGATGGTCAGTGTTAATGTCCCAGTTTTGTCTTTGTGAAATGTATGCATTTACTGGGATGTGTCTTGGAGGACTTTCAAAACCATGGAGCTAGAAAATTCATTCTAAATTCTGATGTGCCACATTTGAGAACTGTGACCAGCCAAATGTTACCCCGCTGACACCATGGTGAATTGCTACTGATACTTGTTCTGAATCTTTCTCCATTCAGCATTACTTTGTCACCGCATGAATCATTCCTTAGGGACACATAGGGAGTAGATCAAACTTATTTTTTGATAACACTAGAAAAGTGTTTTCTTAATCCTTGGGTTGTGTTTCTTGCATTAAAATAGCAGTCAGTTACATACAAAATCTAATTTGATATCTACCTTTAACAAGACATTAGGCTAGTGAATAAAAACTAGTATATGGGCCTATCGATGTCAGAGACCATGTAGGACATTTTCTCTGCAAGGAATTTACGAGTTAGTAGGAAAATTGGATAATAAACATAAAACCACAACTAAATGTAAAATGTACCTTTGTTGAAGATGATGAAGAAAGGGAACCTGGCATAAGAAAAGAGGCCCCATTGTACATTTAGTCTGAGAAGTCAGGAAAAGCAGTCCTAGGAAAGTGAAAATTGAGTATATTTTGAGATGAACATGTTTAATATTCATTTTTACATCATTGACAAATCATTTGTCAATGATTCAAGAGTTAAATAAAGTCACAGATAGTTACCACAACGTAATAGGGGAAGCATAGACTTTGGAATTAACCAGAACTGGTTTGAATCCACATGATACCTCTTACCAGCTGTGCATCATAGCAAGTTCTTTGCTTTTAATTTTTAATTGTGATAAAAATACGCATGACCTAAAATTTCCATCCTACCTACTTTTAAATGTACAGTTCCTTAGTGTTGGGCTTGGTTATTTTGCAGCCAATCTCCAGAACTCTTTTCACCTTACAAAACTGAAACTCTGTACCCATGAAACAGCATCTCCCATTGTCCCCTCCCCAACCCCTGGCACCCACCATTCTACGTTCTGTCTCTATGGATTGACTACTCTGGCTACCTTATATATGTGGAATCCTACAGAATTTGTCTTTTTTGTGACTGGTTTATTTCACTTTGCATAATTTCCTCAAGGTTCATCCAGGTTGTTGCATGTGTCAGAATTTCCTTCCTATTTAAGGCTGAATAGTATTCCTTTGTATGGCTATACCACATTTTGATTATTCACCTGTTGATGGACACTTGGGTTGATTAAACCTTTTGTCTGCTGTGAATGATGCTGCTATAAACATGAATGTACAATCTTCTTTTTAAACTTTCTGGGTCCAGATTACCCATGTAGCAAAACGGGCTTTATTATAATGCAGTGTAATGAGGATTAAGTAAATTATATAAAACCACATTCTACCTTGCCTAACATATTATAGGTTTTAATAGGCATTAGTTGCTAACAATAATAGGATTTTAAATTTGGAAGGAAAGTTTATCTGATCTAGGATTTTCCAGAAGATGTTATTCTTTTTTTTTTTTAATATTAATAGTCTTTTATTTATTTATTTATTTATTTATTTATTTATGGCTGTGTTGGGTCTTCGTTTCTGTGCGAGGGTTTTCTCTAGTTGTGGCAAGTGGGGGCCACTCTTCATCGCGGTGCGCGGGCCTCTCACTATCGCGGCCTCTCTTGTTGCGGAGCACAGGCTCCAGTCGCGCAGGCTCACTAGTTGTGGCTCACGGGCCTAGTTGCTCCGCGGCATGTGGGATCTTCCCAGACCAGGGCTCGAACCCGTGTCCCCTGCACTGGCAGGCAGATTCTCAACCGCTGTGCCACCAGGGAAGCCCAGAAGATGTTATTCTTACCAGTAGTGATACAAAATGATTTCAGAATAGTCCACAAATATTTTTGAAAATTTAATAATGCTTCATTTATTATATAGAGTACCATAAGAATGTAACTAGCAAACCAAGGCTCATGACTGTGTGAATATTAGTGTTTAGGACAAGGCTAAATTTGATGTTTAAGTCAAGTTCATTTTTTTAAAAATAACAAAAATGATGAAAACGGGGCGTGACTATCTGATGCTTGGAAACACCGATATGGAAAATAAGAGTAATCAGACCCAGAACAAAGCTTTTATTTTTCTCCCCGTTCCCATTTCCTGTTTTTTTTTTTTTCTTTTTGTCCATTCAAAAAATATTCAATTCAGGCTGAACTCTCATCTGTCTTGGGACTCACACAAAATAAGCCCAGGTTTTAAACTTGCAGTTAGTTTTTTTGCAAGACTGGTGTTGGAATAAGTGATTCAACCAAAATCACTTCAAGTTTTCTATAATCTACGAGCACACATCTCTTGGCAGGACACACCATGCTGAAGCATGTTATCTGAGCTGCCTCAAATGGAACCTGCCCTTTTATGGTGCCGCCAGGCCACAGGAAATCACAGACTTTGGGAAACTGTTCTAACAATCGAGCATTCATAGCATTTGGATGGAGCCCTGCAAAACACAGTCATTAGTATTTCAACCCTAAGTAACTGCCATATATATGTTCTGTTATCTAAGCACTGCAGCTTAAGAGTGCTCTGAGCTGACCTAAACTCATGGTTAATACCAGATCACAAATTTTAAAGGCAATGTAGAACTGTGTTAAAGAGCAGACAGTAAGCCAAAAAATCTGCAGGGAATACAATCTTGTTTGGCGTCATTGGTCACATGAATGTACCTGAGCCCTCTTCCCATCTGTAAGTCCAGCCCTCTCTCCCTCATGGCATGAGTCAGTGATGTTGAGAAATTTCTCAGCATAGCCAATCTTTTATATCATTTTCCCATGACAAATTCAGTTAACCAAATCACATTCTATGGCTAAATCCACAAGTGCAACATATTTCAACACTGTTTTGGGCAATTGTGATGTGGTTGCCAAACGGATAATTTTATGTTTGTTGTTTTGTGATTGACAAGAAACAGAATTTTCAGTGTGCTATGTTGCTCTTGACAAATGCTATCAAACCGCCTTCCCCCGGCATCTAGTGTTCATGAGAGGGAGCTGAATTATGAATCCAAGTTTTTAAACCTCAGAGAGTTTCATTAATTATCTAATGGAGCTCTCATTAACGTTTCATTGTTTTGCCTTATTTTTCTCAAAAATTGATTTAAACTTGGAAAACGAAGGTAAAATAACAGACTCTGTGCTGCAGTTTTTCATGTGTATAGCTATTACTTCTTGGGAATAAATCTAAGTAATCCTTATTTTTGATTGCCTCCCATTTTGCTCATCTCATCATACATGGCTGGCTTAAAAATCATCCACACTTCATTTCCTGCAAGTTTAATCTGCTCAGTTGGCAGTTTCTCTTAGCCTCTGGATGTGTCAAACGGGACACACACTGCCTGCCTTTCCTGGCCCATCACAAGCTTCCCTCTAGTGGTGGATAGAAGAATTTCTTTATCTCCACTATCAACAAGTTTTCCAGGAGACCACGGCAACAAGTGAGAAATGCCCTAAAGTGTATGATGAACATGATAAAACAAATTGTCTCACAATGTTATGGAAATGCCTTTGTAAAAGGAAATTTAGCTACTCTGTTATTTTCTCTGATTCTTCCTATACACTATGTGTTACCAAAGAGATTCTGCTCTCCTTTGGCTGCCTCCTGTGACTGTCATTTATCTGTTCTATGTAAAATATCACTCCATGCTCAAATCTATTTTAATTTCTCATTTTGCATTTCAAGCCCCCAGTCAGCCACCAGGAAATGTTGTTTGGAATGCTACAGACACGAAAGTGTTACTTAATTGGGAGCAAGTGAAAGCCATGGAGAATGAATCAGAAGTAACAGGATATAAAGTAAGTTGTATCATTTGCAATGCTTTCTTTTCCTACTTCTGGCAGTACTTTTCAAAGGAAGCTAGATTTGAACAGTTTTTCTAAATGTGGATGGTGTGATCTTTATAAACTACTTTTGACATACAGATGTCAAGCTGTTTATGAAAAGGGTATTTTTCTAAAACATCTGATTTCTTAAATATAAATTTAAGTGACATATTTCTGCTCACGTGGGAGTTTTAGACCAAATGTTGATAAGTTGTTAATTATGTTAGTTTCCTATTTCTGATGCTCACCCGTATACTACTTAAAAAACAACTAATAGCATTGGCTCTGATTCTTTGGTCTCCTGTTCAAGATCTATACAATAGGACCTTGCCCCCATCTCTCCATCCTCACAAATACCCAACCAGCTGAACTTTTCATAGAAGAAGTTTTTTCTTCCCCACCTCCTTCATTTTGAGCACCTGATATTTCTACCATGTGCTGATCCCTAGTCTAAGGTGACAGAGCTATGAATGCAGCCTGTATTTTAGTGGGTATGGAAAACAAACAATATAAATGAAGTAACATCAGAGTAATAAGTTTATGAAAAAAATAAAAGAGGGCACTATAAAAAAATCAATGTGTTTGTTCATGCATTTTAGGTTTTCTATAGGACTAGCAGTCAAAATAATGTGCAAGTGCTAAACACAAACAAAACTTCAGCTGAACTTTTGCTGCCCATTAAAGAGGACTACATTATTGAAGTTAAGGCCACAACGGATGGCGGGGATGGGACCAGTAGCGAACAGATCAGGATTCCAAGAATAACCAGTAAGTTGGTTGAAGTCAACATCTCCTTAATTCGCGGCATCAGTTATGAGCCCCCAAGAGAGAGTCAATCAGTGCCTCCCTCTCCACTCCTTTTTTTCCTACCATTTCTTTCATCTGAATGCTGAGAAGGTCTTGGAATATGAGAGATGAGGGCAGGAGGAATTCCTCACTAGTGGTGCAAAATAAGAATGATAAGAACAGAATAACAGAAAAGACATTGAGAAATATTTAACAAATTTTATTAATTTATTTTTTTCTCATTCTGAGCTATGCATACATTTGCCTTTGGATTGCCATAAAACAGAATTCCTTAAGCATTTCTCAAGGGCAATGTTGAACCCACAGAGTGTTTTTAAGATCTTTAATCTTCTAGTTGTTTGCCTCTGAGAAATTATAGATGAATCTTATCAGTTCTTTACCAAGTAGAAAATTTAGCATTGTTAAATTAAGGTCAGAACCCACTTGGCCAAACCAAAAGACGCTTTAAAAAAAAAATTCTTAGTTTCTGATTTCAGTGGAGTTTCATACTTGCTCGTCTTTTCAAAATCCAAATGAAGCCTATTGTATTATAGAAATTATATTTTTAGAGTTCAGGGAAACAGACTTTTCATACGTATTTTACCAGTGACAGTGTTAGAAGAAATTTTATCTTTTAAATCTCAAGGGTGGAGTTTTGTGGCCTCAATTTAAGTACTGCAGAAGCCATGCTATTCTGCGGTTCTTAGTAACCTAAATTACTTTGCTCCCTGTTTCTTTTCATTGAGGTTGGCCTAATCTATAATCTTGGGCATTCAAGATTAAAACCCTTATTTGTAATCTTGGAAAACAAAATGAGGGACATCCTTAGCAAGTAAAGAGAAAGGGAGATGTGGAAAGTTGGAGGAATTTTATCTCTTCATGAAATCATAAAGACTGCAATACTTAGACCAAAACAAACAAGTAACTAAATGAAGAAAATGGGAAATATTTATCTCAGAACTGAGTTCTGCAACATAAAAATATGTAAAAACCATTTAGGACTACAGACTTTTTTAAAACTGTATGTGCTTCAATAGAGCAAAACCAGAAATTAATTTAAGCTTATTATTATTATTATTTAGGTTTTTAATTAAGACCTGCTATCTTGTTCCTAAGATAGATCAAGGTTCAGAGGTAAAATTACCATATGGCCCAAGTGGAACTGTTAAAAGGAATAGGTTCTGTGCTTTTGCAGGAACAGGTAGATTTTATTAGCATTTGAGGGATGCTGAGTCAAGAGTAGCCTTTCCCTCTGACATCTGCCTTCTTGTTGAGTTTGCATAGATTGGTGCAGACAAAGGCCAACTATAGGAAAATGGAGCTTTTATTGATTGCTTTTTTAAGATGATATTTTATATTATGCATAATAACTTATCAAAAAATGTACAGAAGAGAAACAAACATATTTCCTAACCCTTCTCCAATGAAGCTTGCTTTAATTAAACCACTGAATTATCTCAAAATTGTCTGTAATGGAGTATAATTGTTTTCAAAATGATTAAGTTGTTTTTCCACTTTCAATTAAAGTTAAATAATACTAGATGAACAAAGCCCAGAATCCTTTAAGAAAACTTAAGTATATAAGAGTGTTTATAGATACTCTTGGCAAATAATATATGCTACATTGTTAAATAACATGAAGGCTAATGTTAACTTGTGGTAGTAAGTTAGTTACTTAAATTGATACAGTCCTTATTAATGAGCTGTTTATCATCTTTGACAGATATGGATGCAAGAGGTTGTACATCAGCCATCTCCAATGCCCACCCTGTGTCAAGTTATATCTCTACAGCACTGTTCTTTATTGTAAACACCCTGTGGTGATAGTCACTTTTTTTTTTATTATTTATTGGAAAGTTCATTGGTTACAAAAAAAGTGCTTTCACGAAATGCAGTGATTATGCATGTTTTTTTCCAACTCTGTATTTTTAACTTTCTACATAGGTAAAATATGAATATAATAATAAAAAAAACCCCAGTAAATCCTTTTAGGGGAATCTGAAATGCCTTAATATTTACTTGATACACCAAAGGAATTTACATATTACATACATCCGATTTTTGATAGAGACATTCTTATGATTTTAAGCACTGCCTGTGGATAAAGACTCACATGCTTCCATGTATACACACCCACATGCAGACACATACTTTTGTGGGTTTGGTTTTGTTTTTTTTTTAATGTAGAAAAACTCATTTACTCCAAATGCTTTGCTCCCATTGTAACAGCACTGTTTGGAAGACATAATTAGTGTTATTTGGAAATGCTCATTTGAAATACTCAAGGGTGAAAGATACATTTTAAAAATTACCCCGTTGGGCAGAGGGTGCATGTAATTCAAAAGAATGTTGGAGATGCTACAGTAGACTTTGGAAGAGTGCTGTTTCGTCTGGGTATACTGCTGCGTGGTTGTGAGATTCTTTACAAATCACTGCTCTCTCTACTTCTCAAGCACTCACCCTTAAAATGTGGAGATAATAATGCCCATCTTTTCTGCCTCTCCCCCATGCTTTGTTAGCCCTAATGCACTAGGCCTGTGCAAAATATTAGTATGAATTTATTTAATCATATTGAAGTCCTGAGGACCAGCCAGCCACATTTTTTAAGTTTGCGCTCCATTCTAGGTAATGCTTTCTTTTTCATTCCATGATATTATAAAACTGAAATGATCACATTTTGTCCTCTCTCAAAAGGTTTAAAAAGTGAAATAAAGTAAAAAGAGATTGTTTCCTTCACACCTAAGAACAAGCTTTCAGGTTTTATTAAAACATGGTGGAGAAAATAAGGAACAACCTGAATCTTAACCCAAATATAAAACAAAATTTACGTGATCATTCATTTCCAATCTCCGATTCCATCAAGGGACCCTCTCTTTTTTGGATGGTGGAGATGGTTTTTAATGAAATCCAACCGTTTATGAGAGTGAGTCTGGCAGGCTTTTTAGTTCCTGAGCTAAATTTGTAATAGAACCATGGCCATGCCGCTGACTTTGATATGTATGACTCAGCCTCTCAATACATGGTGTTCAAAAGATTGTCAAAGACATGACTTCATAGCAGTATGTAAAAAATATATGAAAATCAGCAGATTGAGTGTTACACATTGCAAAATCAATTTTTTACCTCTTTCCTGTCCATTTCACATTTTGCAGGAACTTGTTCTTTGCAAAGATATCTGAATTTGAAACCAACAGATATCAAAAGAGAATACATATTAGCAAAATTCTGATATTACCATAGAGTGTTACTTTACATTTAGAGATCACATTTAAGATAAAGTCATTATACACAAAGAAGAAAAATATTTATAACTTTTCTCTTCAAGGTCTGTATATACTGTATATATCTAGAAAAATTCTGAATGATGAGTAGATTTCATATGACCATTGTTATTTCGGGTCAAAAAGTGGAGAAACACTTTCTCCAATACCTGTATTTTATGCTACATGTAATGGAGTTGTACCTTTTTATTATTTGGTAATTCCTATAATATGTTCCTATACTTTTCATTTTCAAGGCAATTACTCTATTGTTTCATGGTGTTTCTAGAAATATATCTCCATGAGATATGTACTTTGTTTCATATTGAAAAGTATAAAATTTACCTTTAAATTCCTGTGTGTGTATCCTATGGTTATCTGTATGTATTATTTTTTATTATTCTAATAAAATTTATAAAAATTAAATGCCCATGGATGATTAATTGTGGTATGGTCAGAAAGAACATTTTAAGGGGGAAATAGGTGCACACCATAATAGTTATGCTGATGCTATCATTTCTTATATTCTTCAGCCTACTTTTAGTCTTTCCATCTTTTAATCTTCTATTTTTTTATACCCTAATGACTGAGTAAAATCAGCAGTTTGAGACAATGCCCTCTCTATTAAAGGGATTTCAGCTCTGGGGAGACGGGAGGAAAGAGAAGCAGAAAATTCACTTTCTAGAATTATGGTATCTAGTTTCTTCTGACTTCTTCTTCAGTTAATGTGGCTACTCCCACTTTTCTGACAAATATCTTCTTAAGATTAATATCAACTTATCAACTCTTTCATTGACTTTCTCCTTGGTATCTGTGTTAGAGACTTGCTTCTAAACAATCCTTGCGGTATGATATATTCTAAATGTTTGAAAATGTATACTAGAAAAAGATTAGTTTTCAATTAGTAAAGAGTGTTAAAAGTTATTGTTGATGTAAGGAAAATTAGAGCTAAAATAATAATCATTTTCTTACATGAAAATTCAAAGATATATTTAGAAGTAGGAGAATTGAGAAAAGTATGTGTAGGGGTTGTACCACGGTATGAAGGTGTGTGTTCGTGTGTGTGTGTGTTCATGTGTGTGTGTGTTCGTGTGTGTGTGTGTGTGCACGGGTATGTGTGTGTGGGTGACTGTAAATTTAAGTCTAGTTGTACTAGGTGCATTAGTGTACCCTAATAAAGGGCAAAGAGCTGGGGAATATGCAGAAACAGATTATACCACCAGAACCAGCCCTGATATCCTCTCCCCCGAAGCCAGGGCTGTTTGACACGGCACAGTCAGGTCAGCAGTGAGTCATACTGCCTTGATCTGAATTGCATCCTCACCAGTTAGTGGCCCTGTGATTTTGTACTAGTTCTATAACTTCGCTAAGCCTCCATTTCCCTGTCTGCAGAATGGGACTATGGTGGTATTATCCTCATAGAGTTGTCAGATCTTCAGTGACTACTAAACTCCTCTGCGCTGAAGTTTCCTCTTTTATGAAAATGGAGGTTATTGGTGCTACCCACTCAGAGGGCTGGGAGTTAGGAAGCAAGGTGATGTGTGAGTGCTTAGAACCATGCTCTTAGCATTCTTCTTCCCATCAATAGGTAACTATATGACACTGGAAGACAGAAGACATCGTTCGTAGGTGGCTTTGTTGTATATGTTTAGAGCTCTCCTTTGATCTCATTCCACTGAGAAGAAAGGTATATGATTCCAGGAGTTCCTAGAAGAGAGGGTAAAGTGATTCTAGTATCAGATTAATTTTTCATTGTAATGTAATACTGATCCTATTAAACTACGTATCTTCACTCTCCATGTGCCAGGCTCTGAGTTAAGCACTGTACCTTTGCTAAATTCATGTTTACAACAGTCTTCTTAGTTAGGTACTATTATCAAGCCCATTATACAGATGAGGAAACTAAGGGTCAGGAAGATTAAGGACATTGTACTAGGTCATTCTAGCAAGGGCATAGTAAAACGGGAGTCTAACCCAGGTAATCTGGCTGTAACCCCTGAGTCTGAGGCATGAAGAGGTTTTTAATCCCTTTCAAAATCAGATCCATTAGATTTAGAGATTCTGAATAAGCATCTCTAATGTCAATTTGTAGTATAATTTGTTCTGCCCTCTATTATTGATCATAATTCAAATTGGAGAACTGAACACCTGGGAAGACTTCTTTTGGCTATCGTAAATTTTGATATTCTCTAATTCTTACATGGAAGGCTATCCAAGCTAAAATTGACCAAGCGTAAGTATTCTTTAAGTAAAAATTATAAAAACATTTGTTTTTTAAAAATAATTTTTAGGTTTTATGTTTAATTTTCTTCACACATTTTTTTTTAAAAATTGAAGATGGTTTGTTGATTTTCATTAATATTACCGTTTTCAATGAAAACCTAACAGTATAATTCAATTAAATAAAGAAAAGTGATTAGAATGTTACAAGTTCTTATTTTTCAATGAAAATCACCCCTGTCGTTTCATGTTCTTATAACTCCATCTTTTTTTAAATTTAAAGTTAATCTTAATTGGGTTCATTTTTTTCTGAAGTATTTTACCCTTTTTAAAAATGAAAATTGTGCTGATACTCATTATCATTTGGAATCACTTCAGTAAATATTGGAGGTAAAATCACCACAGCAGCAATTACAAATTTAGCAATTAGTAAGTTGTACCATTCTTTTGAAAGAAAATATGTAAACAGAGAGGACTATGATTGATTTAAATGGTTAGGTGTTTCTGCTGTTATTTTTATTTGAACCCTGTGCCCTAATTTAACATGTCTTGCTTTACATGTAGGTGATAATTACCTCTTGAACTTGCACGCAGAATAAATGCCCTGATACAGAAAGTTGTAAGAAAGGGTGCTTCTGTTACTTGTCAGCATCTTATTCTTTACTCTTATTCTGCCTGCTGAAATTATCTTATAGCCTGATGATTCTACCTTGGTCATTAATACTGTGGGGAAGAGAAAGAATTAGATCCTGCATAATTGGATGTTACCTGGGAAAACTCAGAAAAAAACAGAGACAAATGATAAGAACAGCAAATGAGAATTATTTTACCATCGGACAGTAAAATGGGACAGACTAATATAAATGACAATGCTAATGTAAAATGTCTATCGAGACTGGCTAATGAGGAAGTGCAGGGTCCATCCAGTGTGATTGGTGTATTGGCCTTTCCAAAGCATCCAGACAAGAATGGCTGCCCTTCCAAGACTAAATTTCAAGATCACGTATGGAAATGCTCATTGGAATCATAAACCGTGGCACAGTAAGTACACTCATTGTGTGTAGCTCATATGTATCTGTTCAGTACCTAATTGTTGAGTGAAATCAGGGAATTAATCACCATTTTGTCTTAACCCTCCCCTGTTTTGCTTGCTTAATTTTTCCTCCTGTGTGACCCCTGAAGATACTAAGATATGATGATTAGGAGACTAAGAGGTATTGTAAAATGTGTTTGAAATAATGATAAGCAGTAGATCATCTGTGTTGGGAAAGTTGACCAAATTGGGATGAAACAGTATAGCATAGTGGTTAAGAGCATTTGTTCCCAGTCATAGATCTGGGTTGGAACCCTAGCCATGTCCCTAAATAACTGTGTGATCTTGGGCAAGCAGGCTAATCTTTCTAAGACACAATGCTTATCTCTAAAAAGACACCAATGGAAGGAAGGACCTGCCTTGGAGGATTGTCATGGTAAGAGGACATGATCTAATCATAGAAAGCTTTTTATCATAGTTTGGCTAATGGGTACTCAGTCAGAAAGTCTAATAAGTTAATAATAATAATATGATTATTGTTTTTTTTTGTTTTGTTTTTACAAGGGAACATTATGGTTTTCCTTCTTATTTAATCAAAGAATGGTGGATAAACATAAATACAGCACAGTTACTTCAGATCATTCGTCATATTGTATACACACAGACCAATGAACGTAATCTGAAAGAAAGCTGCAGTCAGCAATGAAATGCATACAGCTTTTCCTTCCCTCGCTCAAAAAAAGTTAAAAACACACAAACTTAGAATCTCATCAGCACACTCCTGTGACAAATGATTCAGACATAAATAGTGGGTGCAAAGAAACTATATGCTAACATAGGTATAACCTTTGTTAATGAAAAACAGAAGCGGCCATAATGATTAAGATACATTCGGTTACTGATAACTAGTTGTACCCTAAAGGGCATTATCAAAAGAGAAATCGTGCTGCAGAGAAAAGCAATATATACATACACAATGAGAAGAGAAATAGTGCTGCAGAGAAAAGCTATATATACATACACAGTGAGAAGAGAAATCGTGCTGCAGAGAAAAGCTATATATACATACACAATGAGAAAATAAACTGCAAGATTAACGCATGCATGTTTAATACTGGAAAAATCACAGCCCTCCAAAATTTCTCAGCATTTGTTATAAAAGCCCTTTGCACTCAACTAAAATTAAAATGATCTTAAAAGGATAATACTTGTAAAGTTTACTTAAGTCTTTTCAGCCACAGAAACTGCAATGTAAATAAATGTTCAGAGTCATTTTCAAAACAGAAACAAAAATCTGTTCTCCTGATGACATGCATGATTAAAAGGTCTATGCAAGATACATTGCTCTACATTCCCAATGACTAGGGAAAAAAACCTCAAGTCAATTTTTAGTTTGCAGATGGTCAAAGGATTTTGTATTCCAGCAGGAGTTCAAATCTTCTGGATCTTTTCACCAACAACTACTGTATTTTCTAATTTTCTCAGCAGCATCAGCTTTGTAATTGTAAGAGCACTTGTGTACATCTGAGTAACGGTGTACACCACAGTAAACATTTCCACACCGGCATTCAAACCCAGTTAAGTCCCACTTTCTTCCTGCACATGAAACAGTGATTCTTTTTTTGTTCTGGTTTTTCAGGAGGCTTGCTTCGCTCTTCAGATGTCTGCTGTGCGGTTTCTGATCCTGAAGCTCGCAGGTCTTCTGCCTCAGGTATTGCTTTGTTCACAGATGTGCTGTCCACTTGGGAAGATGCTACAGATTCTGATAAGAGTGACTGATTTGATACAGGGCTTGGAAGCATAGATGAAGATGTAGAGTCTAATGCCAACTGAGCTTCTGGACACTGCCATCTGTGCCCTGAACTGGTAAAGACTCAGACTACTGACAGAAGGTGCAGGTGGGCTTATTCTACCATTACTACTATTCTGTCTCTGAAGATGTTCTTTATAACGTATTGAACACATGCCATTTGTACGAGGGTTTCCATAAAATCCGCAGCCAGTGGAACAAAGTATAGGCACTTGGCTGTGATTAGTTTCTTGAGCTACGTTCCTCTGTTGCGCGCTCCGATAAAAGTATAGGGACTTTGGATTAGGGTTCCTACTGCACTGAGGATGCTTTGTAGTCCTCTGTATAGCAGTCCCCACTTCCCTATATCAGGTTGTCTTTGCTGCTGTTGCTTGGGCTGGCGGCGGCTCTCTCAACCTGACGCGCTGCCCGCAACCGCCACCGGTCGCCGCCGGTGAATGAGAACAGGTGAGGCCACCGAACTCCTGCTCGCTCGGGACTGGCCACCGCCGCCAAGCCCCTCCTCCTGCTATTTATTAAACTTTTCTGTTTGGTTGTTCGGCCTGTGCCGCGACCGCGGGGGAGAGCTCCGGGATTGGCCGGCTCCTGGCCCTGACCTGATTATTGGGTTTTAAATGCTCAATTATTCTTCAAGAGTTACTTGTAAAATACACAGGATGACAGTATTAAACCTCAAAGGGTAGTTCATTAATTCATCCAGAGTTTCAGATACTGGTCTTGGGACAAGACGTCTCGTCTCCAGGAGGTTACATGTAAGTTATAAAGCAAAGGAAAGGACTACAGAGTAATTTGAGGATGAGAAGGATATTGTAGAATATATGCTCAAGTAGCTGTGAGAACTAAGGTAATGTTTATAGAGCTTTTAGCAAAATACTGGGCACATGTCAGGCACTCAGCCTCTGCTGGTTGCAATCCTTATTCTCTCAAAACAAGATCCAAATGGCAGAGAGCTCAAAATGTTGCCACAATCAAAGCCAGTAATACTATTCAGAGGATGTTATTCAGAAAGATGTTAAATCTCAGACTAAAAGCTTTCCTGCTTCTGCATTAATCAATAAGGCCTATTCATGACCTCATACTTGTTCCTCATGAATTATGGTAATTAAGTGAAAACAGGGTCCCTTGGCCTGGCAGAGCTCGTTTGGCTGCAGAGAAGGTTCTAGATGTTAGACTGAAGAACATGAGGGGCTGAGAGTTTTGTTTTTTTTTAAATGAACACTGCCGTATGTTAGAGTGATTCTTTTTTTTTTTTTTTAATTTTTATTTATTTATTTATTTATGGCTGTGTTGGGTCTTCGTTTCTGTGCGAGGGCTTTCTCTAGTTGCGGCAAGCGGGGGCCACTCTTAATCGCGGTGCGCGGGCCTCTCACTGTCGCGGCCTCTCTTGTTGCGGAGCACAGGCTCCAGACGCGCAGGCTCAGTAGTTGTGGCTCACGGGCCTAGTTGCTCCGCGGCATGTGGGATCTTCCCAGACCAGGGCTTGAACCCGTGTCCCCTGCATTGGCAGGCAGATTCTCAACCACTGCGCCACCAGGGAAGCCTGGGCTGAGAGTTTTTCGAGAGCCTTGGGAGAGGGAAATGTGTTGAGGAGAAGGAAATCATGGAACCGTCATACAGAGTGAAGTAAGTCAGAAAGAGAAAAACAAATACCGTATGCTAACACATATATATGGACTCAAAAAAAAAAAAAAAAGGTTCTGAAGAACCTAGGGGCAGGACAGGAATAAAGACGCAGATGTAGAGAATGGACTTGAGGACACGGGGAGGGGGAAGGTAAGCTGGGATGAAGTGAGAGAGTGGCATGGACACATATACACTACCAAATGTAAAATAGATGGCTAGTGGGAAGCAGCTGCATAGCACAGGGAGATCAGCTCAGTGCTTTGTGACCACCTAGAGGGGTGGGATAGGAAGGGTGGGAGGGAGACGCAAGAGGGAGGAGATATGGGGATATATGTATACGTATAGCTGATTCACTTTGTTATACAGCAGAAACTAACACAATTATACTAACATAATTATACTAAACTAACACAAACTACAGCAATTATACTCCAATAAAGAAGAAAAAAAAAAAAAGAAAAAGGGAAATCATGGGAAGAGTGTCCAGAAGCCGCATTTTGAGAACAGTACTTAGTTTAGTGTTCTTACCTATAGTGGGTTACCTTCATCTGCCAGGACCACTGCCCGTGAGTGACAAAGTCCTGCTGGCCCTGGAAGTGCCAAAGGAGATTTCTTTGGCTACTGCTACCATGTGAAAAAAAAAGCTTTCTTACTTGAGAAATTAAGCACATTTGTCTAAATTTGCAACACCTGACTAGGCTCTTTCTGTAGGAAAGAAAGCCATTCTCTCCTTGAGTTTTCCCGCTTCTATTAAGAGCAGATGCTAAGGAATGCAGAAAGGGGGGGGGGGAATTCTAGTTGCCTCCTGCCATAGCTCGGGAGATTCATTATGTAGTAATGAAATGATCTCAAAGAGAGAGAAAACGATAAATCCAGGCCAAGATTTCAGTTTAAAGAAAAGGCAAGGGGGAGAGTAAGCGCTAGGTTTATTTTCCAATGTAATGCTAATTGAAAACATTTCACTTATGTTCAGGGACATTCACCTTTCACTGAAAGGTCGTTCAGTACCTTCAAAGAGAGTTTTCTTCAAAACGGCACGTACCCATACTTCTAGCCAGAGACTTAAGTTCTGTGGAGAGCTTTCTGCTGACAGCCTGTGTTGTTGAAAAGGCAGCTAGTGGCTACAGGTGTTGTGAAAGTAGATGAGCCCCAGCTGCTCAGGAGAGAAGTGGGGACGCGGAATGCTCCTAGGCAACTGGAAGGGACTTGCAGCGGACGGTGGCTTGCCTGGGGGAAGAGCTTCCAGGTCTAAGCAACAAGCTGGTGGAAAGAAATGATGAAAGCTGTGAGCGGAGCATTCAGGCTTGGGAGGTACACTTAAATTGTATTTTAGAAGGGATGGTAGAGGAGGATTTGGGGAAAGATGGCGATGGTGTGCTTTGGAATCAGATAGCCTGTAATGCCTGAATCTGTCTCTCCCTTGCTTGGGGCTTTTGAGCAAAGTGCCTGAGCGCTCTAAATCCCTTTCCTCACCCATAAAACGGAGGTGGGGTATGCCTGCCTCTAGTGTGTGATAAATAAATGAAATAATACACAGAATGGGGTTATCGCTTTACGTGAGGAAGGAAGCCCTCAACGCTCCGAACTTAGAACCAATTTCAACTTTTCTCCCATCTCACATATTGCAGGAATGAGAAGGTTAGCGCTAATTTTTCCTAATACTTGAAATTTCATTCTGTTTATCGTTTTCATTGACCCCATGTGTAGACTTGCTTATTGCTCGAGGTGAAAACTGACACAGAAAATGCCATATTGAAAGGAGACGCCCACCGTTTTTTCTTGGGCTTAAAAGGGAGATCAAAGAGGAAAAGTAGCCTTCTTTACTGGTTCAGAACAATTTCCCAAAATGGTCATATGTAAAGAATGTTAGGTTCCTGCATCCTTAAGTGTTCGATTTCAATTATTTTCCTTGAAACTAAATGGTATTTTTAAGAGAAAAAAATTGCATCAAAAATATTGTTTTCTCCCTCTTCTCAGATAGCATATTCCCATCTGAGTGTTCTAGTTGTTTTAAAGCCTTTCTATACAGTTAAAGGAAAAACTTGACTCTTAGATACCTTCACATTTTTATGCGTAAAACATGCATGATATCCTGGAATACCTTCAGGCTCATTCTTATTTATGACATGTTTTTGAGAATTTGAGTAAGACTCTAACATGAAAACAGAGTTTAATCATGACGTTGTGATTTTTAAGGCGAAAAGTACCTTAATTAAACATATTGATCTGGATATTTTTTTTTTTCTTGGACAAATGTGAGATCACTTGTCACTTAATAAAAGAGTAGTCACTTTTCCAACAGCAGAAAAATCCCAGGAAGCTTTTCAGCCACTAAACTTGAGATAGAAAACCTTTGAGTGCCTTCCTATCAGCATCTACTACAGATTCTTTTCTTGGCTCTTCCTTGAAAATCCTGTGTTTCCTAGGCTGAGATAGACCCTGTGCACAGCTGTTTGTGATTTATAGATGATCTTGGTGTTTAGGAATACCAGCAAGTCCTACAGTTTTCTGTATTAGGACATCAGAGGTTACTATCTAGATGCTGCTGCCGTGGCAGAGCATGGAGTATGCATGGAAATAACTTATCCTGAGAATTATCTTTAAGTAAAGCTTCGTAGAAGCAGGAGGAGTTTGTTTTCAGGTCTTCTTTCTGTATTAGAGGTTTTCAAACCAAAGTATCAGAAGTGGGTTCCTGCCCAGCTGTCTTGAATCAGTCTCTCAGGATAAGGCAAGGAATCCACGGACTTTTGTCTAATGAGCTGATTTTGGTAATGAACCATCAGATTTGGTATCCAATGTTCTAAAGTACAAATGAGTAAAAAATATCTGAGGCAGGACAAAAACATTTCTTAATAAGACAATGTGTAAAGTAAAATCAGACATCATGATTAAGATCTATGAAAGAATGGATCTGATTAAAGCACAGCCTTGTGGCCTTAAGAATTTATAAACTGTGAGATTTACATCAAAATGCTTTCTTAGTAGTATAAGAAGGATATTCACTGTTGTCTGTGAAAGAAAAAAAAATGTTAACAACAATTAAAATGTCCACAGAAGGAGAAAAATACGATATGATAAATAGATGCTGTGGGTTAGTGTGCAGTACTTAAAAAGAAATCTGCAAGTAAAAATATGCAAGACGGGTTGTTGCTTCATAACCTCCTCAGGAACTTCCTGGGTGTAAAAGGAAACAGCCCCCGCTCCTGACCCCCAGTAAGCAGAGGGCAGGAGAGACCAAAGAAAAAGGCAGACCCTTCCAGATTGCTAGGTGGCAGGTTTAATAAGCAAGAGAGCTTACTTAGAAGAAGGCTTGTCTTGGGTGGCTGCAAGACGAGTAGATCTCCATACTCACCAGCCAAAGGTGAACTGTTTATATAGAGCCCCTAACTGCGTTTAGTAACATACCCAGTCCTATTTCAGGGCTGTTTCCTTGGTGCAGTTTCTAGGAGCAAGGAACACAAGCTGAACACACATCCCAAGACAGTGGAGGTGGGATGGCAAGCTTCCAATGGCCTGGGTCCAGCCTGTAGTTCAACTGACAGTCAAGTCTTCTTGATTACCTCCTCCCACACAGGTTTTTGGGTGTTACAGGCAAATATAAGATGAAAAAATGGTTCTAATTATGTGAAAATTTAAATGAAATTTTTCATGGATATGCATTCATGTATAAAACCATAGGTCTGGAAGAGAATGCACTAAATCAGTAATAGTGGTTACTTCCGGAATGAAGTGGCAGTATTGAGATTAGGAGTTGTGGTCAAAGATATATTTAGCCTTATCCATGCTATTTCTGTTAAAATATTCACCTTAATTAAAATAATGTGTTGCATATTTTATAATTTGCTTAAGTATATATAAAAAACAAAGTGGCATAACTTGTAAAGTTACGGCAAACAAACAAGCCTCATGGGATATAACTATAAAGCATCTTATTTTTGTCTTAACACCTTGTTTTATGTTTTTTCCAGTTTTATTGAAATATAATTGATGTATAGTACTGTGTAAGTTTAAGGTGTACAGCATAACGATTTGACTTACATATATCATGAAATGATGACTGCAAGTTTCGTTAACATTCATTATCTCATAGAGATACAAAAAATATATAAAATATTTTTTTCTTACAGTGAGCACTCAGGATTTTCTCTCTTAACATTCATATACATCGTATGGCATTGTTAACTGTTGCCATCATGTTGTATATTCCAACTCAGGAAGGCAGGCTGGACGACTTGTCCTTCAGATAGTTCTGTGTGGGAAACATGTTACCAAACTAAACTTGGGTCCGCTTGCCCTCATGTGGTAAAGCTAATCTACTAACACAGGGTTGTGGTGAAGGAAAGTGCAGCGTTTATTACAGGTGCCATACAAGGAGTCCAGGCAGCTCATGCTCTAAAAACCCAAAACCTGCAGTGGATTTCAGGGAAGCATTTTTAAAGGCAAAATGAGGGAGGGAAGTCACAGGGTATGTGGTCAGCTCTGCACAAGTCTCTGATTGGTTGATGGTGAGGTAACAAGGGTGGTGTCACAGGGGTTAACGTTATCAATCCTCAGGCTCCAGCCACTCTGGGGGCTATGTGCTCATGGTCATCAAGCAGTTAACTTCTTCCATTTGGTGGGGGCATTGGCATCTGTAAAACAACACAGTGACTGTGCATCAGATACAGTTATCTGTGTACTTCAGGGAGGAGCCAAAGATTCTGTGGTTGACATATGGCTGATTCACTATTTAAATTCTTACCAGTTCTCCTGGCCCAACTGCTGTTTTTGTCACTACATGTTCACATCCTTTCAATCATTAATTCTTTTTTTTTTTTAATTTTAGCATCTTTATTGGAGTATAATTGCTTTACAATGGTGTGTTAGTTTCTGCTTTATAACAAAGTGCATCAGCTATACATGTACATATATCCCCATATCTACTCCCTCTTGCATCTCCCTCCCACACTCCCTATCCCACCCCTCTAGGTGGTCACAAAGCACCGAGCTGCTCTCCCTGTGCTGTGCGGCTGCTTCCCACTAGGTATCTGTTTTACATTTGGTAGTGTATATATGTCCATGACACTCTCTTCGTCCCAGCTTACCCTTCCCCCTCCCCCTCCCCGTGTCCTCAAGTCCATTCTCTAGTAGGTCTGCGTATTTATTCCCGTCTTGCCCCTAGGTTCTTCAGAACCTTTTTTTTTTTTTTTAGATTCCATATATATGTGTTAGTATACAGTATTTGTTTTTCTCTTTCTGACTTACTTCACTCTGTATGACAGACTCTAGGTCCATCCACCTCACTACAGATAACTCCATTTCATTTCTTTTTATGGCTGCGTAATATTCCATTGTATATATTGCCACATCTTCTTTATCCATTCATCTGTTGATGGACACTTAGGTTGCTTCCATGTCCTAGCTATTGTACATAGAGCTGCAGTGAACATTGTGGTACATGCTTATTTTTGAATTATGGTTTTCTCAGGGTATATGCCCAGTAGTGGGATTGCTGGGTTGTATGGTAGCTCTATTTTTAGTTTTTTAAGGAACCTCCATACTGTTCTCCATAGTGGCTGTATCAATTTACATTCCCACCAACAGTGCAAGAGGGTTTCCTTTTCTCCACACCCTCTCCAGCATTTATTGTTTGTAGATTTTTTGATGATGGCCATTCTGACTGGTGTGAGGTGATACCTCATTGTAGTTTTGATTTGCATTTCTCTAATGATTAGTGATGTTGAGCATCCTTTCATGTGTTTGTTGGTGATCTGTATATCTTCTTTGGAGAAATGTCTATTTAGGTCTTCTGCCCATTTTTGGATTGGGTTGTTTGTTTTGTTGATATTGAGCTGCATGAGCTGCTTGTAAATCTTGGAGATTAATCCTTTGTCAGTTGCTTCATTTGCAAATATTTTCTCCCATTCTGAGAGTTGTTTTTTCGTCTTATTTATGGTTTCCTTTACTGTGCAAAAGCTTTTAAGTTTCATTAGGTCCCATTTGTTTATTTTTGTTTTCATTTCCATTTCTCTAGGAGGTGGGTCAAAAAGGATCTTGCTGTGATTTATGTCATAGAGTGTTCTGCTTATGTTTTCCTCTAAGAGTTTTATAGTGTCTGGCCTATAAAAGTCTTATAGTGTCTGGCCATTTCTCCCAGCACCACTTATTGAAAAGGCTGTCTTTTCTCCATTGTATATTCTTGCCTCCTTTATCAAAGATAAGGTGACCATAGGTGCGTGGGTTTATCTCTGGGCTTTCTATCCTGTTCCATTGATCTATATTTCTGTTTTTGTGCCAGTACCATACTGTCTTGATTTCTGTAGATTTGTAGTATAGTCTGAAGTCTGGGAGCCTGATTCCTATAGCTCCGTTTTTCTTTCTCAAGATTGCTTTTCAGTCATTAATTCTTCAGCCATGCTTTTGTGACTCAGGGGGCCTGGGAGACTACAGCTTTTCTACAAATAAGAGGCAAGCAGAGGACATAGTGGGAGGGCTCTGTCCTGGGAAGGCACCATAGGTTCCTACTCAGTCACACACATATCAATCCAGTGTGTCCTCAAAATACAGATGACACACAAAGTGATCTCCTTGAAGCCTCTCAAACTGAGATAAAGAGGAAGAAACCATTGTCTTCCCAATTCAGGGGAATTAATGTTTGTGATAATAAGACCCAAAAGCCTCATCAAAAATCTTTTAATAACTTTGTATGGAGTGTATTCTATATAAATATTGTGTTATTATGTACACCTGAAACTTATATTGTAAGTTTTCTATACTTCAGTAAAATTAAGTAATTAATTTAAAAAAATCTTTCTCTATTTCCTCACCCATAATCTTCTTATGCTTTTTTAGCATGAGTCAGGGATTTGACTCATAGAACTTATTTTCCCCCATGCTGGGTTTTTTAAATAATTAATTTAATTTTTTTTTATTGAAGTACAGTTTGCAAGTCTCACGTGGGGGTTGAGCTCCACACTAAAAAATGTGGACTCTGGTGTCCTCAGGCCTCATCTCAGATTTATGTTTCAGGTTCAGTTACCATAACGTTGTCTTCTCAGGGGTGGCCTGAGCGTGTTTTCTTTTATGGACCCATAGACATTGCAGTGGGTGAAATAACGCTAATCCGTGCAAGAGTCTTAAGGGAGAAAATATCAATACTTCGTTCTCCCGAGTCCTTAGAGCCAGCAAGTTGGACTTCAAATGTAGGTTTTCTTTGTTGATTCACATAGACAAATGCTTGAGGATATAAGTGGAAAGTTTACCTTTTCTAATCTTAAATCATTCTTGGAGCGAAATAAAACACAAGGATGGGCTCAGAATTTGAATAATACAGTAAAGCACAGGACTAATTTTTGTATGTAGGTGAAGGAAAGGGGCTAAGAATGGAGGAGTTCCTTAAGGAGAGATTGGGTGATTAATCAGAGGTGGTTAAAGGAGTTTCTGAAATGCTTGCTTGGGAGGAGGCCCTGAAATCAAATTAAAGTTACTAGCTAGAGCCTGAGGGAAAGCTGTATTTTGCAAAATCTCGGTGTTGTATATATATCTTTCTGTTTCATTTTTCTTTTTTCTAAAGAATATATATAAAATATAATATAATTGTGTAATGTGTATGGTATATATATATCATGTATACATTATAGAGTAGGCATATTCTTTATTTTCCTTAACTTTTAAAAAATATTTATTTGGTTGTTCCGGGTTTTAGTTGTGGCAGGCGGGCTCCTTAGTTGCGGCTCCAGGGTTCCATAGTTTCAGCTTGCCAGCTCCTTAGTTGCAGCACATGGGCTCCTTAGTTGCGGCAGGCGGGCTCCTTAGTTGTGGGACGCATGTGGGATCTAGTTCCCTGACCAGGGATCGAACCTGGGCCCCCTACATTGGGAGCTCAATGTCCCATCCACTGTGCCACTGGGGAAGTCCCTATATTCCTTAACTTTTTAAACTTTAATCTCTAAAAATCTGGAATAATGTAAAACAAGCATACTTGAAAAAGAAAAGAGAATATTGAAAACTGAACATAGAAATTATAATGAAATTTAAAGTTTTTAAGTATGGGAGTGTATAATAATTAGTGTTATATGAATGTCAAAGAAGAGAAATGTATTTGACTATAGGGTAAGAAAGGAAATAAACTGTAAAAGTCTTAAATAAAAATAAATATTCCAGGAATGGAAATGCTTTTGTCAGGTATCTGTGTTTACAATAATGTGTTTATACTCCTAACAATGTTAATTTGAAAAGATGCTTTAAATTTGAGTTGTCAGTGTAAAAATATCACTTGATTTACAAGACAATTGACTGTCAAATATATTGCATAGATATGCTGGATGTTTTATAGCTATGTCGTCTAGACACTAATTTTATCCTTAAGAATTATTGGAAATCAAATTTAGATAGTTTTCCTGAAAAGGGTAAACTTGTCTATTTATTGTGAGAATGGAAAAGTTGAAACCATCTGTCAGGCAGTGGCACTTAGGAATTAACTTCAGACAGTCAAAGATGAAGTTTTGCATGAGAGTCTGCATTAATCTGACAGCTTTATGTCTGAAATAAATAACAATATGATATGATTTGGGGGAGTGGGATAGGTTTGTAAATAGTCAAACATTAAGAAAGTAAATTTTCTTGTTTCACGGTCATATGGGTTTTTCTATTTCCTCCTGAAAACTTTTTTCAGTTATGTATCTATATACTAAGATGTGTATAATTATTTATTTGATGAATTGTGTTTTCAGTGTTTCCCTACTGTCTCATAAAAGCATCTGACGCTGATTGGTTTTGCACTGTTTCATTTACTCAGAAGTTAGGTATATATTTAACTCTTGAAAAGTGTTCTATAAATACCATCTATTAAAGAAGCTATCACAGCATATTTTTATCATTGGTTTGCTTGTCTCTCCACTCAAATGACAATAACTGAGTCTAGGGCAGGGAATGTGTTTTATCTGTCTTCGTATCTCTGGCATAGAGGCATTCTGCTTGGTAATTGGTAGACAATCAGTAAATACAATAATTAATGAAGTAAATTAATAAATGAGAGTTCTGGAGCCTTCTCTCCTGTCTTACAGTCAGGTGTAATCCTCTCATCCCTGTTGCTTCCTATGCCAGGCTCTAATAACTGACTCTTCTGCGTGAATCATAGGAAAAGACACGAAATGTCTTTTCTCTTTATTATCTGAACATTCCACAGTCTCTCCATTCTCCAGCAAGAGATAGAAGTTAAACCAAGATTCATAAATGATTAAGCACAGCAGTAAAATCTGCAGTGCTTTTTTTTCTGTAAGCCTAGCAGATGACTTGCTGAAATATTCTTCTTTCTATGGCCTGTTGAGATAAGAGATTCAAGATTCCCTAATCTGCAAAATGAGAATATTGGTCCTAGCATCTCAGTAAAGTTGTTGAAACGATTAACATAGAATACACGTAAAACATGGTGCATGGTCTGGTATTGTTAGGAGTGCACTAAATATCAATAGTTGTCATTTACTGAGACCTGACATTTTGATAGAGGAGTGCTTCAGATCGGCTCCTATTGAATTTGGGGACAGAAAGTCAGTTACGTAAACAAAATCATTCTGTTCTTAAGCTGTGTTGTGCTTTTTCAGCATGAACAAAGGGTTTTTGAAATTTTATTACTATAATATTTTCCCTCCCTTGTCTGTCTACATTTAATCTCCGTTTATAATTATGACATTTTCAAGAAATGCCTAATAAGGACTTGAGGCTTTAATTATAAAGCTAGTGTTGTGTGCATGTACTTTACATATATTGTCATTATTTTATCCTTGGATCTGCAGAACTTTCATCTGTAACGTGTGTCTCATTCAGTAATTAATGTCTGATTATCTATTGTAAACAAAAAAATCAGTCAATCTAAGAAAGAAATGGAAAATTTTATTTGAGCCAAATTTGAGGATTATAACCCCGGAAGAGCATCTCAAAAAGCTCTGAGAACTGTTCCACCAGTTAGAAATCAAGGCACAGTTACATAAGATTTTTTGAGGCAGAGGGCTGTACATCAAATGACGTATTATTGACAGTTTACATAATCCAGATCTAAGTGTCAACCTGGTGGGTCACATGACCCCTTACAAGATCAAGAAGGAATGTTATCTTTTTAAGGAGCTGTCTTGTTGATGCTGGAAGAATATTGTTCTTTATGGGTGACAAGGTATTCCTGCTCATGGGGGAAGTTTGGTTGATGCATAATGCAGATACACAGTGCACAGTAACGGGGAGAGAGGAGGCCAAAGGGCAGAGAAGAAATTATGTTTAAATTTTGGTCGTCTTGCCATAAAATATAAATTTTATTTCACACTATTCTGAGTGGGCCTTCATCCTAGGCACTGGGATATAGCAGTTAGCAAGAAAAACAATACCTCTGTTCTCATGGAGCCTCCATTTCGTAAGCACTAATAGGCATTAGACAAGTGATCAAAAAATGAACTGAATTGCTACAGACTGTGAAGAAAATAAAGTGTGAGAACTAATAACGGCAGTGGTAGGAAAGGGGGACTCACAGAATGAGAAGTTAGGGGTTGGAGGAGATTTCAGCCAAGAGCTAAAGGATGAGAGTTTTCTCTCCATAACAGGAGTTCAGACTGTTGTCGAACCCAAGTTTATGTGCCCGATTACAGTGGGGCCAAAGAAAGCAAAATGTCGGAGTTTGAAGGGAAAAGGTTTATTGCAAAGGCCAAGCAAGAAGAAAGGGCAGCTCATGCTCAAAAAGGCCAAACTTCCCTATGGTTTTGGGGGAAAAGTTTTTATAGGCAAAATTTAGGGGGAGGACTGCAGGGCATGTGACCTTCCTGACTGGTTGGTGGGGAGGTAACAGGGTGGTGTTCCAGGAATCTGGTCATCAGCCTTCTGGTTCCACGCAGTCTAGGGTCCAGTGCTTGCGCTCAGCCTGAAGTTACCCTCCTCCACCTGGGTGGGGCGGGGGCCTTAGTTCCTATAGAAGAGCTCATAGATCTGTACCAGATTATGTGTATCCCTTGAGGAGGAACCAGGACCCTGCTTTATCACCGCATTATTATTTCTTGACTGCTCCTCCTTTGTTTCTGTATTCCCTCCTTTCCCGAATTTGTGTTTGAATCTGCCCTTTGGCACTCAGGGGTGCTTTAGGAGGCTGAAGTCTTTTTCCTACGGATAAGGAACAGGGGACATGGAGAGGCTTTTGTACCCAGGAGGACCCCACAGTATCCTGCTTGGTTTCAATCCCCCATTTTCTTTTATACCTCTCAATCTTGAGGGGAATAGGTGTTGGACAAGAAAGGGAATAATGTTTTGGATAGAGGGGTTTATCATAAACTGGGCAGAGGCAGTCGGTTTTAGGGGGCCTCGGTGTCACAAATATTACCTTTCCAAACAGAGAAATCATTAAGTCAAAGGCTTTGAGGCAAGAACAGAGTCTGGACAAGAGAAAATGGTATCAGATGAAGTGGAAAACATCTTGTTGACTTCTAGGTCATGATAAGAAAGTTGGATTTCATAGGCAGTAAAATGGGGAGCAATTTAATGTTTAAGCAGAAGAGTGGCATGGTCTAAATAGTTTTTAAAAAAAAATCAAACTGGCCACTGTGCATTACATGGATTAAAGTGGGGAGGCCAGTTTGGAGGTTAGTGAGATTGTGACAGTGAGAACCTCTGGTGCGTGGGTTGGCGTAGCAAAAGGAAAGGTGATTGAGAAGAATGGGAACACTTGTGAGATTCTGGGGGCAAGATCAGTATTAGTATTAGTGGATTCAATAGGGGAGGATATGGGAAACTAGAAGTAAAGGATGACTTCTTACTGTGTTTTTGTTTTGCTTTTGCTTGATCACCCAAAGTAAAACTCATAGGCCGTCTCATTTTAGATCTTTAAAAAAGTCTCTGCAGGAGAATACATGAGAATATTTTTCTTTTAATGTGTACTAGGTCTTCGCATTTATACCACGTTATAAATGTTGTCTTCTCTTTAGGTAGATTGTAGATCATTGTCAACAAAAATCGAGAAATCCATCCTACCCTATGCCAAGTTAATATTTTTTATCTAAAGTTTATTTTTATTTTTATCAAATTAACACACCTGCAAAGCTTAACTTTGTAGATCGAGTTTATTTTGAAAGGTAGTGTTGAATTATTTTCCAAATAAAGCAGCTTAAAAAAATTCAGATGTGGTCCTGTATGCACAGTGCTCTGAGTATGGTAGGATTTCTTTTTTTTTTTTTTTTAGCATACCAATGTTTATTTGGTGATGTATAAAAAATATGCAGTCCTACAAAACTTTAAAGATTTTTCAGGTCCCTGCTAAGTTTTATTTAGACCCTTTTTTTCTAGAAAAAAATAGGTTTGATCAAATTTATCCTAATATTTCAATAGCTAAGATACCACTCACAGAAATATTTTAGACATTTGAAACCACAGAATGAGTAAAATGGGAGGAAGAGCTTTATATGTCTAAGACTGTCTCTGTCTATAGGTGAGTTGGTTCTCCAATTTTTAACAAAAAGTCTACACTGACAAATTGTTGAACCACCATTAATATAAAAAATTTGGTCAATCCTTGACATCTTTAATGCCTACTTGGTAAGAAATATATCCATAACATTGATATTTTAGCAATAGTTTTATCTGATGGTGTATAGAAAGGAGGCCAAGATTATATTGTACTACATTCAGTTTTAACTTTACTGAATACCACAGAATTTCCCCAGCCAGCATTACAATAGAAGTCAGCTTGTTGCCCTTTTACTTCTGTATAACACAATATCAAAAACATTTTATCTGCCAATATGTGATTCTGGTGACCTTTGACATTTTTGAGCATATATTCTCATGCATCATTAGAGGTTTCATGCCAAACCAATAACACACTTCTCTGTTGTTTTCAAATGCCTCCTATTTCAAAAGGTTAATGATCAATAAAATGCACTGACATTGTTCTTTTTGCTGCCATACCTCATCTATTTGTCTTTTCACTCAATCTCCACATGCTTTTAATAGGTCCTGAGTAGCTTTTGTTTTTTCATTTAATGAAGAGTAACTTAATGTGCCATTTTCTCTTTATAAAATAACACTCTCTCTGATAGGATTCTATCCATGGGGACCAGTTGTATTCAAGATGCCTTTCATTTGCCCTAGGACAGTGTTTAACTCATCATTTGACAGTTATGTGCCTTTAAAAATGAAAAGTCTGTGTGAGATCTCCAATTTGTATGAGTTTGCACAAGGTTATAGAATTCACGTAAACGCTGTCTGGCTTAGGGGACTAGGAACTAGCATTGGATACTAAAAAGTGATCTAAAACAAGCCTCAGCAAACAGGACCATTAGGTGAAGTCTGGCCCACAGCTTGTTTTTGTAAATAAAGTTTTACTGGAACACATCCATTCCTGTGTGTTTACTTATTGCCTTTGGAGGCTTTCATACTACAGTAGCAGAGCTGAGAAGTTGCAGCAAAACCACATGGCCCTCAAAGTTGAAAACATCATCTGGCCCTTTACAGAAAAAAAGATTGTTGATTCCTGATCTAAATAAAATTAAGTCTGTTTCTTTTGGAAGCTACGCAATCACAAGAATACATATTAGTTGACATTATATAGATTGTCAAATTCGAGAAGTTTGTGATACAATTTAGGAGCTATAGAAAGTACAACTTGCAAAGCAAAACATGGACTTTTGTCCCTTTTTAAAATATATTAGTCGGTGGTTATATATGCTTCCAAAAATACACCAAACTTAATAAATGGTTATACTTGGGGAGGAAAGGAAGGAATTTTGGCTTTTTTACTCTATATACTATTACACTTTCAGAATTTCTATATAGCAGGCACATGATATATTAGCATATTTTTTATTTTAAATAGATTTGTTATTACTAGAGACTGCTTCCACAGCCCCGTCACAATCCACTGTAATTATCATATTAGACATCACCTAAATTGAGAATTTTCAGGATTTCTGTTAAACAATTATTAAATGATACTACTTTACAATTATGTGAAACGTAAATCATATCGTAGTCAACATTTCCCTTGAGCTCCATTACAATCCAATAAAATGGAGCCAGTATTTTAACCACTTCTTAGACAACAAAAATGATGCATGCAGTATATAAGGCCTGTGTGCGTATACACATGATGTTGCCTCTGATGTTTGGGCAGTCGCTTAGAACAGCCTAATGAGGTTAGTGCTGTTATCCCTGCTTTACACAAAGAAACAAAAGAAGCAGGTTTTGAGTGCTTAAGTGTTCAGAGCCTAGATAGGTATCTAGGTGTTTGACACCAATCACGGATGCTGGCCCTCAACCATTACACTGTGGTGCTTCCCAGTAGGTTGAGTGAGTACATTTAGGGGAGAATGAATTGATGGAGAACATTTATGGAAGTTCTCTGTACAAGAGGTGTCAGGTTCTGTGCTTTTGAAGAATTAAATTTTATTGTGCTCCTACTATACAGTTGACCCTCAAATAAATGTGTTTGAACTGCGGGGAGCCACTTATATGTGGATATTTTTCAATAGTAAATACTACAGTGCTACGTAATCCATGGTTGGTTGAATCGGTGGATGTAGACCGTGAACTCGGAGGCACAGAGGATACAGAAGTACCTCCAGGACATGCAGGGCCGACAATACATGGATATTTGACTGTGCGGAGGGTAGGTGCCCCAACCCTAACGTTGTTCAAGGGTCGACTGTATATCACACCCATTCTAGATGCTGGGACTAAAATTTCCACAGAAACTTTGAAAATGGTCACTTCACCGTAATCCTAAAAACTGAGTACAGCTAGCCACTTGCCTTTTTTCTTTCTTATTACAAGTGTTACTTTCATAAGTATCCTGGCCAACTTATGTGCATGTCTATAGGCTTCTAGAAATGAGATGGCAAGGTCAAAAGATAGGCCTATTTCATATTAATAGATATTGCCAAATGACCCTCCAAAATGGTGTATCAAAATGTTCCCATCAGCATTTTACCAGGATAGCCATTTACCTACAGTTTAATTTTTATCAAGGGAGCTCTTAGATTAGAGACACTAGCATTAGCATACCAGGTAATAAATATTCACCCATCAGTATACACAAGACCTGCATCTTAGTTCTTAACTATGCTGAGTTTTTTAGCATACAGTAATATGTCTGCTTATATGGGAAATACAATGTAGCTAATTAATGAATTCAACGAATACTCATTCAGTAACTGTATTGGGGGACATGTGGGTTCTCATTTTATGTGGAAGTATCTTCTGAGACGGCTGTCAGAAAACATGGGTGTCTATGCTAACTTCTGCCTTCTTGCTTTATCTCTCTTTATCCTGGACAAGCCAGTTCACCTCTTTGGTCTTAGGTGTTCCATCTGTCAAATGAATGTTGGATTAGATCATCCCTAAGTGCTCTTCTAGGTTTAAATTGTTATTAACATGTAAATGTGGATATAATAAATAATGTATTAATCACTGTTCTTGATTTTTTTGTGTGTGTTGTTTTCTTTTGTTTAATTATCTAGTAATTCATGATTTAATCCTTTCAGAAAGAAACACAAATCAAAGGCCTAGATCTCTCAATGTCCCCTGCTTGAGTGTAAGCTCCGTCATATCAAGCTGGTTCGCTGACACATTGTGCTCGTAATGCACACTGGGTTTTTTGATGGCTTTTTAGCTTGACTGGCACATGGGAAACCATTCAATAAAGCAAACCAGAAGGTTATTTAAGTTTTGATTTCAAACCTGAAGATAACATCACACATATTATAAACAGGGATTCACTTGGCCAAATTCTTCCTTTTTTATTTTTACCATACACTAGGAAGGTTTTCAAAAATTATGCTAGGTCATTTAAACAGTAGCTTCAGGTGTTTATGAAGTTAATAACTAAGGGCTTTCCAAAATCTGAGCACATAAAATAAATCTTATATAATATTTAAAATGTATATAACTTGGTATTTTTGAGGCTACATCCTGTACTTTGAGTTTATTAATATTTACAATAATAGATCACTTAATTGTTGAAATATGACTAGTGTCTATCTCTTTTTTTAAAAAAAGAAAGCAACGTTTATTTGAATTTTAACTCATTTGCTCAACAGAATTTGACCACCTTTTATAAGCTAGGTGCCATTCTAGGTGCTGAGAAACACATCCAGTGAACAAAGCAAAAAAAAAAAAAAAATTCTTGCCCTTGTGGAGTTTACAGTCTTGCGAGATTTTATGTCAGGAAGTACAATGATTAAGCCTAATACTGCTTTTGTTCTTTTAAAATCCCGAGACTTGGCTACATCAGAGTATTTTTTTCTTGGTGTTCTAGTAAAAGAGCATTGTGTTGATTAGAGAAATACCTTAATCCCAAATAATGGATCCATCTTTGTTTAAGACATTGATATTTAACCTTTATTCATCTCAGACACTTTAAGGATCTTTTGAGAGCAGTGATCCTTTCCCCAGGAGGGAACAATCCATTTAATCCTTTAAATCACAATTTTGCACATAATTTCCAAAAGCACAAGGATCCTTTCTAGTCCATCCACAGAGCTAAAAGCTATTAACCTAGACCAGCTATTAGATAAGTTAATAGGATTAAGGATAATATGCTATTAGATATTTATAGAACTACTTTAAATATATAAATCTATTATACATTTTATTCATTCAGTGATTGATTTACTCCACACATATTTTACTAAATACTAATGCCCTTAGGTGCCAGACACTGTGCCAGGCAACACTATTATTCTCAAAACATTTTTTTTATATGATTGGTTTTATGACAAAACCTGTATGTTAAGTAATCAATGGAGCATCTTGACTGAACCAACTTCTTTTTTTTTTTTGGCTGCGTGGGGTCTTCGTTGCTGCACTCGGGCTTTCTCTAGTTGTGGCGAGCAGGGGCTACTCTTCGTTGCGGTGCGTGGGCTTCTCATTGCGGTGGCTTCTCTTGTTGCGGAGCACGGGCTCTAGGTGTGCGGGCTTCAGTAGTTGTGGCACGAGGGCTCAGTAGTTGTGGCTCGCGGGCTCTAGAGCGCAGGCTCAGTAGTTGTGGCTCATGGGCTTAGTTGCTCCATGGCACGTGGGATCTTTCCAGACCAGGGCTCAAACTGGTGTCCCCTGCATTGGCAGGCGAATTCTTAACCGCTGCGCCACCAGGGAAGTCCCTGAACCAAATTTTATATAAAATTTACAAGCAAACATTTGTGCATTTACTAAGCATCACCCCTTCTAGTTTCTATCAGAATTTAACTAAACAAGAGGAAATTTGCCTCTTATATTTATCAGGACTGAAACAAGAGGATTTGGCTATGTAATTGTTAGAAACCTATATTTCATACAAAATAAGTAGAAGTAAAAATAAACTATGGGGTTACTTTTGTTACATTCCAATGTGTTTCCTTTGTGAAGTGCAAGATTATACATAAGACGAAAAGAAGCAGCTTCATTCACTGAATTCCAAAAGACAAGTCGTTGAACCCCTTGTATGTCTGTCAAATATCTGTAATAATTTGAAACACCGTATTAAATATTGCATATTTTAATTAACATAGTTTAATTTTTCCAAGTGGCATTGGTAAGTTTTAATGTAATAAGCATTACCAACTTTAGATCAGGTCTTGTGAGAGCAGGTGACGCCAGAATTATAAGTAGAGAGTTGTCTGCTATGAAATTATGCATTGATTTAAAATCAACGCACTTAAGGATCTTATGGTTACAAATGAGATTTTAGTCCCAGAACAGCCTCTTTGTGACTTAATCTTTATGTACATGTATTATTCTTATCCATGATTAAGTACTATAGGAAATACAAAACTTTCCTTTTGAGGTTACTAACTTCTTGCAACTGTAGTCCAGAGAGATTGTCACTTACTAAGTGATACAATTTTTTAGTATAGAAACTAGCATAGAATGCAAGTCTCTGTGTGAGCCTGTCAATAAATCATTATCCCTTAAAATATAGAAAGAAAATTATTGAGCTTCAATAAAAAGAAAATCCATTAACAAGGGGAAGATTAAGATATGTTAAATTTTTTCTTTAAATTTAGTTATGAGATAATCCGTGTCATCTATAATAGTTTTTCCCCAGATGAATTTTTAAATAACTGAATGGATAATGAAAAACTTACCCTATGGTTCCATTTCTAGTAATGTATTAGCAGATGAGGATCTAGGACCAATCTTTCTTCTGAAAACAGTAAACAAAATGGAAAAGAAAAGAGATGCATATGTAGTCTAGCAAGAAAGTAAAGAATTTAGAGCAATAGCTAAATGAAGGCAAGAGCCTGAGAATAATTGGAACACTGCAGCCCGCTTTCACCTTGAGGGCACATGCGAATCTCAGTTTTACCAAGTACCATTTCTTGGTATTTCACGGGACTGGGGAAGGTGCTAGTACAGAAGGAAAAAAAAAAAAAAAAATCCTAAGGCTGAGCCAAAATGAGAAAACCAAAGCAGGGATCCTCTTTTCTTATAGCTGGAACTCAAAAGTGCTATACTCTCCATCTAAAGATGAATTAGAAGGAACTGTGAATTCACATGAAAATAGGGAAATTGCCTATAACCAGAAGCTGATATTAGAACAAGTCTGCGACATAAATTCATACTATGTGGTCAGTCCCAAAACACTTCAAGCCAGAAATTTAGATATAAGTGTTTCTCATGTAGTAGTACATTTAAGACCTGTGGCAGAACCAGATGGCAAAATCCTCCCAGGAGGTACCCACCTGCATCTCATGGCTCAAAGAAGTTTCGTACGTAAGTTTACAAACAAGATGAACAGCCAGCAGTTAAAAATCAATAAACACATAAGGAAATAAGGCACCATGAGTGAAAGCCGGTAGAAGTAAGAGAAACAACAATTAAACTCACCTTTCTTATAAAGTGTGTCAATTTTCATCTTGGGATAAAAGTCATAAATCATTACCTTAGAAAACACTTGATTATCTTATAGCCATAAACATTTCTTCACTATTTTTTCCTTAGAATATGCAATGCTAGTGTATACTGATAAGGTAGTATTTATTGTAACATACTTATGGAAGGTTGGGAATGGTGCCACATCAGAGAGGCTACCATACCTGGGAGACTACTTTTCTTTCTTTTTAGGGAAGAAGTAAAAAGGCTAAAAATATGGGCTGAAAATCAGACTAAGATCTTTTACCCTGTAATACATTTGCTCAAGGTCCCAACTAGCAGTGTATTTAAATTTGAACCTTTACGCTGTTCACTTGCAAAATAGTCTTACAATATCCATATTCCCAATACCCATAATGAGTTGCCGTGAGAATTGAGACAAAACGTGTAGACAGTGTATCACAGTGCAGCATATTAATTCGTTGGTTCTTGTTAGCTGTATTACCGTTCCTCCTTTTCCTGGGCCACTCCCATGAGAGGGAGTAACTTACTCTCCTGCACCCTACAGAGGAAAAGGATCGCCTGTTCCCACCTTTATCAGGTTTAAGGCTCCTCAGTTTCCAGGTGGGTGAATTGGGCCTTTAATCCCTGCCTTTAGGTCTCTGTTACATAATTACTCACTAGGTCTCAGGAAAATCTGAGGCCTCATCTGAGACTCACCTGTCAGCTAGCAGTATAGTTTCACTGACTCCAGTAATCAGATATTAGAGCTTTTCACGTGCTTCCTCATGACCCTCTCATAACAGGGATTCAGTGGCACCTGCTTAGTGTCTGTGGCATTTTGGTTTCTGCATTCTCTGACAATGAGAACTCCGCTTTCATGGCCTTTGAAGTATTTACGTATTTGCTCACTCTCTGTGTGTGTAACCGAGGTAGAATTGCCACCATCACCTGCTAAAATGCCACCGCCTCTCCTTTCCCTGTCCACGTCCCTGTGCCTTGTACTGAGGACTGCGTCCCCAAACACCACCTCACTGAATTCGCCCCCCGCACAGATGCCTTCGTCACCCAGAATAGGCCCAGCCAAGCCGCTTTCCCATGTGGATGACAGCTTCACTCTGCTCGGGTTCAGATACCCCTGTGATAGACCGTCTTCCACGTGGATGCCCTCTGAAGCCCTCCTGGGCTGTAACTCCCCACACTAGGTAGCCCCCCATACCCTGCTAGGACTCCGACACCCTAGGCCAGGCTTCCTCCTCCAGCCCATCCCAGACTTGCTCATGAAGACCCCACCTTATCTCTGATATCTGATCTCTGGTCACCCTTGTACCTCCCGTCCCCTGAACCCCTCTTGGACACTTAACCTTGCTCACTTCCATCTAATGACTTTAGGCCCGAATTGTCTGAGGAGGGAATACCATGCTAAATTTAGTCATAAGGAAAGTTAGGCTTATCAGCTCCTCTTGGGAACAAAATAAAAGGGCCTTTGTATCTTGAATTCTAGAATATACCATCTTCTACTTGCTTAAGTCTCCCAAGTATTGTCCCAGTGTTGAAGTCTCTTTTGTCTCTGAGGATGTTAGTATAAGACACAATTTACAAAAGTGAATACGAGATAATACACAGAGTTCATTTCCACAAATACATGTATCTAGCACTCTCAAAGAATCCCAGACTTTTGAAAATTAATTTACATTTCAACGATGTATACAATTTCTTATTAGAAAGAACTGCAGGATAGAATTACACGGTTGACTTAACAGGAACTGATATTTGAGATTTGCTAGCTGATTTATCTGAGAAATGGTTTATCTCATAACACTTTTCACTTTGTCAAACACCCTAAGATCTAAAGATTATGTGAATAGTAAACACCTTGCTCACCATGTCCCTAGAATAAGCTTTTGGAGATGAAGCTCTTTAGAACTTGATAGTATTCTCCTGGGTGCCATAAGGAAGGGGTTTTAAGACATTTCATTATGCTTGTTTTGGGACATAAAGCTCATGATTGAGTGAAGGAGAGTGATTCCCAAGAAGAAGCTGAAATCACTGTGTGTCACGTAAAATGAACAATGCCCTTTAGGCATATTTCTGGTGTTTTACATAATACAGAAAAAGTCAAACCATTCTTAGCATGTCCTCCTAAGGTAAGAAGCAAATATAAGTAAAAATATTGTCTTCTCCCTCTCCCAACTTCTTCTGAGAACAACGTTTTAAACTCGCCTATATTTCTATGAAATTTTCATTTGTAGCTAAGGCTGTTCAGTCCAGATATAGGAACTGTCAATATCCAGGATTTTAGTGAATTACACACTTCATCTCCTGGGTAGAAGAGAAACCATTTGCAAACCCTGTTCATTACATTACATAATTCCACATGAAATACCTAGAATAATTCTCTTTTTATTACTCAGAACTCATTAAGGAAGACAGGTGCATTAAAACAATATGCATACAGTGAGTGGTATGGTTTTCACCTTAAAATAAGTAGACACCTACTTGAAACCTTTTATACCATTGGTTTGGCATCCCCATTGGCTCACAAATATGTTAGGCTCTTAATCACTTTCACTCACATACAAAAAAACCCCAAAAAACTCTGTTTGAATATTTCCTGACTTTTTTTGGAAACATAATTCCAGTGCTTTAATGTAAGTTTTCAGCAGCTTTGCTATATTTTATTTTGGTTCAAAAGAAGAAGATGGAGATTTTGCACAGTCTCATATAAATATGATATCATAAGAAACTGTCCATAGGATTTATTAGAACTGCATAGGTGATACCTTTTCTACATAAGTTACAGTTGAAAAATGAACGGAATATTTGGGAGAACTGATCATTTTTAAAGACATTTCACTGCAAGTAGACAAGTGGCTATAATTCTCAGTAGTTGCATTTAGTCTGAGAAAATGATTCTGTCTTTGGAGACTCAGCTACATATGTCTCAAAACGCCAAAGATCATGCAAGAAAGCTTTTTTGAAGGTGGTCTTTCAGATATTGGTATTTAATTCAAATCTTTAATTTCATTGAGGCATATGATGCCATGAATATTGCGAAATCTTACACAGATAAGAGTAATTCAGAAAATATCACTTTTTGTTGTCAAGAGCTCATGTTGGAGATCACGTACCCTAAGATTCAAGTCTTAGAAATGCTACTTACCAGCTGGATGACCCTTGGGCTTTTGACTTGAGCATAAACTAACCTTCAACTTGTTTGACTGTAATTAACAAACAAACAAATGAAGTATATTTATATGTTTATAATATAGAAGTAATATATATATATTTATAGACATAGGTAGATAAATATAGCCTGGACATAAACATAGATATAGATATATAAATATAGATATATCTTGCCTCTTAAAGTGGTTACGTTTTAATGCACTGTAAAGAATTCCCCATAATGGGTAAAAAAATATAAAGCAATTTCTCAATAAAGTGTAGGTCTTATAAGTGATGAGACAGAAGGCAGAGTGAGCTTGTCCAATCAGGGGTTAAAATAGAAGGAAAATGATCCTCTGTGTTAATGAAACATTTTTTACTAATCATGGCCAATTTAGCAATTTATATGAAGATACTCTCTTTCAAATGTAACTTTGGTATGAAGCTGTACTGTTCTTCAGTGGAGGGAGAGAATATCTCCCAGGCTGGCACAGGGAAAAGCAAGGTGTATATACAAGTTGAAAAGATGCAATGATTTTCTTTCTATAGTATGGATACCTTTTGGTGCTGGGGTTATAGTCTGAGAATTTTGCTTATTGCTTCACGCTGAAATGAAAGGTAGATTTCATAGATAGAACTCACTGGCTCTGCTGATGACATCTGAGCACATTGGTGCAGGAATTGTTACAGAGCTGATTGTTGCTAGAATCAATACTATTTATCATAGGGTTTAATTCCATAGAAATCGTTAACTAGGGTGCCAAGCAATTAGAGTGAAAAAGCAAAATATATAAAGAAGTCTCCAGAGCAAGACAGAGCTACTGTTTGTTTTGATTATTGATCCCTTTGAGCTCAACCTCCTTACCCAGCCTCCAATCAGTTAGTCATCTGAGCAGAGCCAAATGGAAATCCATTATGTTTATTTCTTTTGGTTTCAAGATGTAGACCAAGTCAACCAGATGGTCAAGTTTACTATTCTGTGGACACTCATGGATTGGAACCGGAAAACCATTAAAAAAAAATAAAGAAAGCAGTTCCTAGGCTAGCTCAAAGTCCTTCTCTGGGGATTCATGATCTCTTTGGTTCTGCCTCCCAGGCCTCTGAATCCAAAGCCTAAACTCTCCCCTGTGCTATACTGCTTCTACAGATGTTAATGACCAACGTGATTAAGTTTAATTTTTCTGAGCGCCAGACTTCAATAGTGAGATCCACATACCTGTGCTCTCTCCTTGTGCATGCCGATAGGCATCGAGAAAAACTGAAGGTGAACTCTTGATCTCCCCAGTCTCTGAACGTGATGGAAGTGCCACCACCACTCATATCCTTATAATATCCTCTACTTCCATCCCACGTATTCACTTCACCACCAAATAATCTTTGATTATTTTACTTTCTGAATGTATATCAAATCTGCCTGTGTTTTCCCGTGTTCAATACCATTATTTTATGTCAAGCCACCGCCATGTCTGGAATGAAATATTAATAACGACAAGGGTTGGTTGTTTCCTCCTGTTTTTCTTCTCCAATCTGGTCTCCACACTGTGGCCCAAGAGATCTTTTTAAAAATGGAATCTGCTCATGACACATCTAATTTGTAAGTCTTCAGATCTTTTCTGTTCTTAAATCTTCAACAAGGTCATGAATACTGTAACCTCTTTGTCCTTCCCCCACCTCGCCCACCCTGGCCACGTAGCACCTTCTTTCTCTGCTGCACAAAGTAGTTTCCCAAGTTAAGGCCTTCTCATTCTCTTCTTCTTGCCATATTATTCCCCAGTTCAAATCTGACCCACTCATATCTCCTCTCCTGGAAGCCTATAATTTCCCTCATATTATATGTGTCATGAGGACAGGAGTTTACATTTTGTTCATCTGTAGCCCTGGTACCCAGCCTAGTACCTGGTACAGGTGCTTAATGATTTGAGTAAAGGAGAGAGAAAGAAAAGAGAAGATGATAGAGATTTTTAGACCATTCGCTTCAAATTTAGGGAGCTTTTTATGAGGGACACGATTTGTTTCTCAAAGGACCAAATGGAGAAAAGCGATTAAATTTAAACTGGAGTAATTTACACATGAAGAATTTAGCCAACAGAGACAGGAGGAAGATCTGTCAAAGATTTGACTAAGACATTCCCCTGGATATGTGTATTAGTGCTGCTTTAGAACATCTTAAAACCCAATGATTATATAAAAACATATGGTGATGATAAATTCTTATGCATTCATTATTATGTCATATGGTTATGTATGAGACAACTTTCAAATTATTGTTGACATTTTCATCTCGTTGAATCGTTGAGATGGCCGTGTCCCAAATCTAAGAATCCTCATCCGGCTGTCAACACTCCAGCTCTCTAAAGGTACAGCGAATGCCCTAGAATTAGGTGCACTCCTGTTAATGGTGGAGTTTCCCTCTTAGATTCCTTTCTGATCTTTGACACAGTTGGATAAGTCTGGATGATTTGAGAGCCTCAAGAATTCACAGAAACTTGGAATAGTTTTTCCATGGTAAAAAGCCACCATTACTGGAATGAGCATAAACAAACTTGTCAACTCTTTTCTTTAAGCAAAAAGAATCCTTAGTTTGTCTCCCATTTCCCCTCCTCTCTCCTGAGAAGGTGGGGTCTGACTGGACAAAGGAGAAGTTCTGGTTCCTAATGTGTTTTGCTTTCTGCAACCAAAGGCGATGATCAATTGGAAAGGTTTGGGAGGTCCCCTACTAGGCCAGTTATTAACATCTGATTGCTAAGTTCATGGGTGGGTTGAAAGGAATAGTGTGGGTAGCGAAGGGGAGGATTTACTGGTTTCAATGAAGTGACTACCTATACAAAAGTGTTTTTGTATTTTGACAACGAGTATAGATAGTGTTACCAGCAAAATATCACTTCTGACCCAGGCTATCCCTAGTCATTATTTGATATAAAAAATTGTATTGTTAAAACTACTGATATATGTTTGGGAAATTTTAGCTAAAAAAACTTTTTTTTCCTAATGATAATATAGGATATTATGGATAATATCCTTCAGCTCAAGGGTTCTCAAAGCAGCACCTTGGAACTCTTGGAATGTGTTAGAAATGCAAATTTTCCTTTTCCAACTCTGACAAACTTGGGCAGCGCCCAGCAATTTGTGTTTTAACAGAGTGTCCTCTGGATGAGTTAAAACACCCTCCGGGTTTGAGAATCACTGTGTTAGGTCGTTAACACGGTGCACGCTGTCAGAATACGGTCGTCTCTGGCCATTTTAAGCAGCTTGGTTGAGGACCTATGTCAATGCGGACAGGTGTTTGTGAGATGCCCAGCTTCTGGACAATGAGAGCGCTCAGTCACTAGCTAAGAGACTTATTCTTGAGCATCTATCTCCCGGCAGGCAATTCAAATGCAGGTCTCCAGAAAATTACTATATGTCATAGACATTCATAGTACTGCCAGTTGTCAAAATCATAAAATTTAAACCTGTGAATGTCTGTGGTCTACCGTATTGACTGTAAAAGTGTTAAATTTAGAATGGTGAAAATGGATTTTTAAAGGTGTAATAATTAATGGGATCTGGGATTACATTCATATTGAATTTTTTAAAGTAGCTAAAATGGTACTGCTATATTTAAAGGCATTTTAGAAATCAGATGATTATTCTACCTGGGAAAGACATATCTATTAAAGAAAAAAACAAAAAACAGAAAAACCTCAGGGGCATTATATTGCCCTCAAAAAGTGCTTACTTGAAAAATTATACTTAGAGGGTAAAGATTAGATTCCAAATCCTTTTCAAAGAAATAAATATAGTTTTTCAGGTCACTTTTGAATTCATTGCGAGTTCAATCATCTCCCTATCCAGTAAGGGGTCCACGAGTCAAACATCACCACGTGCAGCAAAGAAACGTTCAGAGTATTCGGTGGTGATCCTTGCTCAAGCTCAAACTTTGTTTTGACATATTCTTATTACATATTCATTTCTCTTCTTGAAAGATATATTCTAATTATATTTCATCCGCTCTTTAGTTTGTGCATAGAAGTTACAGTTTAGCAATAGAGATAGAAAGTTCAGTGCTAGAGATCCAAACCTTTAATGGTTCACAAAAAACAAACATTGACAAAGTACTGGATAAATATTCTCATCTCAAGGTATTAATCGCAGGTCCAATTACACAATGGGTGTGAGAACTCTTGAGTATTTATTTAAAGAGCCTTTGTTCCTTTACGTGATTTTCTTTTCAATTATAACTATGTTCACCTCCACTGCTTTACGGTGAGGTGAATTTCTCTCTCCACGCTTCTGTCCACACAGTGCCTTCTGAAGGGGAACAGAGGGCACTGCCTTCTCCACTTGTGCACAGATTCCATCTTTGCTTGTAACTAAAGTCTCGATTCCAGTCCTGACTGTAGCCATTGCTGCATTCAGCCTAGGGCATTGGCTCTGTCTGTTGTCTGCCGGGAGCCTTACTATCTGTAGAAAATCACCCCTTCCTCCTTCCACGTGTTTTGCTAGTGCCATCACTCTAGGGCCTGGCCCACCCCTGTGGCTGTGTAGATTGGACAAGGGTGAAACATGGCCTGAGCTCCTGGCTCCCAGCCTTGGCCCCATGGGCCTGGAGGGGGGAGCAACCTTTGGATCCTATGCTTCCTTGTGATTATCTGCCCCATAGAAGGGGCCTTTCTTATTATTTCTACGGAGGAGCTGGCAGGGCCTTGCTCCCTATTAAAGCAACAAGACAAAAATGAAAATGTTAAGCCTTTAATCACTTTCTGTGATGGTAGCAGTAGGACTCTAAACCCAGAGAAGTAGCCCACTCCCCTGTCCCATTTCTTCCCATGGGGCTGCACATCCGTGTAGGGTTGGGCGGAGGTGTCCGCCCCGAGGAGGGATGGGTCCTGCCCTTTTCAAGGAGCCTGGACCCAAAGGCTCTGGCAGTTTTATGGACCCTGAAGTTGAGGGGAGTGGGAAAGGGAAGATCTAGGAGTAGAAAAGTGCTTGGTGCGGAGGCACAGGGATCTGACCCCTCCCTAAAAGGGGGCCTCGGCTGAGATACCTGAAGGAGATGTCTGCCGGAGACTTCAGGTAAAGAGACTGAGGAATGAGGGCTCTGGGGCTGGAAAGGTAAACGTGTGAAGAGCACGACCGGCCGGGGACCTGAGTCCTTGACTGCATCCCCTTTCAGAGACCGCACGGCAGTGGCTCTGCCTGCCAGTTAGAGCCTTTGGAATCTCCCATAGTCGGGTCTGAAAAATCACAGTCAGGATTTTAACTGGGCGCCAGACTCCTCACTAACTCTGTCCTCTTCTTGCCCCCTTCATACTCAGGCTTGTGTCCTGAAAGCTACAGTCTAATGGAAAACATCTTGAATTTTCGTGTTAGTTCATTTTAACCTCATTTTATGTGCTCTTTGGGGAATCCTATCATTCACTTGGGGAAAGTGGCATTTTTGTCATTTACCACCAAAACATCACCTCTTTTTTTGATCTTGGTGGTTAGTTACGCTCCTGGTCTCTGCCACTGATATTTTGTAAGAATAAACTCAGCATGAACCTCTTGGCTTGCAGTGTCCAACACAGGAACTTGCCCTTTCTCTTTCTTTCTGAGACATAGGCTCTCTCTCATCTCCTTAGCTGGAGGTAGGCTCCTCTATTATCAAGCTGGGCATGTATTATATGCTCCAAAAATATGTGTTGACTTAAATAAGATGACTCCTTTTATAAAAAAAAAAAAAAGAAGAAGAAGAAGCTGCCATTTCAGAGTGGAGTAAAGGAAAGCTCTCTGAAATACTAAGCTGTAAGTTAGGAATCCAGAGGAGAAACAAGAATGTCTTCAGGACCTTGAGAGCAGTGAAGCACCTTATGTTGCTGGCTCTAAGGAGACACAGACATAATTTGCATTGTCCAGTGGCCTTGCTTGCTTTTGTACATGAAGAGGGAAGTTACAGAAAGATAACTACCTCAACTAGGTAGTTGGATGTGAGGGGAGAGAAGGGTGGGGAAGGAGGCAAAGATGATGTAGGTTTTCAAGCCTCATCTTCACTCGAAGATGTTGATTCTGTTAGTGTGGAATTCTGACTCTGCTGCCAGTCATAGCTATGAATAACAGAGACCAAAAAGGAAACCAGCAAAGGAAGGAATTTGCTTGTACCCTGGAAATAGAGATTGGGCGACTGGCGTTCTGCATGCTAGATTTTAGGTAAGAGTGAGAAGCAGAGGAAGTATGCAGCATGCAGTTTGAGTTGTGTGTTCAAATTAAGAAGAAGGTTCAGAGATGCTGATTTGGATGATCATCCTTATAATGAGTATCATTAAATCAGTAAACACACAAGCATACACACTCACACACACATATGCATACATACACACGCAGACACAAACAGGATAACCACCACCACCAAAAAAAAAAAAAAAAAAAATTAAATCACTAGGGGGAAATATCCATATAATCCAATTCAACCTCCACATAAAAAGCAAAAGAATATATCATTTAATAGTAATGGAGAATATCATAGAGATGTTATTTCATAAGAATTCCACACTAATGCTTAATCTTCAGAGCAGTGCACTTAAAGACCATAAATATGCTTCTGTTTTTGGCTTTGAGTTATGTGAAAATTTGACTTGATATTACACCCTAAGGAGGAGTCAATTTCCAAGGAAGGACGATATAAATGAGAAAACATAATATCTAATTTGTAAGTCAACACAATCGGCCAGAGGCGGGTAAAGACAAGGGGTTATATTCTAGACTGACTGTGTTTCACTTTCTTGTATAAAGAATATTTTGCCTTGGCGAATGCTTGGAATTCGTTGATTTAAGACGGCAAAAATAGAATTGAAAAGAAAAGTACTCTGTCTCTTCGTAAAAGAAAACATCTTCCCTTGACCATTCTGTTACTTAAGGATAAACATATTCTTACGTATTTCTTTCAATAAAGTACTAAGTTTGTTGCATTGAAGGTGTTTTAACCTCTTAGCTCTGTGTTAAACTGATAGATTCAGCTTCTGTCAATCCAGGTCATTGTGTCCCTGGCAAGGGTTATCTCTAGGTACACACCAAAATTATGATGTTGTCTAACCACTGAATCATTGCATCCCTTGAGGTCAGGAGAACTTATCACCTATGTTAACTAAATGTTATCCCTGCCCTCCCTGAAATTATAAGCTTTGTCCACTCTGATTGTAGGAACAATTATTTTTCTCTCTTTGGAATTTGGGTTGCTCCCCATATAGTGCAGGTGTGATTTATTTGTGTTTGTGTTACATTGTGGTGTCTTGAGTTTATAACTCTCCTTGTTTATCTTTTGTTTCTCATCAACCTATGATTTAGAGTTTTCCTCAGAAAGGTCAAGTGAAATGTACAACCTAGAGAATTTCCTTGCTTTCTCTTGATGGACTCACTTGCCTGTCTTCCAGAGAAGGATGGCTAGATTGTACTTAGGATATGATCGCCTTTCTAGAAATGGAGGATGTAGCAAGACTACTGATAGAAAGCTCCATTTTTCATGTTCTCTATTTAACTTCTTCTCTAGCGTGTCCTATCAGGCACAAGATTTCCAGTTGCTCGTTAATGTCTGCTCTCAGGGTTGGCCCCTCTATCAGTATCATACCTAAAGTTCATTGAAGTCAAGATATAAACTCTTCAAAGTAAAAATGAAGAGTTTTGCCCCTCCCATGGGAATTTCAAGATTATTTCAAGATTATGTGCACCATAATTTTGACTTCACTGTAGTATCATAAAGTTATGTTTTGGGCACCGGAGAAGGACCACAAAACTGCCTGTGTAACAGTTGAAACTCTCTCTCCTTCCAACTCATCTTGCAAAAAAACAAAAAAACAAAAAGAAGGGGGAGGGGACATTAAAAGTTCTTTCTTTGATTTTCTCAAAGCACATCTCTTTCTGAGAAATGAATAATATTTCCAGCTATAGAGACTTAGACTGCCTGTTGCCAATTTTTGAATGGTCAGCTATAACAAAGATTCCATGTGCACAAAGCATCCTGTTTTTTGTAATTATTATAACATGGAGACAATTCAAGTATATTAGTACAGATGGATTTGTTTTTAGAATAAATAATACTTGACTACTTGAGGGAAAAAAGAAAGTTGAGATTTCTACTTCACAAAATCTAAATAAGTGCCAAATGGAAAAATGCTAAATCATAAAATATGTACTCTATTAAATATATATAGTATTTAATAATAAATGAAAAAGGAGAAAAATGTATGTAAACAGGTAAGAAATACATAGAAAGGGAGAGTGTTTCCTAAGTAGAAAGGCAAAGAAAGAAAACATAAAGGAAAAATTACATATATAAATAGATAAAATATAGATGTATCTGAATAAAGGTTAACATCTTCTATGTATGATAAATATTAGACAAAAATAGAAAAACTGTGGCACATGTATTATACAGTAAAGTTAATATCTGTAATGTATTAAGAATTCTTAGTAATAATAACAGGCTAAATGACTCTATTGAAAAATGAGCCAAAGATATGAATAGAAGATTTTCAGAGGACTAATAACTGTAAAAAGTAACAAGGCCAACTTCACTAGTGTTCTAAGAAATACAAACTAGAAGAGAAAACGGCAATTTTTTGCCTATCAAACTGGTAAGCCCTTTCTATCACCTGGTGTTTAACCAAAGAAAAAATTGATCCATTTTCACCCAGTTGGAAAAACTAGCTGGGTTTGGACTTCTAGAAAGATTACATGTTAGACTTTCTTCAACATGCTTCATTGCACAAGAGTTTGTAACAGCAGTCATGTGTATGTATATTTAAAATATATATATTTTTACAATTTTATTCCTTTTTTGAACCTGTATATTTTTAAACTTCATTGAGGTATTATTGGTAAACAGAAAGCTGTACATATTTCATGTATATAACTTGTTGAGTTTGGAGATATTTTTAATAAAAATTTCCAAGCATAAAAAATATATAGAAGAATATACCCATTAACTAGATTCAACATTTATCAAGATTCAAAAGTAATTTGGATCAAAAACATTTTTTTTTGTTGTTTTGTGACCTAATCTTGGATATGACACTGGCATATGGTACTTATCAAGAGACTCATAATGTGCAGAAATTCGACCTTGAACTTCAACCTCTAAGATGTTATTCTAAAACAATTATCTAGGATTTGAATATGGCTCAATTTTCAGATGTTAAGAATGATAGAAAATGGCTTACAAATTTACTTTTCCTAAATGAACCTTTATACTATTTATGAAATCGGGCAGAAAATAGTTACTCTGCTTAAACAATTTGGACTTAGTCCAAATCACTAGGCTCCATAAGCCCTCCTCTTTTCACAACTTCTAGAAACTAATGGGTCTTAACCTCATAGATAGGTCATGCACAGTGCTCAGTGACTCACTATGGACACTTGCACCTCATAGATAGGTCATGCACAGTGCTCAGTGACTCACTATGGACACTTGCACCCTTCTGAAAGCTCTCAGGTTGATACTGTGTTTACTCCTCTTTCCCAGATGAGGCTGTGTAAATGGCCTGGTGTTAACACATCAAGGTCATGTTAGCATCTGGGCATCCAGGATCCAGAGCTTCCTTGTTAAAACACTAGACAATTACCGCAATGCTAAAACAAGAAAACGGAACCGCTTTAAAAAAATGAGTTAGTAACAGATGAATCCAGAATGACGAGTCCTGAAAGCATGCCTGGTGTTTGTTTGGCTTTTTTGAAATAAAGGTATTCATTTTTCTTTTTAATTTGACTTTCGTATTGTTCTAGTAAAGCAAATGCCTTGGACATATTTGCAAAGAACCTGATGTGTAGAAAAGGTGATATTTTATTTTTCAAATTTATTTATTTGTTTATTTATTTATGGCTGCGTTGGGTCTTCGTTGCTGCGCGCGGGCTTTCTTTAGTTGCAGCGGGCGGGGCCTACTCTTTGTTGCCATGCGCTGGCCTCTCATTGCGGTGGCTTCTCTTGTTGCGGAGCACGGGCTCTAGGTGCGCGGCCTTCAGTAGTTGTGGCTTGCGGGCTCTAGAGCACAGCCTCAGTAGTTGTGGCACATGGGCTTAGTTGCTCCGCGGCATGTGGGATCTTCCCGGACCAGGGCTCGAACCCATGTCCCCTGAATTGGCAGGTGGATTCTTAACCACTGTGCCACCAGGGAAGCCCAAGGTGATATATTAGCTCTTGGGTAGAACCACACTCTCCTACCAGACTTTTCCTTGTTGTTGTTTATATATTTTTATAATAAAATAAAATAACACTTACAAAAAAACCCCGCACAAAGCAAATGTATGCCCTAATACATTCTTTCATGGCAACTACCATCAGGTTAAGAAGCAGAACTTTGCCGCCTGCCCCAGTGCCTTTCATGGACTCCTCCTCAGTCACAACCCCTCGCTTCTCCTGTAAGTAGCCATTACCTTGACTTTATAGTAAACATTTTTAATGGTTTTTTATCACCCAAATGTGCAGCCGAGACACTTCAGTTTAGTCTTGCCTCTTTATTTTAGTCCTTGAAGTTTTTCTTAATCTATGGGTTCTCTCCCCATCTTTTTTTCCCTACAATTTGTCAGTGCAATATTATTTATAAAACCATCCTTTATAGGTGGTGACATGCTTTTCCTGCAAATAAATTCAGCCACTGAACATGAGTAGTTATTCTGTGTTCAAAGATGCTCAACCACCCTTTAAACCTCAACAGATGATTCTTCCAGGTCTCCCAATGTGAATATTTCTCAGTGTTTATTTTCATGCTACTTCGGGGAGGGAAATTGTCTAGAAGTTAAATTTAAACTTTGTTTTGTTTTAAGAAATAAAATTGATTGAATAGGTAAAGTGAGGCTTTCTTGGGTTTGCTAGTCTCAGGTAGCCAAAGCCCACTGAGATTAGCTAAAGGACAAAGAATATAGGTGACAATGACCCAAAAGTATTGCAGGGAATCAAAAGCTTGAACTGATAGGCTGTGAGAAATAGAGTGCTCTGGAACAGTGCGTCAAAAATTCATGTGCATGCAAATCATCTGACGATTTTCTGAAAATTCAGATCTTTGATTTACGGTGGAGTGAGAGGTAATGTACTTTTAATGACCTCTTAGGTGAGGTCAATATTGCTAAGTCCATGGAACACTCCAGTAGCAAGAGACCATGCACCAACTGTGGCCAGCGGGGTATTGTCATGGACTATGGAAACTTCCACTGTATTCATGTGTCAAAGTAGATGGAAATAAAGCACACATGCAAGTGAGTTGGCACGTGCATAAAAGAGCAGGTACCCAGTGCAGGACACCAAGGTAGAAGCCCCGAAGACATTTTGTTTCTGTTGAGCACAGGGAAATGGGCTACCAGACCTCTGGAGAAACCCCACCTGGCCTGGTTCCATGTAACGTCTTTCCAATATCCCTATACACCCCTTCGTCCCTAAATCTGCCCTGCCATTCTATGAAATGAAGTTCAGAATAGCCGTTAGACTCTGCCTTGAGGGAACTGATAAATCTATTCTATTGCTTCCCCTGTAAATGGAATGATCATTCCTTACATTTTGTGGATGAGGTAGAAAGTTAAAAGCATAGAGCATGCTGGGCTGTCCTGGGTTTATTATTTAATCTGAACTTGGTCTCCTAATTAAGCGTGTATTGTTAAATGAAGGAACACCCAGGCTTCAAAATTACCCAGCAGGTGTTTAAAAGACATCAGTAAGCATTTCTGGGCAATAGTCTAATTAGTATTCTAATACATTTTACAGTGCACAGTCATCATGTTTCTTCTTCATTAGTTGCTGATATATTGTATAATGCATCTTACTGAAATGTTTTGAACAAGTTTCAGAAAATATGAGTACACCCAAGGAAGAGGTGCTACAAATGTGTTTCTTTAAATATACAAATATTTTTTTAAAAAAACAGCTTGTAATCTAGGCTTAACATTTATTTGTATAGGAAAAAATAAACTTGTAAATATTTATATTTATGCAGTTCTATTGACTCTGTATTGCAGAACAGTACTTTATATAGTTAGAAAAATGAGCCATTGCCATTGTCTTTTTTGTCAAAAACTCCTTAGCCATCAAAGGTGGTGTTATCCTCTCTCCCCTCCCCAGTCCTACCACACACACAGTGCTGGGTAAAGATTCAGCCATAGGGCTTCCCTGGTGGCGCAGTGGTTGAGAATCTGCCTGCCAATGCAGGACACACGGGTTCGAGCCCTTGTCTGGGAGGATCCCACATGCCGCGGAGCAGCTGGGCCCGTGAGCCACAATTACTGAGCCTGCGCGTCTGGAGCCTGTGCTCCGCAATAAGAGAGGCCGCGACAGGGAAAGGCCCGCGCACCGCGATGAAGAGCGGCCCCCACTTACCACAACTAGAGAAAGCCCTCGCATAGAAACGAAGACCCAACACAGCCAAAAAAATAAAGAATAAAGGCAAACACATTTAAAAAAAAAAAATTCAGCCATAATAAGATATCCTCTAGCACATGAATTCTTTTTTTTAATCGAGATATCATTTATACATAACATTGTGTAAATTTAAGGTATACAATGTAATGATTTGATACACATATATTGCAAAATGATTACCACAGAAAGCTTAGTTAACACCTCCATCACCTCAAGTGATTAGCACATATGTATATCTTTTGTGTGTGTGTGTGTGTGTGTGGGGAGAACATTCAAGGTTTAATCTTTTAGCAGTTTTCAAGTGTTTAGTACAGTATTGTTGACTCTTGTCACCATGCTGTTTCTTAGATCCCTAGAACTTGCTGCTCTTATGACTGGAAGTTTGTTCTCTTTGACAAACATCTCCCCATTTCATCCCCCCTCCTCCCCGCACAGTCCCTGGCAACTTCCATTCTACTGTTTCTATGAGTTTGTTTTGTTTAGATTCCCACATATAAGTGAAATCATAGAATATTTGTCTTTCTTTGACTTATTTCACTTAGCATAATGGCTTCAAGGCCCCTATATGTTGGCACAAATAACAAGATTTCATTCTTTATTTATGGCTCAATAATATTCCATTGTCTGTATATACTCTGTTTTCTTTATCCATTCATCCATCACTGGACACTTAGGTTGCTTCCATGTCTTGCCTGTTGTGAATAATGCTGTAGTGAACATGGGGACTAGCAAACACATGTATTTTTAATGGATATGCAGGGTATATTGCACTCAGAAAGACAATTTCTCCTTAAGGGGAAATTCAATTTTAGTTTAAATCAATTAAATTAGTCAATTTTCAATAAATTTAAATGTAATATAATTTTTCTCCTGGAGTGAAGGGAGGAGTTCATAGTGAAAAAAATTTTTAGAAACACTGCTGTAGCATATATAGGTTTAAAGAACTGAATTTGCAAATTCAAATTTCAAATTAAAAATTCAGGAAATATGTCTTAGGTATCCGTCAAGTTTGGGGCACTGTATTGAGTATGTGGGGAAGTCTTAAAGAGAATAGACTTGTCCCTTTAGATTACTTAGGATGTTTTGATTTTCCTTATATAACTTCAATAAAAAATTGGTTAGAAATAAGCACATTTATTACCACATTTACTTGCAGAAGCCCAGTGATGTGGCAGCTCCAGGTGAGGCAATGTCAGTAGATCCATAGAATCATCAAGGACCTAGGTTGTTCCATCTCTCTCTTCTTTCATGATGGCTCATTATTCTAATTCTGTAAATTCTGTTCTGTGATACAGATTAAATCAGTGGTAAAAACATGAATAGTCACCAGTTTACTTATCATAGTCAAATAAAGTTTGTGAGTTTTGGCTTTCGTTGATTGATCGCATATTTGCTGCTGCTGCCCAGGTATTGTAGTGAAGGCAGGAAACCTGGACCTTTCCTAGTGTCTCTTTCTTTTTTTAATATTTTTAAGAATTTATTTATTTATTTTCGGCTGCGTTGGGTCTTCGTTGCTGCACGCAGGCTATCTCTAGTTGCGGTGAGCGGGGGCCACTCTTCGTTGCAGTGCGTGGGCGTCTCATTGCGGTGGCTTCTCTAGTTGAGGAACACGGGCTCTAGGTGTGTGGTCTTCAGTAGTTGTAGCATGTGGGCTTAGTAGTTGTGGCTTAGCGGGCTCTAGAGCACAGTAGTTGTGGCGCACAGGCTTAGTTGCTCTGCGGCATGTGGGATATTCCCGGATCAGGGCTCGAACCCGTGTCCCCTGCATTGGCAAGCGGATTCTTAACCACTGCGCCACCAGGGAAGCCCCGCCTAGTGTCTCTTTCTTACCAGCAAAAAAACCTTTCCCCAAGCCCCAACGGCCCTCCCCTCATGTTACCTCAATCAGGAATGGGATCACAAATCTTCCTCTACACCAGTCATTAGCAAAGAGAATGAAGTTTCCAAAACTGAATTAAACAAATCATCTCAGGTATGCTCTCTCTTTTTAATAGCTTTTAATTTTGTGGTTATAAACCTAGTGAGTTGAATTGACAGGTTTACATATAAAAAAAATTACTTAAGTAACATATTTGAGAATTGGCCAGAAAAATTCTGCAATATGTGGTTTATATTTATCATCCAAAAAAATAATGATCAATAAAAACAGCAAATGTCTTAGATGACTCATAGGGAAGATGTATGAAAAGAAAGAGATTATAAGTAATAAGAATAAAAAGCACCTGAATCCTATATATATATATATATATTTATATATATATATATTTTTTTTTTTTTAGTTTTCCCAATTCATTAAAGGAAGTACTCAAATAAATGCTCAAACTCATAGTGTTAAGAATTTGATATATTATTTTTTTTAAAGTATTTTATTCCAAAATTTTACTTAGCTAATTTTTTTTAATTTACAATAATATTTTGACAAAAAGGTAAAATCAAGTGAAACAAAAGTATGAACAGAGCCCATTTAGAGAAAAAAGGAAATTAATTTTACTGGAAACCTGGGATTATTTTTCAGGAGCTGACATTTTATTTTTAAACTTCCTTGCAACTGATTTTAGCCATGTCTCATAATGGTACCATAGATGTTCCTGTGAGGGAAAAATCCCACAAATTAGTGGATTTTCAAATTGGAAATAGTAGAAATTCCAAAATTGTTGGGATTTTGAGGATGGCCAAAAGTTTGTTTTTTTAAAATAGTTTTTAATGTATTATAACACACACAAAGTACACAGATGATCACCTACCGTTCAATCAGTTCAATTCATTTGCCACAAAATGAGCCCACCCATATACTAAGCACCTAGAATCTCATCAGCTCCTAGTGACCTTGCTGCCAGAATAGTTTCACTAGTTTCCATCAACTTCCTGATGTGTAACCTTCGCCTTTATCACCTTTTCAAAATGCACGACTCAGTTTTAATTCAGTAAAACTAAATGAGAATAATTAATCCAACAAAAAATAGTACACAGTAAATTCTGAAGAAGAACTGTAAAAACCTCTGCCTGAAATGATTTTCACATTGTAGCTGTGAAGACATATACCCAACACATACCTAAAACCTAAATTGTCCAATAATAAACTTTTTTTTAACCTCAGCAAACCTGCCTTCTCTCTTGAATTTTTCAACTCTACCTCTTTACTTCCTAAGATAGATACTTTGGTATCAGTTTATTGTCCTATCACTCCTTTAAACTTTACACTTAAAGAGCCACCAGTTTCTTTCAGGAAATTTCTTTCAAGTCTGCCCACTGTTCTCTGTACCTAGTATCACTGCCTTCGTTCAAGGCTTTTTTCCACCTTACACAGATTTACATAAGTTCATTGTCTTTTATTCTTACCGTGGCTTTGTCCCTACTTCAGTGCATTTTCCATAATACTGTTAAGAGTAGTATTACATTATTAGAAGAATCTCAGGGTGCTTATGTGGTACACAGGCTATGTTGGAGAGGCCCAGGCTGGAGACATAGTGGATGATGGCATTGTATGTTTTTGTTCATCATGATGCCTGAAGCTGCTGGGACCTCATTTCACTCAGTATATCACACATTTCCTTATTATTGGCTGACAGGGTTTTCCAGGCACTGCAACACACGCCCTGCCTGCCACTGCCTCCCAAACCTTCTCGTCTTCTACTGCTCTCCTCCTCACTGTCTCCATCGACGATGGGTTTCTTGTGAGTCTTTTTCAAACCAGTTATACTTTTGCTATTGTTATTCACATCCCCTCTGATATTGACATGGCTCACTTCTTCATTATTTTCCACTGTCTGCTGAAATGTTACCTCGAGAAAAAGGCCTCAAATGATCCTATATCAAATAGGTCTTAGGTCCCCTCCACTCCTTACTCTGCATTCACTTGTTATTCTTAGCTGTTATAAGCGAGTGCCTGGTATATTCTGTCCACTGTTTATTTTCTCCTTCTTCCCATTAAAATAGAGGTTCAATGAGGGCAGAGCTTTGTTGTATTGTGTACATTGTTGTGTTTATAGCGCTTGTAAAAGGTCTGGTCGCATAGTAGTTGTTCAGTACATATTTATTGAGGTGAATGAATCAGTGAATTTATTGGGTCCTGATGGTGACGATGAGATTACAGATGCTCATCACAATGTTGATTACAGGTTGGTGAGGAGACGAAAGGCAGAATAAATGAGCAAAATCCTCATATTTTAACTAGAGATTTAATAGTGTCTCACATCAATAAATCTAGGAAAGTCAATGTAAGTGTACTATTTGGGATTTGGAAGCAATCATTAAAAGACCTAATATCAAATGTTTAAAAGTAGTTGATTCTGTGAAGTTGGGGGAGAGGATGGGGAATGCAGTAGAGCTGGACACAGCTGCTTCACTTTTAATGCTTTGATTTCTTAATATGTGAGTTGTTTTGACATGATTTTTAGTTTAAGAATGTTCTCCAGGATTCATAGATGTACCTTTTCTCTTCCTACCGCCATGACCCACTTGCAAACATAGTATATAAGAAAAAGGGGAAGGCAAAGACATTACTTGAAATATCTAAAAGATTCCGTATTACAAAGGGAGACAATAAAATCCTTAAAGGAAAAAAGGGAAATTTCGATGTAACTGAGTATTTGTCATGTTAACAGATACACTGGAAGAGAGAATAAATGAACACAGAAATTCAGACTAAATTGGTAAAGCAGTTTTGAATTATCTACTGTAAGACTTTGGAATTGAAGTTGAGTGCCTGGCATAGATCCAGCTAATTCAGTTTTTGAATCTCTTCCTTTGTAAGTCTCCACAGTGTCTATAAAGCAATTTACAAAGATAGATTTTAAATAAACCCAATTATTTAAGATTATATTCCCCAGACCTAATCTTGTCAATGTACGTTAACAATTCAGAAACCTGTAGCTCTGGTGGAAACAAAAGTTACATAGAAATAGAAACCGAGGTTCATGAAATCAGAAACTTGAAGACAGGGTCTAGTCTGAGTACCAATGGTGCAGAAGATAATAAAGCAATTTAGCAGATGAGGCATGACAATTTGTTTCATGAAATTGTTTGGAATGGATCTCTGGGTGTGACAACTTGTTAAAAATAGGCTGGGGAACAATAGAGCTAATCTTTGTTCTTGAGGCCTGCCACTCCAAGAAGCCAAGGTTGATAAGTAAAAGCATGACACCACATAGAAATGTCACTCAGAGAACACTAGAACTGAAATAGCCATTTATTTTGACATGTGTTGGATGCTAAAGAGTAACACTTGTTTGTTCGGTGTGCAACACATTATTGAGTGATGTCAAACACTGTAATATCAGAGTTGAATGCTAGCAAACCTCTTGACAGATTTTTGATGATCAGGGAAGGAATTCAAGTACATTGATGGTGTGTAGCACATCTTTTAAGAAAAGAGCCATGTTGACTTTGAAAGTATAATAATCTTGTGCGGCGGGCAGTAGGAAAACAGTGCAGAATAATGAATGTGGCATATAGAGAATTAGTTCCCATAATAAACATATTCGCGAGGAAGGTTTAGCTTGTTGGACATGCAAAACTACGCCTTCCTACGCTCCCTCTCTCTCAAAATGACAGGAGTGTCACAACATTCTTAATGGGAACATTGTGGCATATAGACAGAGTAAACTAAAAAGGAAAGGCAGTCTCACGTAGTTGATAATAGTTTAATGCGTGGACATTACATTTGAGTTGACATTTTGGTCATCCTATATGCAATTAGTTGTGCATGGGTTTCAATTTGTGCTTATCTGGAATGTTCTTGGCTATGTAAAGTAAGCTGATTGACCTATTTATCAACTAAGTGTAGGAAAGCTATCGTGCTTTATGACCTCTGAAGTTATGTCCATCCATGTTAATGAACCATGAAGGAGGGTTTAAAAACCCATTAAAATAGCAGCACATTGCATACCTGATTGTTCCTGAATGACATAGGCCTATCCTGTAATAAATGACTGAGACCCCAAATATAGCAAATTCCTTTAGAGTACGCAGGCCAAAATAGCTTGAAGATATACTTTAGATCTCGTAAACAACCAAGTGAATATCCGAAGCTCATTATTTTATGACTTACTCTTACCAGATATTTAGAACTGCACGTTTTCAGAGCTGTAGATCACGTGATTCAAGCCCCTTCATTTTACAAACTGAAAAATCAGTTGAGTGTGATGAACTTCCAAAAGGTGGGGCAGACTTAGAGGTGGGAGTGAATGGTACATGATGTCGTGCTGCTTCTGTTTTCCTTACTCATCTTGTCTTAGGCATCAGGTGAAGCTGGGGACTTCAGGACTCTTAGCCCTTTGGACTGCACACTGCACTTTCCCTCTACCATTATGTATTCTACCTTCAGGATCTTTGATGAAACCTGAAGGTGCAGAGAGTGTAGTGTTGAAGGAAGGTTTGTATCAAGCTCCTAGACAGAGTGTCCCCTAACTTTTATGAGGATTGTACTGGGGTATGAATAACCTGTGACTCTGCTGCCCACATGGGAAAACTCACCTGCTGTGTTCATTGCCTCTTTCAGCCCAGTAGACACCTTTTTTTTTTTCTCATTAATACAAAAGAGGCATGCTTTCACATTGCAAGATCCAGAAAAGCATAAAAACAAGAATGTCATTTTCCTCTTATAGAAAAAACTTAAAGTAAGATCCCAGACCTTGACTTCCCAAATCCCAATCCCTAGGGTTGGCACTAAAATTCAGGTGACTAATCTGGGACCTGGTCCCCTCGGTCACCATTTATTGAACCAGGATTGATAATGTGTCCCATGGTAGATGAATGAGATACTCCTATTATGTTTGAATTCACAGATACTAGTCAGCCTTCCCCAGTTGCTTGAAGTGAGAATATGTGAACTTGGTTACAGTGGGGTGTTCAGCTTCTGCCGTGTGTACACAGAAGCAAAGCCATTCTAGAGAGGAGAAGGAAACAGGTGTTCAGACAGAAAGTCTTGAGGAAAAAGAGATTCCAAGCACGTTACTGCCTTGTTTCCCAAGAGCTCTCAGGTCCCCACTTCCCATCTCTCCTGAAGCCCAGTTGTACTTCTACCCCTGACTGCATTTAGACACCCCTGGATCCTTTTGATAAATACACCTTTTATGCTTAAGCTAGATCCAGTAGGTTTCTCCTCCTTGCAAACACAACAGCCTTTACAAAGAAATTCCCAGAATCCTTTTCATTCCACGATAACCAAAAATTTTTCTGTGTGTATATTAAAATAGAACTCTATAGAGTTATATTTTATATAATGTTTAGTGTCCTGCTTTATGTACTGTAGACCTTTTTCATGTTGTTCTATGAGAACAGTTTTAATGGCTTCAAAGCATTCCATTGTGTAACTAAGCAATAACTGATTTACCCAGTTCTCTTTTGGACATTTATTTGCATTCCAAGTTTTTACTTTTCAAAACTACATTGAAGTGTAACAAGTTGATCACATTCAACCACTTAGGAAATATTTTTAGAATTAACCTTGCCGTTTCAAACAGCACACGAACTTTTAAACCTTTACAACATGCTGTCACGTGCTTTATAAACATTGTACACTCCCAGCAGCAGTGTTGTTTTTTGTTGGGGAGGGGAGCTGACATGAGAGAGGTCAGTAATAAATTGAGCTCTAAATATGGAAAGGAGATTCAGTATGAGCTTACAGATTAAAAAAATAAACTCAGTATGAAAATTGTAATAATATGAATATAATCAAAAGATATCTATAGGTAGGACAAGGGCTGGCAGTAGAAAACAAGACGTTGGTTTAACTCAGGTTCAGATTTGAATCCCAGCTCGTCAAGTTAATGCTATACCCCTGCCTCTCGAATTGAAAGTAGGGATAATTGTGCCTACCTGAAAAAGTCATTATGGAGATTTAATGAGAAAATTTTGCTATCTACCTAGTATAGAGACTGGCCCATTGTCAAAGTTCAATTTTAGAAGAATCTACTTTTGCACATATTATCGATAGATATTTTATTTAGGTATTTAAATCTTCTTTAATAATTCCTGTGTTTTAAAAAAAAATAACTGTGCTTTAGAACTCAACCGATTACTTAAATTCTAGTTTAATTTCATCATTCCTACTTTTAATTAAACATAAAAATTTTGCTAAGGATAAGGAGTTAAGTGGCTTAATAGGGACCATTTCCAGAGAATCACCAAGATCTTAATGGAAGTGGAGGCCTTCAGTTAGCTGGTTAGCGTTTGGCCTCTTTTTTTTTTCTTTTCTTAAATGAGACATTTTATTACCAGGTGTTGCCTTTTTTTTGATGTTTTCCTCTTTTGCAGTGGAGGTTTGCAAAGCATCCAAAGCCTTGAGTGAGCGATATCATATAATTAACGAAATGAAAGTTAAAAGTCAGTAATAAGTATCGCTTTCCAAGTTCAGCAGAGGTTGCTATGGGTGTTCCCCACGTCAGAGCCACAGCAGGAGAATGAGGTCCCTGTGCTTGAGACGTAGACGAGCTGAGATGAAATGCAACCAATTTCCAGTGATTTTGCTCTGATTATAAATTATTGAGAATCGTCTGCCTCTCTTTCTCCTTTTTTAATCCCGTGGATTTTTATAGCTTTAATTGAATGAATACTTCCATGAGGCCAATATAGCAACTACTCAAATCTGTCTGTTCCACAGACATCCCAGGCACTTCCATTTCAGAATTCTTGAGACAGCCGCTCCATTCGTACTTATCTGATGACGGGAGCTGAGCTGCCCTCCTGCCGTCCGCCCACCTCCCACTCGGTCCAGTGGGGTTTCTGTAGAGCTGGGCCCATCCTGAGAGTCTTGGGGGGACAGCACACCAAGATAAGGCAATCGGCTCTCCTCACGTCCCTGCCTAGAGCGATCATTTCTTCCTTGATCTTACGGGAAACTCGAGCCGACCGGGGCCATAGGGTTTGGTCTTCAGTGAAGACATTTTGTACATTTAATCTCTGAACAGGGTCAGGCATCATTTACTGAGCATTCACTCTATTAAAATTGTATTAGTTATGAAGCTTATGAGCAAGTATCTGGCTTGGTTTCGCTACATTGGTTACTTTATCACATAATAGTTTTTTGTCCATATGTGTATATTTTCCTCCAACTTTTTGCTCACTTTCAGTGTTGTTTTCAGTGGTAATAACTTATTACAGTAAACCTGAAAATACAACCTTTAGGGTGTAAATTTGGGGTGGCAAGACTGAAAGTATTCTTTAAAGTCTCAAAAAGATGTTGTTGGGTTATGTGTGCATACTTGGACAATTACCAAGGTTAAGAAAATGTGATACTCGGATTGGCTTAGGCTAAGCTCACATGATCCACTCTTGAGCTAAGTGAGAAAGAAGTTGGTAACTGAGAGAAAAATCTAGGTACTCTTACCAGAAGAAAATTGGATTAATGCTGGAAAGGAAAATTATATGCGCATTAGTTAGTGTTACCTGGAAACCCAGAATGGCCCTGATTCATCTTTTCTTTTTTAAGAAAGGAAGTTATTCTTCTTTTGATTATGAGAATTATCCTTTTTTCTTCCAATTGACTTGTGTGTGCGTATATGAGTGTGTATGTGTGTATATACATGCGCATGTGCTTATTAGCTAGTCTCTTTGTGTGGCTTGTAATCAAGAAAATCACATGAATTTGCTTTGTTTCTGGTGATTCTATTTATTCTTCAATTCTTCCTTATGATCAGCAACTCTTCTCCCAAATTTCAGCCAGAAACCAAAGGTGACAGAAAGATCTGATAATATACACAAGAACCTATCAGAATGACCTGGTTGTACTACATATGATTCTGATTTTTTTTTTTCAAAATTTCAGATTCATTGTTCAAAACACAAGGGCCTATCTAGCTTATCTCTAATGTCCTGTGTGTAACTTAAGAGTTTTTAATTTTAGAGCATCTGAAGCTTTTCCTTCAGGTCACTGTCAGGATATTATTCAGATCAACTGCAGCATATTTAAAACTTGGTATGAAATTGTTGATTTAAATCCTATTTCAAAAAAATAATAATAATTAAGGTGACACAGAATTCTCAGCTATAAAAAGAAAGGTTCTATCTTATGATTCCTAAAATTCTGTTTCAAACACTAACTTAAAAATGCATTCATCAGAAAATAACAAAACACCACCTAGTGTGAAACATAGCTATGGTTTGGGGCCAGTTATGCTCTATGAAGTTTTAGGTTTCACATCCTTCTCAGTGTGTGGCTATTTCTCCTGAGAATCACTTATCAGATACCTATTCAGCTTATTGTGAAATAGTAATTAATCAGGAATTTTCAACCCTAAATGACAAATTTAACTTTTTTTTTCTCATGATTTTGTGTAATACCCCTTTCCCTGAGTGGAGTTGTTTGACTTGAAAAACCAGTACCATTGGTATAATCCTTGGAATCTAATAAAGATTCCATGAGTGTACAGTTGTCATCCTTAGGCAGAAAGAGAACCAATTCAATTATGATGTTGGTTGAAAAATTGAAAGGCATTTTACCTGAGGGTGGAAAAATTGTAGTACATACTAAAATGGTTAGTACAAAATTCGTGCATCTAGGCTAACAAATGCTAATATGTTCTTTTGTTACCCTCTAATTTATATGATTCATGTAAGCCTCCAGCCAGCGAAACTTGTACTAAATTTCATGTGCGTTAAAAAATAGCAAAGCAAATGAATGGTGAAGTTATTAACATTCGTGTCTACTTGCATTATTAAGCCATACACATCAAATCTGGTAGTACAAGGAGGGAAATGTCATAATGAAGTACAACAGCATTTAATCAGAAGAATTTCTAAAGGTCGTCAAAGCATCCTATGATACCCATTCATGCGTAACTGCAATCTGAAACAAATATCCAATATAACATAATAAGTTTAATAACTGTACCATGGGCTGTTTTTGTTAATGAAGGGATTTACCATTCTAATGTTGGGAGATAAAATGGATTCTAGTCCCAAATCATATATGCTGCTCCCTAAATTAATTACAGATTAAGGAGGAGATAAGATTAGTCTGCTTATTTATCTTCTACCAGCGAGTAGATGACTGGCCAAGCCCGACATAAGAGCTATTTCATCATCTAGGGGAGCCACAGGCTACACAATTTGTGTCCAATAATTTATTAAAATTTTCTAACTTGTAATGGTATTTTATGTGCTTCAGGACAGCGATTCACATTTTCATACTAAACAGCTGCAAACATTTGACCCCTCTAAATATTTCACATGAACAGACTATGGAAGGACTAATAGGCTTTCTTGCTTTGTTATGAGGCTTTAGAGGGGGAAGAATAGCAAAGTCAATGCCCATATAACTGCTTGGCTCTAGATATAGTCATATATCTAACATTCAATATTTGGAGATTTTTCAGTGGCTTTAAAGGCAGTTATAGTTTGTTGTTGAAAAGACCAACAGGGGAACAGAACACAGTTTAAGATGGTTACGGTGGATTTGTGCCTGGAACCACCGTTTACTGCAACTGTCACTTTTTATTGCAACCCTTCACACTTGACCTTGACCCTGCAGTCACAGCCAGAGAAAGCCTCCTTCACTCCTTTATAGACTCATGCCTGGCTAGGCTATCTTTACTATTTCTGGAGAGACTTTGATGCCACACCTGATTAGTAAGTGGGCTCCAGAATTTTTTTGAAGACTTTGATTTGCTTCTCCTGTTTCCTGCTCACCCCCTGCTCCCATCCCAAAAACATTTGCCCTGTTTTACTGATAAGACTGTTAGGCTCATGTGTACTTACTACCCTCTTCCCAGATCCAAACCAGAAAGGTGAAATTCTTAGCTTATTTTACTTAAAGATTATAAAATGTCTACTTAAATAATCTTATGGTTGGAGGGCTAAATATATGAAGTTGGATATCCAAACCTGTGTTTTTGATGAAATAAGACAATGTTTAATTTTTGGTATTTCCTCCAGGCAGTGTATGTTTGTTGAATAGCTACTCTGTTCATTGGTCGATGCATTGTATCATTTGATTTAAAAATTTGTTTTCAAAGTATAATATAGAGAAAAGTATACATATCATAAATGAAGAACACAATGAGTTTTTTCAAAGTAAAAACATCCATGTAATCAACACCTATAGTTTTTTTTTTTTTTATCATCATGGAAGTTTGACTATAAGCTATGCATTAATAAAATCTCAGTATCTAAGCAACACCTATAGTTTTTTAAAAAGGACATTATCAGTGTACTTAAAAGCCCTGAACAGCTCAGCTTGGTTTGCCTCTTTTTCTACTTTATACACTTGGATTCATATAGTACATACTCTTTTGTGTCTGATTTATTTTACCAACTTTGTATGGGAGATTCATCCATATTGTGTGTGGTTGTAACTAGTTATTCTCCTTGCTGTATAACCTTCCGTTATGTGAGTCTACCACAGATTATAAATCCATTTCAGTACTAAAAGGTGTTTTGCTATTTTCCAGTATGACAGTATTGTGAATGATGCTGCCATGGGCCTTGGTTAAACATATTAAGACATGGATATAATGGATATAATCCTAAAAGTGGGATTACCGGGTCATGGGATATGTAGTAGATAAAAAAGCAGAGATAATTTTAACAGGAGCATCTGGGCTAAGTTCCCTTAATGGTAATGTGATATGTGAACTCAAATAAGATGGCAACTGGGAAAATATCAAAGTAGATGTTAGTTACATTATTATTTTAATTTTGGGGAAACAGTATGAGATTCTGGTGAAAACTAGGTCTAGAATAACACTGACTGGGTTCAAATTTTGGCCCTGTGAGTTTCGGAAAGTTATTGATTGCTCTGTGCTTCATTTTCCTTATTTACAAAATGGAGGCAATTAGAGTTTACCTCATAAGCATACTGTAGGTTTAAACAAGATAATGCATGTAAAGTGCTTAGAAGAATTCTCAGGTTGGAGTAAGTGCTCAAATGTTGGCCGTTATTCTTATTATAAATGCAGATTTCAAGAGATTATTTCTTAGAATTGTAGAGTCAAACAAAACAAAACAAACAAAAAGGAATTTATTTATAACAGTATAACTCATACTTATGGTGTGATATAATCTAATTACCAGATTCTTTGAGAAATGCTAGAATTATAAGTGAGTTAATCAGATTTTGTACGTCTTTTGTCTCTAGATTAAATCTCCTAAATATGCCCTATATATGTGACCTCATCTAAGCATTGCAGAAATCCCCTCCTCAGTGAAGGGTCTGTTAAACCCCAAGCCCCCAACTCCACTTCCTCTTCTCCTCCCTATGTAATCTCTAACTTGTATTCAGTCCGTTGTTATTCTTAACTCACTTTATTGTTTTTATTTATAGTTGTATTTGCTTCCTGTTTTCAGCTATGATCATGCAGAGTGCAGAATCCATGTGTTCAAAATAGAATTGATATTTAATAAGTTTGAAATGAATTAAAGAGATAACAGAACTTTTCAATATCCAGTAGCATGATCTTTCTCTACATTATGTTACTGATGGAATTCTTGACTCTAATAGTGCCATTAAGTCATCACCATTAAGGAACTTAAGTTTGTTTTCCAAAATTTTTACATATATTTTTCAATAAAAATTATATATTTAGTGGTTGATTATAGTTGAAATAATGCTATGTAGTTCAGCTATTTCAGCAATATATATTACTTAAATAGAGTTGTATAGATTGATTGTAGAAATAACTTGTAATTATGAAGTGAAATATGTGTTCCAACATGGAAACAGTTGTCTTAAAGTTGAATATCTAATATGTAATTTATTTATAACCAAGTTCTGATTGACTGTATGTGACAGAAAATAATCTTAAATTGAATGGAATTTGGAGACTAAACTTATACGCTTTAGCACTTTTGTTTGTTGGTTGGTTTTGCTTTTTATACCACTTTACTTCAACCTGAGCACCTTAATATAAAACTAGACACTGGTGAACTGTTTTCCTTACTAATTCTGAATTACTACAAATGTACAAGTTCTGCTACCAGTTCAACACTTAAATTGATTAAATCATCTCCGACACATGGTAAATTTCATAAAATGAAAATACCTAAAACAGGGCGGAGTCAAGATGGCGGTGTGGGAAGACACAAAGTTAGAGTCTCCACGCAACTAGAGAGCCTGCGGGCCACTGGTGGGGGACTCTGATGCCCAAGAAGACAGGAGGAACCCCAAAGTGAGCCAATAGGACATAGGGGGACTGAGGGGGGAGGAAAGTGAAGGCCAGACAGGCTCAGCACCCCTGAGGCTGGGGAGATCAGGAGAGGCAGGCAGGAGGGACTCTCTGGGAAGAGTGGGAGAGGAGTGGAGGGCATCACCTGGCCCACTCGGGCTGGGGAAGCTGCTGAGCTCCCAGGCCAGTCCCCTGCCCTCCAAATCCCCCTCCAGGCCACGTGGGTCCTTGGGGCCATAGAAGGGGAGGCCGGGGAGATCAGGAGAGGCAGGTGGGAGGAGCTGGAGAGGAGCGGAGGGTGTATGCCCTGCCCACTCAAGCCCAGGAAGCCTGCTGGGCTCCCAGGTGAGTCCCCCGCCCTCTGAGACCAGAAGTGGGGGCACGCCTGGGCCCCATCTGTTCCTTGAGCCTCAGCCCCACCCACCACAGCCCCCAGGGCCTTTTCCAGCCCTGTGGGTCCTGAGCATTGGCCCCACCCACCACCCAAACCTCACCCTTGCTTAGGCCCCACCCTTCACAGCCAAGGCCTTCCCTCCCTCCTTTGTTTTTTTTTACTTTTCCCTCCTCCTCTTTTTCACTACTGTGGTACTGATGGACCTTCCAGTTGTTGATTCATCTATATTTTTATTTTTATATTTTGTCTAACATATCTGTTATTTTCCTAGTCTAGTTTTATTTTTTACTTGTTATTGTTGTTATTGTTTTTTTTTTTTTTTTTTGGCCACCCCACGTGGCTTGTGGGATCTTGGTTCATGAGCCCGGGGTCGGGCCAAAGCTCCTGCAGTGGGAGCTCTGAGTCTGAACCACTGGACTAACAGAGAACCTCAGACCCCAGGGAATATTCATCGGAGTGAGGTCTCATGGAGTTCCTCATCTCAGCACCAAGACCCAGCTCTACCCAATAGCCTACAAACTCCAGTGTTGGAAGCCTCAGGCCAAACAACCAGTAAGACAGGAACACAATCCCACTCATAAAAAAAAAAAAAGAGAGACAGCAAAAAAATATGTCACAGATGAAGGAGCAAGGTAAAAATCTACAAGACCAAATAACTGAAGAGGAAATACGCAATCTACCTGAAAAAGAATTCAGAGTAATGATAGTAAACATGATCCAGAATCTTGCAAATAGAACGGAAACAAAGATTAAGAAAATACAAGAAATGTTTAACAAAGACCTAGAAGAACTAAAGAACAAACAAACAGAGATGAGCAACACAATAACTGAAATGAAAAATACACCAGAAGGAATCAATAACAGAAAAACTGAGGCAGAATAGCAAAGTGAGCTGGAAGACAAAATGGTGGAATTAACTGCTGAGGAGCAGAATGAAAAAAAAGAATGAAAAGACTTGAAGACAATCTCAGAGACCTCTGGGACAATACTAAATGCACCAACATTCGTATTATAGGGGTCCCAGAAGAAGAAGAGAAACAGAAAGGGTCTGAGAAAATATTTGAAGAGATTATAGTCAAAAACTTCCCTAACATGGGAAAGGAAATCATCACCCAAGTCCAGGAAGCACTGAGACTCCCATACAGGATAAACCCTAGGAAAAGCACACCAAGACATATTAATCAAACTAACAAAAATTAAATTCAAAGAAAAAATATTAAAATCAGCAAGGGAAAAAAAAATAACACACAAAGGAATCCCCATAAAGTTATCAGCTGATTTTTCAGTGGAAACTCTGCAGGCCAGAAGGGAGTGGCAGGATACACTTAAAGTGATGAAAGAGAAAAACCTACAACCAAGATTACTCAACCCAACAAGGATCTCATTCAGATTCGATGGAGAAGTCAAAAACGTTTCAGACAAGCAAAAGCGAAGAGAATTCAGCACCACCAAACCAGCTTCACAACAAATGCTAAAGAAACTTCTATAAGTGGGAAACACAAGAGAAGAAAAAGACCCACAAAACAAACACAAAGCAATTAAGAAAATGGTAATAGGAACATACATATCAATAATAACCTTGAATGTAAATGGATTAAATGCCCCAACCAAAAAACACAGACTGGCTGAATGGATACAGAAACAAGACCTATATATATGCTGTCTACAAGAGACCCACTTCAGACCTAGGGACACGTATGGACTGAAAGTGAAGGGATGGAAAAAGATATGCCATGCAAATGGAAATCGAAAGAAAGCTGGAGTAGCAATACTCATATCAGATAAAATAGACTTTAAAATAAAGACTGTTACAAGAGATAAGGAGGGACAGTACATAATGATCAAAGGATCAATCCAAGAAGAAGATATAACAATTATAAATGTTTATGCATCCGTAATAGAAGCACCTCAATACATAAGGCAAATGCTAACAACCATGAAAGGAGAAATCGACAGTAACACAATAATAATAGGGGACTTTAACACCCCACTTACACCAATGGACAGGTCATCCAAACAAAAAATAAATAAGGAAACACAAGCTTTCAATGACACAATAGATCAGATAGATTTAGTTAATATTTATAGAACATTCCACCCAACAGTGGCAGAATACACTTTCGTCTCAAGTGCACATGGAACATTTTCCAGGATAGATCATATATTGGGTCACGAATCAAGCCTGGGAAAATTTAAGAAAATTGAAATGATATCAAGAATCTTTTCTGACCACGACGCCATGAGATTGGAAATAAATTAAAGGAAAAAAACTGTAAAAAAACACAAATACATGGAGGCTAAACAGCGCACTACTAAATAACCAAGAGATCACTGAAGAAATCAAAGAAGAAACAAAAAAATACGTAGAAAATAATGACAATGAAAACACGACAACCCAAAACCTATGGGATGCAGCAAAAGCAGTTCTGAGAGGGAAGTTTATAGCAAATCAATCTCACCTCAAGAAACAAGAAAAATCTCAAATAAACAATCTAACCCTACACTTAAAACAACTAGAGAAAGAAGAACAAAGGAAACCCAAAGTCAGTAGAAGGAAAGAAATCAAAAAGATCAGAGCAGAAATAAATGAAATAGAAATGAAGAAAACAATAACAAAGATCAATAAAACTAAAAGCTGGTTCTTGAGAAGGTAAACAAAATTGATAAACCATTAGCCAGACTCATCAAGAAAAAAAGGGAGAGGACGCACATCATTAAAATTAGAAATGAAAAAGGAGAAATCACAACTGACACTGCAGAAATACAAAAGATTATAAGACACTACTACAAACAACTATATGCCAATAAAATGGACAACCACGAAGAAATGGACAAATTCTTGGAAAGGTACTGTTTTTCAAGACTGAACCAGGAAGAATTAGAAAATATAAACAGACCTATCACAAGTAATGAAAGTGAAACTGTAATTAAAAATCTTCCTACAAACAAAAGTCCAGGACCAGATGGCTTCACAGGTGAATTCTATCAAACATTTAGAGAAGAGCTAACACCGATCCTTCTCAAACTCTTCCAAAAAGTTGCAGAGGGAGAAACACTCCCAAATTCATTCTATGAAGCCACCATCACCCTGATACCAAAACCAGAAAAAGATATCACAGAAAAGGAAAATTATAGACCAATATCACTGATGAACATAGATGCAAAAATCCTGAACAAAATACTAGCAAACAGAATCCAACAGCACATTAAAAGGTTCATACACCATGATCAAGTGGGATTTATCCCAGGGATGGAAGGATACTTCAATATATACAAATCAATCAATGTGATACACCACATTAACAAATTAAGGAATAAAAACCATATGATCATCTCAATAGAGGCAGAAAAATCTTTTGACAAAATTCAACACCGATTTATGACAAAAACTCTCCAGAAAATGGGCATAGAGGGAAACTACCTCAACATAATAAATCCATATATGACAAACCCACAGCAAGCATCATACTCAATGGTGAAAAACTGAAAGCATTTCCACTATGAGTAGGAACAAGACAAGGATGTCCACTCTGGCCACTCTTATTCAACATAGTTTTAGAAGTCCTAGCCATGGCAATCAGAGAAGAAAAAGAAATAAAAGGAATACAAATTGGAAAAGAAGTAAAACTGTCACTGTTTGCAGATGACATGATACTATACATAGAAAATCCTAATGATGCCACTAGAAAACTACTAGAGCTAATCATTGAATTTGGTAAGGTTGCAGGATACAAAATTAATGCACAGAAATCTCTCTCATTCTTTTTTTTTTTTTTTTTTTTTTTTATTTTATTTTATTTAGTTATTTATTTTTGGCTGTGTTGGGTCTTCGTTTCTGTGCGAGGGCTTCCTCTAGTTGCGGCAAGCGGGGGCCACTCTTCATCGCGGTGCGCGGGCCTCTCACCATCGCGGCCTCTCTTGTTGCGGAGAACAGGCTCCAGACGCGCAGGCTCAGTAGTTGTGGCTCACGGGCCTAGTTGCTCCGCGGCATGTGGGATCTTCCCAGACCAGGACTCGAACCCGTGTCCCCTGCATTGGCAGGCAGACTCTCAACCACTGCGCCACCAGGGAAGCCCCTCTCTCATTCTTATACACCAACAACAAAAAATTAGAAAGAGAAATTAAGAAAACACTCCCATTCACCACTGCAACAAAATGAATAAAATAAAATACCAAGGAATAAACCTACTTAAGGAGACAAAAGACTTGTACTCAGAAAACTATAAAACACTGATGAAAGAAATCAAAAATGACATAAACAGATGGAGAAATATACTATGTTCTTGGATTGGAAGAAGCAATATTGTGAAAATGACTATAGTACCCAAAGCAATTTACAGATTCAGTGCAATGCCTATCAAACTACCAATGGCATTCTTCACAGTATTAAAACAAAAAAATTTACAATTCGTATGGAAACACAAAAGACCCTGAATAGCCAAAGCAATCTTGAGATAGAACAATGGAGTTGGAGGAATCAGGCTCTCTGACTTCACACTATACCACAAAGCTACAATAATCAAGACAGTATGGTACTGGCACAAAAATAGAAAGATAGATCAGTGGTACAGCATAGAATGCCGAGAGATAAACCCACACACATATGGGCACCTAATTTATGACAAAGGAGGCAAGAACATACAATGGAGAAAAGACAGCCTCTCCAATAAGTGGTTCCGGGAAAACTGGACAGCTACATGCAAAAGAATGAAATTAGAACACTCCCTAACACCATACACAAAGATAAACTCCAAATGGATTAAAGACCTAAATGTAAGGGCAGAGACTATAAAACTCTTAGAGGAAAACATAGGAAAAACGCTGTTTGACATAAGCACCGCAAGATCTTTTTTAACCCACCTCCTAGCATAATGGAAATAAGAACAAATATAAGCAAATGGGACTTAATTAAACTTAAAAGCTTTTGCACAGCAAAGGAAACCATAAACAAGACAAAAAGACAACCCTCACAATGGGAGAACATATTTGCAAATGAAACAACAGACAAAGGATTAATCTACAAAATATACAAATAGCTCATGGAGCTCAATATCAAAAAAACAAACAATCCAGTTAAAACATAGGCGGAAGACCTCAATAGGCATTTCACCAAGGAAGACATACAGATGGCCAAGAGGCACCTGAAAAGATGCTCAACATCACTAATTATTAGAGAAATGCAAATCAAAACTACAATGAGGTATCACCTCTCGCCGGTCAGAATGGCCATTATTAAAAAATCTAGAAACACTAAATGCCGGAAAGGGTGTGGTGAAAAGGGAACCCTCCTGCACTGTTGGTGGGAATGTAAATTGATACAACCACTATGGAAAACAGTATGGAGGTTCCTTAAAAAACTAAAAATAGAGCTACCATATGACCCAGCAATCCCACTACTGGGCATATACCCTGAGAAAACCATAATTCAAAAAGAGTCATGTACCACAATATTCACTGCAGCACTATTTACAATAGCCAGGACATGGAAGCAACCTAAATGTCCATCAACAGATGAATGGATAAAAAAGATGTGGCACATAAATACAATGGAATATTACTCAGCCATAAAAAGAAATGAAATTGAGTTATTTGTAGTGAGGTGGATGGACCTAGAGTCTGTCATACAGAGTGAAGTAAGTCAGAAAAACAAATACCATATGCTAACGCATATATAGAATCTTAAAAAAAAAAAAAAAAGGTACTGATGAACCTAGTTGCAGGGCAGGAATAAAGAGGTAGACGTAGAGAATGGACTTGAGGACATGAGGTGGGAGGGTGAAGTGAGAGTAACATCGACATATACACACTACCGAATGTAAAATAGTTGGCTGGTGGGAAGCAGCCGCATAGCACAGGGAGTTCCGCTTGGTGCTTTGTGACCACATAGAGGGGTGGGATAGGGAGGTTGGGATGGAGGCTCAAGAGGGAGGGGATACGGGGACATGTGTATGCATATGGCTGATTCTCTTTGTTGTGCAACAGAAACTAACACAGTATTGTGAAGCAATTATACTCCAGTAAAGATCTATTAAAAAAATAAATAAAATTGCAGTGCAAGGAAGTAAAGTAAATCAGTACCTCCCCTACCTCAATCTCTAACAGCCAGCCATGCCCCACAACCTTGTCACTTAGAGAAAGGAGTGTGGGAAGTCGGTGGAGGGGTCCCTGTACCCTCCATATTCACCCTTCAGAGCTGTGTATTATCTTTCAGGGTGCATCTCTTTGTAGAAAAGCCTTGAAATTGTGGACTTTTTTTCTTAGTCCAATCAAAAATGAGAATGTTTAAGGCCTTTCTGTGCTGTAGGAATAAGCCCTCCTCCTTGAGCCTTCCCTCTTAGAGCTTGATTTACCCTCAGCAGAGCCGTAAATGGCCTCTTCTTTGGTGTCTCTCCCAGAACCCAGTGGACACTGGACGTGGCCCACAGCAGGAGCCATAAAGTCAGTCACTACTGTAGACTGATTGACAATGGCAGTATTAAGTGCCACAGGGGCTGGATTTGCTGGAATAAATGTAAAATAATGACCAGAGCTTGTCAAATGAACAGGCTTGTCAAATGTAAAGTAATGATCAGAGCTTGTCACATAATAAAAGTAGACAACCGGTGTTGGAAGAGATGGCTAAAGCCCAGGCCACGGCCTAAACAGGTCCCGTTCAGCTTTCACTATCCCATGTTGTTATTTAGCAAGTAGGACTTGGTCAGCAGTGTCAGTGGTTAACTTCACTATTCTTGAACTAAAGTGATAAGTAATAAATGACACTCAGGATTATTTTAAGTTTGTGTTTGGTATATTCTAATTCATGGGCAAATATTAGAGAAAAGAAGGAAAAAAGGCTTATCTTCCATTGTTACTTAAAGGAATAAAAAAATTTTTGTTGTAAAAAAAAAAGAAAATACCTAAAACAATTCATGCAATATATTAAACTGATCAAAATAAAATGAAATTTGAAAAACAAGCCCACAAGATTGTTACTAACACATTGCAATGCTTACATTACGAATTAATGGTACGTTTTTATTATGGTTCTAGCTAGTGTAGGAACAACCAAATCCCATTCCTTTCAAAGGGGGAGAGAAGGAAAAAATTAGCTGTTTTAGTGACTGTACATTTTGTATACTTCTAAGCAACTCTTTTTAAATTTTTTAAAATTTTATTTATCTTTTTAGTGAAGTATAGTGGATTTACAAGGTTGTGCTAATTAAGCAATTCTTCAATATTACTGAAAAGCAACAAATGCACGTGCGGTTCCTTACTTACAGTACAGCTGAAGATCGAATTTAAAATAATCAAGTTTGAATGTACATAATTGTTAGTGTATCGTCTATGGTATCATGTCCAAAGGGAGCAAAAGCTGTTCCCAAACAACAAAACCTATATACTGGCCAGCAGCCATTAAACAGAAATCCTGGTCACCTGGGTTGTTTCCTTTTTGTTGAAGATCTTACATGTTTGAAGGGAATACTATCCACTAAGAGGCATTGATCAGTCTTTATATTCCTAAAACAAGATGGGGTTACATGTGATTTTTAAACCCTCTTTAAAAAATAACAGGAATGGGTATAATTTATGAAGGTATAATGCGATCGGAGGAAAGTGGTAAGTCATGATTAAGTGGTTTTTAATTTTTTGAGATGAGACTCTTCTGGCACATGTGCACTTGCACACACACACTCGGCCCTGGGGTGAGCACGCTGGGATCTCAGACCCTTTGGGTTGACAGTGTTAAAGGCAACTGAACAGGCAGATTCAGCGTGTTTGTGGTTTATTTGCTCTGTGGCACTGAATATTGATTAATGACGTAATAAATCTTTGAGACTAACTTTCCGCCGTGGACATATCATGTTGAAATGAGAGCTACAAGCATGAGTAGAGGTGATGAGATGTATGTCAAAGAAGATAAGTTGGTCTGGGCCCGTGACTGATGAATAAACGCTTTGGGGCAGTTAGCTGCTTGCTTTTCCTCAACCTTACGTTGTAAAAGTCTTTCAGAGCCATCCTCAGATGCTTTCATTAGTTTCTATTGCATTTATTTGGATATAAAACTTTCTACTGTGTCTGTATAATCTTAGGGAACAAATTCAAAAGGCTGCTACTATAAACAGATGATTCTGTTCATTCTAGGACTGTTGATTTTTTTTAAAAAATAAATTATTTATTTATTTTTGGCTGCGTTGGATCTTTGTTGCTACACGCGGGCTTTCTCTAGTTGCGGTGAGCGGGGGCTACTCTTTGTTGCGGTGCGCGGGCTTCTCATTGCGGTGGCTTCTCTTGTTGCAGAGCATGGGCTCTAGGGACACGGGCTCAGTAGTTGTGGTGCACCGGCTTAGTTGCTCCACGGCACGTCTGATCTTCTCGGACCAGGGCTGAAACCTGTGTCCCCTGCATTGGGAGGCGGATTCTTAACCACTGTGTCACCAGGGCAGTAGGACTGTTAATTTGAACTTCATGATATCAAAAGGATAAAAGGTATAGATGAGGATTTAGGAAGATATGCACCGAAAATTGCTTCTGTCTCTTACTAGTTGTGTGACTTTGAACTAAATCTTGGTTTGCTTATCTACAAAATGGGATTTTGCCAAATTGCTACAATGTATGTAAGGCATCTAGTAGAGTGCCTCCTACATGATAAAGATTCAATGCATAGGGGAGACATTTCACCCTTCTCAATGAAGCGAACAATTTCTCCCACCAACATTCATTCATTTAGCCATCATTCTTGAAATACCTCTCATATTGCAAGCACTGAGGTAGCTACCAGTTATAAGTCTTGGTGGTAGAGTGAGGGTGGAAAAACCCCTTTATTATAGCCTCTAATATTTAAATTCTCAACAGGGTATATACATCACTTATTGAATAATATAGCAAATTATGAAATACAGTGTTTATAGGAGGGCATGAGGCCAGATAGTTGGGAGTTTAAAAAGTGACATAAGAGCTACTCCCAGCCCTCAGAGAACTTAAGAGGAGAGCTGTAGTTCTATATCAGAAGTAATGTTCCCCAGGGTGACTTTTTTGGTTGTCACACTAAGGAAGGGAGTGTATGCTACTGGCATATAGTGACCTGGCATGCCAGTAAACATTCTGCAATGCAAAGGACAGCCACCAACAACAAAAATTATCCATCCCCAAACATCAGTAGTGCCTAGGGTCAGAAACCCTGGGCTATATGAACCAGTAAAGCAAACACAGGCAGAATTAGGCCACAAAGTGCATTACATAACAGCTCTTTACGAAGGTACAGACATTTGGTTGTAATCATAGTAGCCACTAACATTCTTGGGCCCTTATTATCTGCCTATATGTCTTAACAGTCATTTAACCCTCTTTATAACTCTATGATGTGGAAGTATGATTATTAAATTCATTCCACAGATGAGGAAACTGAGTTCCAGGGAGATTGCATTAATTGCTAAAGTCACAAAATTAGTTTGTGGTAGAGCCAGAATTTGAACCTAGGAAGTCAGCCTCAAAAGCCTACCATCTTAACCCATTATGCCAATTCTGCAAAGCATGTTGGGACCTCTCCTAATAAGAATAGCAATTTTTATCAAACGATGAGGTTGAGAATCTGGACTGTAGTTTCACTGTGGCTATAATCTCTCTGAGCTTCAGTTCCCAAAAGGAAACATTTAGATTTTGCCAGTTGTACTGTCCTTTTAAAGTTCTTGTTCAGCTTTAAAATTGTATTATTCTGGTATTAACCAGATAGTATCCTTTCAACAAATTTTTGATTGTCTAGTATGATATAGGCAATGTCTGGGTGCTTGGAAAACACAGGAAAGATATTATTCTATGTGAAATAAAAGACAGTAAAATAATGTTCCTGGACTCAAAGATTTTACATACTCAATAACAGTCTAAATTTCGTCAGAGGAATTTACACAAATTTCTGTGCACATATAGAAAAATGGCTGTAATCGATTAGGCTCTGAAGTCCCATTTTCCCAGTGAAAAAATTGAAGGCCAGAGCATTTGAATGATATCACCAATAATACAGATTAGATTTTAGTACTTATATATATTATGTTTTAAATAGTTTCAAAAGAAATTGTGCATTTACAATTATGAAATTCTTTGTGTTGCAGAGTCATGTAAGTGATGTGAGGGGATGGTTTTAGGTCAGTGCCTAACATGAAAGTAATGCTGAATTGTGTCTAGTTACCCTTGAAAATTCCTTATATTTCCCCCCAAATATGGGATACTTGGTGTAATAGTTTCCTAAGGTTAAGTGTCACAAACTGGGTGGCTTAAACCAACAGAAATTTATTCTTTCACAGTTCTGGAGGGTAGAAGTCCAAAATCAAGGCATTACCAGCCCATGTTCCCTCCGAAGGTTCTAGGAAAGAACTTTGCCTTGCCTTTTCCTTACTTCTAGTGGCTTCTAGCAATCTGTGGTGTTTATTAGCTTGTATTGAATAGCTGCATCTCTCCAGTCTCTGCCTGTGTCTTCCTATGGACTTCTTCTCTGTGTGTATCTCTGTGAGTCCTCTCCTTTTTTTTTTTCAACTTGCCGTTTTAAACTTTTTTCTTTTTCTTTTTTAAAAATTTATTTGGCTGCGCCGGGTCTTAGTGGTGGCACGCAGGATCTTCGATGCAGCATGCGAGATCTTTAGTTGTGGCATGTGAACACTTAGTTGTGGCGTGTAGGATCTAGTTACCTGACCAGGGATCGAACCCGGGCCCCCTGCATTGGGAGCGTGGAGCCTTAGACAGTGGGCCCCCTCTCCTCTTCTTATGAGGACACCAGTCATTGGATTTAGGGCCCACCCTTGTACCGTATGACCTCATCTTAACCAATTACACCAGTAAAGACCATTTCCAACTAGGTTTACCTTCTAAGGTTTTTGATGGACATGAGTTTTGGGGGACCCTATTCAATCCACTATGCCTGATATTATATATATAATGCTGTATGAGAATAGTGATACTTACATGTACGACGTGCACCCAGAAGGAAACGATCTTGCAAATGGAGTTCTCCAGCACTGTATCTTTAAACACTAGAATGAGATGCAGCATAATGAGACACTTAAATTATTAGTAGCTGTAAGAACCAACTTGTATTAACAACCTCAACTCATGCTTGGTGAGCCGAATTGCCCACATAGTTTTTTTCTCTCACTCTCTTCCGTGCACGGTTAATTCCATTTAACTAAAATGACATCTGATGTGTATTTCCCCAAGGAAAAATGATGAATCATTGTAATTATTTCACCTTTTTGTGATTTTTCCTGTGATTCTATTTAAATGAACATTACTATTTTAGATAAATCAAAATGTTCTGACCTTTATTTTGCACATTTCAAAATTCTTAACCCTGCTATCTATCATTATCCTATTGCAAAGTTCTGTTTTGGATATTTACCATTATCACTGTAAAAAACTGTTTATTATGAACTCTACCAGAGTCATATAAAGTCTCATGATATTCATATACATGGCAGTTTTTTTAACAGTTTGAAATCATAAAATTCTACAACAAATGACGATGAAAGTATTAGTTGAATAGGGTGCTTAAGAAAGCCATATATGGAGAACAATGAAATAAATTAATCTGATGCAAAAATGAAAAAGCAAACCAGAAAAAAGCACTCTGGAATGGCACAGTAAGGCCCTCTGAAAATTTGCTCCTACCCAAGGGTAATAAATATACTTGAAAAAATAGTGAAAACCAACTTTTTCAGAGCTCAGGGAAATTAATCAAAGGCTTCCAACAATAGAATAAAAGCTTATCCAAGAAAAATAGCTGGATCTTGGTAACAGCAGCAAACTTTTAAATTTGCTCTATTTATACCCCCTCTTCCCCAAGTCTTTGGTAGCCTTGAAAATCAGCAACTTTGCAAACACAATATATATGGGAAGTAGTGGCCTAGCAGTAACTAGAGAGACAGAATGGGTTTGCACCTCCCCCCATAATCACACACCCAGAGAATCTTCACTATCTGACAGCTCACTGGAAAAGCTCCATTTTTAGTATTTGTCTTTATTTGACTTACTCACAGCTTATACTACAGAAAAAGCCTTATCCTCAGGGTACTTGAAAATAATTAGGAGCAACTGTTTAACTTTAAAGCTTCCTGAGGCACTGATACCAGTTAGGGCAAATAAGAGGATGGCCAAGAAAACTTGAAAAGAAAAATTGAGGAGTGAGATGTCATAGGAGGCTTTGAAAATCTCTGACATGTTCTGGATAACCTAGAAGGCCATGCATATATGCAGGGCCGTTCACATGCCCAGGAAAGACCTGAGAAAGCCCTGATTTCTCACCTCTCTCTGACACTGGAGCTCTGCACAAGGGGGAAGCGAGTGCTAAGGCAGAGCTGTAAACTGCCAAAATTTTAAAGGTTTGTTCCAGCACACACAGAGTCATTTGGCAAAGGATGAGAGACTGACTCATCTAAAGCAGTTAAGAAAATCTCTGTCCGGTGATTAGCTGACCACAGAGTTAATTGAGTTGAGACTTCAGTGGCATATGATAAAAATACAAACTGCATAAGTTTGCTGCTGCAACAATAACAATAACAGCAAACGCTGGTGGGGAGAATTGGTTATAATTCCACAGTTGTCCCAATAAATTATTTAAATCGTCAATTGTTTAACAAAAGATTACAAAACACACAAAGAAACAGGAAAATATGCTCCATAAACAGGAAGAAAAGCAGTCACTAGATAATATCCCTGAGGAAGTTCAGACATTGGAAGCAGCTATAATAAATATGTTCAAAGAACTAAAGGAATCTATGTCTAAAGAGTTACAGGAAAGTATGATATCTCAGCAAATAAGAGATTAATATTATTTTAAAAAGAAACCAATAGGAAATCTGGAGTTGAAAATTACAATAACTGAAGTGAAAAATTTACAACAGAGGATCAACAGCAGATCTGAGTTGGCAAGTTCTGAATCAGCAAACTTGAAGATAGGTTGAGATTATCTAGTCTGAAGTCAAATAAAACAAAAATGAAAACAAAATGGACAGAGTCTCAGAGACCTTTGGGATGCCATCTGCATAGTTGGAGCTCCAGAAGTAGATGAGAGAGAGAAAGAGGCAGAAAAAATATATGAAGAAATAATGGCCCCAAACATCCCAAATTTGATGAAAAGCATTTATGAATATTTACTCATACAGGAAGCTCAACAAATTCCAAGTAGAATAAACTCAAATAGATCCACACTTAGACATACCATAGTCAAACTGTTAAAAGCCAAAAACAAAGTCCACCAAAAAAAAAAAAAAACTTGCACATAGTTGTATATAGCAGATTTATTTATAATTGCCCAAACTTGGAAGCAATCAAATTGCCCTTCAGTATATGACTGGGTAAATGAAGAGTGGTGCATCAAGACAATGGACTATTATTCAGCACTAAAAAGAAATGAGCTATCAAGCAATTAAAAAAACGTGGAGGAAACTTAAGTGCACATAACTAAGTGAAGGAAGCCAATCTGAAAAGGCTACTTACTGTATGATTCCAGCCCTAAGGCTTTCTGGAATAGGCAAAACTAGTAAAAAGGTCACTGGTTGCCAGAGGTGGACATGAGAGCAGGATTGTGGACAAAGCACAGGGCAGTAAAAACAGTCTGTATGATATTTTAGCAATGGGCACATGTCATTATAACCTTTCTCCACACCCAAGAGTGTACAACACCAATGAGTGAATGCAAAGGTAAACTATGCGCTTTGAGTAATTATGATGTGTCAGTGTAGGTTCATCAGTTGTAACAAGTGTACCATCTGGAAGGTGATAATGGGGGAGCATCTGCATGTATAGAGATACTTGGGAAATCTCTGTGCCTTCCTCTTAATTTTCCTGTGAACCTAAAACTGCTCTAAGAAACCGAAGTCTTAAAAAAAGATGCAAAATGAAAGAAATCAAAGTAGTAAGGCAGAGTGACTCATGTAGTACAAGTGCTTCTCATGAGAAACCAAGTAAGCCAAAATTGCTTCTTGTATCATTAGAAAGTATAGAAATAAAAAATGGGGTAAAAGTCAGGTTTCTGGCTAAAATTAAGAGAAGCGTTGGCTTTGACCATGACCTTCCTGATTGGAATTGCAAGTAGTGGTGGGAGTGAGATTAATATGCCATCTAAAGAAAGGGATCATCTAACAGAATATTTCATTTCTGGCTTTTATTATTTCATAAATCATCTCCCCAGTGTCTCTTTGGACTGAAATTCAGCCTAATCTCTTATATCACATGCTTACTCTTACTAGGACAAGCAAATTAAGGCAAATAGTTTACAAGTATATGACAGATGCCAGCTGTGTTGGAACAGGTGTGTATTAAGCATTTGACACAAACTTTATAGATTATTAAAACTTCAGAGTTTTATGCTTAGAACTATCAGGCTCCAAACTTTAAATTGATAATTTGTTTGAGTATATTGTTGGTATGTGTGACAGAAGAAAAAAATCCAAGAAAGATCTTTATAATTTAGAAAGTCCTGTGACTAAAGAACTGTTCTAAGATCAAGAATGGAGAATAGATATAAATCGTAAGTAGTCAAGCTAGACCCGTTGAAAACCTGGCTGACTTCAGTTAATTAATTCCATCCACATCAGTGAGGAATAACCTTCATTTTGTACATATATTGTCAGGCACACTCTTATTTATGAGGCAATACAGCATCAATAGTTTTCTTATCAATATGAAGTCTTTTCATAAATCCTGGTCTGGATCTCATAATGGTGCCCATCCTATCAGCTTTTATGCAGTCCAGAAGGGCTTCCTCTCATATTTCATCTTGAAATCTGATTCCAATATTGTGATTCCCATTTGGGCCTTTGATCACTTTTTATTTTAAATGATTGCCTGTTTGTGAGTTTGGATTTTGTCCACTCAGACACTGAGTGAGCATATGAGTGGTTTTTCATCTCCATCCTGTTTCTTCTCATCTTAGTACATGATTTCTATTATTTTCACCATGATTGACAGCTCTCTGAGGCCAGGGGCTGTCCTTCATCTCCTAAGTCTTCCTAGCATGTAACACAGTTTTTGGTGAAAAAGTGCTCAAAATTTGCTTAAGTGAATAGCTGGATTTTTTATATAAAGAAAATCGAATTAGTTTTGGAAATTTGGCTATTTCTTTCCTGGGCTGTAGTTTCTTATTTTCCATATACATGTTAGAACTAATTTCCAGTAATCAGTCAAAATCCTCTCTGAATTTGTAAGTAAACGCATTACTTCCCATCAGTAAAATGGAATAAAAATAGTATTTACCTCTTGGGGCTATTAAACAGATTAAATAATTCAGTATATGGAAAGTGCCTGTTATATTCATTCATCTATTCTACAGATTCGAGTGAGGGCCTACTGCTAGAGATACATCAGTGAACAAAGCAGCTAAAAAATTCCCACTCGTGTGCCTTACAGTCTCTTAACAATATGAATATACAGTTCTGAGTACACAAGTGAACTTGCTACCAAGCCAGAAAAATCCAAAGTAATGTTGTGTAAGGTTGACTTCTGAGCATGGAGAAAAAGTAGTAGTGATTGCTTAAAAAGTGATTGTAGATTCAATAAAAATTTTCACTGGGGACTCAACTCATTCCCGTTCTATTTTTGAGGCCAGTAAACTATAAAAATGACAAATATAATGACCTGCTCTCGAGTCTCAATATTCCAGCTGTGCAGTTACAGGAATGGCACTGTGGTTTAAAACGCCTTGTGTGGGAAGTGTTCAGGAGTTTAACTGACCACGAGATCAATATGCGGAAGTAGTATGATATGGATTGAAAAAAAAGTAATTTCTTTTTAATTCTATGGCTATCATAGAAATGGATAATTCAGAACAAGTGCTGTAATGCTCTGGCTCAATTCTGTGCTAAATATAGTGACTCTTACAACTCTGAAAGAAGTATGAATAAACCAGAATGCTTCTAGTGAAGAACAATCAGTATATGAATGGGTGAAGAATAATGCTATATGGTAAAAGAGGAATTCTTAAGGAAACACCAGATCTGACATGCAGAGAAGATATGAGGGGAAAATAAGAGCTGAAAGATCACACAGAGGAAATGAATTTATCGGTAGACAGAATGCAGATCAAATGAGTGAATCTAAAGAAAGGCAGCTTTAAAGTAAATGTGATTAAGGGCAGAATGAAAATAAAGTTCACACCCTCGTGAAATTTATGAATGCAGTACCTATAGAAGAGTTCCCAGACAGGCTGAATGAAGACAGTGGCCAGCTCCATCCCAGTCTGCTTTTTTGAAAGCATGACCCCTTTTGACTTTAGTCCCATTGTTAAGATCTAATGGCTAATCTTTTGAGCAAGTTCACATAGACTCAAAGAATTTTAAGTTTAGAACAAATAGAAATAAATGTAGATAATCTTCACAAGAGCAGGTTTTATTATTACTACTGCTAATAAAATACTTTCTCTTGGGAATCTACCAAGCATAGCATTTATAAGTTGGTTGGTGAACCTTGAAATTCATTTTTCCCTTAAAAAGTAATGTCTTAAATCTTGATTAATTACCCCACAGCCTCTTTAAATCATAAAATCGATGAAGATTGAGATCAAGAGATTAAGGGAAGCTTGTAAAAAGACAACCCTTTCCTGAATGCTGTGCTAACAGTAGAGGGGGCAAATAGCTTTCTTCTCTTCAATCAGCTCCACTTAATTGGAAATGCCTGCCTCGAGAGCTGTGTTTAGAAGGATTCTGAAGCACAATCTTTCATCACTAGGGAAAAAGTGCCGTGATAAGTATCCTCTGTCATTTGCAGAGGACCTGTACCTTGTTAAACACATGTCACATAGCATGAAATGAAGCGAGTCATTGGTCTTGGTGGGTTGGAGTTCATCCTTTTGGGTTTCCATTTGTCCTTGACACCCCACTTCATATCCACCTTCCCCTTCTGGAGGCCAGCCTGTCTGATCCGTAACAAGTGAAGCCCAAAACCAGATGCAGAAGCCATAGCCTTGCATGGACCTCACCCCCTGCTTCCACATTTACATAAGGTCCTCTCCTCATTTGTTTCTCATGGTGGTCCTACTCTGATCAAACCCTCCCTGATACACTTGATTAAAATCATGCACGAGATGGGATCAGATGTGAAAGGCTGAACCAAGTGTACAGTATTTTCTGTTGGCTAATAGTCCCTAATAAGAACAAACACTTAATGGTTCCATATATCAAATAAGCCGCTGACGCAACACAAAGGCCTCCGTAGGTTCCTGCTTCAGTCAAATGCTGAGTCAGATCTTACTGTGGATGACCGCTGTGTGACTAGGAATAGGAAATACCAACACCGTACTTCATGTGTTCCAGGTTGCTTGTTTCTTGGATTAAGTGGAAATGGAATGCTTTTGCAGCTTTATTTCCAAGGGTTGATTTGGAAGTGCATTTTAAGGATAATGTGTGTGCCCTGTACAGTGTTAAGAATGCCTTTGTTTAAAAAATGCCTTTATTTTGGGGAAAAAGTGATCAGATCTCTTTGCCTTATTGTTGTGACATGTGAGAAAAGTTTATTAAGATGTGCAAGCATTAACTTTTTAAAACTTCCATGAAAAGGAAATGGAAATACTATATTAAAGGATTTTTCCTCTTCAGATTTATTAGTTAAAAAAATACTAGATACACTTATAATAAATAATGTGTGTTCTCCTTATGGCTTCCTAATAGAAATAGGCAACTGATTAAGAAAACCTCTCTCTGTGGTGTTCTCTCTCTTTCAGGGTCTAATCTGTATCTTCTACACAGAAAAAGATAGGGGAAAGCCCTTGAATTAACAAATTAAGGCAACTCTGTCCATTTGGTAGAATGAAAAACTTTTAAAAATGCAGTTCCTCCTTTTCCTGAGAGTGGATTTTACAATGTAGGGGCATTCTAATTTATACCTAAAGCCATTGTAAAAAAAATTTCATAAGAAACTGCAACATTTCTGTTCACCTATAGGCAGCTCAATTTCTACAGCTAGTTTGAAGGAGATGCCAAAACTCGCATCTGAAAAGAGGTAAATAATGGTTTTCCTATTCCTGAAATGCATGCATAACCCGAACTCAATTTTGCCTGAGGGACAAAAACAGAATTCATAGTTCACAGTGAGTTTATTGGATGAATGCAGCAGCGTTTTTGCATTTTCAATTGTATGCTCAATTTCCTACTTTAAAAATATCCTAAAATTCATCAAGCATTAAGCCCTGCTGGAGAGTGACAAGACGTGGGCACAGCAGTGCCCATAAAGGTGCCCGAGTCTTTTCCTTAGGGATATTCCTAATTAAAAACTGGCTGGTGCCTGCAAGTGGCTTGCATTGTTCTATATAGAGATCACCATGAATTCCAACCTCTACGGAGGTGAAGGTGTGGTGTGCCGAAAAAGGAGAAACCTATAGCAAATAGAGAAAAGTGATTGTATCTCCTGGATTGACCAGGTAAAAAGGGAATTCAGAGATTTCAGATTTAATATTCTTTCTCTTCTGCTTAGAATTCAGTTTTTTCTTGATCTTTCCAGTTCAATGGCTTTTAAACATCAGGAGTTGTTACCTGGGACACATGATTTAAAAACCTATAGATCTTTCAGGGCTCCCTCCATTCATTCTTAACTGAATCCGGAATCAGTCCTGGGAGTCTACTTAGATACCAAGGTCTTCAGAAATTATGGCACATGGTACCGTTTGAGCACCACAAATCACAGTGCAAAGCACCCAGTCAATAATATGAAATTATAAAGTAAAAAATACAGAAAACATCTGGTGAAGAATTAGTACAGTACTGCCCCCAAACCCCTCATGGCCTAACACTCCATACACTCTGCAGCCCTAGTAACTGTGAAGGGAGAAGGTTCTCAGATCCTTCTGTGTGTGACCACTACCAGCTCTTCTGAGCAAAATATCGATTCTCTGGCCTCTCCATTTTCCCCAGACATTTAATACATTTAGCCTTGTACCCAGGAATGTCTACCGTTAGCCTTCGCGCCGTGTGGCCCTGCCACACGTGGCTTTGCAGAGCACACTTGACAAAATTCTGCTTAAGGAATGAGGTCAACACAACATGGGCACCAAGGACGTGACGATAACAGTTGTAACTTCACATAGTCACAAATTCATTGAGAAGAAATGAATCTACGTTCCTCTGTGAGCTACCTAGAATTTTCTCACCAAGTACATGAAGCTTGGGCATTTCTGTTAGGATCTTTTCTATCTAGTGATGACAATTTTATATCCCTCTGTGAGTTTATTTTTAGTAATAAAAAAGCAAACCTCTTGGGTTATGAATTTAAAAAGCCCAGTGTTAGCTTTGTCTTCAGGCATCAAATGGTGTCGCAGAACTGTTTCTCCCTAGTTCTTTCCTCTGCCGTTCACATGGTAACTTCTTCCTCTACTGCAAGCCTCTCTACTTTGGCGGACAATTGTTTGCAGGAGGTCCATCCTCACAACCCCTCGGGTTCAGAGCCAGTGGGAGCAGCTAGAATCTTGTCAGCTGGTTCTGCAAAATCTTGAGAGTTACTGTGATTGGACAAACGTAGGTCATATGTTTGGTGGAATGTGATTGGTTTAGCCTTGGTATACGTGTCGATGGGGGTGAAAACCCCCAAGACCATACTTGCTGAGAGAGCATAACGGGGGCACCCACTAACTGCTGCTATTGCCAGAAGGAGGGAGATGGATCTGGGGAGAAATCTCCAGTAAACGTCCACTATGACACTGTGTATGTATAGAAGCAACCAGAAATAACATGCAGGGTTAGTGCCTGGAAGGTTGCCAGATGACTGGTATTGAAAGAGATAATTTACTATTTTGAGCTTCCTTGCTAGAAAACACAGTAAAGAAAAGTACTAGAGCTGTCAATGTTTGTGGTTTCTAATTAAGCCAGTTTATTTGTTACCTTGTTGGGAATCTGTGGTTTGTACTTGAACTCTTGGCTACTCCCCTGCATATGGCAGGAATTACCTTTCAGAATCTCTGTGCATGTGTGTGTAACCCTTCCTTGGGGGTTCTTAATCTTTTTTCGTGCCATAGACCCCTTTGGCAGTCTGAGGAGGCCTAAGAATCCCTTCTCAGAATAGTTTCTAAAAGCATAAAGGAATGTATATACAACTGCAGAACAAATCCATTATATTAAAAGTTTCAATATGTTATAAGTAAATCTGTGATATAGAATTATGTGCTTCTTTAATAACACATTACATTGTTCAGTAAAAATCTGTCTTTTTTTTGTTTTAACTTTTGCAATCCCAGTTCACAGACACACTGAATTTCAAGAGATGCCCATAGACTCCAGATTAAGGAATGCTATCACATAGATGCTGGTAGCCTATTAGCAAAGATGACCATGTGTAGTTCCTCCATTTGAAGCCCTCCACTTGCTGCCAACTTCAGGGTGAATTCTGAAATCCTGAGCATGACACACAGGCCCTATTATAACCCAAGCAGGCTCAGTTTCTCATGCTTTCCCGCCTTGTACTTGAAGCTCAGACGATACTGGACAGCAAACGGTTCCCTGAACGAGCAGTGTCGTCTCACCTCTGGGCATTTTCACGCAGTGGGCACCTGCCAGGGCAAGCTCTGCCTCTCTCTTTGCCATTCTGCCTGGCAGACTCTTCATCATCCTTTGGGATTCAGACTCATCTCCATCACAGACTGAGCCAGCTCTGCCCCTTCCATGGGCTTCCCCTGCCGCCACTCACCCTGTTACATTCTCCTAACAAGCCAGCAAACCAGAGAATCAGGATGTGCAAATATCTGGAAAGATCGAGGTACTTAGAACACTTACCCCCTTGCTCACCCCTAGCTATTGCAAGTTTTCAGGCCAGGGTCTTCTCTAAATAGTAAGTGCTCATATTATTAAAATTATTTCAATACTTTTTCCCACATTTATGTCAAATGTTAGTGTGAAGATAATCTTAGTATTCTATCTAATATATAAATCTGTGATTGAAAAAGATGAATGATGGAGTCAAATAAGAGCGAAACCTCTATGTGTTTGTGTGTATTTTAAATTGTACCATCAATTGGATAATAATAGTGTCTTATAGTTTTTTAGCATTGATGACGTTCCAGGACAGTTTTCAGCACACTTTGTATATTACCTCACTTAATCTTCACAACAACCACAACTACTGTTATTAGCCCTGTTTTGAGGAAATTGAAGCTTAGAGAAGTTGAACCACTTGCCCAAAGCCACATAGCTGGTAAGAGATTTGAGTCTAGAAGATAAGGCTTCAGATCTCTTCATCTTATGGCATAATGTTTATTTTTATCAATAAACTACCATGTCACGTATGCATATAATGGAAGTATAGGTATTTATGCGTACGTGTACATACCCACACATAAATAATTTTTTTGCATGCGTCATTCTTATAATGTTTTTCTGGACATCCTGACTGAGGATTTGGTGTTAACAATTCTCTTCTAGGAGTTGGTAAAATTGTAGTTAGAAATAGCTAATGAAGTAAATATTCTGGTTGTACCTGAGACCATTACCATTTTCCTGCCCATACTGATTCTCTGACTTAGCAATTTTTCTCTAAAATGTCATCTTGAACTAGTGCTTAGGTAACAGAATTTGGAGGTAGCAGACCTGTGTTCAACCTTAACTCAGCTCTTTGCACCTTTGGAATTAAGCTACTTACACCAGACCTCAGGCTCCTCATTGGAAAAAATGTGGTGCATGATCCCTGCTCAGATTTACTTAATGAGCTTAGCTATATTTTGGGTTTCCTAACTATATCCATTCTTATTTGATAAAATTTTAGGAATTTGAGGTACAGGCACCTTAACACAAAATGCGTTGCGTCTCTTTTAGTCTTTTGCAAAATGGCCTCTTCTATAGACTCCTAAGAAAGGAGAGGTTTATACATGACAATCGTCCAGGTGTCATTATTTTTTTCCCCACCTTTATAATTCTTGTCACATCTAAGTATCATCTAATCAAAAATAATATTATTTATTCTAAGCTGATCCACTTTTTCTTATTAAGTGATTAATTTATAAAGAAAACATCATTTCTGTAAACTTACTGGGTAGATATAATTTTTTCTTTACTACGTTAAGGTAAACAGAATGCAAAATGAAAGCATTCAATAGAAAGGGCCACTCATCTTACATCATCTGGCGTACGAACGGTGGTATTTGTACTTGCTTTTGGAAATGCTGGCTTAAGATTGTCACCTGAACAAGCCCTCTATCAAACCTCCCCTAATTAAAGTTCCTGGCATGAAAGGGGTCATCTGCTCACTCACTGGAATTTACTGTTGACCTCTCCAATTATACACACAGCTTTGACCTCGTGGCATTAAATGTGCAGCTTTGACCATGGTTAGGAGCCAAGGGCAAAGCAGGCTATTGGCACAACTGCACAACAAAAAAATTATTTAACTTCAACATCACTCTACCTCTTCCTTTTCCATTTTTCTTACCTCTTCAAGAATTCTAGCTGCCCAGTTGCTTCCTGTGTCCACCCCTTACTGAAAGCCCATTTACGGTTTGTCCACTAGAAGCAGAAACCCTTCCTGGAAGAAAGCATTTTCTTCCATCTATATTCATTTCCTCTGTTCTGCCTCAAAACTTCAGAACACAGCTTTCCTGGGTAATCTTCTCTGAGATACATGGCTGGTAACTCTCTGATCTAATATACTGCTTCTTGATGAGCTTTCTAATTGATAATAATGTAGCCAAATTTCTTAGTCTGTGCTAGAGAGGGATTTGAATTTTAATGGGGCAGTAGCCTTGAATCATTCTCTTTTATTCTAAAATGATGAGTGTCTGAGTTTAATCCTCTTCCTGGGTAGATTTTTCTTCAGCAGAGAACTTGACAACATCATCCTGCAGATCATACTATATAGCCTAGAAATTCTAAATCTTTGGGAACTGAAGTCCCATTAATCTTTCTGTGAATGAGTCTGGGATCTTCAAAGAAATAAACAAGCAAAATTTTTCTTTAAATATTTTAACGTACCTGTTAGTGTTCTCATTTTCAGTACGTTTTACAAGTATAAAGTAGAAGCAGAGTAGCTGGCAGTAAATTATATTGCAACTTGCTCACCATTTTTATGAAAATCTAGAGTCTGGCTGGTTTGTGTCAGTCCCAGCCTATGATAGAGATGCACAGCCTACGATAGGAGAGCCTGAGGCACTCACCTGGGCCCCTACGACTTGGGACGAGCCCTACACACATTTCCTAGCATGAGCCAAGGCTGTGGCTGGACCAGCCCTTGTGATTCTTATTATGATTGCAAGACTCATGTCAGGAACAACCATCAGGGAACTTTGAAGGAGCAAAAGCTATTACTCTCTTTTATTTATTTATTTTTATTAAAAAAAATTTTATTTTCTATTGGGGTACACTTGATGAACAATGTTGTGTTAGTTTCAGGTGTACAGCAAAGTGATTCCGTTAAACATATACACGTATCTATTTTTTTTTCCCATTTAGGTTACTACAGAGTATTGAGCAGAGTTCCCTGAGCTGTACTGTAAGTCCTTGTTGGTTATTTGTTTTAAATATAGCAGTATGTACATGTCAGTCCCCAACTCCCAGTCTATGCCTGAGTCCTGGAGGGTACACGACATGCCTGAGGACCACACAGCACGGTTGTAGGTTGGGATGGAGGGGTGGGGAAGAGGGAGGGAGAGGAGAGAGAGAGGGAGAGAACCTGGTGTTCTCCCTCTTTACTGGGGTCCGACGATGGAGTGCCTAGGATTTTGTGGGTTCACTCTTTATTAGTGAATTTAAAATGTAAGAGAGAGAATTGGGGTGCAGGATGGGAAAAGCTGGTCGCTCGAGTGGTAGTTATCTAGGTCACCCAGGCCTTTCCAGAAGGGGAACTTTGTGAGTGCGGGCAGTCTGGTTCCTTATCTGGACGTTTTGCTAGTAGCTGTGTCGTTCAGTTGACGGTACCTTTATTTGAGATGGATTATCTTTGAAATGGCTGCCTCAATAATCAAAAGCTTACTGCCAGGCACTTACACAACACTGGCCCAGGCTATTTTTGCCTCGACCAATGGCCACCAGTGTATAGTTCAGAAGCACCAGTGGATGTGTGGAGGCAAACTTGCTGTGAAGCTAGTGAAGCTGAGAGAAGATGCAGGGCTCCTTGTGTGCACGGCCCCTCGCCAGGTTCTGGAAGAGTCCAGCAAAGTGTACACCATGTGTTGCCTGTGATGTGTTCCTGTAAAATTTGCAAAAATAAGACATTGTGACTTCAGTCGTTTAGGACCACTGTTGCCCACCTCTGAATTGCCTTCCATCACATTTCTTCCCCTGTTAAGTGACTTTGGCCATGATTGTGTATGGGATCTGCTAAAGGAGGTGGAGTTGGGGGGTACACTTAGCTTCACTTGGGCGGGGGATACACTCAACATGTGGCTCAAAGTCACTTCCATGTATCTGTGCGATGAAATCATGGCCAGCCATCCTGACTTAGGAATGCCTCCATGGTATTTCTCCTGCCAATTTCCCTGACATCTTTTTTTTTTTTTAATTTTATTATTATTATTTATTTATTTATTTATTTTTGGCTGTGTTGGGTCTTCGTTTCTGTGCGAGGGCTTCCTCTAGTTGTGGCAAGTGGGGGCCACTCTTCATTGCGGTGCGCGGGCCTCTCACTGTCGCGGCCTCTCTTGTTGCGGAGCACAGGCTCCAGACGCGCAGGCTCAGTAGTTGTGGCTCACGGGCCCAGTTACTCCGCGGCATGTGGGATCTTCCCAGACCAGGGCTTGAACCCGTGTCCCCTGCATTGGCAGGCAGATTCTCAACCACTGCGCCACCAGGGAAGCCCTTCCCTGACATCTTGACACAAAGGTGCAGGGTCAGATTTATGTCAAAATATTAATTAAATATTATGAGGGTTTTTTCTGGATTTTGTGATATTTGTGGCATTTGTTAGGTTTTTAATATTCCTAATCAGTTGCAGTTTCTTTTGTCACTCCAAATAAACATCCCCTGTTAGACCAGTCTTTATTAGTAATTTTTTAATCACTTAATGAGAAGCCCCAAATTGTACATGCTTCAAGCACTACAGTTCTGCCTTTGGGTACCAGCTATAGGTCTTCCTCCAATTGGGACTAGGGAGATCACTTCAGCAGACTCTGCCCCTCGTGGGACGTTTTGTCACTGTGTTTGGTTTCTGGAATATCAATGGCTCCGTTATGATGTTACTAATTATTAGTAGAGATGTCCAGTGTTATTCACAAATTTCACCACCACCTTCTTCAGCGAGAACGTGGCCCACAGTGATGGCTCTTTGCTTTCCATTTATTCCCCAAGAAGTTTTCATTTTGGTTTATTTCCTTCATCCTTAGGGCACTCCTCTTAAACTAGTCTCTTTGATATTCACTCTCTATCTTCCATGCCTTGGAACAATTTCCCAAAGATTTAATTAGCTCTGGCCTCGGTGAAGCAGCTCTTTGCTCTGGTGCCTCTGTTTGTAAACAAGAAAGTCTTTCATCTTTGGCTGCCTAGAGAATTTGCTACTCAAAATCCATTTCCCATCCAGTTTATTACTTCCTGAGTTCAGAATTATGCATACCTATATTTTTGCTCGTAGCTACCTTACCTCAGGGTAAGGTAAGATTCAATGACATATATGGCATCTTCCAGTTCAATACTGGATTCGTTGTTGGAAAAAATACCCAAAAGACCCCACATTTCATCTCCAGCTTTCATTACTTTGTGGATTTTGTAGCTAAACTATCTTTAAAGGAGTGAGGAATTTTTCCAACTTCTAGATGGTTCAAGTGCCATGTTAAGGGTACGTTTTACTGATTACTAATCAATGATCATTCACATTTTGCATTGCCAAAGTGCTGTACTATTATTTTTTATAAATAGTGAGTGCTTTATTTCATTACATTGATTCACTTCTCTTTCTTCTTATCTCTTAAAATGTTTCCATCTTGCTTACCCATTCCAGCAGTTATAAACAATTGCTAGAGAGGATATAACCCAAAAATCTTTTATATTTGCCTCTGAAATAAATCTCAATAAATCCATATTTAATGAAAATGGATTGTTTAGTCTAACTTGCTTAACCTAAAATTTCTTTTAGTTTTAAGACTTATTGTTGGTGATTTTAAAATACATGTTCCTATTTTCTTGCTTTATCATGTTTACATGATCTAATTAAATCTTACTTAGTGTTTGAAGATTTCATGGCGCCTAAGGTCATTATTCTGATCCTGACCAATTCCAATTTGTACGACATTTACAGAGATTGTAAATGTCAACAGGACAGGGTCCAGAGTTGATTGACTCCGGAATTGAGTTGGAAAGTCAAAAAAAAAAAAAAGGATAAAAGGAAATCATATTCCTTATGTCAATTTCTTCTAGTAAACTAAATAGATTTAAGAATACAAGAACTATGAATTAATAAAAGTGTGGGTCCCAGTTAGGACTTTTTTTCTATGTACTAATTTTCAATATGCCATATTTGCTTTCTAAATTCCTTGGAGCCTAGTATTGATTTGGAATTGCCTTCTGTTTGAACACACAGGTGGTGAGAGGAAAAGGTAACAGAAAATATCCTGCTTGGTCTTTAATAGTCTGGCTCTGATACCTGAGATCTTAGCTGTTAAGCTGTTCTACCTTCCCCAAAGTAATAAAATAATGAAAATAGCACTGTACATTTAGGTGGTACTTTAGGTTTATATTAAGCACATTTACATCCAGTGTTTGATTTAATTTTTACAATGGCCCTATGGAAGAAGGAGAGGAGATATAATACCCTCTGTCTATAGAAGATAAAGTGGATGCCTTGGGAAGTTGATAGCTACATGGGAATAATGATTATTTCCAAAGGTAAATTCATTTATTGTGTAAATGTGATACATTGTACAGAATTCAAGATAATGAAAAGTTACACGATGGAAAGTAAATCTCTGTTCCTTGAATTTCACAGATCCAATTTATTTTCCCCAGAGACAGCAGTTGCTGCTGGGTCTTGTGTAGCCTTCCAGAGCTGTGGAGGCTGTCTTCCAGCCTGCCTTTACCGGAGGTTGGAAAGCTACCGCCCTTAGGCCTGGCCTGCTGCCTATTTTTGTAACGAAGCGTCACTGGAACACAGCCATGCCCATCCCTGTATGCACTGTCTGCGGCTGCTCTTGTGCCACAACAGAGCTGAGTAGTTACAACAGAAACCATCTGTCCCACAAAGTCCCAAATATTTATCTATCCCTTTACAAAAAAAAGTTTGCCGATTTCAACTTTCAAGTAGTAAGTGTAAGATAGGGAGTTTCAACCCCCATGCCTCTCTTACTCCAAGGCCTGCCTCCTGGTAGTGGGTAATTTGTATGCTATTTGTTGAACGTTGACTGAATCAGAGAATAATGCTCATTTGGATTTACGTACCCCTGTCCATGTAGAGGTGACTGTGTCTTGTAAGTAGGTTATTGACTTGTTTTGCTAAGAAGGTGCCTGGGTCTCGAGCACTGTGGCTTTTAAACATGCTCGGTCAGTTGATTTTGACCTTGTCAGTATTAATCTCTAGCTTACTGTTTTCACACTGTTGGTCATTATCCTCTGGAGAAACCCTCAGAAGGTCTGAAAGGTGTCTACAAATACTTTTGCCCCCCCAGGAGGGAATAATGATGTGGCTATGGATCTGATTACGATAATTACATGCTCTTTTAAAACTTCTCAGATGCTCCAAATCTTAAATTAGATGCTAAAGTGAAAAGTACGCATTGCTAAAATTACCTTTGAAAATCCATTAGGTTTCCCGTAAAGGGTAGTGTCCAGGCATATCATTTCTCAGTAAGTCCAACATGGTAAGTTCTTCCTTCAGTGCTGTTTTGTTGGTTAAGGAATAGATGAAGATGTTGATCCTTGCTTGGGAGAAGTGTTGTGTGCAAATACTCAACCTTCTTTACTAGAATCATCGTTAAGGTAGAAGATGCTCACATTCTCAGAAGTCACTGAAAGCTAAGACCAAGGAACAAGCATCTTCATTTCTTCAATCTTATGACCATTTCAGCACATGATTTACTGAGTGCGAATGATTGCCAATTTTAACTAAAATTTTTTTCTCTTTTACTTTCTCATGCTTTTAATTCTTCATTTTGTCTAAGTAAACTGTGTGTATGATTCAACTTTACCAACAACTTTCTTTTATAATTTTTCATATTTGAAAAACTTGTCATTATACCGTTTTGCAACCCCTAAATGCTAAAAGTTCACCTACTAATATTTAGGACTTCAAAGAAGGGAGGGTTCTTCATGCCGAATGCCGCTTGCCATGGACTGTTTCAAATGGCCTTTTTTTTTTTAGTGGAAATTCTGCTCATTTCCTAGCTTGCTCAAACCAGACAGAAACCCCTTTTAGGCATAAATAAAACACAAGACATCAAAGTTCCTGAAACCTCTTCTTAGAGTCTAGGGAATACAGACTTCAAATATACATTGTATACAAATGGGATTATTTTTGAGGTCATTCTGTGACTCTTAATAACATTATCTGGTATTTCAAAGTCAGGAAAACCAAACATTAGTTAAGGCACAGTGTAATATCATTCTAATGAAATTACTGATTAAACTACTTCGCAATAAGGAATGCCTGCAATAGTCTGGTGTAGGTGAATGATTACAGTATTTTCTCCAGAGCTCATGACTGAGGACTAGGAAAAAATAACCTCTCTTGTTCACTAGTCCATATGAATAATAGGCTGTATTTCATCATAATGAAAAGGAGTTAACATACAAGAACATTTGGAAGAGTTTCAAAACTCCCTTCGGCACATCTTTACTAATCAATATGAGCAGAGTTGGAGGAAATCTGTTTGCTTTGCTAACATAATAATTTGCTTACAAAATACTTGAGATATCAGTGTTGAATAATACATTCAAATTATTATGAAATACGGTGCCATCACATTTTCTTAGGAACATGACTAGAGAACACCATTCCAACTTGCATGGCATTACTTCTAAAACTTTTAAAGCTGTCAAAAATTCTTTTCCTTATGTTATTATAATGCTTTCTGTATGATCCATATTATCAAAGAAAAGAAAAGAAAAATAACTGGCTACGTTATTTTTATTCTGTGTTGAGTTTTCAGTTAGTGTTTAAAAAATAAAAACAAATCCTGCAGTGCATACAGGCAGAAAGCTTTTGGTGCAAGCTACGTAGGTTTTGTTCAAGAGAAACAGAATTCATAGCCAATGAGAAAAAAATATATCTTTCTTTCTGAGAAAGACCCTACTAAACCATACATGCTCCTACTACTATGCATGCCTACTAAATCATCGAGTTTCAGGTAACCCGGTTTCAGCCGTGAATCATTTGAAGCTTGTAAAATAAATTTCCTAGATCAACCTCAAGAAATTCAGACTCAGAGTCACAAGATTGAGAATGTTATGGTAATGTCTGCCGCCACAGTTCTATCAGGAATATCTCTTTATGTAAATGATGGTTGTGATGAACACAGCTGAAAAAAGAGCTCAATAAGTACAGTTTGCCAGGGTATTAAGATCCATGGGAAAACGTCTGGACTAGCTCTCGGGGCAGTTGGGTGCTTGTTTTTGCTGTGAATGTAACAGACACAGTGCTCGTCCTATAGTCCCCTGTCCCCCTGTATTTCCTGGTCTTCCTTGTAATTAGGTTGTGGTCACATGACTAGTTCTGGCCAATGGACTATGGTCAGAAGACACATGGGCCAATTAGGGGCCAAGACAGTGAAGAGGACATGCCTCCGGCTTCTCTCTCTTCTTGCCTGTCTTTGCAGCCTTAGAAGCCACAGACAGCATGGCTATAAGATGGCAGAAGGCCACCCAACCCTCATTAGGCTTTATGTCAGAGACAAAGGGATCTAGAAGCCACTATGGTTATATAAGTTTGCCAGATGTGGTAGCTAATGTTAATTATCCACTGGAACAGAGAACATAAATCATGGATTCTATTTTTTTTTTAAAGATTGATTGATTGATTGATTGCTCTGTTGGGTCTTCGTTTCTGTGCGAGGGCTTTCTCTAGTTGCGGCAAGTGGGGGCCACTCTTCATCGCGGTGCGCGGGCCTCTCACTATCGCAGCCTCTCTTGTTGCGGAGCACAGGCTCCAGACGCGCAGGCTCAGTAGTTGTGGCTCACGGGCCTAGTTGCTCTGCGGCATGTGGGATCTTCCCAGACCAGGGCTCGAACCCGTGTCCCCTGCATTGGCAGGCGGATTCTCAACCACTGCGCCACCAGGGAAGCCCATGGATTCTTTTTTTATTCAGTTTTTATATGAAGGTAAACTACTTGCTTATTTCAAAAATAAAATCATTCCAGTAAAAATATTTGGTAAAACTGAATGCTAGTCAATCGCTAGCGCCAAAACTTTGGAACAAGTTAAACTGTCACAGGTAAAGGAATATATCTGCTCAAATGTGATCTCACAAAGAATTTAATACTGCATTTTCACCATTTTGGTGTTCACTCTGGATTTCTCCAGTCACAGTTTAAGGCCTTCATAATTTATCCTGTTTTTGCTAAAAGGTGGGAAAATCCATTCACTAACCTCAACATAAAAAATGCTTTAGATGCTTGAAATAAATACTTCTAATTCAATAAAAACAATAATTTAGCACCACTTTTATTTCTATCAAAATAATTATATAGGGATATTATGTTTCTCAAACCTCTCACAGTTTGCTCTCCTCACTGCTAGAGCTCAGAATTAAGCACACAATTTATTGGTGATGGCTTCTATCAGAACCTATGGTTTTGATGTTTAAGGTATATCTTCAAATCATAATTAAGCCTGCTCTAAATTAATGGTTTATTTTCAGCCTGTAGCCCTGGAACATTTGGATCTGTTTCTTTTCAAAAAACAGAACCGGAATCTTATCTGAATTTATATTTTCCATTTACTTTTTCAAACCTTAATTTGAAAGCAGTCTATAGAGCAGGAAAATGGGTGAGAATCTGATTTGGTTTAACAGTATTTACTTACTGGTTTATATATATATATACATGTATATATATCACATATATATATACATACTATACTTACTGTTTTATATACATATTCTATATATATATATATACTATTTTATGTAATATACACATCGTTACAAATACCTCAGAGGTATGAAAATAGACTCAATTTGCAACATGAAATAAATGATTCAGCTTTTTATTTTTCTTTGTTTCAATGTAGATTGTTGTAAGATTAAATTTATGCAAGCTGTGAGAGAGGTAGGGGTACAGGGGAAAAAATCATTAAAGACTGAGATTATCTCCTCTAAGAACTTGCAATAACTAGCAAAGAGATGTCTATACATGGAAAATGTTACATTACAAATCAGCATGTGATTGAGCTAAAACTGTGAAGGACTCATTAAATGCCTTTGAAAGTTTCAGTTGTGGAGTCAGACTTAAGCTTGAACTCTGATTTTAACACCTAGCAAAACAGGGGTATTGGTATATTTATTTCAAAGAGTGAGTTAATGAGCTTAGCCACTGGCCTGCAGCAATTACCCAATGAAGGCCAATAAAGGCACTAATAATAGCTGTATTAACATTACAGGACAAAGATGGGTACGTGAGTCCAGATAATTCATTAGTTCAATTATTCTACCAATATGTATGGAACATTTGCTACATTGAAGACTTGTGCTGGTCTCCTTGGGCAAAGCACAGTTGTATCAGCACGGCAGGGATGGCTGCTTATCCACTTAAAATTCGTGCTCCCTCTTCCACTGTGTAACGTTTTTGCCAGGCTGCCGTATAGCCTGGAACTACACATCCTCTCCTTTTCACCTCTGTGTGTCCATGTGACTAGTCTTTGCCAATGCAAAGTAAGAGAGAGAGTATGACTTCTGGTCCTTTAAAGAAGCAAGTATGTTTTCTTCTTTGTTTATTTCCTGTACAATGGCTGGTTGCAGAGGACTTCCAGGCCCTGAAAGGGTGGAACCCAAAGATGGACAAAGCTTGGGTCCTTGAAGATGGACAAGGACAAAACCTTCCCACATTGGACTATTAAATAAACAATAAATCAACATTAGCTGTTTTAAGCCATTGACATTTGGGGATTAATTTCTTATAGTAGATAGTACTAATCATAACTAATATAATAAGATAGGACTTGGCTCTAACTGAATTTAGGGTCCAAAAGAAAATACCTGTTGCGGCAGGTTGCCTTATTCTTGTGAGCTGGTGGGTGGGTCTGAGCCGGTCAAGCCCTTTGGAAATTCGAGATTTCATGGCCATAACAGAACAGCTCTTACTTCCTTTTCCCCATGTCTTGCCTTTATTTCCCCCTTGATTAGAGAGATATGAGATGAGATGAAAGTATGGATTCTTGTGTTTGACTTGTGCTTCTTCTCCTACTCTTCACCCTTCCACTGGTGAAACTCAAGGCCAATTTGAGGATAGTTTGAATACTGTTTACCACTCTTGCTGTTTCCGGTCACTCTGCCGTACGATTTTGTTGTACACTGAAACTGGTTCAAGGTTTAAATAAAAATTTAATTAAAGAATACAGTATAACCAGGGAGTCAAGATTTCTGTAGACTATAAATATAATATGACATCAAATTAACTTTTTATGCTTGACTTAGAATGACTCAAGCTCTTATCTTAAAATGGCCCTTGCAAAATATGTCTTATGTTTTGGTTTTAACTGATCCAAAAAAATCCTTTGAGACTGTAAATGCCATTTCCAGGAAATGCCTGGCATGTCCCTCCAGTCAGCTATAAGTGCTTTGTAATATTACAAACTCTCCTCACAGTGACTTGGCAAAATGTATCCTATAATTTGCTTCTGTGACTTTTTACATGACTTTTATTAACAGTCAGGTGGCATACAAAAATAAACATTGAGTTCTCATGTGTCAGTGCTGATCTTGGCTTGGTTCACTCAGACGTGTGGGAGTTAGCAGGAGGTCAGCTGCTCCAGACGGGGCTTGGATGGGGACACTCATCTCTGCTCCACGTCTCCCATCCTTCCCCTGGGAGTAGCGGGCCAGCCCAGGCACATCCTTCTCTTGGCCGTGATAGGAGCACAAGAACACAAGCCCAACCTCACAGATAATTTTCAGGCTTCTGCTTACATCACGACATCATGACAAACTGTTCATCAGAGCAAGTCATATGATCAAATCCAGATTCAAGGGGTTGAACAATGTACTCATTGTCTTGTTGGGAAGACCTGCACAGTTACATGGTGGAGGCATGTCCTTGCAAAATGAATTATTGGTGTCATTAAGGCAGTTTACTATAATCATCCTATATTCCCATCAGAAGACAGTAACTTCCCAGTTCACGCTCCCTTCTTAAACACAGGCGTTTCCATTTGAAGCTAAGACTTATTTTTATTAATTCATTAAGGAAAAAACCTGTGTCCTTAACAAGAACAAATTACCTAGGAGGCAGCACAGCAATATTTTTAAAGGAATTTTGAGTATTAAAATTTCAGCCAATAGCAAAATTTATCTTTCAAAGAACATATGTAAATATGTGTTCATCAATTTATTCATTCATTCAACAAATATTTGTGGCACTGATGATTTACAGAAAGCCTAAGTGCTTCAAGGAGCAAAATACTAATAAGATTACGTCTCTGCCTTTTAAAATGAGTCACGGTTGGAAAAATGACCCTTCTCTGGACCCAGCAAAATAACTCAGTACCGAAGTCCAATTAGGCAGTTGACTTTTTATATTTGTTTTGTACTATCTAGTAAGGTTCTCATCACAACTTCCACTAAAAAAGGTGCATATTATTACTTACATTACTTAGTGTTAAAATACGTTTGCTAACAATCAGTGATATTGGATAAATGAGATTGCCCACAGGGCTCTGTTAAAATGGAAAAAGCGAATCAAATAGAAAAGTTGGCCAGCATTATATTTGCATGATGTATTGAAATGAGCCCTGCCAAATATTTTCTCTTCTTACATCAACCTCTGCTGGGGAAAACAGTAACATAGCAGGCCTGAGACCACTCTCCATCAAAAGGGCTGCTTGTAATGTTAACCCTTGGCTGGCATCTGGGAAACCGGGATTTTGAAAGGGTTCCCACCATGCCTAGAGATAACAATGTCTCACTCCGTCTAAACTGTTTATGCAAACAATATGATTTATGCTGAACATCTACTTTCCTTCAAGGAGTCTGGAATTTTGGCATGTGGTAGGCAGTGGGTGTGTATGTGACAAACCCTTAGTAAAGCTCTAGGCTGTGAGTCTGATGAGCTTCCTTGGGAGACAACATTTCACATATGTTGTCCTAACTGCTGGGGAATTAAGCAGGTTTGCGTGATTCCATTTGGAGAGGGCTCTTGGAAGCTTCTGCCCATTTCCCTAAGGACCTCACCCCATGAGCTGTTGTGCTCTGAATCCTTTTGCTGTAATAAATCATAGCTGTGAGTACGATTGTTTGCTGAGCCCTAGGAGTTCTCCTGGCAAATCATCGAACCTCTTTGGGGTCTTGGGGTCCCTTGATCAAAGTACAATCTTCTGTTTCTTTGTTCCTAGATCTCAAAGGTGACCTTGTATGGCAAACTCACTCATCCTTTCCATGGAAATTTACTGAGCACTTACTATGCGATAGGTACTGTGCTAAATAGAATCTGAGATTAAATTTGTGAATAAGACCTACATGGCACCCGCTTTCGTGGAGCTTGCATTCAACAGGGATTGAAATGATAGACTAAGACAAAGACAAAAGTATTTTCAGCATGTCCTTTCTTTTTTATGTTTTCCAAAATGGAAAACATGCCAACTAGTTGTAAAATAGTAAATAAAGGACCCAACCCTTTAGCAGAACACACTTCACTAAAATATAGTGCTTGGCTTTTCTGTTTTCCTTGGGAAAAAATTGATTATGTTGTTAAGAGTAGCATATGATTTTAAAACTCAATTAAGATGTAAAGGCAATTGTTAGATAAGCACTGTCCAGTTATGTTGGATGATGCTAAAATGGTTACTGTATATTTTCTTAGCAAAGTTTACCAAAGTACTTCAAGGACTTCACTTGCAAGAGAAAATAACAGATGTCATACATGTATTATAACTGGAAACTCTATTGCTATGAATTCTGACAGCAAGTTCAAGTAATGAATTTGTAAGTGGAAACGAAACATAATGGGTATTGTAATTGATTTTTTAAAACAACTTCAACATCCTTGAAATAATTAGGTCAGACGTAATATTTGAAATGTAAGAGTGGGTTTCAAAAGGAATCAGACGATGAAGTGAAAATGGTAGCATTATTACCCCTTTGAAAATTGAAAAAAAAATTGCAATGACATTATTGGAAATTTAAATTGCTTGCCTACTTCTGCAGCTTTACGCACAGTTTTTCTTGGTGCAAATCAGCCTCCAGTTTTTATTTTAAGATGTGCTTAGAACATACGAACCAGATTAAGCTAGCTTCCATCTGCACGAAAGTGGGAAGGTTTCACTGCCTTGTGTATCGACCAGCAAATATTTTCTCTTCTTATATCAACCTCTGCTGGGAGATTGAAAAAAGTAGATGGAATAGAAAGAAGTACCATCATGATCTAATTTCTTTCAATTACTTTGGGTCTTACTGGAGAATATGTCATATTTTATGGACACCCACTTATCTCCTGTGCTTTGCTGCTTTTGTAATCTCATCATTAACAGTATATGAGAAGAGTAGTTCTTCAGATTTAGGTGTAACCGTGATTCGTTCATGGCTGCCAGCACATGGCAGGTAGATTGGCTTTTGTTATGAATCATTTGTGCACATGATTTAGTATATCTTTGGACCATAAGTCTGGCTTTGATTTTTAAACATTTGGCAGGTTGAGTCAGTCTTGCGTGAATGTAAGTAAAATGCAGCATGCCCTCAACATTATCTCCCTAAGCACTGGTTTTTCAGGCGTGTAATCAACTGAGGTCATTGCTGTTGTGAATTCACAATCATTTAAAATTATAGTTTAACCTGTGTTGGTTGCCCAAAATCTTGAACAGAACTGTTGAGAGAGTTTGAAAAAAATAAACAAAACAAAACAAAAAACATTGAACTAAGAAGCAATGAAAACATTACACTTAGTGATAAGTGAAATGCATTTGTCAACAGAAAGATCTGGGTTGAAATTTCTAGACTCTTTGTATTGTATGTACTTGGGTTGTTTCATCAGCCTTCAAGAACTTATTTCTTTATTTGTAAAATGAAGTTAAAAACAGGATCTGCCTTCTGAAATTGTTTTGAATATTAAATGGCATAATGCTTGAAATGTGATTATCTCAGGGCCTCAATAAATATTACCTATGACATATAATGTAAATTGTTTGTAGTTTTACATAAAGAAAAGTGCATAAAAACCTAACTGTATATCTCAATAAATTTTCAAACAGGGAACACATCAGTCTCCATAGCCCTAAGATCAAGAAATGGGATATTATTACATGTTCCTTGCAGAAACTACTTTTCACCATTACCCAGGAGTTATTGTTGACCTAACTTTTTTCATCATAGATGAGTTTTGCTTAGTTTTAAACTTCATCTATTGATTCTTTCAGATTCTCTCCAGGTGCTCTCATGTTGTCTGTGAATAAAGATGTATTTTTCTTGGCTAACTTTTCTTCTCCCCTCCCTCATTTCATTGGATAGGAGTTCCAATACAGTGTGGACCAGAAATGGTTATAACAGTCATCTTTCTCTTATTCTCGGTCTCAAGCAGAAAGCATTTAGTAATTCATCACTGTATATAATTTCTGCTGCATTTAAAAAATGATTTTATCATATTCAGAAAATTCTTGTCTCTCCCGCTTTGACTAAGAGTATTTGTATTTTTGTTTTGTTTTTAGTAAAGTGTGTGGAATTTTATCACAAACTTTATTTGCATTCATAGGATTTGCCTCTCTTTTTGTGGTTAATGTGTTAAATTACATTTTTCCCCAAATGTTAACCAACTTTGCATTCACAGCATAAACCTCACTTAATTGTGGTGTATTATCCTTTCTGTATGTAAGTGAATTTGATATGATACCTTATGAGGATTTCACATCTGTTTGATGAAAAAGATTTGCCTATAATTTTTCTTTCTTGTAGTGCCCTTATCAGGTTGTGTATCAAAGACATGCTGGTCTCATTAAACAAGGGAGAAGCAAGCATCCCTTCTTTTTTAAATCCACATTTTCTTCCTTAAATGTTTGGAAATGCTCACTGCTGGAATCATCTGGACTTATGATTTCTTGTGTTGGGTTTCATAATCAGTAGTTTTCAAGAAATATGAACTTTTCACCAAATTGCCAAATTTATCCTTTGTTCTTTATTATTTCCTTCCTTTACTTTCTTAGGATTAATTTGCACTAGAATTTTCTAATTTCTTTAGATAGATACTTAGTTTATTCTCAATCTTTGTTATTTTCTGATATATGCGTTTTTTTAGATGTGCCTCTAAGTACTGTGTCAGATGTGTATCTCCGAAGATTTAATATATTACACCTTCATTACCGTTTAGTTCCAAAGAATTATTGATTTTCTTTGTGATTTATTTCTTGACCTACATTTTATTTTAAAATGTATGGCTTAATTTCTAAGAATCTGGGGGATATTCTAGTTATTTTTTTATTGGACTAATTAGTTAATTAATTGCCATATGTTCCAAAAACATGATTTGAATGAATTAAATTCTGTGCAGTTTGTTGAGGTTTATTTGATGACTTGTCACGTGCTTTATTTTGGCAAATGTTCTCTGTGGACTCAAAGAGTGTCTATTCTTTTATTGTTGGGCACAGTTTTCTGTAAATGTCAAATTAGGTTAAAACTGTTGTTCAGATCATCTATGTTACTGATTCTAGTGGTTTTGTGGGGGAGCTCTAGTATCCTGACAATGATTCCATCCTACTTTTGAGTGGATGTCACTAATCTATAGTTTATCTTAATTCTGCTACTTAATATTGATGAAAAATAAGTCTTAATTCTCACAAAAATTGTCTTCCTATGCAAATTGATTTGAATATTGAATCTTAATATCAATGAATGTGATTTAGAGTTCACATTCAGAGCATTGCTCTACTTAGTTGAAAAGCCACCTGAATCCTTATTTTTTATTGACTCATTAATTTTTCTAGAAGACATTGTTGTCATAAGTAGTAACATTTTCTTCTTGGATGCTTAAAGGTTGTTGAGAATAAAATGCTAAATCTTATTTTATAGTTCAGTGAGTCAGTGGGTAATACTAATGATGCCTAATTGTCCTAAAGTTGGCAAAGTTAAGCAGACCAGCTTACGCCATAACAATTAGGGCTTCATTAACTCTAGGTGATTCGGCAGCTAGCTCTCTCAAGTGGAACCCTAAGAGGATTTTGAAATGGTTAATGAGTGAACTATCAGCCTAGGATCTCTAATTGGTAATGATTTTTCATATAAATAAGCTAAATATTTGAGACCAAAATATTGAAACATTTGTTGTCAATCAATAAGTTAAGTTGTATCTAATATGCTAATACTCTAAGCATGAGTCTATGGTTCAACTTTAAACAAGTGGTGGGATTCTGAGGGTACCATTTATGGATGAGCTGGTAGGACAAGTTTTCAGTTTCAGACCCTTAGTTGTCATCCAAGAAATTGCTTTGTTGGTAAATTTGGTCTGAACTATCATATCTATGAGCAAATATATGGGACTAATACAATTGCCTTAGTGCTGGGAATTATTTTTTAACTTTTTACCGCATGTACTTGGTACAATCGTAGTTTGGGAGTTTAAAATTTGTTATTATGTACTCTAAAACTATCCATTCACTGAAAGAATATAAGCCATGCTGAAATGTTGTAATATTTATTTGCCAATCTTTCTTTTTTGTAATTGCCTTGTCTTTGAAAGTCAAGAGCTAGAATGAATGAAATGTGTTTTTATTAGAACATTCTAAACAATTCCTGATACATACTGACCGTACCCAAAGCCAGTGGTCTAACAATTTTCAAAAAGTAAATGATTCCTATTTTTCCCTAATCCCAAAAGCAGACATGTTTTATTGTTGACAAAATGTTAAAAAATTTTCGCTTTCAATTTTAACTTGTCTTCTAAGAGCTGAAAGTGAAGCTGCTTAAGAACGGTTGGCTGAATCACTGATTGAATCACTGTGCTGTACACCTGAAACTAACACAACATTGTAAATCAACTATCCTTCAATTACAGAAGAAAAAGAAAAGGGAAAAAGAACAGTTGGCTGTTGAGTACTGCCATTCTCATGAGGCAATGTGGGAAATGAGCATTGTATACATCTTCTAGGAATTGCTTTTAATATTTGAAAACTTTGTGTTCAGATTGGCAGAATTGATGTTGATTATAAAGAGGATTTGGAGTACTGGAGAAGTCATATTTTGAGGATATTCATTTCCTTCCTGAATTTGGTGATTGAACATCCTTGTTTTACTTTCTGTGCCATCCTAACTGTGAAAAAACATTTTGCATCCATTTTCTCCCAAAGCAAGGTGTGCTTTAATATTCAGAGATAAACTGCATGATTTCCATCATAGAAAAGAAGCTTAACATTCAAAGGCACCAGAACACAGTGATCGTCTTCCTGATCTTTCAAGAATGATTTTGAATGCACATCATAGAATTGGCCACACTCTGCATTCTTAGTTCCTTTGCTCTGCAAATGCTGTGACTGATATTTTGCCTACACATATTAGAAAAAGTAAATTAAGTAGAATGCTCGTTAGAGTTCTTTATAATATGGCTAAAACTTGAGGTTTAAGCATTAAGCTGCTGTGCTTTTTCTCTCAACTAAGGTAAAACACATAAAGCAAAAACAGGAAAATCTTATAAAATTAGGGGGAAAATTCAATATAGGTTATTTTAGTTTATTTTCAAAATAAATTTTATGTTAGCTCATAATTCCAAGGCTAGACATCATAATTGGTGAGTGGATTCTTACCTAAGATTTCATCTTGTCCCTATATACTCAAGGGTTGTTGGAGAAACTGATTTGTTTTAGATTGAAATCCCTGCTCTACTAGTGTTAGATTTGCCTAAGTTAGTTTTAACTATATAATCTCTATGGCTTTTGGATTCTTTAATATGAAAAGTGCATAAGGATGGATGCCATGATAATAAGCTTAAATTGATATTTTTTTCATTACAATCTTTTTAAAGATTCTAGGTAATAAATTACTACATTATTATTATAACATTTGGATTGTTTCCCTAGATGAGCAAAATAAATATTATATATTTACATTTTAAAATTATTTTAAACATATTTTTTAATAATTTTACAATGAAAAGTAATATCCTTGCAGTACATTGTTAACAACTGTGGTAAAATATAAGTAACATAAACATTACCATTTTAAACACATTAAGTGTATGATTTACTGGCTTTAAGTATATTCACCATGTTGTGCAATCATCACTACTATTCATTTTCAGAACTTTTCATCATACCACACAGAAACTTTATTTTTTAAACAACAATTTCCCCATTCGCTCTCTCCCCTCGGCCCTATTTCCCTTTCCGTCTCTGTTAATTTACCTATTCGAGATACCTCATATAATTGGAATCATACAGTATTTGTCCTTTTCTGACTTATTTCATGTAGCGTATGTTCAAGGTTGATCCATGTTTTAATACATGTAAGAATGTCTTTCTTATTTAAGGCTGAATAATATTTCACTGTAATGATATATTGCATCTTGTTTATCCACTCATCTGTTGATAGACATTTGGGTTACTTCCATCTTTTGGCTATTTGAACAATACTGCAATGGCCATTGGTATACAAGCATCTCGCTGAATCCTTGCTTTCAGTTTTTTGGCGGTATATACATAGAAATAGAATTGCTGGACCATATGATAATTCTGTTTGATTGTTTGAAGAACCGCCAAACTGTTTTCCATAGTGGCTGCACCATTTTATGTTCCCACCAGCAACTTACAAGGATTCCAGTTTTTCCACATCCTCACAACATTTGTTATTTTCTGTCCTTTTTTGGTACTAGCTATCCTAATTGATGTGAAGTGGTATATCTTTGTGGCCTTGATTTGCACGTCCTTAATGACTAGCAACATTAAGCATTGTTTCATGTGCTTGTTTGTCATTGTGTATCTTGTCTGGATAAATGTCTGTTCAAGTCCTTTGCTCATTTTTTAATTAGGTAGGTTGGTTTATTTTGTTATGGATGAGTTGTAGGAATTCTTTATATATTCTGGATATTAATCTCTTATCAGGTATATTATTTGCAAATATTTTCTCCCATTCGGTAGATGGGTTGTCTTTCATTCTCTTGATAGTTTTTTTTTTTTTTAATGCACAAAAGTTTTTAAAATTTTGATGAAATACAGTTTATCAGTTTTTCTGTTGTTCCCCTGTGTGTCTAGTGTTATATTAAAGCAATTATTGCCCAATTCAATCTTATGAAGGTTTTCCCTATGTGTTCTTCTACAGGTTCTTTAGTTCTGGCACTTAAGTTTAGGTCTTTGATCCATTTTGAATTAATTTTTGTACATGATGTTAGGTAAGAGTCTGACTACTTCTTTTTTTTTTTAAGTGGATATCCAGTTTTTCCAGAACTATTAAAAGAGTACACTTTCCCACTTATTGTTCTTGATACTGTTTTTGTAAATCAATTGACAATATATGTGAAAGTTTATTTCTGGGATCTTTTCTATTCCCTTGGTCTTTGTGTCTGTCCTTATGCCAGAACCACACTGTTTTGATTACTGTCACTTTGTGGTAAGTTTTGAAATTCCTTTTCAGAATTGTTTGGCTATTTGGAGTCCCTTGAGATTCCATATGAATTTTCAGGTGGGTTTTTCTGTTTTTGCAAAAAACATCATTGGAATTTTGATAGAGATTGCATTGAATCTCTACATTGTTTTTGGTTGTATTGGCATCTTAGCAATATTGTCTTCCAATCCATGAATACAAGATGTCTTTGCATGTATATAATTCTTTAATTTCTTTCAGCAGTGCTTCGTAGTTTTCACTGTACAAATCTTTTGCCTCTGTAGTTAAATTTTTTCCTAATTATTTTATTCTGTTGATGCTACTGTAAATGGAATTTTCTTGGTTTCCTTTTTGCATTGGTTATTGTTAATGCATAAAAATGCAACTGATTTTTGTGTGTTCAGTTTTTATCTTGCTACTTTGCTGAATTTGTCTGTGAGCTCTAACAGTCTGTGCCTGTGTGTATGTGCCCAGACATGTGTAAACTTTAGGCCTTCTACATACAAGATAATGTCATCTGTGAACAGAAGAAATTTTGCTTTTGGCTTTTAATTACTTTCTCTTGCCTAAATGCTCTGACTAAAACTTCCAGTATTATGTTGATAGAAGTGGTGAAAGTGAGTATCCTTGTCTTGTTCCTAATCTTAAGGGAAACGTTTTTCATGCTTAACCATTCAGTACAATGTTGGCTGTAGGTTTTCTCACATATGCAGTATGTTTTTAAGATCTTATACTCCATAATGAATTTATAAAACTTAAATAACTTATACAGTTCATTAACAAAATGAATTTGGGAATGTAGGTCCCCAAACATTAATTTTAGAATGGTTTTATATTCATAACAGAAAACCCAAGTAAGAATGGCTTAAAGAAGATTTGGGTTTATTTTTCTCTCATGGCACAAGTCCAGAGGCTGAAGTCTCATAAAGTAGTTTCACAGAAACTTTAGGAGACAAGACTCCTGATTCTTGCTTCTCTGTATCTGTAAGATAGGATTGTAATTATGGAATGTAGGTAGCAAAACTGTTTGGGACAAGGGGTTAAGCCTCTTTCATAATAAATTCCTTCTTTTTTTTTAACAAAGAACTTTGTTGGAAACTCCATCCAATTACTTCTGCTTACATCTCATAGGCTAGAATCTATTGGCAGGGACACCTATATGGGCAGTGAATGTAAGGCAGTGCAGTTTTTAAGGTGGATAGTTGCTCACATCAAGGAAGAAGGATAAAATGGTTAGTGTGAAGATAACAATATGTTCTATTAAACATCATTTTGGTTCATCATAAAAAAATAAGGGAAGAAATATTAGTATCTTAAATTCATGTGTGCATATGACTGATATACAATAAATATTTGTGCAAAAAATGAATAACTGCATTTATCTGTATGAAATTCTTGAAGTAAAAATATCAGAAAGTTACTTTCGGACATATGTTCCATTTTGCTTTGAGAGTGATGGTAACAATAACAGAATTCTTATATTCTTTACATTATTCAAATGTAAATGTTGCATTTGCCTGATTTGAGTGAGTGGAAAAATTTAATAAAACTCCCAGCTTCACTCTATGATGCCATTATTATTTCATTCAACATTAAACAAGTATACTTAATAGTGAAAGGTAAATCGGGGGAGGTATATTTAAAAATACACAAATATACAAATATTCATTGAAGGTGTATGTAGCTCAGAGTTCTTTGATTTACATCACCTATTGACAACTTACCCCAATTTCTCATTTCTCCTACAATTTCATTAATGTACTCTAAGCCGAGAAGATTCTTGGAAGACAGTGTTTTCCAAGAGCCAATCATTTTTCACTTCAAAAATTAAAACGTTCTTTATTTACTCTTGCTTTCTACATGCATTGATTGAGGAATGCAAATTACACAATTAGATGCATTTTGTTGCTCAAATGAAAATTCTATATGCCAAAATCTCAGCTTCAGAGTGCCAGTTGGTAAAACCCAACCTCAGACCCTGAACTGCTGATTTGTGTTTTTGCATAAATCTTTCCTACTGGAAGGCTTAAAGTATCACTCTTCCTTGTAAGTATTATTATCTTAGAATGGTTTTGATTTCTAACTAAGAGCGGTGAGTGATGGATTGAGATTAGATAGATTCAGTGAGTATTGAAATGTTGTTTACCACTGTTTTCCTTTTATATCACAAGATACAAATGAATCAAAATGAGAGATACAGTAGAAAATGAGAAATAGTGCTACTTTAAATGAATGTCTCAGTACAAATCAGAAAATCTCTTTATAAATATATTGAAATTTTTTCTAATCCTATAGTATAATAGAGTTGAAAATCTTTTCACTTTTTATTAAATGATTTCTAAAGTTCTATTATAACAGGCTCAAATACTTTATAATTATATTACAATGGCGAACATTTATTGAACATGCACTTAGAGTAAGTCCTCTGTTAAAAGTTTGTCTTATCACATTTAATCTTTACAAAAACTCTATAAGATATGCAATTTTATTATCTCCATTTTATAAATGAATTTACTAAGCCACAGAACCACAAAGTTAATAGACGGTTTGGATCCAGGATTGGAATGCAGATAATCTTTATTTAAAACTCATGATCTTAACCATTAGGTTATATGTATCCATTGGAATACATATTGTATTAGTTGAAATATACACATGTATATCTACACATGTAGGGGTTTGTATGTGTGTGTCTGTGTACCAAACATAGGATGCTAACTCTTCTTAGTATCTATTAAAAAGCAAAATTAATTAACAGAGAAAACTTTAAGATAGTAATTTATTGCCATGTAGGTCACTTAAATCGGTGTATAAATTACATCATTCAAGAGATAAGTTGATGCATTTATTAAAAGTTAGAGACCTAAAAGATATTGATTAGGATTGGTTTAACACAGACTGAATTTAAAGATGTTTGCCTTCATTCTTTAGTAATATGGAAAGTGTTGTCCCAAGTAAAAGCAAGATTAAGATTTAGTAGAGGATAATTCTATCTATAATATTCTAGGTTCATATATATTGGGCAAAAAAAGCATGGTTTAGAATATAAAAGTTATGCCAAGGTACTGTATTAAAAATAAAATTGTGTACTACCATAATATTCTTTACTAAAAAGTTAAATATTCTTCAAGTAGTTCTGTTTAACAAGACCCATCTGGTGTAATTACTGAACTACCAACAGATATTTTTCTCTCTAAATTGGTGCCATTATTTTGGGTCTTAAATTCTGCTATGCAGGGTAAGATATGATATAATTTTACAAGAATCCTTAATGCTTTCCAACATTAGAAATTCACTAACAGTGTCTTAAAAAAAACCCCAAACAATGGGATTATTCATGGTCTCAAAGAATTAACATGATAGAGGTTATATTTTCACATATAAACCGTACTTAACTATGTGTCTTATTGTATTCAAAATCTATAACATTGTTTCTTACTATTGATTAGATCATATTTTAACTATAGTAAAGGAAACATTACTTCAGGCAGCAAAAATCTAAAATTTCGGAGAAACCGCTGTCAACTTAATATATCTCCTTAAAGGACAAACTAACAAAGAGGCATTATGACCAAGAGCTACTCTCTGTGGTTTCCAGGCCTTGCTGTCCTAACAGCTGGGCAGTCTTGAGGAACTCACCTCATAGCTCTGTGCCTCACTTTCCCTGTTACCAAATGGGGATAGTAATAGTGGCCATTGTATGGAGCATAAATTAGGTAATGCATGATTTGTTTAGACAGCGCTTCAAGTATGTGCTTTGATTGTTATCTATAATTATCTTTTTGTCAGCAGTGCAATCTTCAAAAATCCATATTTTCATTTACCTGTCTGAATTTTTATTTACTTTTCTCCTTAGAAACCCTGCAACAGAAACGCAGTTGTTTCAGTGTGTCTTGGTACATTGTAAAGACACAATGTCAGGAAGATCTTAAAATCATGTTAGGTTGCATCTTTGGTGAAAGTCCTTAAGTATTTGTTCGTTCACGCATGCATTAATTCATCTACTCAGTGAAGACCTTTTGAGTGGCATTCATCGAGGACAAGGTATTTAATAAGATCAGCATGGTTTCTCCCCTCATGGAGTTTAATAGCCATCATGGAGACAAATATTAGACAGTTATCACACATGTCGCAAATTGGGACACATCCTACAAAAGCATAAGAAACTAGTGAGAGATTTTAACAAAAAAACACAACTGGGATTGGAGGGGACATTTTGCTGAGGAGGTGACATCTAAGATGTCACCTAAAGGATGAGTGAGAATTTGCGCAATAAAATTGTTTCTAGAGGCGAGATGAGAATGCTCAGGGGTCGTAAGGCAGGAAATCAACGTGGAGTGGTGTGAATGGAGCGTTACGAGCAGAGGTGAGCTTGGGATGGATTTGTTGGGAGTCTAGAGAAGGCCAAGTCTTGAAGGCCTCAAAGACTGAATTAAGAACATAAGCTTCCCCCCCCCCATTCACATTAGGAAGCTGTTGCAAGGTTTTAAGCTGGAAAGAGATTGGATAGGGCTTGCCTTTTAAAAAGAAGTCTGGCCGTCGTGTGGAGAATGAACTGCAGGGGTCACAGTGGAATCCCACAGGAGGCCATGACAGTTGCTGGGTAGAAGATGACAGAGTCTTGGATGCTTAGCTTGAGGTGCTGGCACTGGAGATGCAGAATAGAGACGCAGTTGGAAGCATGTTACTGTTGGTGGAATAAACATATGACAGACCATTGCACAGAATGTAACGAGTGTGTCTGTTTCCCACATACTCTCTGTATTTCCTTCCGTTCTTTCTTTGATACATAGAGTTGCCATCACGCGCTCTTGCCTTTCTATTCCACCGGTAGTGATTCTTAAATCTTTGCTTCCTTGAAGAGATTTTTTAAACTGCTACATTTCCCATGAAATCTCTCAGTTAGAAGGAACTCAGTCCAGTGGGCTCTGCTTCTTGCTGCAGATCAGGGTTAGCGTCGTGTTACAGTGTGGCATTGCCACCTGTGTAGGAGCCGACCTCCTCCTTCTGCCCTATTTCCTAAGCATCTGAGACGCCACAGCTATATACTGGTCACACTACACAGCAGATCGTATTACTTAGTAGTCAACAAATGTTTCGTCATTTGATTTTTGTTGAAAGGTTAGAATAAGAATTTTTGTGACAGAAACCCAGACTATATTTCGGAGGAAGAATTTTTAAAATAGCAGCATTAGCACTATTTACAATAGCCAGGACATGGAAGCAACCTAAGTGTCCATCAACAGATGAATGGATAAAGAAGATGTGGCACATGTATACAATGGAATATTACTCAGCCATAAAAAGAAACGAAATTGAGTTATTTGTAGTGAGGTGGATGGACCTAGAGACTGTCATACAGAGTGAAGTAAGTCAGAAAGAGAAAAACAAATACCATATGCTAACACATATATATGGAATCTAAAAGAAAAAAAAAAAAGTTCTGAAGAACCTAGGGGCCGGACAGGAATAAAGACACAGACGTAGAGAATGGACTTGAGGACACGGGGAGGGGGAAGGGTAAGCTGGGATGAAGTGAGAGAGTGGCGTGGACATATATACACTACCAAATGTAAAATAGGTAGCTAGTGGGAAGCAGCCGCATAGCACAGGGAGATCAGCTCTGTGCTTTGTGACCACCTGGAGGGGTGGGATAGGGAGGGTGGGAGGGAGACGCAAGAGAGAGGAGATATGGGGATATATGTATATGTGTGGCTGATTCACTTTGTTATACAGCAGCAACTAACACACCATTGTAAAGCAATTATACTCTAATAAAGATGTTAAAAAAAATAAATGATACAGTGATGCTGGAAAAAATAAAAAGTAAAAATAGCAGCATTAAAACCAGTGCATAGTACAAGGATCAGTATATCTTCGATCGGTGTTCTATCTGGCTCACTCTTTACAAATTGATCAGCCAGAGATACTCTTTAAAAATATCTCATATTTTAAGTTCTGCTGATCTTAGTGCTTAATCATGCCCCCCAAACATTGTTGTTTAATTCTTTCACCTGTGTTAATCCTGTGAATGACAGTGAGCCTGTATTATTTTTGAAGAAGAGAAAACTTATTTTCCTTTGCATCTTCCAAGATGTCTATCCAAATCCCTAATAGTATTTTCTGTTTTCCTGGTTCCCACAGCTCAAGGCCTTCTTCTTGGGCCCTCCCCCACCCCCATCCCCTGTTTCTTCTTGGAGCCTCACACCCTGGCCTGATTGTAAGAGTGTACATTCTCTATCCTTATCCTCACACTCGGTTTCTTTCACTCTAACCATACTCCTTGAATCAACAATTGTCTGCTTAGTTGTTTCATATTCACCGATTTCTGTTGGAGCCATGAAGTGGTTAATTTTTATATTGCAACCTTGCCGTATACCCTGAAAGGTGAATACATCTGCCTTTGGCTGTCCTCATGGGGATTTTACATCTTAACTATCTCAAGTGTGACCCAGTTCTCAGCATATGCATGTAATTTTATGGCTCAGTGATCTAGAAAGAAAGATAATAGAGAAATATCAAACAGTCAATTGATACAAAATTCACATTTTCACCTATGTGAATGTTTGTGGCAGAAACTGCTGGATTCCTCACAGATCCATTCTATCCTTCTTTAGTAATAGGGCTCCCAAATTGTTATTGGGCACATGGCCTCCCGGCTAAAAATTATATTTACTAGCTGTGCTCTTTCAAACAGAGGCATGGTCGTACAAAGAAATGCTTGCTCTGGCCTGCAAAGGAAAGGGGTCTGTATGTTTGTGCCCTCCTAAGACACATATGTTGAAATCCTAGCACCCAAAGATGGTGGTATTATAGGAGGTGGGACCTTTGGGAGGTGCTTAGATCATGAGGGTGGAGACTTCATGAGTGGGATTAGTATTTTATAAAAGAGACCCCACAGAAGTCCCTGGCCCCTTCCGTGATGTGAGGACACAGTGAGAAGATGCCACCTGTGAACCAGGAAGAAGACCCTCACCAGAACTTTACCTCAACAGGACTTGATCGCTTTGATCTTAGACTTCCCAGCCTCCAGAACTGTGAGAAATAAATTTTTGTGGTTGATAAGCTCCCAGTTTGTGGTATGTTGTTATAGCAGCCCAAATGGGCTAAGAAAGAAAGTCATGTGTGCAACTTCTGAGTCATGGCCTTCAGAGCACAGGAACATGGCCACTTCTTTACTTACTGGAAAAGTGAACATGGCAGTAGGATCCAGGCAGCCATTTCAGACCACAAAACAGAAGCCATCCATTGAAGCTGACAGCACACAAAGAAGTCAATTGGACCCTCAATACGGGAGTGTCACCCCTGCAGCCCCAGATTACTTCTGGTTTGATATTTGATTAATCAGCCAAACTTGAATCCAAACGTGATGTTGTTTCCAATGATTTCTGAAGAGCTTCTACTTTTTCTTAGGTACCTTCTGATATCTCATTTACCCCACAATAATCCAGGGAAGTTGATAATGATGATCCACGTGATAATTCAAAACACATAGCTAGTAGAGATGGAGCTTGGACTTGAACCTATCCTTTCCTGTCTCCGGTTTACATTTGATAATTGCATATTCCAAGGAGTATGTGGTTAGAATTCTTTCTAAAATTCTTTCTAAAATTTCATTTACATATGAATAAAAAAACGCATCCATGTTCACTCATGTAATGCCCAGTCCTAGCATATTACTGTTATAAGGCTATAGTATTCTCATCATCAAACTTTATGGAAAAGTTTTCTTTCAAGAAAGCTCAGCATACACTTATATAACACCTATGTGGCACAAAAATGAGTTAGGTGCGTGTATTAGTTTGTTGTAAATACTTCCCATGTGCCCTAAGATTTAGTACAGGGTACCCTAAGCCCGATAATACAGTGGCTCAGACAAGGCGGCAATTATTTCTCTCCCTGATAACTGTATAGAAGTAGGCAGGTTGTCCATCAGGGAGAAGCAGTTTTCCTCCACCAGGCCATTCAGGATCTAGGTACTTTCTTTCTTTTTACGCCACCATCCTCTAGGGTAGGGGCTGGCACCATTTTTTCTATAAAGGACCAGAGAGTAAATATCTTAGACATTGAGGTACTTACAGTCTATGATGTAACTAGTCAACTCTGCAATTGTAGTACAAAAGCATCCATAGGCAAAATGTAAATAGATCGTGTGGCTATGTTCTAATAAAACTGTATTTACAAAAACAGGTCGCAGGCTAGATTTGGTTTACCAGCCATACTTTGCCAGCCCATGCTCCAAAATATTGTCCTATTTCACATAGTTGATGCTGGCTTCCAACCACATCCACATTCTAGCCCATTGAAAGGGGGAAGGAGGAAATGGAAGGCAGACAATTTTCTTTACAGGAGATGACAGAGACATTGCAAGTATCAGTTAGCCTTACAATCCCTTGGTAAGAACCTATTCGCACTTGGCTTAAAGGAAGTTTTCGAAATGTACCCTCTAGTTGGGCAGGTTGGGTGTTTCTAAAATGTGAGGGGAGATAGTTCAGTCGTGAAAAGGAAGCAGGAGAGAAAACTATTCTTTGCTACTGCAGTGTAGATTTGTCCTTGAGTAACTCACAATTTAGCAAGGGATATAGTTAAATAAACAAATATCTGTAGCATAGTATGGTGCATGTGTCAGTATACACACAACACAGACACACACACACATACACACACACTTCTAAGAGATACAGATAAGAGGAACAAGGATTCTAGTTGTAGAGTAGAAAAGACAAATCAGAGAAGGGTGATAGCATTTGAACAAGACTTTAAAGGCTAAATAGGCATTCACCAAACAGACACAGAGGAAAGGAATTCCATGTAGAGAGAACCACAGAGTTTGTCAGGATGGGCAAAGTTACACTGCACTAACAAACAACTGCAAAACTTTAGTGGTTTAAAACTAGAAAGATTTGTTTCTTGATAATGATACAGGTTAGTCTTGGTTTTGCCGGGGCTCAAATTTCCTCAGAGATCTAAAGATGCTAACAGCACACCTACTATCTGGAACATCAGCCTGTCACTGCAGCAGAAGACGGGCTCATGATAAATCCAGCACTGCCATACTTAATGGTGAAAAGCTAAGAGCCTTTCCTCTAAGATCAGAACAAGACAAGGATGTCCACTCTCCACTTCTGTTCAACATATTAGTGTAAGTCCCAAGCGATTAGGCAAGAAGAAGAAATAAAAAGCATCTAAAATGGAAAGGAAGAAGTAAAACTGTCACTATTTGCAAGTGACATGATATTATACATAGAAAATCCTATCAAAAAGACTGTTAGAACTAATAAATTTAGTAAAGTTGCAGGACACAAAATCAGTACACAAAAATCTTTTGGGTTTATATACAATAATAACAACTATCAGAAAGAGAAATAAAGAAAACAATCCCATTTACAGCTGCACCAAAAAATACCTAGGAATAAATTTAACAAAGGAGGTGAAGGACCTGTATATTGAAAACTACAAGACATTAATGAAAAGAAATTGAAGATTACAGAAATAAATGGAAAGATATTTTGTGCTCATAGATTGGAAGAATTAATATTGTTAAAATGTCTATACGACCCAAAGTAGTTTACAGATTCAATACAATCCCTATCAAATTTCCAATGGCATTTTTTTAAGAAATAGAACAAATAATCCTAAAATTGCATGGAACCACAAAAGATCCTGCATAACCAAAGCAATCTTAAGAAAGAGGAACAAAGCCAAAGGCATCATGCTCCCTATAATACAAAGCTATAGTAATCAAACCATATGGTATTGGCATAAAAGCAGACACATAGACCAATGGAAATGAATAAAGAGCCCAGAAATACCCCCCCACATATATGGTCAGTTAATTTACAACAAAGGATACAAGACTATACAGTGGGGAAAAGACAGTCTCTTCCATACATGGTGTGAGGAAAACTGGACAACCACATGCAAAAGAAAGTAACTCGATCATTTACACCATAAGTGATCTTACGCCATACACAAAAATTAACTCAAAATGGATTAAAGACTTGAATGTAAGAATCGCAATCTTAGAATTCCTAGAAGGAAACATAGGTGGTAACTCCTTGATATAGGTCTTGGCTATGATTTTTAAAAATTTGACACCAAAAGCAAAAGAAACAAAAGCAAAAATAAATAAGTGGAACTACATCAAACTAAAAAGCTTCTGTACAGCAAATGAATTCATCAACAAAATGCAAAGGCAACCTACAGAATGGAAAAAATATTTGCAAATCATACATCTGATAAAGGGCTAATATTCAAAATACATAAAAAACTCATAAAACTCAGTAGTAAAGAAACAAGGTATCCAATTAAAAAATGGACAGAAGATCTGAATAAAGATTTTTCCAGAGAAGACATACGGATGGCCAACAGACATATGAAAAGATGATTAACATAATTATCAGAGAACTGCAAATGAAAACCATAATGAGATGTTACCTCACACCTATCAGAATGGCCATTCTCCAAAAGAGAAGAAATAACAAAAGTTGGTGAGGCTGTAGAGAAAAGCAAACCCTTGTACACGGCTGGCAAGAATGTAAACATAGTGGTACCGCCACTATGGAAAATAGCTTGAAGTGTCCTCAAAAAATAAAAATAGAACTACCATATGACCCAGCAATTCCACATTTGAGTTTTTACCCAAAGAAAATGAAAACGGTAACCCCAGAAGGTAATAGGCACCCCCATGTTCATTGCAGCATTATTTGCGATAGCCAAGATATGGAAACAACCTAAGTATCCATTGATGGATGAATGAATAAAAAATGTGATATCTAGCTATCTATCTATCTGTCTGTCTATCTACCTACCTATCTATCTATTTAAAATTCACCATAAAAAAAGAATGAAATCTTGCCATTTATGACAGTGTGGATGGAGCTTGAGAGTATTGTGCTAAATGAAAAAAGTCAGAGAGAGACAAATACTATATGATTTCTCTTATATGTAGAATCTGGGGGAAAGAAAGAGCTTGCTCATGGATAGTACATATTGGTAGGTGCCCCAGGTAGGGGTTGGGAGTGGGAGAAATGGGTGAATGAGGTATAAATTTTTCTTGCACCTCTACGTAATAATATTCTTTTTTCCCAAGTAACAAGCAGAGGCAGTGTCTTTGGAAAAGCATAAATTGCTAAGGTAGAGTAGATTTTTCCATGAATTGGGTGTATAATTTTTGTCTTCTTAGTTTCTATATATGAAGGAAAAAAATGTTTTAAAGAAAAAAAACCAGGGAGACATCATCTACTTTAGCAAGATGATTCTTCTTGCTTTTGAGAATCTCAAAGAACATAAGCTAAGTCATTTAGAAATATGATGGAGAGATTACATTTTGGCTCAGGTAAATATAGTGGTATTTAATATTAAACACTGGGTTTGCATATATTCTGCAACTTCTTTCAAAGTACCTTCCTTTTGAATTTTTAAAAATGCATCCCTGTAATTCACACATATTATGTAACAATTAAAACAAAGGGAGAAGGAATAGAAAAAGACAACACTCATCATCCCATGAGTTGCAGGCAACCGTTGTTAACATATAGGTTTATACAAAAAAAAGAAAAATGCTATAAACACTATTCTGTAGCTGACTTCAACAAATTCGAAAGATGGTAAGCTTTGAGTGCATAACTGGGATTATCAAAGAAAGATTGAAAATGGGCACCACCAGAGCTGTTACCCTGACTTTCAATTCAGTAGATAGTCAATTGAGCAGTTTAGTGTGTATAAGGCACATTCACAGTACCTGGTCCATTGTAAGTCTTGAGTTAATGTTCAGGGAAGAGTGGATGCTCAGGGTGACTCCCACTCCTGGCATCTAAAATGAACTATCAGGGAGCAGTATATTTATACGGCAACACACTCAATTACATGTTGTTATACGATGAGCCTGAAATGGAAATATTTCTTAGTTAACCATGTAATAATAACATAAAGTCTACATGAGAAAGTGTAGTACTCATTTCCCTTTTCTCAAAATGTAGAGTGGAAAAAGTGGACCTTAAAAATCTTTAAAAAAAGTTTTCACAGAGCAAATGGTTAACTGTTGTTGTTAATAGTGAGTTGGAATCAATACAGATTCTCTCTTTATTTAAAAGTGTGATATTTGTGGTTCCATGGATTTTTGTTATTAATTTTGATTTTTAAAAACGATGCTTTAAAGCAATGTTTGTTTTGATCACTGATAATTTTGACATCTCCTTAAACTTTCTGCTCAAGGCAGGTACCTCACTTGCCTCACCCTGAGTGGAAGAGATGCCTATTCCTGACTTAACCGTGAAGGACAGTCGTTTAACCACCGATAAACACCAAATGTCATTTCACCTAATAGTTTCAACCTGGGCCTCATGCCTGACCCTGTACATCAATATCAAATTGGTTCTTTATTTTATCAGATAAAATAAATCAGCTAATCTCTGGTTAAAAGTTATCTTTTCCACAAATGATGCAGTGGTGTTCTCTTAGGAATTTTACAAACAGGTTATTTGGGCTGGCTTGTAGTTTCCTCTATGAAATAAGTGTGGGTCCGCATATTCTGGAACACTAATTTCAGTTGTTTTCAAAATAAGTTGTTTTGACGTTGTATGCTTTGTAGGACCCTGGAGTTTTGTTTGTTTGTTTCCGTATTTATTGATATTTTCATTTTAAGCTGTTGAAAACCTGCTAAATCTTCAAAACATATGCACCTAAGCCATTGGTTACCTTTTAGATTTATAGCAGTTTGCAACGTTAACCTGAAGTTAATAGAGGAGCCAAATATACATAAAATATATATTTGGCTTTAAAAAAATTCATCTAAATATATGTCTTGGAATTGGACACGAAAGTATCATTTTCCATGTAACTTAATGTTCAGAAGTTTCATTGTATACATACCTGAATTGTATATAAAAGGGGAGATATTAGAAAGCTCAGGTACTCTTCTATATTTTTCTCATTTTTTTTTCATTCTGTACATGAAGGGAGAAATTAACTTGAAATTTCTATAAATTTATCTTTACAAAGCCCTCATGGGAAAAGCTTTTCAAATCCATGTAAGATTGATGTCCTGTGGTAAACATCACATGCTTATGTTATTCTTAGTCAAAGACCTTTCTTTAATATCTTATGGTTCATTGTGATTATCCATCATCACACTTATACCTTAAGAATCTGAACTCTAGCGAATTCCCTACATTGTTGTTGGTCTTGGGCCTAGAGGGGTTTGTCATTTTTGTCACACATAAAGGATAAGTAACTTCCCATTTATATGAGTGTAGATGAAGACAATTTAAGGAAAAACTATGGGTTAAATTCCAAAGAATCTAAGCTCATTAAAAAGCTAGCCAGAGTCTTTTATTACTTAAACCCTGGCTACTTCTTTAATATATATGTATTTTAATATACATATATTTTAATATATGTATTATATGTTACGTATGTGTGTGTGTGTATATATGTATGTATATATGCCTTTAAGTAATATAATACCAAGCTTACATGAATAGGGATTTAAAAGGTTATATTTGCTTTGCATTTTATTAAACTCTGTATTCCTTTTTGGTACATCCTCATTTACAAAGTTACACTGAACCAAAAGAGACACCCCAAATTGGTTAAAAAACTAAAGCATAAAATCAATTTTAAGAAACGTTTTTAGAATTAGGAAAGCTATCCTGGAGAAAAATAAACAGAAATATAACTCCAGGACCTCTCAGGAATGTTTGAAATGTAACCACACAGCAGGGCAGGCACAGTTATACACTCTTGTCATTTGCTGGGAAAGAATGGCCTTCATATGCATATGAGAAATTAAATTGGGTATAAGAATAAACTGCCTTCTTGAAAGGAATGGTGAGTTATAAATTTTGTCTTATTTTTCCTAGAAGAATTTAAAAAATTATGGCATCAGTTGCCTAAAATATCTTACATTTGGTTCTACACAAAAACGAATCCACGGTTAGATATATTGAAGTCACCTTTAGAACTCTGAGTTTATGAGAGTAAGAAATTCAATTCCCAAGCTCCTTAAACTGAGGTATAGCTATAGCAAAGTCTAAGAAAAGAAAGGTCTGAACATCATTTTCTTTAACAGTTTGCAATGATAAAAATCAGGAAATAATATATCCCAAATAATGACTTTTAATCCCACTAGGAAACAGCTCATTGTTTCTCTTTTGCGCTATGTGATTTCAATCTTGAAATATATCTCTGGCTCTAAACATTATTCTAACTATATTTTTAAAACTTTGATAGGACAAAAAAGAAAAAAATCCCATTTTTTTTTTCCTTTGGTGATATTGTGCTGGTTCCTTACTTGGAATATATGAGTATTCCACCCTATAGTTAAATATTCAAAATTCTTTTCACTCAGTATTATTGGCAACGTCATCACTCTACCTTAAAGGCAAAAAAATCTCCAAGTGCTAAGAAAGGATACTATGTTAAGCCTGCCTGAGATTCAAGGGATCCAGAATGCCCCGGAGGGATTTGACAAAGTGATGCCTTAATGAAAATGTTTGAGTTTTTCCCACTCTTAATCCCAAAGGTTTTCTTGAACCAGTGTCACTCTTGGAATGCCACAGCAAAGTGTGGTGATCTTCTGATGGTGTATGTGCACTCATTTTGTTTCCCAGAGTTTTTTGGTGTTGTTTTTTTTTTTTGGTTATGTTGCTGATCTAGATTTAAATTGAACTTGTCATGCTGGAGTGCATGTGTCCTGGTTCTGAATCTCCCCTGTTCTCGTTGCTATAGTGACCAGCAGAAAGCAGAAGGGAAGTGGGAAAGAGGAATCTTCATTTAAACAAGTATGTCTCTGGCACCGCTTTAAACAGCAGTTCTCTTTACCTTTGAAGGTTAATGTGGCCAGGGGCGCCCTATTTTGCAGTTTGAGGTTTTATTCTCAGAACTTTTAAAAAATAGGTTTGTGGTTAATTCCAAAGAGGTTATTGTAACAATGCCAGAATTTAAAGGATAAGTTGAGACAAGATATTTATATTCTGATGTTGGGGAAGGAAAACATTTTCCTCTACCCTTTCTAGTGTCTTCTGGCTGGTCTAAGAATTAAATTGATATGAGACAGATTAACAGAAGAAAACATGTTTAATCACATGCCTATAGGGCCCCCATAAGAAAAATGAGATCCAAGGACAAGTTAGACGGTTGAGGCTTATACTTCATCTGAAAGAAGGAGAAGGGTAGGGGCTTGGGACTTCCAAGGGGAGGAAGGCAATTCACATGGAGATGGAAAAATAAAAAAAAGATATTTGGTAAACAAATGTTTGCTGTGCCACACAGAGACAATGGGACACAGAGAGAACTGTGGTCTCCAGTCCTTTCTGAGTTCTCCCTACCATACTTACCCCATATTCTTTGTAGATATCTCTGGTGATAGTGCTTTCCTGGACCAGGGTCTTCATCTAAATTCTTTTAGGCAGTTAAGGGGGAGGTAAGAAGAAAGACTTCCTGAGTCTTCTGTTTCTTAAAAATAATCAGCCTAAAATAATCCTCATGACACAAGAGACAGAAATTTTGCTCCCTTACCCTACCCTGGATTACATCTTTCACATTATCTTGATAAAATGTATTCTATGTATTAATATTTCACTATTTTTGTTTTAGATTTTAAAGCAGTGGTTCTCAACCAGAAACAGTTTTGCACCCCAGGGGACATCTGGCTTGTCTGAGACATTTTTGGTTGTTACAAAAATGGGGGGCTACTACTGGCATCTAGTGGGTAGAAGCTAGGGATGTTGCTAAACATCTACAATGCATAAGACTGTCCTCCACAAAGGTGAATTATCTGGCTTAAAATTTTAATAGCGCTGCGGTTGTAAGATGGTACTTTAAAGCAACTGTGGTTCATTTTTAAAAATGATACTACACTTTGAATCTTCTAGGTTGACACATTGACAAGTCTGAATAAGGGCTGATATTCTAATTCTTGGTGTGGGGTGGGCAGAAGATAGACAAGATACGTAGACCTCTATCTAGTATATTTCTCTGTACACCCATAAATCACTGAAAGACCTAGTTTCCACAAAAAATATTTGAGTGTTTCTTAGCTATTTCATTCATCGATCCTATTTGTGTAATTCACTTTTTTAAATGTTTTCCCTTTTTTGCTTGTCTTAAAAAAAAAAAGGTGCAATACAAGACTGAGAAATAGATTTCAGTTTCAGTCATGTGACTACTGTCTTTGGATTGTGAAAGGAAAATCAAAATGGAGTTGGTATTGCTAAGAGAGCTCTCTAAAATGGAGCTGGGAGGCCACTGAGGAAGTGAGACTTATGTAAGTTTCATCCTGATGGAATCTGAACTTTTGATCACTTGTTGTCTTAATTCAGGCACTCAGAACATCCGCCCAATGTTCCAGAAACTCAAGCTATTTATCAGACCCCAACCCTAAATAACTCGTGGTAACCTGTCCCCTAAAGACAAATATCTCCTTTGTGCTTCATAGTCAAGATAACTTTAACTGTAACTTTCTTTTTTAAACTTTTTTTTTAAAACTTGCAAGGTAACTTGAACTACTTTGTGGCTTTGCATTTACAAGCCCCTGACCCTTTCTCATCCCTAGAACATCCTTTTAGTTTTACCTGAATTTGTGTCTCCAGAATTGCAGTTCCTAAGACCCCAAATAAAGCTGTTTATTTTTTGTAGCCTTGATACTAATTATTGCTTGGCAGGATCCACCCCGAATTTCTGGGAGCTAGTGTTCATGCTAATAGAGAACAGATAGCTGTTGAATCTTAGGAATCTACCTGGAATACCTGAATGTATTGCATTTTGGAAGAGTCTTTGTTCTTAGAGAGCTGATTTTCATCGTCCTAGTTACTTAGAAACCGTGAGTGTAAGCATCTTCATATCAGCAATAGGTGTATAAAGGAGGTAGTACATATAAAATTTAGCACTTGGCCATGCTCAAAAGAGATGGATTTCACAATGCAACAACACATCCTACAAAATAAACACTTAGCGAGTAAGGCTTACCGCAGCGTGCCTGAATGTCTCATCCTCCCTTGTCCCTGGTTTCCTCTTTATGGACTCTGGTACTTCTGGGATTTGTGGTTCGGAACATCAGACACTTTCTCTTTCCTCAAATGGAGTTGATACAACATATACGTGTTGAATGCCCACGCCACAGGAGACAAATAAAGATGCAGAAATTGATTATTCTCCAAGCCTATTTCTCCTGGACTTCTCAAAGATAATTGTTATATCATGCATTTGTTTTAAAGGCAAATAATGTAGGAGCCTTTATGGAGTATTGCTTTGCCTCTCCAGAATTTATATTCCCTTTTCTGACCTCAAACCTTTGTTTATTCTTCGGGGAAATTCCATTCCCCTCTTCTCACTGTATGTGGTTTAAACAAAGTTGGCCTCATCTTCAGCTAGAACCCAGATATTTCCAACAAACGTCTCCTTCACCAAGGAATCTGATTCAGGGATGGGCAACTGAAACAAGACAAGTCAGTGCAGTATATACTGGGAATTTATTGAATACAATGACCCATTATGAAGTGAAAATTTAACTAAAAATTAAGGCAGCACAGAGAAAAACTTGGCCTGGTGATAGAGGAAAACCAACTCTGGCATAATCTGAGCATCTGTATACAACAGTGCCTGAAGCCAGACACCCCTGAATATTTTAGTTATATACACCAATAAATTCATCTTCTTCTCAAGTCAGTTTGATTTCATTTTCTGCTGCTCATAACCAAAATTGCTAAAAATGTAAGAAGGGAACAGAATGAAATGTGAAATAGTTGAAAATCAGAAGATACTTGTGTGTTAGAAAATGATGCACTTATTCCTTTTATCTTCCCTTTAGTATGTAAACTTAATTTTAAAGAGATGTTTCAACCAATTTAGCCAATTTGCTTCTCATCTGACACTTTTTTTTTTTTTCCTGCTAAGGGATGTGTTACATTTTGGAAGATTGACTCTGGTTCCCTGGAGAGTTGATTTTCTTTGTTCTTAATATCACAAAATAGCCTTCCAATGAATAGAAGAAAAATTTCTTTCAATCTTATCCATCGTGCAGTGAGAATGATTGATTCACTAAACACCAACCATGAGACCAGCCAATCTTGTTGATTCAACAAAATAGCACCTGCCACCAAGAAATCTTTTCAGCTCCTGAAGCTAACTTGCAAAACATTTGTAATCATCATGCCTAGAAATATGGAGCATAGTTAAGATTCTTTATCTCTTTTATTGAGTAACGATTTGAGAAATAAGAAAGAGGGACTCTAAAAAGCAACCTTGAACTATAAACAGTGTTTAAAAACAAAGAATTGTTGACATTTCTGGGTGGCAAGACTCAGCAGTCTTTCTGGATTTCTCTGACCATTTGTCGGTTATAGATCTGTTGCAAATAAAATGAATATCACTGGAATTTTAGAAATTGTTTAATATGAGAATTTGGAAATTTACACCTGTATTTTATGTGATGGGATTTATTGCCATTTTCAATATCTAAGTTACCAGGAAAACCTAAGTGGTAATCAGTAATGCGAAGTTTGGGGGCATGTTTCCATATGAATGCACATGTGGTTATTATTCTTTAAGGCCCTGATTCTCAAACTTGTCTGCAATATTGGAATCACTTGGGGATTAAAAAAAATACTAATAATGTAAGTATATGGTATTGAGGTACCACTTTCACATAGGGATGTTTAAAAACCTCTCTAGGTGGATCTAATGTGCAAAGTTTGAGAATAATTACTGTAAGACACTACTGCTATAATTTTAATGGTCATGTAAGTCACTTGAGCACGCTGTTAACGTCAGCTTCTGATTCAGCAGGCCTGAGGTGCAGCTCAAGATTCTGCCCTTGGAACTTTTCAGATAATGCTGATGTTGCTGGTGTGAATTTCACACTGAGTAGCAGGGCTCTAAGGCATGGATTGTCTTTTTGGAGTAACTGTGAAGAAGGGAATTTTCTGGTGTCACCCACTGCCCATCGGGAATGCAGCCTGGAAATCTCTTGTACTGTGGATGTTGGTGCTAATCCGATTTGATCTGTGGAGGACCTTCTACTATTATCATGAAGACTTGTGGAGAGTTGTTATTCTTGAGGGGGGTACCACCTTCGCAAAGAGTGGGAGAAAGAGGTGGGTGTCCTTGAGTCTGCGGATTTTCACAGCCTCTGGTGTCCGTTTTGGTTAAGCCTTGGGCAAAATGGCAAAGCTTGACTTTAACACTTGCACCCACTCTGTCAGCGCGTCCCTTTCTCCTCCTTGTGGTGGTCCAGCCATCCTCCTCTCCCCGCGGGCTGTCTCTGCTTCTGGGGCTTTGGCTTTAACTGATGGAGAGTACAGTTTTCAATAAATTGGGTCTCAAGAGCTTCTTCTTCCAGTCACACCACAGCATGAGCCTCTTGACCAGTCCCTGGTTGGCTGGTCTGTTTGTGGATAATTCAGAAAGTCTGAATAGTCTTCAGTTTGGAAGTGGCGATGAAACCTCCTTTTCCTCGCCTTGTGTTCAGTGTTCTACTGGTATTTCACCACTCCCCACCATGGCCTCCGCTTCTGAAATAAGGTGTGAGAGCAAACACACCTCAGTCCATATGCTAAGGAACTAATTTCAAGAAAGACCCTAATCGCTCAGTCTCAAAACCCCTAATTTCAAATTCTATTCAGTGTATTTTATAGCTTTTTAAAAAAAAAATTATTTATTTATTTATTTATGGCTGTGTTGGGTCTTCGTTTCTGTGCGAGGGCTTCCTCTAGTTGCAGCGAGCGGGGGCCACTCTTCATCGCGGTGCGCGGGCCTCTCACTATCGCGGCCTCTCTTGTTGCGGAGCACAAGCTCCAGACGCGCAGGCTCAGTAGTTGTGGCTCACGGGCCTAGTTGCTCCGCGGCATGTGGGATCTTCCCAGACCAGGGCTCGAACCCGTGTCCCCTGCATTGGCAGGCAGATTCTCAACCCCTGCGCCACCAGGGAAGCCCTATTCAGTGTATTTTAAAAATAGTCAGCCTAACAGTAACGATATAGAGAGATTTTTATTTTCTTGGCAGTAAAACTATCCCAAAGGAAGGACCTGGTTTTCTCGGGTGGACATTTTGATAAGTTCAGGTAGAATAAGGAGTGGAGTCTTTCCAGGAGCATGCTGGAGGAAAAAAAAAAAAAATAGAAGTTCGCTTCTTTAGAGTTAGAGAGCATTTGTTTGGCCAAGTGAGTTATCGAGGTTGAAAACAAGAGTTGAGAACAGTAGGCAAGAGTTTTGGCAGCTTAGTGAGGAAGAGGGGAGGGAGGTAGTGTTATTAGCAGAGAGAATGATTTTTTCAGGGCAAGTGGAGATCCGCTCATGGAAGGGAATTTTACTACATTTCTTCCACATGGTAGGCAGTAGGAATCCCCTTCCTGTCTCCTTAGGGCACCTCTCGTGGACCATCGTCATGAGCGTGCTGGGATATTTTGGTATCTACTTTACAACTTAAAAATATAAGTTAGATCATGCCATGCCTACACTCAGAACTTTCTAGTAGCTTTCCATTGTATGCAGAATGCAAGCTGATGGCGTTGTAGTGATCCAGAAGGTCCGACATGAGCTCATCTCCTCCCTGACCTCGCCTCATTTTCCCCCCTTCCACACCGCGCTGTTCTTGGAACACGTGGCCATGTTTCCTTCCTTGGGGCCTTTGCCTTGGCTGTTCCTCCCTCTAGAATGGTGGGTCCTGAAATATCTACACAGCTCATTTCTTCCCCTGCTGCCAGCCTTTCCTCAAATGCCTCTTTCTCAGCAGCTGGATTTAAAATGGAAAGCCCCCTCCTAACCCATTTGTCATGCTGTGTTTCTTTCTTTCACAGCACTTCTCTCGGTGTGTTAGAAAATTTCTTTATTCATTATTGTCTCCCCGCTCCCAGATGTAAGCTCCATGAGGATAAGAGTTCATGTCTTTTTTCCAATGATGGAGAGTCAGCATGTAGAACATCTTCAATGAAGAAATGAATGTAAAGAAATGCCCATTAAGACTTCCAAGTTGACCATAACAAGTCAGTCTCAACCAATTTACTGGGCCACTTCTCATCATGGGGTTTCTAGCCAATGGCGAGTAAATTGACTAGTTGGAAATATGTGAACTATTCCTCCACGACCCTCCCACCCCAGCGCTAATCTCTCTTGAGACACCTAATTTCTCTACCAGTTTAAAACCGGATGTACTTGGAGCAGTAACATTAAGTCCTTAGAGTAAATGTGAGGCCCCCCTGACAAGGGTCTATGCTGTGCCAATACCTTTTTCCCTCCTGCCCCCCTGACTCCCATTGACCACCTCTTCCCTCAAAGGCAGATTCTGTAGCTCCTGCCTCCTTAGCCAAGGACTAGGTTCTGACTTCTATTTATCTCATTGAATTCATCTTATATTTGGCTTTGACAAAGAGTCTTTGCTTGACCTAACTTGAGTCAGTTTCCTGAACCTTCTCCTAGGTCCATCTGTGTGTTTCCTTATAAAATCAAGTTTTAGCAAGAATGTGCTGAGTCAGTTTAATCAGAACCGCCCCCCCCCCACCCTTGATACCTGATTGGTTTCCTCGTCCTTCACCAGTGGTGTCTGATCACCCTGGTCTTCAGCAAGATTCCTTTTAGGTTGGTTTAGCCAGAATCCCTCCTACCCTTGGTCTTTCTGCTTAATAATTTCCCATCCATTGACCTCCACACTTACTCCTTGGCTGTCAATCCCCACTGGCCCATCTGTATTCAGTGTTGAGCCTAATCTCTCTCCCTCACTGTTAAATCCCTTTGTAGTGGTCCGTATACCTACCGTGATGGTCCTGAATAAAGTCTGCCCTACCATCTGTAACAAGTGTCATTGAATATTATTTTTTCTTTGACAGCCCCCCTGTATCTCTTCTGGTAGTTCTATATCCACAGTTTTTTCTTCTGCTCAGGACATTTGCTTAGAGTCAAAAAGATTGGAAGTTCAATCCAGGGTTTGTTATTATACAGCTCTGTGGTGTTTGACATATTATTTATATACTCTAAGCCTCAGTTTTCATGTCTGTGAGATGGGCATATTATATCAGTGGGTTTTTTTCCTTGTACGTAAGATGGAAATGATGATTTTAACCTTATGGACAATCTTGACCTCATGGTGAGTATTGAGATGCTGCATAAATAGTGTTCTTAACCAGGTGGCCAGTAAATATTTCTTCCCCCTTTCTACCCTTTCCTTTTATTAGCTTCCGTTGAATCATAAAATCATAAAATCTTTAGTTTGAAAGGGACATGAAGGCCATTTGGTGCAGCTATTTATCTATAAATCCATTCTTTTATCATCTTTGCAAGTCCTTATCATGCCCCTGATTGAAGCTTTTATTTCCTGCAAAAGCAGCCTGTGATTTATTTGGTGTAGATACTGCTAGTGTTTCTCATATACTGAGATTGAATTGCTTACCCTAAAACTTCCATTCTTAACCCTAACATCTAACACTGTGTGTTCTATAGACAAATCTAAACGAATTTTTTACTGCATGGTAGCCTTTCAGATTTTTGAGAGTAGTTATCTTGTCTTTCCAATGTTTTAATCATCCAGACTAATTTCCCAGAGTAACATCGATCACTCAAGAAATGGTCTTTTGATTTCCCTCCCATCCCAATTATTTCTTTGAGAAAGTCTGTCTCATGAGGCAGTAGAATGAAGTGGTGTAAAGATGCAGCTGGGGTTTGAGTCTTTTCAGTCTGAGCCCACGTTTCAATCTGACCCTCATTTATTAGCTGAGAACCCGGGGTCTGTGTCTTCCTATGTAAACTGGATAGTATTAATGGAAGGTCTTCCATGCAGGTGGTTGGGGGAATAAAGAAGAGGATGCATTCTGCACACTTAGCACAGTGCCTGGTGCGTGGCTTGTGCTCTGGAAATGGGGGTGGGTAGCTGGGGAGCCTGGCCTGCCAGGTGCAGCCTGGGGGGCAAAGCTAGATCAGCGCTCTCCCCCTTTGTTCTGGAAACTGTAGTTTTTACCCGTGTGGTGTTAGACCTGGGTTTTGTTGATACCTATCAGTGTCAACTGACCTGTCAGTCAGCTCACACTCATTCCATTTGGAATAAGTAATACTAAGGATATAAGTAATATGTTCCTAATGAAGCATTACAAATGCCAAGAAAATAAACAGAGAACCCTCTACAAACTTTAAACGACTTTACATATAAAAAAATTTGTTCTACGACCAGGGAGATCCCATGTTAAGAAAATAAGTTAGTGAGACAGTAAGAGTTCATTCATTCGTTTGTTCACTTTTTCAGTGAATATTTATTCAGTCGCAGCTATATTCTAGTCACTGTGCTAGGAATGAGTATCTTTCCTCACTTCCCTCACTATTGCATTTTTGGTAGTGGTAAGTACAACCAAGAACTAAATTCAATTTTTTTTAGATTTATTTTTCTCCATAAACTTAGATGAAAGAACAAAATACAGGATGGCTTTATTTGTTCTAATTTGGATTATGAAATTCAAAAGCATGCAGCATGAAAATACGAACAAAGTCTGACTGTATTTTAAAAATTGAAGAAAGTGAGTCTAAAATTTTTAAATTTCTCAGACTTGCAGAATGTTCATGTTAAGTAACCTCTTGACTAGGCCAAGCTCTTTGCCATGTAGGAGTGGCACTTCATTTGTCAGAGTGAGACTTGGATTATGCGTGTTTTGAATTGTGCAAGGACTTTAGAATACATCCTCTGCAGAAAAAGTTGTGAGTCTCCCAATATGTGATTATCAATCCTGTTATCACCTAAAGAGTTCCTAAAATGTGGGATTTATGACAGCAACAAAATGTCCCACAAAGTATCAGTAAGACATCAAAAGATGACATAAGATGAAGATGTTCAATCGTGAGCGATTGATGGCAAAGCAATACAGCAATAATGTCAACCTTGTGGCAGCCAGGAGCTGCCAACGTGCCGTAGAACGGTATCACTGTGAGAGTGATAGCATTTTGCAAGCATTCTAGAAACCAGGGAAAATAAATCTGTAGAGAGACACTTTCCATTGAACCAATCAGGAATAACAAAAGGAGATTTGTCTTTGTTATCTGAATACTGACTGCGCTCATCACAGGAAGTACTTTTCTCTTCCATTTGAACTCAGTACTTTGACAGTGAACATATGGCAGAGAAAAGGATACAGGCATATGCACATGGAAAAGATATAATTAAAATATAAACTAAGTGCACATAATTGTTAAAAGAGCTTTGACACGAGGACGGACAATTTCCCTCCACCAGGATGTCAAGGTGTGATTTCCTGAAGGAGAAAAACTACTGGATTCTAACCCGGTGAGAGGTTAAAGAAAGGGAAATCATGGCAAATGAGAAATTTGATTTTTAGAGTAGAAATTTTGTATACGCTCTGATAGAAGTCTTGGGTCTTGCCTTCTCTGCCCTTGATACGCAGTACATGGAAATTGCAAGTTTCGTTCTTTGATGTGCAAGACAAAAGGCACTCAATGGTCGTGATAGAAAACATGAAGTCTCTGTAACTGCAACATAGGATAGAAGACTGGTAATGGAGGTTTGGGTTTTCTTTTGTCTTTATTTTAACTCAATATTCAAATGGACAGAATGCTGACAACAAAGAATTAGGTATAAATTTATTTTTAAGCATGAAGGATCTGCTCACAGCTTCCCCCAGCATAAAAGGAGGCAGTGCGTTTTAGTGATAAAGAGCATGTCCCAATGAACCAAATTTCTTAGGTGGGTGGCCCAGCTATAAACTTGGGATAATAATAGTACCTACCTTACAAGGCTATTGTAAAGTTACGTTCATACATATTTAAAGCTTAGAACAATGCCTGACACATATTAAACACTCAATAAATGTGACCTATTATTCCTACCTCCCAAAATGAAATAGAACCAGCTCACAATCTCTGAAAGCATCATCTATCTTGCCTTCCAATTTTTCTCTAAAAGTTAAAAGAGGAATCAATTCTGTAATAGTGTAGAATCAATTTCAAACAATCAAAAGCAGCCATTTTTCTGGGTAAAGATGGTAAAATGAACACAGCAGATTAAACCCTTTCCTACCCACACATTCTCTCTCTGCACCATCCCTAGTTCTCAATGAAATAACTAAAAGAAGAGACAAAGAGCGATAGAAAGTGGAGTTTCAGCCCATCCCCCCAATTTTATGGCATGTCTAAAAGTTAAAGCTTCCAAGAAAGGGCTGATCCATCGTAAGTAAGGATGTATGTGCAAACACAGTGCTATAAAAACACTCTCTGAACAAGAGGGCTAGGGGTTAGTGTAGCTGTGGTCCATGGAGGAATCGGTGAGAATCATCAGGTCCTGGGCATCACCCAATGCAGAGATCCTTCCTCAGTACTTACGAGCAACAAAGCCCAGCCTGAATGGCTGCCTAAATGAAGACCAGCATCAAAGTAGCAACGGCCACGTGGCTCTCAATGGAATTTGCTAAAACAACATGGAAAACAACTCCCTCCATTCCAGAAAAGGAGCTTGCCACTGTTGCTATCTTTGCCTCCTTTTAGGAAATGGCAATTATCTCCCATGCTATTTCTGACTAGACCTGTTTTTCCTTCTCTTGTCTCCACTAGAAGTTACTCTCCCTCACCTTTGAGATCTCTGCATCCTTCTGAGACCTCTTCCCCACTCAGGCCAACTCTCCTTGTGGCCCTCAAGGGAAAGTGGTCAGTAAACTGATCAGCTCTATCTCTGGAAATGTTCAAATCTGGAAGGGGAGCTTTTGAAATACAGTACTTTAGCCAACTGAATGAGACTTCTAGTATGTAATCCACCCACCTTAGTTTCTGGATGCAGGAGAACTCATGCAGACCCAAACACTCTAGCTGAACCTTTAGTGATGATTCTAAATAAATGGGCAACTGCTGTGTTTCTCCTTACTTCTACGCTGATTTTCGAGCTGTTCATTTTCCTTCTTTTCTATTCCCATGTATGTAAGGAATGGTGGTTTTTTCTGAGACGATTTCTTCAGTGGTGGCTCTCCCCATTGCTCCTTCTGACTCAGATCAGGGTTCAGAAATATTTTCAAATAATTCTGTGAGAAAGAGATGGTGCTGCTGTTATCTCTTGTTTAATATTTTTGTTTCTTCATCAGCAGCTATTGGTGGGTCTCTGGCTTGGGGCCTTTAAAAAATTCCTCATAATGCTTTTTGAGTTTGACTGGGGTGGTGGTGCTTAAAATGGGTGACAAGTGGTAGAGAGCTTGACTTGCCTGGGTTATCCTTTGTACCAGAATTGATATTCTAGCCATATACATTTTTTTAAAGTTTTATTGACAGTTAGCTGTGACGGGGTTCAGGGCAGTCGGCCACACAACTTGGGACCTCGGCATATTAAATATCTTTTTAAAAAAATTTTTATTGGGGTACAGTTGATTTACAATGTTGTGTTAGTTTCAGGTGTACAGCACAGTGAATCAGTTATACATATACCTATATCCACTCTTTATCAGATTCGTTTCCCATATAGCTCATTACAGAGTATTGCGTAGAGTTCCCTGTGCTGTACAGTAGGTCCTTATTAGTTATCTATTTTATATATAGTAGTGTGGATATGTCAATCCAATCTCCCAATTTTTCATCCCCCCTCCCCTTACCCCTGGTAGCCATAAGTTCATTTTCTACATCTGGAACTCTCTGTTTTGTAGATAAGTTCATTTGTAACCTTGCTTTTAGATTCCACATATAAGCTGTATCATATGATATTCATCTTTGTCTGACTTCACTCAGTATGACAATCTCTAGGTCCATCCACGTTGCTGCAAATGGCATTATTTTGTTCTTTTTTATGGCTGAGTAATATTCCATTGTATATATGTAACAAATCTTCTTTATCCATTGTCTGTTGATGAGCATTTAGGTTGCTTCCATGTCTTGGCTATTGTAAATAGTGCTGCAATGAATATTGGGGTGCATGTATACTTCTGAATTACGGTTTGCTCTGGATATATGCCCAGGAGTGGGATTGCTGGATCATATGGTAGCTCTATTTTTAGTTTTTTAAGGAACCTCCATACTATTCTCCATAGTGGCTGCACCAATTTACATTCCCACCAACAGTGTAGGAGTATGAGAAAATAGAAGAAGCAGGAAGGTCACTCTGATCACCCACCCTAAGCCCTCCTACACTGAGATGAGTCATAAAATTGCCATGTGAAATTTGTCATCAACTCTTCAGAAATGTATTGCTTCTCTGTCTAAATGGTATAAAAACTTTCTGCCCTGGTCACTTCTTCAGGCTTTCATTCTCTTGTGAAGGTTCCCATGTATGTGTAAAAATTCATAACATTTATACACTTTTCTCCTGTTCATCTGTCTTTGTCACTTTAATTTTCAGACCCAGCCAGGGACCCTTAGAGGGGTGAGGAAAACCTTTTCCATCCCTACAGCTGAAAATTACATCCTTGTTACAGTACAATTGTTAGGGTGGAAGAAATTTTTCTCTGTCCTTTTAGGTTCCTCTGGTTGGTCTAAGAATCAAACTGACGTGAGAAAGAGTAACAGGGGAAAATTAAACATTTAGTAACGTGTATACATAGGAGCGAACCAAAACACTTAGTAACTCACCAAAATGGCTGAAACAGCTTAAATACCATCTTCAGCTAAAAACAAAAGAGGATGTTGGGGGTAGGGGTTGGAGACTTCAAAACAGGAAGGCAGTTCACATGGAGATGCAAAAGCAAATGGTAAACAAGTGTTTGCTGGGCTGGGCAGACACTGGGACACAGAGTGGTTCCCATCTCTAGGCCCCGAGAACTTTCCCCACCACATCTAGCCCATACTCTTGGCGTATTTCTCTAGTGGTAGCTCTGTTCTGGGAACAGGCCCTCTATGTAAATTCTTTTAGGCACTTAAGGTGTGGATAACATGGAGGACTTCATGAGTCTTCTGTTTCTTAAAAGTCATCAGCCTAAATTAAGCCTCATGCCGAACAGACACATTTTGGGGTGGCACATTTTGCTCCCCTCCACAGTGATACTGCAATCACACAATGTTTTTCTTAAAAATCTTTGAGTAGGAAAATCTTAGTGAAAAAAACAAGCCCAAATGCTCACACGCACGTGCGCATACACACACACACACAGAGTCACAGAACTTAATATTAATTTGAAGGTATTTAGGTCTAATAGGATAGCTTTTTGCTCCAACATTCACTTGAACTTGAAAATCACAAGAAAATGTGCCAAGCCAAAGGAATGATTTTTCTTCTCTCTCTCTCTCTTTTTAACTAGTCATCCTGGCTTTAACACATGAGGTACAAGTCATCAGTTTCACTGTGACTTAGCAATTTATTTACACAGTTTTACTGCTTTGGACATAACACAGCCGAGTTTCGAGCCTGATGAAATATTGTTATCCACATAATTCATTTTCCGCTGCTTCAACAAGGTGTTTAGATTGGTGGGAGCTCCCATTTGAAGTCAAAATTGAATCGAAAATTCATGTGAAGGCTACACAGATGATCAGGGAAGTGTCAATTAAATTTACCCTCTGGTCTGTGGCATAAAAACCTGCTCCCAAGGCCTTGAAAATAGCTCTCATTATCATATCGATTCGAGTCCACAAGTATAACTCAAATATAAGGTGAGCATAACTTTATTCCTGGATATGTGTAGTAAATTTCCAATATTTTTTAATATATTGGTCACATTGAGTTTAGTGTAGGTTATTAATGCTTGCCATAATGATCTATTGGTTCTTTATTGGCAATCCTCACTTATTAAAGATGTTATTGATTATGCTGAAATGAACAATTCCCTATTAATTCATAATTCATCTTTTAGTGGTAGTCATCAAATAAAACAGAGGCTGCATTGGTCATAAATGAATTTAGAAACAGATAACAAAGGTAGAAATAAAATAGCAACAGTGGTTTTCTCACAGGGGTACTAAGTAACATCACCGCAGAGAAAAATTTGAATAGAAAAAAATTACTCTTCTTCTTCCAAACAGTTTCCTTTTACTTAGAGAAATGGGAGGCAATTTTTTAGAGTCTGGGGGAAAAACACTTTCAAAATCTGGGAAAGCCCAATATCAAATTCTTTGGAAAATTTTTAGATTTTAGATTGTATTCCAACATTACAAAGAGAAATATATTTTTTTCTTCAGAAAATAGGCTTGAATTAAGTGTTCCCAAAAAGGAATTTTTAGAGCTCTCCACTGGAAAATCTTTTTGTAGGTCACAGCTTTAAATTAAAAATGCCAACTTCTTACACCTTTAGGAAAGCTGCGTGGGTGGCTGAGGGAAGGTGGGCAGGGTTGTTTTTTCCAGTTTTTGCTGAAAATGTACTGTTGACCAAATGTACTGTGAAATTTATTCTGCTTTGGGGTGAATACTGCTCATTCAAGGCAATGAATATAGCCAAGTGACCCACAGAACAAAGACAAAGATCACAAAAAATAGGGGTTCATGTTGGTTAGCAGAAATGATACAGACGAAGGAGCCACAGCTCATTCTCCTAAGGAACCTATATCCTAGGGCTTGCATTCTCAATGGAGGGATTTTACCCCCAAGGGCAACTTAGGGAGATAATAATAAAAATATTCTTGAGAAACACTGCCCTGGCCTAAAGTATGAGAAAATCATTGAATCAGATGCAGTAGAACATAGTATTTTAAAACAAAGATTCCTGATGTCTGACCAGGATGGACTCCAAACTTCATCACTTACTGTGTGATCTTGAACAGGAGCCTTAGCTTCTCTGTGCTTCAGTTTCTTCATCCTTAAAATGGAGATAAAAGTAGTATCTACTTCATAGGTGTGTTAGGTTATATAAAGTGCTTAAAACATAGTACATTTCAGTGTTTTTAATAATTGTTATTTCTATTATTATTACTATTATTAATGAATGAGTATGAGTCACTAACACAGGAAACCTGGGCTTCAATTGTCATTTTGATATTTATGAGCTTTGACCTTGGATAAGTTACTTAAATTTGACAAAAGCTCCATTTATACAAGCTTTAAAAAGAGGGTAAATCTACCTTTCAGGCTTTTTATGCAAGTGTATGAAGTACAAAGTGACATGATACATGTAAATTGTGTGATCGTTAATGTGCAAGCAAGAAGTAATTCCTCTCCCTTATGACATAGGCAAAAAGTGGGAAAAAGAAAAAAAAAAAAAAAAAAAGAAAGTCTGAAGGCTCATAAAAGAAAATAAACAATTCAGTGACCTCTGTACATCAACAGCAAACTTGAAATACTCATATTAAGTATGGGCATAGAAAACGAAAATGGCAAATAGAGAAAGGTGACTACTACAAATATTAGGTGCAAGAAAAATATGAGTGAAATGTCTTTATTTTCCTGTCATAATGGGAAGGTCTTCAAAGAAGATCAGTTCTTTTGATGTTTATGGATAGATGCTCTTTCCTATAAAAAATTCTTAATTTAAAAATCTACCCCATCTTTTGTGTGTGTGTGTGTGTGTGTGTGTGTGTGTGTGTGTGGCAATTTCTGTTCACTCTTTTCAGCATTTTGAAATTGTATGCTAGGTCAATGGGCCATGTGTCCCTATCCATACTGAGGAGTTGATAACAGTACACATCTTCATGAAGTTTAAATGTCAAATGTATTAGTCAATTGCCAAAACGTTAAGTTCATGCTGGCCATAGTCCGAAAATAAGGTTAATGGGAGTACAACAGCCTCAGGCATGGCTGCATCCAGACGATCAAATCATGTCAGGACTCTTGTCTCTCTTTCTTGACTGAAAAGACAAATTGGTGATAGAAAGGGCTGGTGAGTCTATCAGGCTTTCTTATGTATTATATGGGAAAGAAATCTCAGAAAGGCCCTGGGGAAAGTTTCTCTTTCTATCCAGTTCTAGTAGAAGTTTGCCAGCTATATCCAGGTAACCAGTGAAGGTTCTGCATCCATTTCTGAACCACTCACTGCAGCCAGAGTGCCAGAATTAAACTGAATTATAGATTAAAGGTGTCTAGTTAAAGTCTGATTCTGGAAAGGCTTTTGAGCATTTTTCCCTTTCCAAGATGACTGCAGTTTGACTAAAGTGTTGGCATTTCGAACAATAATTGAATGTTATGGGAATTAATAGGAGAGTAGGATATGTTACATTTCCAGGAGAAATTGTAACTGTTCAAATGTTGTGCTTAGAAGCTCTTTTGAAACTTAGTTTCTACCATTGTTATACTTTATTGTGGAGAGATAAAACAGTATGTAAAGATGAAATCAAGAGAGCACAAAATAAATGAAAACCTGTTAAGGTCAATAGACCAGGAAAAGGAAGAAGCAGAATTTCCTTGAATGCTAATCTGCAAAAGGATGTTTGCCTTTCGAAGTACGAGACTCATCGACTAAAAAAATCATGTAGTTGCCTCCCCTCATCTCTAGAAGCTTTCGATGAGCAGAAACTGAGACACTCACCCCCTTTTTTCCAGTGTTTCGCCATTGTTGGTTTCCCCAGGCTCCTTCATTGATTGGACACCCAGATTAGGACAGTCGTTTTGCTTCCTATCTGCAGGTGATCCTTTAATATCTTTCTAGCATTCAAATGCCTTAGCGATGTTCAGACCTTCTTTCCTCTGGATTGAATGAAGGAGTGGAAAGTTTACTACATTCAGAATCACCTCTGGGGGACTTGAGCAAGTTTCTTATTACACCTTGGGCATGAAAAACTCAGTTTTTTTCTACCTGTGTAGAGAAACCCCAGTTCTTCCCAAGCTGTGTGTTTCTTCCTTGCGAGTCTCCTTTTCTACTCACACAAAATATTTACTTCACTTCTGGTGACCAGATGTGTGGAGGTTTTTCTCCACGCCAAGCAATCCTCTGTGACACCAGCTGGGTGTCTTACAATGCAGCTCACTTCTGACACTGTCTACCTGGAGACAGCATCAGATCCCACAAGTTAAGGGCTCAGTCCCACAAGACTCCCTCCCCCTCTCAAGCCTCCCCCTGCCCCACCAACACACACCTCAGACACCAGTCAAAAGCACAGGTTATCGCTTGTGCTCCTGACTAACGAGCTCTAGGTTGGAGGTCCCAATGACCTCCTCCTAGGGTTTGATTAATTTGCAAGCACGGTTCACACAGCTCAGGGCAACACTTAATGTTTACCAGTTTGTTAAAGGATAGGATAAAGGGCACAGATGGGCATCCAGATGGCAGAGAAACATAGGAGCAGGTATGAGGCCGGGGGAGCGGGGTGTGGTGCATCCATGCCCTCTCCCAGCACCTCCACGTATTCACCCACCTGGAAACTCACCGAACCCTGTACTTCTGGGATTTTACGGGGGCTTCCTCATGTCGGCATGCTGGGTCATTATCCCCATTTCCAGCCCTTTTCGCTACTCAAGAGCATGGCCAGCAGGGCTGAAAATGCCACACTTCTCATCGTGGTTTGTCTTTCCGGTGACCAGCCCTCATCCAGGAGCCCACCCAGAGTCAACTCATTAGAACAAAAGACACTCCTGTCACCAGGGAAGTTACAAGGCTTTTAGGAGCTGTGGGCCAAGACTCGGGACAGAGAACAATATATATTTTTATTATCTCATACACCTGCCCAATTTTTTTTTTTTTTTTGAAAAGGATTATAAGAACAAAATAGGCAGCCCTAAGCTCCCAAGGGCTCCATTCCCTAAGTGTTCCCATGTTGTCCTGGATCCTCTCCCAGGAGCCTCGGGATAATTCAGTGATCCAGTCACTAGAAGGTAAAGACCAGGGCTGTGCTCCAGCACTGCAGCTAGAGTAAGTCCTGCCTGAGCACTCCTGTTTGTTCAACGTTCTCACTCTCCACCTGGCTCCAACCCGTTCTCTCCACCTGACAATAATCAATAGAACATTCTATGGTCCAGTGATGGAAATAACAAATGAATGAATCATGGTGGTTAGTGCCATAAAGTAGATGAAGCAGAGAAAGAGGTTGCTGAGGGATGAGGAGGTGTCTATTTTATATAGGGTGGATGTGAAAGACCTCTCTGATATGGTGACATTTGAGCCAAGAACCAAAGATGTAGAGAGAGAGCCACGATGGGAGAAGAGCATTCTGGGCAGAGGGAACAGGGAGGCAGGACCCCTGAAGTGGGAGTGTGCCTGGCCTGATGGAGATGATTGTAAAATTCCAGCTGATGCCCTTGGACCAGGGTGTAGTGGAGCTGTGGGAAGGGGTCAGTTGATACATGTATTTTGATGACATTTGTGGGTCAGTTGAATATGTGCTGTGAAGGCCAGAGAGGAATAAGAATGACTCCAGATTTGAAACCTAAACAACTGAAGGTGTGAATCCGTCGTATACTGAGATAGAGAAACCACATAAAAGTAGTTGGTTTGTTCGTGAGGTTCGTTACCATTAAAAAAATGAAAAAAAGAATCTCTAAATAGTAGCATCACAGTTAGTACTGTGAAACAAAGGAGGAAAGAATCCGACCACATTTTCTATCTCCTGCTCACTTGGGGTACACGTTCCTGGAGAGGAATGGCAGGCGGAATTGCGCACACTATTTCCACCCTTGCTCTCTTTGTAGTTGTTATGTGTGATAAATGTGTGAATGAAGTAACACCTTACTAGAATGACAGAGCTAGAAGTAGGAAAAAATATAACAAGATGTACTTGATGTACAGGGTGTACACTACAATTTCTAACTATCATTTCTTATTTGATTACATTTTATATTACAATGTTTTTCATTTGGTGGTTCCTCGACATAAACCCCTTCACAATGTTGAAATTTCCCTGAGCCCTGTACTCCTGGAAAATAGCAGTGGTCAAGAAATCGCTCCACACTTTTGTGTTCCGGGAAATGGCTTACTGCAAAGAACTACACGCCCCATGTGACTTAGATAAGATTTTCAGATGTTTTCCCCCCTCCCCCCTCCTTGTTTACAAGGCCAGATCCTCCAAATCCCCATTCTTTGTCTTATTAATGATTAGCTGACTTTTTGCCCCCACTATCCAATCTGGACAAAATACACATTAACTTGACTTAGGGAAACTACTCAGACCTCCCCTTCCACAGACCCCAGGACATTGACTCGACCTACATCAAGCCTTGGGAAGCAGAACAGCACGTCCGTCTTTTTTTTTTTTTTTTTAATGTGGACCATTTTTAAAGTCTTTATTGAATTTGTTACAATATGGCTTCTGTTTTATGTTTTGATTTTTTGGTTGTGAGGCATGTGGGATCTTAGTTCTCTGACCAGGGATCGAACCCGCACCCCCTGCTTTGGAAGGTGAAGTTCTAATGGCTGGACCACCAGGGAAGTCCCAGAACAGCACCTCCTTAATGGTTCCTACTGAGAACAGGCTGCCCTCAGGGAAACACATTCCTGATGAGCTATCCAAGATCACCCCCTCTTTATCCCACTCCCTTAGAAATAGTCCCCGTTCCCCATTTGCAATACTCTCCTTCCCCACATGGCAATAGTATTTTTGAATCAATTCTCTCCTTATCTAAGTCCAGATTTGTTTGCCACTTGACAACCTTTATTAATTAGTAGCTTATTATTGTCTCTTTATGTATTCATTCATTTATATTCAACAGCTATTTATTTGATCTGTCCTCTGTGTACATTCCTGGGGATAAAGCAGTGAAGAAAACAAACATAGTCCCTTTTCTGTTAGAGCTTGCATTCTAGTTTAGGGAGACAGATAAATAAGTGAAATATTTAATAAAGAGGATGGTCCTTCATGCTATGGAGAAAATTAAATCTAGCAAGAGAGAGATGGGTTTGCAGGGTTACATTCTTAAGGACAGTGGTTGGGGATACATTTGGGTTATTTCTACGTTTTAGAGCTGAAAGGAAGTGGAGACTGTGGCTCTCTAATCCTCAGGTTTATAAATGGTAATTATCGAGGTTTCTGAACACAAGTGATGCTCACAGTTGAGAAAGGAAGCCCCCTGACCATTTGGAGACATTTATTTACACTTGATTGCTTTGTTTCAAATCAAGATCATGGAAGTGAGCAGAGTTAAGTAAGATTTCCGGAGTGGTGTTCTTGAGGATGAGGCTGTTCTCCAGCTGGCATAAACAAGAGAGATTCGCAATCCAGATACCTCAGTCCAGAGTTGCAATAACAATGAAAGTGGATGTTAGTGGATCATCTCCAGCCGGTTTTTGGTCATTTTCTTTTGGATTTTATCACTCCCAAAGAAAACTATGTCCTAGTCAATTACCAAAAAACCCAAAATAAAGTTTGGTTGATGTTTTAGGAAGTCACATATCCTAGCATTTTCTTGAGTCAATTATTTGAAGTGAAGTGTTTTGCAGGGTTTCGACAGTGTTTTGTAGCATTGTAGCTTACTTAAGTAAAACATTCTCTTTTCAATGCTCTGTGTTACACATCAGTCAGATTCTGAGACAGTTTAACTGTTTAAAAAAATGACACTGTGACTGAGTTGAAAGCTTTTTGTTTCATGGAAGTGAAATAGCTGAAAATTTGAAGTCTCAGAGGCCATATTTATAAATTCATTGAGATTATTTATAATTAGTACTTGGTATTTTCTCAACAGACCCATCCATCTGTAAGCAGACAGTATAAATCAAATGAAGATGTAAGGCTTGATTACGGCCAAGGTTCCCCAGACTGAGACACTAAATCCCAAGGCAACATTAACTATTCTATATTTCTTTTAGAAAGCCCAAGAAAATAGCCCAGGTGGAGCTTAGGTAGTTTTTTCCCATTATATCTGGCCCAAAATATTCCATCAGTGTCTAATAAATTTCTCATAACTGGCTTTAAAATTATACTGCAGAGCTTTCAAATGGGTAGCACTCAGAACAGAATGGATAAATTGGAAAGCTTATATCAAATCTAGTAGGTTGATCCTCTTTGGTACAAATGCTCGGAGATGCAGCTACTTCAACTCCCCAGACACTTTTAAGGTAGCTAGCTGGTATTTAAACTCACTCTGCCATTATATCCCAGATCACTCAAGAAGCAGTAATACAAAGTAATCACTAAGCTATTGCATCTTGCCACCCCTCCCCCAAATTATAGTAAATTATGAAAACTGCTGAAATTGCTCAATGTTGTCTAAACTGTCCATGAACTACAGCTCATGGTTATGGTTGTAATGTCTGTTACTAAACTAGAGTATTATAGGGTAACTCCTGACTCTTGGAGTACTTTAACCAGTATGTATAATACTTGAGCTTATCCTGGTAGGCGAAGCTATTAATAATTCGGGGTGAGGGTGAGAATAATACTTGTTTAGTTTAAAAAGTGAGTTTGAAATTATGTTTTGGATTTTCCTATTTTGTTCTCCTCGAAATCACATTCAAACGCTGGGGACTTCTCATTTCCTGTTCTGCTGTCTTCCCCTATTTAGAAATACACATAAATCAACAAATTTTTCATCTTAGCTCACCACCATGGCCTGAATCTGTATGGTTACTTAAGGCAGATGTTGGTGGGTTGATTGCTGAGCAAATGAGCAGATTTTAATGGGCTTATTTGGCTCAGCCTTCAAAAGACTTAAAAAAATTCTAGAATATAACTTCAACTATTTCAGTTATTTAGCCGGTCAGTGGGATTATCTTCTGCGCAATTGACCGATTGAACAGTTATCAACCTGGAAAACAATTAAAGCTTCAGGTGGTCAAATATTGACTGTGCAGCCATGGCCTTTGTTAGAGTAGGACTTGAAATTAAAAATGGACTGAATCATTCACTGACTGATGGATTACATGGAGATCTGAGCCATCCACGTGGCTTCCCAAAGGGGAGGATTTAAGAGAGAATAGTATCACTCATGTTCACTAATGCTAGAGACTAGTACAGTTTCAAAGATGTGATGTGTGATGTGTGACACAGGATTGGAACACAGTTGGCTGCATCTAAAGTGAACTGCTTTTCTGTGAGTATTTTTCAAAGGGAACGGATTATATTAAAGGCAGATGCCTCTGTTCCACCTGATTTTGCTACTTGCAACAATTTGCAGTGGTTTCTCATTGGAATGGCTGTTGTTTGCATTGCTGATGCATCCAGTTTGCCATGGAAAATCTGCCATAACAGATTAAACTCCTAGCAGCACAAACATTTATTTGTTCATTCATTCAACAACAATTATTGAGGACCCATTTCATGAGAAGACTGTGGTAGGTGCTGGGGATAAAATTATAAATAAGACTCAATTCTAAAGGAACTTTCTGTGTAGTATGACATTTAAATAAGTGAACATTTAAAACTGGATGTAATGATTGCTATGGTTAATATAAAGGTCAAGATGTATGGGAGTTGATTACAGGGTCACCCAATCAATCTTGGTTAAGGAGGACTTCTCAGAGGAAGTGGTGTCTAAGCTGACTGATAAAAGGAAAATAAGTAGGAGTTAGTCAGGTAGAAGTAAGTGCGGGTGTAGAGAAGAGGATTTTCCTCCAAAAGACCCACCATGGGCAAAGTTCCTTACCTGAGAGGGAGCATGGGATTGTCTCAGAAAAGTTGCCCATAATGTCAAGATCATGGAATTTGGAGCAAGAGAGTACCTGGGGCCACGTGACAAAGAGCACTGTCCGATATAAAAAGCCTATGGAATGTTGTGCAAAGTTTAGTGAGGGACTGTTGAAAGCTTGTAAGCAAAACATTGGAACAGCAAAAACTTTAAGGGTGGGAGATAGGGAAGAAATTCATTAGCAACACTTAAAAAGAAAAAGAGAAAGCTCTTCAACTTTTATTTTAATCAGATGTCCGTTTACTCTTCTAGAATAATAAAATACAGCCAGCTGAGCCTGAGAGCTAATAGTATGGATATTCTATATTTTCCAGCACCATGAAGAAAAGTTATTGTGACTAATTATAGTGCCTATTTGAATGCAGTCATGCCCATATCGCATGGAGAGTTCTAGCTCTCTTCTTCATACTCAAAGAGACAGCCAAATAACAGCTTTGTGTACATAATTTCTTCCCCATATTTAAATTTTAAAATAAGCAAGTGAAATTGCAATAGCACAGCTCTTCTCTCTTCTGCTGTGGGAATGAATTTAGTGTTTAAAAATTCCAGCCAAAAATATGAGAGTGAATAATTAGAGTAAAGCTGACCTTACGGTGTACATCTGGTTCTTTCCATGATTGCTTTAATTATGGAGTAAAAAATCCCTAGGAAACAAATAAAAAATGTAGTGGTCTTATCAGTTGGGAAGCTACAAGGTTTTCAGGGGCTTTGTGTTAGGGATGGGGTCAGAAACCACATATTAGAAGAGATGTTCTTAGTGCTGTAATCACTTAGTAATTGACAAGAATTTCAGGAGTTTTGTGCCAGGATGTGGGCACAGACCAATATATATATTTTCTGTTACCTCGCAACACCCTGTATATTTTTTGATAACCATACAAAGAGGGGGTCTAGGAATATTTTCCGTGGAGAATCTAACATTTTCTTTTCTCTTCTACCCACTTCTGTCACATGTGCTTCAAAGTGTCTTTTTCCACAAGTTTTCAGAATTTCCCCCATCTCTATAACATCTAGTGTTTTCTAGTACTTTCCTATGCTCTCTCTCAATCCATTCTTGTATCCTGTAGATTGACCCAGCTTCTCTCTCGCAATTTGTTCTTTAAAAAGGAAAAGAAGGGAGAAGACAGTTGTGCTAATTATGAGACCCTCTGAGAAGGATGGGAGAGGGTGGAAAGACTGTCAATATTCCCCAGTTAATTTGTGTCCCGCTGCATATAGAGAAATTCTAATACTTGTCCGTGGGACCAGATTTTTCATTTCTAAGATACCAACCACATTTTTTGTACGTATGTCAGTGAAATTTAAAAATAAAATAAGTTTTGTCAAAATGAGAAACTAGTTCTATGATTGTTAGACAACTAAATTAGGTCTTTGGGCTTAAATTGTTTTCTAGTCTGCTTTAGATCTTTTCACACTGTTTTTACTTTCACTTCGTATGCTATTCTAAATCTTAGCATAACTCCTTTTCTTAGAAATCAAAGCTAAGCTTTGAAATTACAGTTAATTATGTTTCTAATTGTCAAACAAAAGAATTCACCTATAAATTAAAACACAAGAAACATGTTATCACTCAATAATATTCAGAGTTGGGAATTACAGACAGTATTCATTAAAAGACTGAAAAGAAGAACAAAGCTATCACAGTGCTAATTCTTGTTCTTGAGAAAAATCTAAGAATACTTTTTCTCTAATTCTTTGTGAATTAAAAAGGGGCTTTGACAGCTGACTGTGTTTATAATTCATGGAAAATTTCAGGTTTATTGTTAGAAAATTATAATACTGTTAAGAACAATGGCAAAGCCAAATGTTTACCATATAATTACCATTCTTCTAGTAAATTTGTGGTTAGAGAGAAAGAAAATTAGACAAAGAAACTCTCAAAAAAATTGTATGTGTCAAGGACCTCTGTCCAAAGAGGAAATAATAGTAACATTTCTCAATAATCATTATAATTTTAAAAAGACCTAAGGATCTTTGCCCCTTGTAATTATATTGAAGATGGTTTTTGATTTGGGGGGACATTTTGGAAAAAGACGTGTTAATTAATGAGTGTAAAAGATATCAAAGGATAGAGGTCACTGTTCTAAGATTTAAAACATCTGTCTCAAAATATACCTTGATTTCCCAGTAGACTTCTCCTTTAGATGTGCCAGCTGTTCTGTCCATTCCAATTACCAAGACTAAGTAACTAAGGGAGAGGTTTTCCTCATATTCTTGGATTATTGTGATAATGTGGTCACTCAATCCAACTTCTCCCCGTCCAGCTTTTATTCTACTAAAGATTAATTTTTCTAAATGATTACTTTCATTCTACTCAATAATGAACTTTTCCATACTGTACTTCCTTACTTCACATGTGCACCCCTCATCCTCCCTGCTGAGGTAGGACTTACCCCTTCTACAGGAGGGTCAACGACTCTCCATGGAAAACACTGCCTGACACAAGGAGCTTTGGACCAGGAGTTAGAAAGCCTGGCCCTTACCTTTTTTTGCTGTATGTACTTAAGTAACTCACTTTCTTTCAGCCTCACTTTCCTTATCTGTGAAACAGGTATAACAACTCCAGTATCACAGAGTGATTGTGAAGAGCAGCAAATGGAAGAGTTCTAGCATATCAATAAATATTCCAATCAATATATATTAGTTAATGATTGTAAACCCTTTGAGGAAACTTTCCATGGCTCCTCATTGCCTCCTGGACCTACCAAGTTGAGATTCCGGATCCTGAAATTTTAAACCCCTGATTATCTGGCCCAATCTAGGTATGACTGCAACTTTTAAATCATCATTAATGGTTATCAAATGCATATTATATGCTAGGCACTATGACAAATTAGTACCCATTTTCACATTTAGACATCACAACCCTCTTATAAAAAAGTGCTATTTTCATGTCTTTTTATGGATGAGGAAATGAGGCTGAGAGAGGTTAGATAACTTGCCCAACTTTCAATGGCTGGAACCAGACAGTTCCATAACAGAATGCGATGTCTTAGCCACTGAGAAATACTTTGCAAAGAAATTTCTCTTTTGCTTGGGCTGACTAATTGTTGTCACTGAACACACTATATACATTTATGCACCTTTTGTTGTATTTATTCACTCCTCCAAGCCTATCCTTTTCTCTTTCTCTCTGCATCTTCAAATTACGTTATTATGATGTGTGCATTTTCCATTTCCTGCTTTATAAGTACGCCCAAACCTAAACTCTCTCACATTCACTGAGCACGTTTGTATTGTACTGACCAGAACCACACTGGAATGTGTTAGCTTTTATTTTCTCTGATCCATTCATATGTTTAAAAACTGCTAAGCAGGGTCTTCCCCAGGAGTGAAGGCCATGTCTTCTACCTTTATTCCCACATCCTAAATTGTGCCGAAAAAACAATAGACTATAGACAGCATGCAAATGCATAGAAAGAATAATTGTTGAATTCTGTAATGGTCTTTTGAGATTTGCAGTCTTGCATTGTTCTGGTCCATGTGGTCCAGTGTGGTGCTGTGTCCTCCTTCCCTGGGCTGTGAGTACATGTGACTAATAAGCTGCATTTGATCTCATTTGTCCAGGGTTGGATGTTAGGTGTTTGGCCTTCCCCATAATCCTAGGGCAGGAATCTATCCTTCACTAATGCAGTGAAGAGGAAGTGATTAAAACAGAATTCCTCATGGAGACTTTTATAACAACACCGCTTTCTTCCCATGCCCATTCCCTTCTTAATCCCTGGTGGCCACAAATCTTTTCTTCATTTCCATGATTTTGGGTTTTTTTTCATTTCAAGAATGTTAAATGGAATCATACAATGTATAATTTGGGTGGCTTGGCTTTTTTCACTCAGCATAATTCTCTGGAAATTTATCCAGGTTGCTACATGTATCCGTACTTCATTACTTTTTACTGCTGAGTAGAATTTCAGTGTATAGATGTACCACTGTTTGTTTAACCATTCACCACTGAAGGACATCTGGATTTTTCCAGCTTTTGGCTATTGTGAATGAAGCTGCTGTAAACATTCTTGTACAGAATTTGTGTAAACATAAGTTTTAATTTCCCTGGGATAAATGCTCAAGGGTACAATTACTGAGTCATAGAACAGTTGCATATTTAGTTTTTTAAGAAACTGCCAAACAGTTTTCCATAGTGGCCTTACCACTTTACATGGCCATCACCAATTTTTTAGTGACTCCGTTCTTCCTCATCCCCACCAGCCTTTGTGGCGGTCACTACTATTTTAGTTTTTCTGATAGGAGTATGGTTATATCTCATTGTGGTTTTAATTTTCATTTCCCTAATGATATTAAACATCTTTTCATGTGCTTGTCTGCCATCCCTAAGTCCTTTTTGGTGAAACCTCTCTTCATAACTTTTGCCCATTTTTGAATTGAGTTGTGTGTCCTTTTAGTATTCAGTTTTTGAGAGTTTTTTTTAATATATTCTAGTTCCTAGTCCCTGACAAGATATGTGGTTTGCTAATATTTTCTTCCATTCTGTGCATCAGATAACTCTTTGAGTCACCTTTTTAAATCTCTGGAGTCAGTTGTAGGAATCTTCTGTGTCTAGATTAAAAAGGGCTACCTTCAATTTGAAAGTCTCTAGCAGGGTTGAAATGAAATCCTATAGGTACTCTACTAATCACATGAATGTGCTATTGTGGAATGAATCCCAAATTAGAAGCTAAAGACCTTGATTCTAGTCCTGGCTCAGTCAGTAAATGGGAGTCACTTGGCTTCTCTGGGCCTCAGTTTCTTTATTTGTAAGAAAGGAATAAACACCTAAAATACTCTACTATTCTACTTTTCTATGGTTCTAAGTTTAGCACATAAGCTGAACAGAGTGAAACCAGTTTTTCTTTCAAGACAAATATACTAATTTCTAGGTTTTGAGACAACTGAGAGGCTGAGATGAAGTATCTCTTTTCTTCTTTTCTTAAATTGAAAAATTTCCAAAATATCACATTGCAGCAACGACCTTCAGAATTCTCTTGCCTCTTCCCCTTCCTGGCAGTGTTATATTTCATCCTCTTTGCAGGCTTGTTTACATAGCAAAAGTTTTAATTTTGATGAAGTCCACTTTATTATTTTTTTCCCTTTTATGGATCATTACATTTAGTGTCAAGTCTAAAAACTCTTGGATAAGCCTAATACCCTGAAGATTTTCTATTACATTTTTTCTAAAAGTTTTATGTTTTACATTTTATGTTTAAGTCTGTTGTCCATTTTGAGTTAATTTTTGTATACTGTGTGAGACTTAAATTGAGGTTCTTTTTCTATCCCCTATGGTTGTCCACTTGTTCAAGCACCTTTTCCTGAAAAGGCTATTTTTTTTTTCCATTGAATTACTTTGCACCTTTCTCAAAAATCAGTTTGTATATTTGAATGAGTCTGCTCCTGAATTCTCTGTTCTGTTCCATTGATTTATGTTTATCCTGCCACCAATATCACTTGGTCTTGGTTACTGTACATGTATAATAAATCCTGAAATTGGAAAGAATATTTCCTTCCACTCTATTCTTTTTTTTTCTATATGTTTTTAACTACTTTAGTGCCCTTGTCTTTAAGTATAAATTTTAGAATGAGGCAATATTTATCTACAAAAAAAAATGCTACATTTTTTAAAATAGGAATTGCATCAATGTATATAAATTTGGGGAGAATTAGCATCTTTGCTATGTTGAATCTTCTGATCCAAGAAATGTTATATCTCTCAATTTATTTAAATCTTCTTAGAGTTCCTTCATTAGTGTTAGTTTTCATCATACAAGTTTTGTTAGATTTACACCTAAGTATTTCATTTCTTTGAGCCGTTGTAAAGGGTATTATATTTAAAAAATTTTCGTTCCCGGGTGTTCATTGTTAATACATCAAAATGTAATTGGATTTCTTTTTCTTTTCTTTTTTTAAAATATATTTATTTATTTTATTTATTTTAATTTTGGCTGCGTTGGGTCTTCGTTGCTGCATGCGGGCTTTCTCTAGTTGCAGCGAGTGGGGGCTGCTCTTCGTTGTGGTACGCAAGCTTCTCGTTGCAGTGGCTTTTCTTGTTGCGGAGCACGGGCTCTAGGCACGCGGGCTTCAGTAGTTGTTGCACACGGGCTCAGTAGTTGCAGCACACAGGCTTAGTTGCTCTGCGGCATGTGGGATCTTCCCGGACCAGGGCTTGAACCCGTGTCCCCTGCATTGGCAGGTGGATTCTTAACCACTGCACCACCAGGGAAGCCCTGTAATTGGCTTTTGTATGTTTATTCTATATCCTGTGACCTTGATGAATTCCCTTATTAGTTCTACCTTTTTTGGAGATTTTTTTTTTGTAATTTTCTACATAGACAATTATATCAACTGTAAATAAATGTAAAAGAAGAGTTTCATTTCTCCTTTCTAATTTGTATACTTTTATTTCCTTTTCTTGCCCTGTCATGTTGGCTAGAACTTGCAACACTATGTTGAATCAGAGTGGTGAGAGCAAGCAGAATTGCCTTGTTCCCTATCTTAGAAGGAAAGAATTTATTCTTTGACCATTAAGTATGTTAGTTGAAGGTTTTTGCAGATATTTTTTATCAGGTTGTTGTAGTTCCCCTCTGTTCCTATTTTTCTGAGAGTTTGTATCATGAATGTGTACTGCATTATGTCAAATCCTTTCTCCATATAGATTCATATGATCTGTTAATTCTTCTTTAGCTTAGTAATATGGTGGATTATACTGATTATTTTCCTAGTTTTTGGAACAGACTTGCATTTGGGGAATAAATGCTACTTAGTCACGGTATATAATCCTCTTTATACATTGCTGAAATCTATTTGCTAACTTTTTAAAGAATTATTTTTGTCTGTATTTATGAAGAATATTGATATGTCCTTTTCCTTTATTGTACTGTCTGTCTGATTTTGGTATCAGGGTAATTCTAGCTTTATAAAATGAACTGGGAAGTGTTTTCTTTTGCATGTTTTGGAAGAGATTGTTTAGAACTGGTGTTAATTCTTCCTTAAACATTTTGTAGAATTCTCCAGTTAAACCACCTAGCCATGGAGTTTTTCTTTGGAAGTTTTTAATTATGAAAGAATTCAATTTACTTAATAGGTATAGGGTTATTAAAATGATCTGTTTCATATTGGGTGTGATGTGCGCTACATTGATGTTTTTGGAGGAATTGGTCTGTCTCATGTAAATTATCAAATTTATGTGTGCAGAGTTTTTGTACTATTTACTTTTTATTCTTTTGATTTTTGAAGTATCTGTAGTGATAACTCTTGTTTTTTTATGATATTGGAACTTAGTCTCTTCTTAATTTTTTCATTGTCAATCTTGTTAGTTTTGCCAGTTTTATTGATCTTTGAAATGAACCAGTTGTTTGTTTCATTGATTTTTTTTCTCTATTATTTTCCTGTTCTCAATTACATTGATTTTTGCATTTCTTTTTATTATTTTCCTCCTTATTCTTGATTTGGATTTATTTTGATATTTTTTTCAAGGTTCCTATGATAGGATCTTAAACTGTTAGAGATTTTCTTCTTTTCCAGCATATGCAGTTATTGCTGTAAATGTTCTTCTCAACACTTGTTTGTCTGTATCCCACATATGTTGAAATATTATATTTTCAGTTTCATTCAGTTCAATTTTTATTTTTTCTCATTTGAGACTTTCTCTTTGGTTGATCTATTATTAGAAGTGTGTTGTTTAGTTTCCAAATATCTGGAGGTTTTTTTCCTCTTATCTTTCTCTTATTTTGTGATTCCATCATAGTCAGAGAACATACTCTGTAAGTTTTCAATTCTTTAAATTTCTTGAGATTTGTTTTATAGCCCAGGATATAGTGTGTCCTCATATATGTCCATGGGCACATGAAAAACACATGCATTCTGTGGTTCTTCTGCAGAATAGTCTGTAATTGTCAATTAGGTCCTACTGGTTGGTGATGTTGAGTTCTTCTATATTCTTGCTGATATTTTGACTTGCTATTTTATCAGTCACTGAGGATGGTCACTGAATTCTCCAACTATAATTACATATTTTTCTGTTTCTCCTTTCAGTTCTACTAGTGTTTGCTTCACATATTTTGCATCTCTGTTGTTTGCTGCATACATATTTAGGGTTGGTATGTCTTTGGGGACCCCACTAACATTATACGATGTTCTTCTCTGACTCTGGTAATATTCATTGTTCTGAAGTGTACCTTATCTGATATTAATATAGACACTCCTCCATTCATTTGATTAATCTTTTGCATCTTCTTACTTTTAACTACCTGTGTCACTATTTTTGAAGTGAGTTCCTTATAGACAGTTGGGTCATGATTATAAATTCAGTCTGGCAATCTCTGCCTTTTAATTGGTGAATTTAAACTATTTATATTTACATTTAATGTAATTATTGATATATTGGAGCTTAAACATGTCACTTTTTTGTCCAGATTTCTTTTTCATGTCTTCCTGTTAGTTATTTGAATATTTTTATAATTATACTTTAATTTATCTGTAGTATTTTTCAGTATATTTATTTGCACAGTTTTTAGTGATTACTCTAGGTAGTACATTACATACATGTAATTCATGGCAGTCTACTTGTGCCCTCAATTTACTATTTAGAATAAATCAGAGACATTTTATTTCCCTTTATGTCCCTTTAATCTCCCACATTGATAACATAATAGTCTTGACTATTCCTTGTAAATGTGTTTCAAACAACATCAGATGGTGTTATAATTTTTTGTTGTTGTAACATAAAGCATAATTTAGAAAACTCACGAAAGAACTAAAGTCTATTGTATTTATCCATCTTTTTGATTATCATGTTATTTCTACCTTAGGTTCCAAGCTTCCTTCTCTCTTAGTTTCCTTTTAGTTTCTGTTTAGAGAATTTCTTATAGCTGTTCTTTTAGGGTAGGTCTGAAGGCAACAAATTCTCTGAATTTTCCTTCATCTGAGAACATCTTGATTTCTTCTCCATCCCTGAAGGTATATAGCATGCTGGGTTGATCATTCTTTTGTCTCTGCACTTAAAAATGTGCCACTTCCTTCTGATCTCTGTGGTTTCAGGTGAGAAATCTGCTGTCATTCAAATTGTTGTTTTCTCTATAGATAATGCATTTATTTCTCTCTAGCTCCTTTCATTTATTTTTTTCTTTGTTTTTAGTTTTCAGAAGTATAATTATATGTGCTTGTGTGAACTTCCTTGGTTTTATCCTGTTTGGAATTTGCTCAGTTTCTAGAATTTTTAGGTTTGTGTTTTTGCCAAATTTGGGAACTTTTCAGCCATTACTTCTACTATCTTTTCATTTCTGCTTTCTTTTTTCTCTCCTTTAGGGACTCCCTTGACAATATCGTTAGCTCTTTTGTTATACTCCCACAGGATCTAGAAACTTTGCCCATTTTTCTGTGTAATTATATTTTCTTTGTTGTAGAGCTTGGGTAATTTCTATAGTTCTAGCTTCTAGTTTACTAATTTTTTGCTCTGTCCCCTCCATTCTGTTCATAAGCTCATGCATTGAGTTTAAAAATTTTCCCCATTAGTATATTTTTTAGTTCTAAAATTTCCAGTTGGTTTTCTTTATATGTCCCATTTCTTTGTTGAAACAGTCTATTTCTTTCCTGAGACTTTCTATTTTTCGTTTGTTTCAAATATGTACTTTATTGCTTATTGAAGCATTTTTTTTTTTTATGATCGTTGCTTTAAAACAATCTCAGATAATTCTGATACCTGTGTCATCATGGGGTTGGCAGGTATTGTCTTTTTTTCATTAAGTTTGAGATCTTCCTGATTCATTGTACAATAAGTGGGTTTTTGATTAAAACTTGGACATTTTACGTATTGTGTTTTCAGACTCTGGATCTTTATATTTTCAGATGGCTTTTTTTTCACACTACTGCTATGGCAGTAAGGATGTTTGCTCTTATGTTATTGCCAGGTAGAGGGAGAAGTCTAGATTCTCCACTCTTTTCCATTAACACCCATTTTAGTGGGTGAACTCCATATTGCTAGGTAAGGGGGGGGATTCTAGATCTCAAGTAGGCTTCACTGATAAGATAGTTACCTGGCTGAAAGGGGTAAGAATGTTTCTTTACTACTCCCATGTGTCTTCTACTGACATCATGAGTGGGGTCAGGGGCCTCATTACCACCATGGGGTGGTGGTGAAATTCCTGACTCTCCTCCAGGTCTCTTCTGACATCACCCCAATGGAGAGTAGGAGTGTATCCTCATTACTGCCAGGTGGAGGTGGAAGTCCAAGCCTCTTACATAGTCTTCACTGACATCACAGGAAGGGGAAATGTGGTGGGTTCATTACTGTCCCTAGGAATAAAAGTCCTAACTCCCTACTCAGGCTTCTCTGACACCAGGCTTATGGAGGGGGGTGGAGTACCTTATTACAGCCTGGAAAGGGTAGAAGTTGAGGCTCCTGTTTAACACTTGTTGGCATGAGTGGAGGAGGTGCCACAGTCTTTTCTGTGATGGTTGGCTAGGGTAGAGTGTTACTGTCTAAAAGTTTCTTTGTCTTGGTAGGATGTCCTTTCCTGGTCCTTTGGTTGGAGACATCAGGCTTTTGTTGGGACATTTTGCCTGTGGCCTTTGGCATAGTAGTACTCTATCTGGGATACATAGAAAACCCAGGGAACCAATCACCCCGTGATTCATTGGGCCCTGAGTTTCCCAACAAACTTTCAGTCTTGTTATATTTACTTTGTATATAATTTCTAGGGTTTTGAGATGTACTTGGTGGTGAAAGCACCTCTACTCCATCTTCCCAAAAGTGGGAGTACTCTGCTCTGTTATTGTTGTAATTAGACCTCTATTTACTTTATTTTTTTAACTTTAATTTTATATTGGAGAGTATAGTTGATTAACAATGTTGTGTTAGTTTCAGGTGTACAGCAAAGTGATTCAGTTATACATATACATGTATCTATTCTTTTTCAAGTTCTTTTCCCATTTAGGTTAGTACAGAATATTGAGCAGAATTCCCTGTGCTATACAGTAGGTCCTTGTTGGTTATCTGTTTTAAATATAGCAGTGTGTATATGTCAATTCCAAACTTCCAATCTATTTACTTTAAATTAGTAGCATTTTTGTCACTAAACAGTTTAGATTTTGATGAACGTTTAATCAGTACTGTGGATTTTAGGTGTCAAATTGCATTAATGATTGGGGCTTGTAGATAATTTATGGAACATTATTTAAAATTTTTTTCCTGGGAAAAATTAAAAGAGAAAAAACATGTAAAGTGCCAAATGTACTTTCTGATGCACTGAGTAAGTGCTCAGTAAATGTTTGTCACAGTTTTTTTTTTGTTTGCTTGTTTTATAAGACATTGTAGTAAAGATTCTGGATTTGAAGTCTGGGGTGGTCCTACCACTGAATTAGTGTATGTGCTATGGAAAATTACTGAGTTACTATGATCCTCAGTTTCCTTATTTGTCATTTGGGGATAATAAAGACACTATAAAATATTTGTGTGATAATAAAATACAGTGACCCAGAGACTCATTCTCATTTGATTCCCATTGTCACGTAGTAAGTGTTCAATAAATATTAACAGCTGTTGTGGCTGCTGCTGCTATTATACTAAGTTACCTGCAAACAGATACCTAAGCTGCATCTCCTAAGAAGCATTAGGGGAATATTGAGAGAGGGAAGGCATTTTGTTTCTTAACTTCCTTGAAGTAGCGTGTGGCTCTCAGCTTATGAAATTTGCACTGACCGTTGCCCTGGTGTAATATCTGCCTCTCACAAAAATGACAAAGAGGGGACATATGTTCATATCTTTTAGCCATTAGTATTCTTCCCATCCCTCTTGTTTTCATGATCTCTCAAACTTGAATAAGCTGCTCTAAAATCTTTCCTTCATTCCAAAGCCCCCAGCCTCTCCTTCTCAGTTTCCCTTGCAGCCTGTTCTCTCTAGATTAGCTCTTTATTATGTAGACCCACGTATCCTTGCTAATTCCCTTCTCATTTTCATTTCCCCCTAACTGGACGCTGTCCATTCAGAAGTGTTCAGGATCTGACCAAGTGAGTAAGAATGATTCCTTCTCAGAAACGGTGAGCGATATTTCAAATACTTAATAATTTAGTATCTTTTCATTCAATCACTGACACATGAAATATTAGCAATAAATAGTGGGGCAGCTTGTAGAAACCCTGACTTTGTGACATAAACAACTTTCAAACTACTCCTCCTTTAAAAATCTCAAAGGAAATTATTTTCCAAATTATAACAATCACTACCTGCCTTAAGGGGCTGAACCATTGGCAAGAATTGGTATATTGATGGTTTGTTAAGATTCTCATTCATTTCCCACTCGATTTCTTACATTTCCAGCCTGATTACTTTCCATTCCCAGAGTGCAGTTATTTCTTCTCTACATGGCCGGTTTTGTTTCTTTTACACCTGTACAAAAACTACTTCTTATAGCCAGGGGTTAGATCATTAATTTAAAGGCAACGGTACCAAATCCTGTGGATTTTTCAAAGCAGAAGTTTCATTTCACAGAAGTCGAATTCTTCTTTCTTTTAATGGAGTTAGTGAGCTAGAATTACACTACACCTTTTGTTCTTCCCAGAACTACGATAACATAGGTAATTAAATTAAACTAAGGAGCACAATTCATGTCAGCTGTTTTCCTCCCTATAAATATATCAGTGCAACTGGGGAAATAATTTTATTGAAAATATTAGATTTGGTGCAGGTTGCTTGTAGATATTATTCTTATCTGTCATGGAGGAATTTCTCATCCATTGGTTACCATGAAAGGGTTGTTTATGAATCAGCAAATGCATCTAGGGTGGCTTCAGAACATGCCTTTAATGAACAGTACACATAAGTACGAAATGCCTTCTCTACCTGCAAGAAGCTTATGAACTATTGGGAAACACAAGGAATGTATACAAATGAAGCTGAATTAGAAGAAAAGGAATCAGTAATAATCTAGGATAAAGGTTATCTTTTAAAGACTGTCTATTACCTACCAAGCATTGTGCTAGGCAGTCTATGTTGGATGTTTTTCATTTTAGAAAAACTCTAAAATCTGGGGGTTTTTTTAAAAAAAAAATTTTATTTATTTATTTATTTTTGGTTGTGTTGGGTCTTCGTTTCTGTGCGAGGGCTTTCTCTAGTTGCGGCAAGCAGGGGCCACGCTTCATCGCGGTGCGCGGACCTCTCACTGTCGCGGCCTCTCTTGTTGCGGAGCACAGGCTCCAGACGCGCAGGCTCAGTAATTGTGGCTCACGGGCCCAGTTGCTCTGCGGCATGTGGGATCTTCCCAGACCAGGGCTCGAACCCGCGTCCCCTGCATTGGCAGGCAGATTCTCAACCACTGCGCCACCAGGGAAGCCCCTAAAATCTGGTTATTTTTAAATCTACTTTTTACATGAAGACAATGCACAGAGACTTTTGATAAATGCTAGCAAGGGGCCCAGGTGAAATTTGAACCCAGAATTATCTGGCTCTGAAGCTTGGATTCTGTTTGCTACCCCATGCTGCCAAAATATGCCAGGCGATGAGAAGTAAGACTTGATTTGATTATTAAAACACAAGGAGGAGATAGAAGGAGAGAGAGAGTTAAGAAGGGAGGAAGAAGAAAAATGAATATTTAGGGGTTATAAAAATAACATAAGAATGGAGGCAAAAAAAGTATAAAATGTGTTCGGTGGGCAATGATTATATGGATTTGTCTGTATCAAATGTAGGTGATGCTTACAAATGTCATTAAGAGCATAGGCTCTGGATTTTGACAAATCGGTTTAAATTTAAGCTCATCCTTGTATAACTGACCTCTTTTAGACAGATCACAACATCACATAGAATAAATGTGATGATTAAAAAAACAATGCTGTTTGGGAGCAGGTTTTAGAGAGGTCTTTTGTACGTGAAAATTCATTAAGCTATACAATTATGCACTCTTTTCTCTGTGTATATTAAATGTCAGTAAAATGATTTTTTTTTTTTTTTTTTTGGTAAAAGCAGCTAATGTTTGTAACAGTGCTGGCATAGGTAGTAAGCATTCACTCAATGTTAATTAACTGTTTCAATGTACTCAAGGCAGTGAGATACTAGAATAAGGCTTTAGCAGAACATTGCAGCAGTTGTAGAGGATCTCTATGCCTTGTGAGGTCAAGGAAGGACAAGAAAGATGAAGATATTTTCACAGTGTTGTTTAGGAAGTTTGGTCTTTGTGACAGTGTGTAGAATGGATTGGAATGAAGGGTATAAACCAGTAAGGGTATAAACAGAGGGTATGAATCGGTGAAGAATTTAAACAAAAGGATATAAACCAGTGAGACCAATTACAAGATTTTGGCCATCACTCAGGCATAGGGTACCATGGTTCTGAATCAGAAAATGGCAAGGAAAAGACAGAGGATTCCATGAAGGAAAAATCAATAGTTGGGCAGTGAGATGTGATAGGGAAAAAGAGTAAAGATTCAGAAATGACTTCTGTAGTTTATGCAATAAGAGTGACTTGAAGAAAAAAACTGATGGGGGTGCAATGGTGAACAATTGATGATAAATCAAGTTCCAAGTGTCAGGGTCTCTGGCAGCTGGATGCGTCAATCAACAACAGACGACATCATCCAAGAACAAGTGTGGCTTTACAAGACCCAAGTTGTAACTACATACAATTTAGAGTCTTGTGATTATTACAGAAAAGAAAATCCAGAAGTGTGGTAATTCAAAATGAGTAATTTTGGATATGATTATATAGGTATTTTATAGTTCTACTTGCTGGTCCTATAATTGAACAGTGCTTTCCTCCCTCAAAACTTAAATTATTCAGGAAAAAACACGTTCATCTCAACCTGTAGAAATGAGTAAAATCCCTGTGTCCAGTAATATTTTCATTACAGGGAATTAGATTTCTGTAATCACAATAGAGTTTAAATTAAATGCATGTCATATTTTTGTTTAAGTGAAAGTACATTTTTTTGAAGACCCTATATATTCTCTCCTTCAAACCATTTTTATTCTCTCCTGGACTTACTTTTAGGACATTTAGAAATAGAGTATTAATTATTTTGCATTTATGGGAGTAGTTAAGTACAGTCTTGAGGACATTCTTACAGATCTACCAAAAGGCTGATTCAGTCATAATATATTGAAAACCCATATGGCCTACTCAAAAAACCCTAGAAACAAAACTTCACACAACACTGAGCAAAGGTCATTTCTATTTCTCTTGGAGTAAAATAAAATAAAATAAATTAACGATAAGTCAATTTTTAGGTCCAGAGAAAGTGCTCATATATATGTGTGTGTGTGTGTGTGTGTGTACATGCATGTGCATGCATGTGTAAATATGAAAGGGTGGGAGGAATATTGTAAAACTCCAGTTCTTATCTAAGGGAAATTAATTTTATAATTAAATATTTAGAAAAAATTAGTTCTGTGGCAATGAAATATGTTGAGATGCATGAGACTGACATTTAAAAATAATTGTGTTGCTCAAGGCTTTTAGTTTTTTTCTGAAATCAAACATTAGTATTTGATGCTAGAGTATGCAAAGAAATGCCAATGACAAGGAGGATATTCTTCTACCAGTCCTGCCTGAAAAATAGTAATACTCTTTCAGCAATCACCCTTTAGGGTATCCAGTAGAATGTGGGAGTTGAGTCTAGTCATCAAAGAATGTGCCTTTGAAGTTAAGAGCTAGATTGATGCTGTTGGTCTTCAAACCTTCTCTCCCCTCCATCTTTGCCAGGCAAAATGCTAGTCATTCATTAATGATTACATCAAAGCAATTTCCTGATTACCACCTAGGTGCATAGTACTGCCAGGTATTATATAAAACAGAAAGAATTGTAAGATATTCTCCCTGTCCTCAAATAGCCTAGTTGGTTACATGGGACATAAACACTTGAAAAGGAAAGCTAATAAAATAAGACATTATATATAATTTAGTGTGCATAAGAGCATATAAAATCAAATAATTTCGACTTTAAAAGGGAAGGAAGCCAACACTGATGATCCACTTTATGCAAAGCACCATGTAGCATGTTTCTTACTTGAAAAGGGACTGTTCTTTACCGCTGTACCCTCAGCGTCTAGAAGAGTGCCTTAGATTAGTGGATACTTAATAAATATTTGTTGAGTAAATGAAGGAATAATTCTCTCATTCAAGCCTCACAAAGTCCCTTTGCAGGAAATATTAGTTTCCCATTTTACAGATGTAAAAACTGAGAACTTGAAACACTGGTCAGAATGGCCATTATCAAAAAATCTACAAACAATAAATGCTGTAGAGGGTGTGGAGAAAAGGGAACCCTCTTGCACTGTTGGTAGGAATGTAAATTGATACAGCCACTATGGAGAACAGTATGGAGGTTCCTTAAAAAACTAAAAATAGAACTACCATACAACCCAGCAATCCCACTACTGGGCATATACCCTGAGAAAACCATAATTCAAAGAGACATGTACCCCAATGTTCATTGCAGCACTATTTACAATAGCCAGGACATGGAAGCAACCTAAGTGTCCATCAACAGATGAATGGATAAAGAAGATGTGGCACATATATACAATGGAATATTACGCAGCCATAAAAAGAAACGAAATTGAGTTATTTGTAGTGAGGTGGATGGACCTAGAGTCTGTCATACAGAGTGAAGTAAGTCAGAAAGAGAAAAACAAATACTGTATGCTGACACATATACATGGAATCTAAAACAACAACAAAAAAATTGTCCTACCTAGGGTCAGGACAGGAATAAAGACGCATATGTAGAGAATGGACTTGAGGACACCGGGAAGGGGAAGGGTAAGCTGGGATGAAGTGAGAGAGTGGCATGGACATATATACACTACCAAATGTAAAATAGATTGCTAGTGGGAAGCAGCAGCATAGCACAGGGAGATCAGCTCGGTGCTTTGTGACCACCTAGAGGGATGGGATAGGGAAGGTGGGAGGGAGACGCCAGAGGGAGGGGATATGGGGATGTATGTATACGTATAGCTGATTCACTTTGTTATACAGCAGCAACTAACACAACAATGTAAAGCAATTATACTCCAATAAAGATGTTTAAAAAAAAAAAAAGAAAGGTAAATAATCACAAAGTGGCACAAATTAAGATTTAAATTCAAGTCTACCTGTGACCAAAGATCTTACTTGTGCCACAGAAAGCTGGCAGAACTCAGTGAAAATGACCAGGTTCAGTGTTGATTTGAACAAAAATATGAAGTCTAAGCAAATTGGCCAAAGTCCTACACAAGTTTGATTATTTCTAAAATGAATATTGTAATTGATAATATTAAGCACTGAAATTGTTAGAATTCAGATACATCTATTCTAAGCTAGTTGATTGCCAGCCTGTCAGTACTTAATTTCCAAATAACACAAGGACTGTTTTCAAATGAATGCTAGGATTTTCCTATAGTTAGAAATAAACAGATGGTAAGAATGACCTTCAACTTTTTACGGCATTTTTACATCCAACAGTAGAAAGTGCCACATGTAAGATTCACACTTGACTAGACTGGTGACAGTTGCAGCTACCATCCTAACAACCAACAGGATATGCTAATACAAAACAAGAAGAGGAAAATTGTGGCATTAAAACCTTATTCAAAAGTTTGGTTTTGAAAATGAGATTTATATACAGTGCAAAGTTTCACAGTTTGGTTAAAATAATTTTTGCCCTTCCGAAAATATTTACACAGTGTTAGCAAATATTCTGTTGTAAATTAGGGTGTATAGGTTTAACAACAACAAACTTGAAACCAAGATGAACTAAATCAACAAAAGACAAAGTCATGAAAAAATAATGTGACATCTGGTGTACAAAAAGTAAGCAATATTGTTTTAGGACAACAATGATATGAGAGGTCTCATTTATTTATTTAAAAATATCTTTATCATTGTTACATGTTTAATATGATGTATTACAATACAATACATACAGTTCAGATACGATCAGACATCACCAACAACTTTCCAACAGTATGGATTTTTGAGACTCCGAGTTAATATGGATCTGGTTCAGAATAGTAAATTGAAGAACTTTCAAACAATGATCAACATGTGTTTATGTCAAATTGAATAAAGGAAGACAAATACATGCCAAATACACAGTCCCTTCTCACTTACCTCCAGGTACCCTCCAATCCATGGCCAATATCATCACTCACTACTGAAATAGTGGTAATAACTTAATTGTACCAAGTAAGATGCTCAGTGCCTTGCTAACCTGCTTTATATATGTTGTGTCCTATAATCTGCCCAAGAGTCTCGTGACACCCACACTAGTTTATAGATGAATGGGTTAACCACGATTCTTCCGAGAAACAGAACCAATAGGATATATCTCTACCTCTATCTGTGTCTGTCTTTATGTCTATGTCTACATCCATATCATCTCTCTACTTATTATAAGGAATTGACTCACGTGATACATGATTATGGAGGCTGCGAAGTCCCACAGTCTGCCATCAGCAAACTGGAGGTCCAGGTGAGCCAGTGGTTTGATTTCTGTCCTACTCTAAAGGCCTGAGAACCAGGACAGCTGATGGTCCACCCAATGGTAAATTCTAGTCTGAGTGCAGAAGACCAATGTCTCAGCTCAAAAACAGATTTAACAGAGAGAGCTAATTCTCCCTAACTTCTTTTTGTTCTATTTGGGCATCCAGTAGACAGGATGAGGCCTATACACAAAGGGGAGGGCAGTCTACTTCACTCAGTCTACTGATTCAAATGTTAATCTCATCCAGAAATACCGTCACACAGGCACACCCAGAATAATATTTAACAAATTATCTGGGCACGCTGTGGCCCAGTCAAGTTGACATGTAAAATTAACCATCATGTTGAGTAAACTGGATAAAAGAGGAAAGTAATTGTCATGGGACAGGCATGGGAGAATGGAAGAACAGGGCCTGCAGGCTGCCATCTTACTCTGAAAGCCCTGTTCTTCCCCGTGCACTGCATCATCTGTCCTTCTCAGACAAGACCACGGCACAGTGCTTTGGGTGGTAACTGTATGTGACCAGAGTTGGCATTCAGGATGAAACATGTCCTCTAGCCCAGAGCCTTTTCACTGACAATTCTCAATGTCAGAAAATAAAATGCTGTGTGTTGGGGAAAAGGAAAAAGCAAGGGTGGCTGGTAAGGTGAGATCAGGTCAAAAACAGACTGTTAGACAAGCAGAGGCATTTGGAATGTGGATTAGGAACTGGAGCATAGGTTGGCCAACATATCCAGGTGTACCTGGGACTCTCTCAGTTGTAAAAGATAAAGCCCTAGGTCCTGGGAACTCCCTCAGTCTTGGGAAAGTGGGATGGTTGGCCACCTTACAGTAGAGAAGTGTTGCTACAGTTATCTGTGGTGAAAATCCTTTTTTGTTTCTAATCTATCACATATCCATACTTGTATAAAATGTGATAATATAAATTACTGGAAAAATGAAATTAAAAGGGACATACACAATCCAAACTCAAACTTTTGTTGTTAAGTTCAAAAGATATAAATGACTCTGACACATAGCTATGAAAGTGACTGAATGCGTACTCTCAATGTCTGTACTTATCTTGCTGTGGACCATTTAGAAACCATGTGGAGATGGGCCCTGGAACACACACCACACAGGAATGAGGGGCTGATTGTACAGTCTGAGAAGGAAGGGTGAGGGTGAGAACAGCAGATTGAAATGGGAAAGGCTGCAGCTAGGAGATCGGGTGGTAATACAAGAGGCAGGTGGTGAGGATGGGCAGAGAGCAGGAGACCGTGTGGCTTAGATATAAAGACTGAGGAAACAATTCGCGTTGACATTTCTCACTGAAGGCAGTCTTAGTCTTAAAAGCTCAAGAAATTGTAAATGTTTAAGAAATAATTGTAAAAAATCAGAATGTAGGTGACTAAGAGAGTGGAGTTTGGCTGCAAATTGCCTATGGGTAAGCAACTCTAGTTACTAACTAATCAAAACACAGCCTACTTATTTAACCATTCCCTACCTTGGTTTTTTCCATCAATAATATGGAACTCCTAATACCATCCCCTCTCACTGAGTTGTTGGGATATAAGAAAGATTGTAGATAGATAGATTGATCTATATGTACCTCTATCTAAGTTATATATATATAATTATACCTACCTAAATTATATACATAATTATATCTATCTAAATTCTCCCTGCATAGTTTAGTACTATAGAGTTGGCACATAGCTAATGGTTATTGTTTGCTTACTACAGAGGTTAATATAGTATCTCACCGATAATCATTCCCACTGCCAGCTTTTGAAAAGTATTTTTCTTGATTTACATGATTTGTTGTGAGGTATGAAAAAGTGGGAATCCTTATTTATCAGGGGAAAACTACAGTATATTCTTCCATTGACTTTCACATTTTTTAACACTTGCCAACCCTGTCTATGTTAAATACTGTGCTTGATTTATCTCACAATCATTTGATTCTCTCCAAAGTACCATGCATTGTTTAAAAGAAAAGAAGTGTCATTAATAGTGTGTTATTATGTTTCCCATGGTCACTTGAAAGCCTTGTTGTAGGCTTGCTACCCATGTATTGTTTTCTTGCTCCTTAGTGTTTCTCCATTTTCTTAGTTTCCTTTAATCTCATCTCTTTATGAATCTCATTTACTGTCTAGATATTGCTTGTGCCTCCTGTTCAGGGCATATGTTTCATAATACTACTAAACTTGCTTGACACCTGTCCTGATGCACTCATTCCCCTGTAGTCAATATTACTTTGTCTTCCTAGGCCATATTTATAAAAGCCTCAGTTGGTAGGATACCTGGCATGTCTGAGAAACAGCAAGGGAAGGTGTGGCCAGAAGAGGGGGAACCAAGTGGAGAGATTAGTGGTCATTTGGATCCTGGAGGGGGAGGGAGTCAGACAATGGGCCCTTTAGGTCATGGGGAGAACACTGAGTTTGTTTTAAATGTGGTGGAGTCCATTCCAAGATTTGAGCAGAGAATGATATGTACTGACTATCACATAAAAAAGTTCATTCTGGCTGGTGTGTATAGACTAGACTATATGGGGGCAAGGGTGGAAGCCACATCCCCAGGAAAGACTCAGGATTCTCATACAGACCAGTCTTTGTCTCTTTGCTGACACTAAGTACTCTGATCATACAGGGGACTCTGGTTTTACTCTATTTCTCCCTAGACGATTTTAACTTGGAAACCATGCCAATCCACAAAAAAGTTCAACAGAAGGAGAACAGAAGCAGTAGGAGTGGGCAGGAGAGGCTCTGAAGCCCTAGAGTTACAGAAAGAATCATCTTGCTTTACTCCTCTCTGTTCCAGCTTCCATCCCTCATGAGATGCCGTTGGTCAGAGTGCAGTGGTGTGCCCAGGAAAACAAAAACAAAAAGTAGATCCATAGCCTGTGCTGATTTCCATGGTGTAAATAATTCCGTCTTGGCCAATTTCAAGCTACCAACAGATGCCACTGAATACAGAGTTGGAAAGTGATGGGAATAACCTCCCCCTTGCTGCGGTCTCTCGTGAGCTGGCTCCAGCACACCACAGGTGCATGAGATAAGCATGAACGCTTCCAGTGAATTCACTACGTTATTAGCTTCTTTGAGTGGGTGTCTATTTTAACCTTGGATGCTGGATCATCAAATTCCCGTTTCACCTCTTATGACCCTTCAACTTCCCTTTAAAGAATTTCCTCTATCTTTCTGGCCTTTCCCTGCTTCTGAGTTATCAGAAATATAAGACACCTACAGAGGATATCTTTAAGTCCCAGGATATAGCACTTAAAGTATAGCATGTGGATTTACCCATATTTTAGTGTTAATCTTTTTAAAAAAATCATCAGTTTTATATTTCTCACATGAGTTCTATTAGGCTTATGTATTCCTAAACTGATCTAGTTGTTAACAAAATGGAAAAATGAAATTCTGTTTACTACACTGACACATATGGTGCAAGTCAAATTGCTTTTAATTAGAACGTTTAAAAAAAACCCACCTACATTGTCTACAAGTCAGAAAAGTTTCCTGGAAATATTGACTTTCCAGCCACAAAACTGTTATCTGTTTTAAATGTTATTCCCTATCCAATTATTTCCCAGAAGTCGTTGGAGGATAGCACATCTGTGGGTGAGCTTTATTTTTAAAAATTATTTATTTATTTATTTGTTTATTGTTTTCTTCCAAGGAATTGGTTTGCAAATTGTGAGGACTGCTTAAGCAAATCTGATATCCCATAGGTCAGAAAGTCAGGAAGGGAACATCACAAGCAGGCTGGCACCCACAGGCAAGAGCCAAAGGTTTTTGTGACAGGCAGTCAGGAAAGAATGGTGAGAAGCAGGATGGAACCCAATAAAGCTCAAGGTGTGTCCTCAGGGAAAGCTTAGACCCTCTTTTTTTTTTTTTCTTTTTTGAATTTTTGAATTTTATTTATTTTTTAAATAGCAGGTTCCTATTAGTTACCTATTTTATACACATCAGTGTATACATGTCAACCCCAATCTCCCAGTTCATCCCACCAACAGCCCCCTGCCGCTTTCCCCCCTTGGTGTCCATACGTTTGTTCTTTACATCTGTGTCTCTATTTCTGCCCTGCAAAGTGGTTCATCTGTACCATTTTTCTAGGTTCCACATATATGCGTTAATATACGATATTTGCTTTTCTCTTTCTGAATTACTTCACTCTGTATGACAGGCTCTAGATCCATCCACGTCTCTACAAATGACCCAATTTTGTTCTTTTTTATGGCTGAGTAATATTCCATTGTATATATGTACCACATCTTCTTTATCCATTCGTCTGTCGATGGGCATTTAGGTTGCTTTCATGACCTGGCTATTGTAAATAGTGCTGCAATGAACATTGGGGTGCAGATGTCTTTTTGAATTATGGTTTCTCTGGGTATATGCCCAGGAGTGGGATTGCTGAGTCATATGGTAATTCTATTTTTAGTTTTCTAAGGAACCTCCATACTGTTCTCCATAATGGCTGTATCAGGTGGTTATTAAGAGTAAGTTCTTAATCTGCAAGTGAATCTCTGCTAATACACCTGCTAATTAAATTACTAATCATGTAATAATCCCTGATGTTACATTACCTAGAAAATGGAATGACAAGGTCATAATCATCCAAAGCATTCCTTTAAAAGACTTAGAGAGAAGAGCTAAGTAAGCTATGGCTGGTTGAAAAAGCAAGATGATATGAGGACATTCAAGTGGGCAGAGTTCATTAAGCCACCTTCCTGGCTATTCAGACAACTGCATTCCGTACTATCTAGGTCATTTAGTACCTGGAGTGTACCGTTCAGATGGTTAAACAAATGAGATTCATACAAGCCTCGCCACCCTGTAATTCACATCTTATTTGCTCTTTCCTTTGTGCTAACATCTGCTACATCACTCTCACTATCTAGAGAACTCTGGAAAACTGCCTCTCTGAAAAGGCGTGAGGCAGTGTTGTGATTCATGGATATGATATATATTCTGCCATCACTCTGAAATGGAATGTAGGCACTTTTAAAACACCGTGCAGGCCTTACCCTTTAGGGGACACCTATGCTTAAAAAAAATTAAACCTAAAGAGAGCCAAATACTGCTTTCCTGAACCCAAAGTCATATTCCTGAAATCTCATGGTATAGAAGCCTAATTCAGCAAAACATTCTTTTACAGGGGCTCAACACTGTCATAGTCAGGGAGCATCTGGTATTTCTGATAAACCGGTGTGCTAGCTTTACAAACCCTTCTCAAGCCTGTAAATGGAATCCTCTGAAGGTATCAGGCCTTTCCATTGCCCAGGGAGTTGCTGACACTCAAATATTGTTAGTTTGTGGTCTTTCAGTTTCATCCGAGATGTTTGTGGATATCTCTGATAAGCCACCGTATTTTATAAACTAATAAAGCAGATAGAGACTACAGATCTCCTCTGGTCAATTTTAATTAACTGCTTTCTTTTCTACACGGAAATTTTTTAGTCCAAGTGTCTGTTGAACCACATGGTAAAAAATGAGGTGAAACATCCCTTTTGAAAGTAGATTTTTATAGTTGTGGAAGTTCTCCCCAGGCCCTGAAGACATTCATATTTGGATGTTTCTGGATTCCCTAGAACATATTAGAATGTTTATCTCTAAGATTATTTTGTGGAAAGTAACTTTTTCCAATCTCAGATTAAAATGATATTCTAGAAAACTGACCTTAAGACTCATCTCAAATACTAATTAAAAGTTTCACATAATTTGTAAGCCATGATTATCTCATTTGGGTGAAAGCTGTCTATTTTTGTCCAAAGTATTAACTGAGGACCTATTACAAAGAAACAGGATACAAAGATGATTAGTAAGACATTGTCATTAACTTTAAGGAAGTGACAGTCTATTAGGGGAGACCGATGCAAAACCACTCCTTACTGTAATATAGCAAAGTCCTATGGTGTTTCAGTGGGCCCTTCCATTTTATTCCCCACTGTGTTCCCAATGCTTATCATGACCCCCATGTATAAGAATTACTCTGTTAGTATTTGTTGCAGAAAGGGAGGATGAAAATATGAACGTGTTATTATGGATCACAAAGGGGGCACCTTTTATCTGAGCTGAATTCCAAGACTGCCCCTAGAAGAGATCATACCTAAATTAAGTTGTAAACTATGAATAAAAATTCACTGGACAAAATAAAACAACAGGGGGACAGGCTTTCTAGGCAGAGGCATAAGCATGGAGTCACGAGCAGCCTACTGTGTTGGGAAAATAGACCCAGTTTCATATTATGGTGGAATGATGTGTAGGATGAGAAGAGTGGGAAGGGGAAAGCTGGTGAGAGTGGAGGGGCTAGAGATGCCCTGGCATACCTTGCTTTACGGTGGCACCATGGAGAGGTTTTAGGGAAGGGAGTTACTTGGTCCCATTGCCTTTGTGACAGCTCATTCTGGCTCAGAGAGGAGGAGATCAGAAAGAAAAAGATGGAAGGAGGGAGATCTGGAGACCATTTAGAAAGCTGCAGTAAGAGTGTAGATGAGAGATATGATGACAAGAAGTGGGCAGTAGTTATAGGTATAGAAGGTAGCAAAAGAACTGAAGAATTATCTAAGTGGTGTAATCAACAGGATTTGATAATAGATGAGAAATGAGAAATGAATGAGAAGCAGCAGAGAAGGATGTTTCTAATGTGGTCATCACCAACAGAATACAGAAAGAGTAGATTGGTGGGGAAAGGTGATACACGCTGAATTTGCTCACTTTAATTTGTGGAATATCCATGTGGCTGTAGCCCATAGACAACTGGCTGTATGGTGTGATGTTCTCAGGAGAGGTCAGAGTTGGAGATATATTTTTGGGATTTGTCAGCATATCAGTGGTAACTGAAACCATGTGAATGAGTAACATCACTCCAGGACCTTGTGTGGAGTAAGAGGAGGTAAGCCTGGGATCACCACTGTTCAAGGGCTGAGCATAAGAAGAAAACCTCCATGGGAAAGACAGGGAGACAGGAGGAAGGCCGAGGGGCAGGGAGAGTTTCTTTAACTTCTTATCTAGTGCATCAGAATCATCTGAGAATCTTGCTGAAAGTTCCAATCAAGGGTGGGCTCCAGGACTCCACATTTTAACTAACTCCTCAAATTCTGCTCATCTTCAGTAGAATTTGAAAATCTGTAGGGTTGGGAGTTTCATGAAAAAAAAAAAGAAGAAGAAGAAGAATCTAAAGCCATTTGCTACAGAGAAATCCATTAGAGGGATATCAACTTGTTCAGTCCTTTTGGAAGAAATTTTGGCAGTATCTGTTAAACCTTTTGTTCTTTGGACCCATCAATTCCTTTTCCAGGAATTCATCTTAGAAAAATACTCCCTGTAAGTTCACAGAGAGAACTGATAAACATCTTCGTAGCAGCATCTTTTTTTTTTTTTATGGCCCAAAATGGAAAATAATCTAAATGTATGAAAGTAAAGGAATTCTTAAATTATTTGTTGTACTTCTTTTGCATAGTAGTAGTGGTAATGGGGGGAAATCCACATAGAAGGGGCATAAGAAGGGGAGGAGAGAGCGGGGTAGTGGAGACAGTGAGTGTAGACAATTCTTTCCAGAGATACAAGCAGAAAGACAAGGGAAAGAGCAGTAATGGGATGAGGACTTAGGACCTTATTTGAGATGGAAGAGGTTTGATCATTGTATAGACTGAGGAAGGGAAAGAAGGAAGTAAAAGATAAAGAACGTAATGAAGCATTCTCCCCAGCCTCACCTGCACCCCAAGATGACACTTAGACTGGATTTAGTATTATACCAAGGGGCCCCTTATGCTCCGTCATGACAATGTGCATTCACCATCTATGCTTTATAAATGTCCTTATTCTGTCATTGGACTGCACAGAGCTCCTATATCATTTATTTTTGCAGCAATAGCCCAAAAAAGGAAACAAAAAAGAAGAGATTATCTGTGTTCTTTCTTTAAGGTTTCAAAGTGTAAACCTGTTGTTTTTAGCACATTCATGACTACACAGCACAATCATGTAACACAATCATGTCACATGATGTCAGAATAATATGTAATAATAATAATGATAATGATGATGATAATAATATAATAATAATAATAATAATAATAATAAAAGTTCTGTGTGTCCCTTAAAGCACTGTGGGCACTCAGTACCATGCCCACTGTGACTGATGAAGTTAGTCCTGTGTGAAATGAGCATAAATAATCCATGTCCTATGTAAGTATACACAGCATATAAAATGAAACCACATTCACATTATAGGGGTCTAAGAAGGAGAAGAGAGAAAAGACCCGAGAAAATATTTGAAGAGATTATAGTCAAAAACTTCCCTAACATGGGAAAGGAAATAGCCACCCAAGTCCAGGAAGTGCAGAGAGTCCCAGGCAGGATAAACCCAAGGAGAAACACACCAAGACACATAGTAATCAAACTGACAATAATTAAAGACAAAGAAAAATTATTGAAAGCAGCAAGGGAAAAATGACAAATAAAATACAAGGGAACTCCCATAAGGTTAACAGATGATTTCTCAGCAGAAACTCTACAAGCCAGAAGGGAGTGGCACGATATATTTAAAGTGATGAAAGGGAAGAACCTACAACCAAGATTACTCTACCCAGCAAGGATCTCATTCAGATTCGATGGAGAAATCAAAAGCTTTACAGACAAGCAAAAGCTAAGAGAATTCAGCACCACCAAACCAGCTCTACAACAAATGCTAAAGGAAATTCTCTAAGTGGGAAACACAAGAGAAGAAAAAGACCTACAAAAACAAACCCATAACAATTAAGAAAATGGTCATAGGAACATACATGTCGATAATTACCTTAGATGGGAATGGATTAAATGCTCCAACCAAAAGACACAGGCTCGCTGAAAGGATACAAAAACAAGACCCATATATATGCTGTCTACAAGAGACCCACTTCAGACCTAGGGACACATACAGACTGAAAGTGAGGGGATGGAAAAAGATATTCCATGCAAATGGAAATCAAAAGAAAGCTGGAGTAGCAATACTCATATCAGATAAAATAGACTTTAAAACAAAGTCTATTACAAGAGACAAAGAAGGACACTACATAATGATCAAGGGATCAATCCAAGAAGAAGATATAACAATTGTAAATATTTATGCACCCAAAATAGGAGCACCTCAATATATAAGGCAAATACTAACAGCCATAAAAGGGGAATTCGACAGTAACACAAGCATAGTAAGTGACTTTATAATACCCCACTTTCACCAATGGACAGATCATCCAAAATGATGGATTCTTCAATATATGCAAATCAATCAATGTGATACACCATTTTAACAAATTGAAGAATAAAAACCATATGATCATCTCAGTACATGTAGAAAAACTTTTGACAAAATTCAACACCCATTTATGATAAAAACTCTTCAGAAAGTGGGCCTAGAGGGAACCTACCTCAACATAATAAAAGCCATATATGACAAACCCACAGCAAACATCACTTTCAGTGGTGAAAATCTGAAAGCATTTTCTCTAAGATCAGGAACAAGACAAGGATTTCTACTCTCGCCACTATTATTCAACACAGTTTTGGAAGCCCTAGCCACGGCAATCAGAGAAGAAAAAGAAATAAAAGGAATCCAAATTGGAAAAGAAGAAGTAAAACTGTCACTGTTTACAGATGACGTGATACTATACATACAGAATCCTAAAGATGCCACCAGAAAACTACTAGAGCTAATCAATGAATTTGGTAAAGTTGCAGGATACAAAATTAATGCACAGAAATCTCTTGCATTCCTATACATTAACAATGAAAGATCGGAAAGAGAAATTAAGGAAACAATCCCTTTCACCATTGTAACAAAAAGAATAAGATACCTAGGAATAAACCTACCTAAGGAGGTAAAATACCTGTACTCAGAAAACTATAAGACACTGATGAAAGGAGTCAAAGATGACACAGATGGAGAGATATACCATGTTCTTGGATTGGAAGAATCAATATTGTGAAAATGACTATACTACCCAAAGCAATCCACAGATTTAATGCAATCCCTATCAAACTACCAGTGGCACTTTTTACAGATCAAGAAGAAAAAAATCTTAAAATTTGAGACACAAAAGACCCCAAATACCAAAGCAATCTTGAGGGAAAAAACGGAGCTGGAGGAATCAGACTCCCTGACTTCAGACTATACTACAAAGCTACAGTAATCAAGACAATATGATACTGGCACAAAAACAGAAATATAGATCACTGGAACAGGTTAGAATACCTAGAGGTAAACCCACGCACCTATGGTCAACTAATCTATGACAAAGGAGGCAAGAACATACAATGGAGAAAAGACAGTCTCTTCAATAAATGGTGCTGGGAAAACTGGACAGTTATATGTAAAAGAATGAAATTAGGACACTCCCTAACACCATACACAAAAATAAAATGGATTAGAGACCTAAATGTAAGACTGGACACTATAAAACTCTTAGAGGAAAACATAGGAAGAACACTCTTTGTCATAAATCACAGCAGGATCTTTTTTGATCCACCTCCTATAGTAATGGAAATAAAAACAAAAATTAACGAATGGGAGCTAATGAAACTTAAAAGCTTTTGCAAAGCAAAGGAAACTACAATCGAGACGAAAAGACAACCCTCAGAATGGGAGAAAATATTTGCAAACGAAGCAACGGACAAAGGATTAATCTCCAAAATATATAAACAGATTGCACAGCTCAACATTAAAAACACAAATAACCCAATCCAAAAATGGGCAGAAGACCTAAATAGACATTTCTCCAAAGAAGACATACAGATGGCCAAGAAGCACATGAAAACCTGCTCAACATCACTAATTATTAGAGAAATGCACATCAAAACTACAATGAGATATCACCTCACGCCAGTTAGAATGGGCATCATCAGAAAATCTACAAACAACAAATGCTGGAGAGGGTGTGGAGAAAAGGCAACCCTCTTGCACTCTTGGTGGGAATGTAAATTGATACAGCCATTATGGAGAACAGTATGGAGGTTCCTTAGAAAACTAAAAATAGAATTACCATATGACCCAGCAATCCCACTCCTGGGCATATACCCAGAGAAACCATAATTCAAAAAGACACATGCACCCCAATGTACATTGCAGCACTATTTACAATAGCCAGGTCATGAAAGCAAACTAAATGCCCATCGACAGACAAGTGGATAAAGGAGATGTGGTACATATATATAATGGAATATTACTCAGCCATAAAAAGGAACAAAATTGGGTCATTTGTATAGACGTGGATGGACCTAGAGCCTGTCATACAGAGTGAAGTAAGTCAGAAAGAGAAAAACAAATATCGTATATTAACGCATATATGTGGAACCTAGAAAAATGGTACAGCTGAACTGGTTTGCAGGGCAGAAATAGAGACACAGATGTAGAGAACGAACGTAAGGACACCAAGGGTGGAAACTGGATGGCGGGGTGGTGGTGGGATGAACTGGGAGATTGGGGTTGACATATGTATAGTAACATGTATGAAATAGATAACTCATAGGAACCTGCTGTATAAAAAATAAAATAAAATTCAAATAAATAAATAAATAAAATGAAACAATATCTAAATTGTAATTGCTAGTTGTAGAAAATTTAGTTAAATATTTGACCAATTTGTTTCTCTTTTTTAGATTTTGCATGTTTTTTTCTGTTTGTTTTAATGTGTGAATCAGCCCATGTCTTTCAGGATCTGATTTTCAAAAGACTAAACCAGTGATTCTTTCCTTGTGGACTGTAAGAAAAGGAATTTATTGAATACAATCCTTTTATATCTCTTCATTCATTAGCTCTCTTCTTCTGTAGCTGCTATTCTCTTAACATCAAGGGCACCTTCAAAAAGAAAATATGTCATAAGGAAGAAAAGGCAAATTAAGACAGAAAAAAGACACCATTGCACAGTCTATACATGTGGCAAAAATGTAAACGTTGTGTTAATATTGAGAATACTGTGGGACCTGGGACACTCACGCAGTGCTGGTGGGAGTGGAGTCCCTATTTAACAGTGGTCCATGTGGCAGTGCTGAGTCTAACCAAGCATGTGAATACTGTCAGACCCAGATCCACAGGAGAAACATGCTAGGATGGTCATTGCTGTGCTGTTGGTAGCAGATAGTTGGAGATGACTTGGGTTCCATTATCAGGAGAAAGGATGAAGCCTGGTCTTACATACATATAATAGAATGCTCTGTAACCAGCCAAAGTAATGAACTTTACTTACCCATGGCTGTATAAATCTCAAAAACAATATTGTGTAAGAAAAGAAGACACAGAATGAGATACGTGTTATACTACCATTCATGTAACTTAACATACAGAACAACAGGGTATATTTTCAAGAATCCATAGATCTAAATAAATGTTTCTGAGGAGCCATATATCTAAATAAATCTATAAAATATGGATTGGGAGAACATTTTTAATATACACTAGATTGCCACCAATGGTAAGAGGAGGGAACTGGGACTGGAAAAACATACACACGTTAGATAAAACAAAAGAGAAGACAGAGTAATGGCCGTTGTTATGCCATGATTTGATAGATTTGATAAATATAAGCAAGTTAATTCTGTGCAGCTTCAGGTCAAAGGATTTCTTTTAAAAACTAAATAGTATTTAAAAAGCGGAATGGAATGTCCTGACTATTTGTAAAACCTGGGTTTGCAAACTCAATTGCTAATGGGGGCTGTAGAAAACAGGTGCGTGCAGTCTTCCTCCAAATGCGCACCCACTGCTCTGTTAGAACTAACTGATCGCAATAAGACACAACAAACTTTGACTGCCAGAATTTTTTATTGGAAGAGAAGATGTCGAACTTGACTTTTGTGTATTATCTTCCAATTTTAAAACATTGGTAATCTTGAAGTACAATTTTAAAAAGAGTATAAATGACTTTCATTCAAATATAAAATGAATACATATCAAATATTTTACTTAACTAATTGATTAATAAGGGAAACAATAAGACATTACAGCTAGTTCAAAGGAGCATCCAAACACATATATATAGGCAATCAGGATTGCTGAAATGAATTTGCTTACTTCGTGTAAATTTGATAAATATCCATAGGGCAATAATAATCAAGTACTGTATCTCTACTGGGAACAATTTGCATTTCTATGGACAAGAATGATTTGTGTTGTCATCAGTATTTTACAGCTCTGTAAGCTACCTGCTAGGTAAGGTAAGGCAATACCTAGTATTCTGTTGGAGGGGGAAAAAAAAGCTGTAATGTTTTTGGTCAATTTCTAAGTATTTTCCTTTTTTCCCCTAAAGTGATGAAGTCAATCGAAAAAAGAATAATAACCACTGTACAGCACAAATATAAGCTATCTGAAATGTATTTGGACGTCAAATCTCCTCTGTATCTCTGGCATAAGATGAGAAAGAGAGGGTAAACCTTTGACCTGGTGATGGTCGTAGGGTTTATAAGAGCTTTTTAAACCTCCTTTTCCATCCTTTTTAAAGCCCTTTCTTTTTCCTCCTTTGTCATCTACATCTACAGACTGGTACCTGCCTTATATTTCCAGAAATTGTCAGATAAATGAGTAAAGAAAATACAGTCGTTAATCAAACTGTGTTAAAAAGAGTAGTGATGTGGAATGCATAAAAATACAAGACTGCATATATCTTAAGGAAGCTAATTCTTTTCACCAAACAAAATCTTTCCAGTAAGATTCAAGCCTTTTTTTTTCCTCAGAGAAAAAGGTCATAGCTTGTAGAAGCCGTGGCAAGAGAAGCAAGTAGAGAAGATAAGTTGGGAAGGTAGAGTACTACTTGTGGGAAGTATAGCTTTGAAACTTTTGCTAATCTCTAAGCTTTGGCTTTCCATTAATTTTTAAATAGTAAGCAGAAACTGCTGGTTTCATTTTTAGTTTAACAGTCACTTGATCTTTGCAGAACTTACAGCAACATGTCGTCTCATCATCTTGCCAAAATTCAACTAGATTCATGTCATTCATCCCCTTTTGATTACAGCTGGAAGAGGAATGCTTTGTCTTTTCAGGATTACAGTCCCCAAATAGCAGAATAATAAATGCAGCCTGCAGTCTGATCTCAGCTTTTTGCAGAATTCTGTGTTGGTATAAATCCTGAAACATTAACTTGAGCTAACTTAATTGCAGTCTTGAATTTAAAATACCTACTTCATGAGCTTTCTCTTTATGGGGCAATAATTCCTATGGACTCCAAAGCATTTTATCACGGAGTTAGGTGGGATAGGTAGATATATGATCTAGGAGCCCATTTTTAGAAAAGCTTTTGCCTTGTTGTTTGAAATAATGTAATACTTGCATATTTGTGTTAATTCAAATGATGAGACCTGTGGCAATGTCATATTTGATCACCAGTACAGAAGTTGCTATATAAAGAATAAATTTGTTCTGACTTAATGTTTGTTGTGAAATGTATACCATCAGTTTCCCTCAGTGTTTTTGTTTAAATCAGAGTCATCTCTGTCTTTGAGAAGGAATGATGTGCAGACAGCTTATGTGCTTTTTTCAGCAATGTTTTCATTTGGTCTAAAAACAAGGACTTTTTCTGATTTGTTTTGCCATTCCACTCATCATTGGGGGCATATTAGAGCTTACCCAACGGCCCGTCATTTGTCATTATAAGGAATTTTCACCTGATCTGGCTTTTAGCCCAGAATTGGCCTTTGCTCATGCCCTCTTTCGAGACAGCAGTACAGTTGACCATGGCACAAATTGCTTTTTCTAAGGAACATCCTTGCCTGGAAGATTGCTGTTTCCTCCCAGGATTTCAGGTTGGAAGGCCACCTTTGGGCATGTGTTCTAAAGAGCAAAGTGGAGGGATTCTATCCGGTGATTTCAGTGGAAAATATCAGCTCTTCTGTTTCCGAAGGAAAGTTAAAGGAGTTAACCACTTTGAAAGACTTAGAGTTCTTTACGTATTGCAGCCCCATCAGGATCTTCTCTTTCATAAAGAGACAGAAGGAACAAATTTGGAAGGCTAGGCAATGAATGATTTTTAAAGAAACATTTAGTTATTTACTAGATTAAGAAAAAAAATCAGTGCATCTATGTAATGAATTTTTTCCACCTTAGCATAATTGACATTTTGTACTGTTTATGTTTTGGTGCATCTGGTGCATTGTAGGATGTTTAGCAGCATTCCTGGCCTCTACCCACTAGGTGCCAGTAGCATAACCCTCAGCTGTGACAACCTACGTTGTGACAACCAAATGTGTCTTCAGAAATTCAAATGTCCTCCCTCCCAATTGATCATCAGTGATTTAAAGTCAGGTGGAGTGGTAAAGAGCTCAACTTGTCAACCTTTACTTCTCTAAATATGATTGGTGAATAGTTGAGAACGTACCATTTTGAGGAAAAGCAGAGAGTAAAACGTAATATCATCAGTGGGGGCTCCATTCTGTTTTAATGTCAATTTTATACCAGCACCCCATGACAATACATATTGTGCAGGAGCTCTGCTCTGCAGTTTCCTTCTGGACCACTGTCTCTATTTGCTTACTTGGTATGGTAGGTGCGACTACATAGATTCCTCTCTTAGATTGGATCATTTGATTCTAAGCACAAATTTTATAAGTCAATTCCATGGTGGACAGCAACACTTTTGAAAACAATAACAAATTGATTTTGTCTGCATTTTCCCCTCACTCTGTTATAAAACTGAAGAGAGCTCTCTTAAGAAAGCCCACAGTTGTGCAATCTGTGTCAAATAATGGAGCTGAGCTCTTTGTACAAACTAATCAGCTCTCCTATTAGATTTGCCAAGTAGTCTAAATTCTTCCTCATTATAGAAGATTTCAGGAGTGTAAACATCCTCCCCCAGTTAAAACCCCAAAGATGTCGAACTGAGCACTTATGATGCCTTTTTGCAAACACGGCAGCTATGGTGGAAGCTTAAACAGCTTTCATGCCACTCCCTCTACAGAATACAGAGTGTGTTTGTTTAAAAATTATGTTTAACTTCAACTTCACCTCTGGGCCCAGGAATAAGCCGTAGATTTAAAGATTATTAAGGAAATGAATCAGATGTGTGCCTTTTCTGTTGGTAGGTGGCTTTTCATCCTTGATTTCTTGGCACTTTTACCTTCCTTAATTATATTCAATTTATTAAGAAAAATAAAGATGGTAAATTACAAATATTAAGATCCAGGGACTTGACCTTCATAGGGCGCTAAGCGTTTCTGAAGCCAGCATCAAAGCATGTCTGAGTCCTTTGAAAAGGAAGGAGAAAAGCAGCAACCTCTGCTTCTGGCTAACCACACCTCCAAGACAAGAAATGGTCTCCCAGGGTTGTTCTTTTTTTTCCCTGTTAAATCTTTAAGTTTTAAAACTCCTGTGTCCTGATTCCCAGCTGAAAGGAGCGTCCGCTAAATTGGGAAGCGCTTTCGAGAGGAATGTTGTGATTGTTAATTGGGAAATGTAATCTGGTCCCAGGCAGCTGTAACCTTCTCCTCAGTGGTCTTTTCTTACCTAATTACATGATTCTAAGAAAATCTAATGAGGTGCTGTCAGATTTACATCGGCATTCTTTTAAATGTTATCGCTAGCCATGGTGATGATATATAAGTGGACAAAATGCCAAAGATGTGGAGAAATGTCACAGTTACACCCACAGTCAGTCTTCGCCTCGGCATTAAGTCAGCATATTTTAAGCCTTTTGGGTTTTTCAAGAGAAAAGTCTTCGGTAGGTAAAAAGAAGTGATATAAAAGGGAAACAGTTCAAACCACACAGTTCAAATCAAGTTGGTCTTTATTTCTCTGTATTAATGCTCCAACAGGCCAAAACAGAATTCACATCTATTTCCTTATTGCTTCGGTATTGCCATTTGACTTTTTAAAGGGCTTATTATACGGGCTTCCTTATGAAAATTTTAGTTGTTTTAATGCTTTAATTGTGTTTTCCATGCCTCCTTAGGGACCTGAAATAACTTGTTATGTGCATTTGATTTTAAAAATCTAGAAACAAAATAATTATAATACTCATAGATACCAGTTCTCGATGAGGCTGCCACTTGCAAACAGAGGTTACATTTCACTTCCATGGAGACTGCCTAAGGAACCAAGAAACCACAGGCTTACTCAGCTTCAGTGATAAGAAATTAGGGCACAAAGAAGCCATTTTGAAATTTTCTAGCTCCTCAGACATCTTGAGAAATGATTGTTTTCATCTGCCCTCACATCTACAGCACAGAAGCAGTACAGAACATGTATTATTTCCCATTTCTATAAAGAATCATCTTTTGGCTGGGCATCTCTTTTAAAATGGTGATCCAGAATAGGCTTAGCAAATACTGTATGTGTGTATATATAAAATAGTATATACACATAATCACTGCCCATTCCAGAAGCTATTGCAGACATTACAAATTGGTCTCTATGCATTCTTGCCTCATATTTCTTTTCAACCCACTCTCCACAAAGCTTTGAACTTTGCATCAAAGTTGGCAAGTGAAAAGAAACCAGTTTGCCACACTAGAAGTAGAAGATAATGGCCCATATTTTAAAAAGTGCCAACTTTCTACTTTAAAACACATTCATAGGCAAAATTAAATCATTTATTTTTCTAGATATTTCAGGGTTTGTTCATTGCTTCTTCCAATGATAGCCATTCATTCATCTTGATCATCAATTGCACCCTCTGGCCATACAGTTGTCAGTGATGACCAAAGTAGAATGTTCTCATTAGAGAAAAGCCTCTAATCCTATCCAAACACTGAATTTTAGATATAATTCTAAGAATTTGGTTACCAATTTACCAAAGTTTAGATGTTCGGAAATGCTAGAGGAAGTTCTCCTACAAGGCGGACAAACATAGCAGGGAGCCTCATGTCAAAGGAAGTGACAGAAAGTGCTTTGAATGGATTCCAGACCTCAATTTGTCTATTACAGGAAGTGAAGGGCTTCCAACCATTACTTAACTAAGATTATTAAATTGATTTATTGAGAAACATTTAGAGTGTGTATGTTCTTCATTAACTACTTAAAGATACAACAGAATATCTTCAGATTTTCATCTTAATTCAAATCTCTCCTAATTAGCACTTCTTCACCCTCTCCCTCTTCCATTGTTTTATCTACTGAGCATTCCTAGTCTTCCTGGGCCCCTCTGTTCTCTCAGTGTATAGATTTATTACTGGCTTCACTTGCCCTTCTCTTCTCCTTCCATCAGAAGAGAACTTGGAGAAGAATCAGGTTCAAGGGGAACACTAGCGCCCAACATTCAGAAGGGAGTTAGTACAGAACACTGTCTGATGTAAGACATCTCAGTTCACAGGGTGACTCTCCCATTGACTACTTACGTGACCATGGGCACATTGTTTAATGTCCTTGCCCCTCAGTGTTCTCATGTGTAAAAAGGAGGGATAATAAGAATACTCACATCAGAATTGCTGTGAGAATTCAATATGTTTCATGACACTTGGAACAGTGTCAGGGCCCATACCCATTGCCTAAGAAATATTAGCTATCAATATTATTTAGGGTTGCTATTTTGTTGGTGGTGAAATTACTAATAAATACAAAGTGCTTCTAAGACAAAGTACTATAATCTTTGGATCATAAATTCCATGAAGGGAGAAACCGTGTCTCTCTTGTTCAAATCATATTCATAGTCATGACTACATTACATATAAAGAACTACACAAGAAAAAGGTGAATAGGAATGACACGTAGAGAGGTACCCAGAATGACCTTACATACTTGAGAATTTTTCCTTCTGGCTCATCTTCAACTCCTAGCCCTGGAAGCATTTCATGTAGGCTTTTGGTCATAGCGTTTATCCCAACATATTGTATCGTAGTCTTCATTTAAATGTCAGTCTTTCCTGGAAAGTATATTCAAGGGCAGGGAATGTGTTGGGTATTTTTTAGAATGGCTGATTTGTTGATTGAACAAAGGAAAGAAGAATTAAACCATCCCATTGACAGTTGTTTATTAATTTCACTTTTTGACTTTTGTGTACAGCATCTAGATCGGAGGCTTCCTAAACTTGCGTTCTTTTGTCTCAGATTTATCCACACGCTATCAGAAGGCAGTGCAGAAAGTGAGAAGGCACTGAGTCATGCAGAGTGCATAAGTCCCTGGTCACTGTGCTGGAATTCTTCAGTGTGCATGTCATGAAAGGGTGAACATCAAGTTGTGTACTGGGAATTAAACAAGGTTATATGAACAAGGATACCTATAAAATGAGTTCAAGTAATTGCACTGGACAAAGAATTTGATTACTTTATCAGGTCCATTTATCTTCTCGTAATTCAGAGATATGCCTGAGTGGGCAGGACTGACGTCAGCCCAAATCAGTGATTCCAAAGGAGCAACTGATGAGCATACTGTGGGACATGGCCCTGAAATAAACCTGCTGGGAGTAGAACCTGAAAACCTATTTCCTCATAGTGTCATTAGGCCTTTCATTTATTTGTCCTCGTGACTTTTTCCTTCAACAGGCTAATTGCTGATAAGGATTAACACACTATAGCAAACATATCAGTCACTGAAGGCACCACTACCTTTTAATGATGTCTCCATCTCAATATCTTAACAGATTTTTTTCCCTGATCAAAAGAGAGGAATGTTATGAGAAAGATGTCTAACTTGAGTGTATTTATGGCAAGAAGCAGCCAAAAGGTTAAAGAATGATGATGATGGGGTGTGTGTGTGTGTGTGTTCAGGATGGGGGTGGGGACTGGAATGCACGAAGAGAAATTGAATAGAAAGTCTCATATGTCAATGGAAAGATTGTAAACACCAACCAGGAGAAATTTTTCTGATAGTTAAGGTGAAACCTCTTTTAATATACTGATCTTCCTTGACTTATGATGGGGTTACAGCTTGATAAGCCCATCATACGTTGAAAATACCTTAAGTCAAAAATACATTTAATACACCTTCCTACCAAACAGCACCGCTCAGTCTAGCCTACCTTAAACGTGCTCAGAACACATAAATTAGCCAACAGTTGGGCAAAGTCATCTAACACGAAGCCTATTTTAGGATAAAGTGTCAATAACTCATGTAATTTGTGAGATACTGTACTGAAAGTGAAAAACAGAATGGTTGTCTGGGGACTGATTCATTTTAAGTGTGTCAGTTGTTTACCTTCCTGATTCTGTGGCCGACTGGAAGCTGAGGCTCACTGCCACTGCCCAGCATCGCCAGGTGGTAGTTGTTCGGTCTGGTTGGTAGAATAATTTTTCAAAATTCCCCTTCTACAAAATAGAGTGACGTATACTTAGACCAGTTATGTGATAGGATGAATGCCTAGGCCCCTTGAAATTTTGATGCCTTTGGCTTGACCCTCATGCTTGCCCCACGAGTCTAAAGCCCTCGGCAATATTTTAGCGGATTCCTGGAAACTTACCATTTCTTGATTAACTCTCAGCCCTTCTTCTGAGTCACACATAAGGTTCAGCTCATTCTCAATAGATGTTGAAAAATGAATAAACGAATGAATGAATAGCATCAGTCCTACTGTGCGCTTCTGAGTGTAGTGTTGATTTTACTAAGGATATGGAAATGAGGTGGAAGAGGAGTTTCATTACAGGTAGTCAAGTTAAAAATGAACGTTAGATATTCACATTCTTAAAATGTCCACTGGATATCCTTTAACCAGGACCTTTCCCATGTTCTTCACCATACATTTGTACCAGCTTTTTCTGTCTTTCCTGCTTTCCCTGCCCCTAAGAGTGTCTGCCTTGCTCGTTTTCCCCCTTACTTCTCAGAAGCAACGTTCCTCCTCTCATGAGATGTGTTTAGTTTCTTTAGTTCTTTAGTTTACTTTCTCCCATGTTTCTTAACTTAAGGATAAACAAAATGTAATATATATATATTATAAATTATAAATATATATATATTTATACACACAATGGAATATTATTCAGCCTGAAAAAGAATGAAATTCTGATACATGCTACAACATGGATGAACCTTAAAAACATTATGCGAGTAAAATAAGCCAGTCACAAAAGGACAAATATTGTGTGATTCCACTAATATGAGGTACCCAGAGTAAACAAATGCCTAGACACAGAGAGTAGAAGAGCGGTTACTGGGAGCTGTGAGGAGGGAGGACTAGAGAGTTATTATTTAACAGGTACAGAGTTTCTGATGGAGATGGTGAAAAAGTTCTCTGGTTGGATAGTAGTCATGGTTGCACAACATTGTTGGAGGGTAGCAGCAGAATATGTCACCCTAGAATAGACCACTTTAGCATATTGACTTTTTGTTGAGCTGCAGGCACTTGAAACCCAGCAAATGCAAGGAGAGGCTTTCTTTGAATTTCCCTTATCTTCTCTAAAGACAGATCCTTCAAAAGGACTTCAGTTATTAATCCCCTTCCCGGCAGTTTCATCAACCAGGGAACTTTGCCTTTTATCACAGGAGAGGAGACTAGAGGTTGACATTATACGCAGATGAATTTTGTCACAAACTATCGTATCTCCCACCTGTTCTTCTAAGCGCACATTCATCTTTCTTAAAAATCATTTGCCCTCCTCTAAAACGTCTACATGTCCCCCTTCTCCACCCTCCCCTTTCCCTATTAGGATGGTGTTTAAGCCTGCATTCTAAGCCACTTTGGCGAGTTACTCATTTTTCCCTGGGTATCTCTCATGTATACATGAGGTATACATGGTAATAAATTCTATATGTTTTTCTCTTATTAGTTTGTCTTTTATTACAGGAATCTCAGCCCAGAACTCAGAAGGGTAGAGGGAAATTATTTTTTCTCCCCTACATTGTGAACCTACTTTATACCACTGACCAGTACACTTACAAATGAGTAAAGTGGTAAATTTTATGTTATATATATTTTACCACAATAAAAAAGTAATTATGGGTCAGTAGATTAAAAACACTGAACCTTACTATTAAGTAAAGAAACTGAAATTATTTAATTAGTAAATAGACAGAGATTTATAAATTATAATGCTCAGTACTGATGAAAGCAGAGTCAGATAGACACTCCACACACTGCTAATGGAATGTAAATGCACATTGCCTTTCTGGAAAGAAATATGACAACACATGTCATGAGAATTTAAGAGTGTTAATTATTGATTCAAAAATGTCATTTCCATTAAGAAAATAATGTGAATGAAGACAGCTGTTTATGTATTAATTGTTCATTGAAACTTTTGTTGTTATTTATTGTGTCATTGTTGTTAATGTCCCACACGAAGTAGCTGGGTGTACTGTATCAGCATTTAAGGAAATGGATATTTTGTGCTGCTCAAACCTCCTAATGGGAAGCAGGAATGGGTCTTGGTCATAGGGTCGGAAAATAGAGTTGATTCCATTTGTTTTCTGCTATCAAAATTATGGCGTCTAAAAGATTCTAGTTTCCTCAAGGTTTACATGGATGGGGTTAGAGATGGTCAGTATTCTTGAAGACAGTTCCTATAACTGTTTTACTTAGTAACACTAGATAATAATTAAGAAAGGAAAATTTTACAGTAACACACAAATGCACAGGTGGACTTTCATAGACTAGTCTAATGTCTGAACTGTTCCTCTTGAAATGTCCCCAAACTTTTCATCTTTTTTAGAGCCATAGGTTTATAAAATCTGACCCTCTATGTCAAGCTCTGACCGCTTCATTGATTCTCTCTGGGTGGAGCTTAAAAACAGCTCATTTGGATCACACAAACACACAAAATAACCTTTCCATTCGTGTTTAATAGACTTGCTTAGTAGATTCTTTTCAGCAAACACCTGATGATGTGGAGTTTAAAATTGAGAAATTTGAAATTAGAACCAAAAAAATTAAGCAGAATTGGCTTTGCGGCCACATTGAATAAGATCGTATGCTATTTCGAGACTCTTTTCAGTCTTTCCACAATGATACATTATGCTGATTTGTTTCCACGCGTTTGAGACTTAAGTAATGTCCTGAACCATTTGTTGTGATTAATATTCTGGAAGTATCAACTGTCATGTCACAGAACCCTTACAAAGATTTTATAAATCTGATCTTAAGTTTAATTTCTTTAACCATTTCATGAAGATTTCATTGATTAGGTTCTTGGGAAGGTTGGGCACACCTACATTTCATAACTCATCAAGCTTCTTTAAGGGGAAAAAAACCTTTTGAAATGTTGGTTTTCTCTCTCCCAGTGTTGAAGTTGTGGGAAAATACTTATGGAACAAAAACTGAATTCAGCCATTTCTGCTAAAATGAAAGTAAGTTTGTTGAAGAATATTTTTTTATTCAAGTCAAATGTTTGACCCGAATCTCATAAGTGGTATGAAATAAATATAGACTAAAAACTTATGTTCTGACTTTTCTGATAGTAATGGGCCCCGCATAAAGTGTCTTTCACTCACTCTAACTACGGTACATTCTAGATGCTCAAAAGTGAACAACCAATGTCACTTCCTGGTAGAACTTTATTAGCGTAGAGAAAGAGAAATAAATAAGCAATCAGGTAAATATATAACACTAGGTGGTGGTAACTACTACAGAGAAAGGTAAACTATGTAAGGGGTAGAGAGAGTGGCAGGTGATGGTTGCTATTTTATATTAGATGGTCAGGAAATGTTCCTTTCATTGGTGGTATTTATTGTCACTGATAGATTTTCTGCCTGTGTGCTGGTTATCTAATGCTGTGTAAGAAACCGTCCTAAAACTAGATGTCTTAAAACGATGACAATATTTATTTTGCTCATGAATCTGCAATTTGTGCAGTGTCCTGCAGGGCGGCTCCTCTTTGCTCCATTTCGTGTCATCTGGGGAAGCTGATAGGTTCAGGCTGGGATCATCCAAAGCTCACTCATTCATTCATGTTCCCGGTGCCTGAGCTGGGAAGACTCTGGAACACCTGGGGCTCCTAAGGCACCTCTCTCTGTCTTTATGGGGTCTCTTTGTATGATATGATCTCTTTATCATGATATCTTGAGTGCAATGGAATATCTCACATGTCAGCCGAGGAGAAGTCATGACCTAGAATGGGAAGTCTCAAAGCATCAGCTCTGCTGAACCCTTTTGTCTACACAGTCACAAGTGTGTCCATGTTCAAGGGGAGAATAAACAAAGTATGAAGGTTCTGGAAAAAAGCATGCAAAACAGAGATATTGCTGTGGCCATTTTTAAAGAAAAAATGCCATGAGATCTCTCTTTTTATTTAATATGGGAAATTGGGAAGATGGCATTAATTGAGCTCAGAAGTCTAGATCTCTTATCCAAGGTCAGAAGTGAAGCTGATACAGCTACAAGGTGTCAGCTCTGCCTCCAAATGTCTGGGCTATACCGTCTTCAAGTAGTAATTGCTGCTCTTACCCTAACACTTTCGTGATGCTGGCATTTCATGAAATTCTTTTATAATGTATTCTATTTAACTCTGCTTATGAGAGAAAATGATCAAGAGTGAATGTGTGTAACCCTCACAGGTACTTTACGTGAATGGTTCAGGGTCATGATGACTCATACCATTTAGCTCAACTTGAAAAATATAACACACTGACACATCGCCACTCTCACACTGGTGAAACACCTCAACAAGAGGTTATAAAAAGGGTCTAATAAGTAGTAATAGCCCACTACCCAATAACCCTGAGTGCAGATCCCATCCAGACTGTGATTCTAGAAAAATAAAATGCTTTCCAGTCACCATTCCTGTGAAATTCCAGTTCATTCATAGAGAATGGCAGCAGCACAGGGCACCCTCTCCATTCAGAAGCTGGGATCCTCTGGCCTATATTTGCCAGAGTCCCTTTCTTATTAAAACGTCCAACTGAAGAGTAAAGGATCTCCTGTGGGCAGTTCCTATTCTTCTGTCTCTCTGTTCTTGCAAAGTCCTCTACAATTTGACATCAGCTCCCACGGATAGCCTTTGCCAAAGGCCACCATGAGACATAAGTGTTTTACTGAAGATGACACGGGTACATAGAGAAAAGGACTGATATACCGCACTACACATGCTAGCAATATTAGAAACCCCATTCTCAGCTTTCTCATCTTTCCTTCTCCTTCTACAACCACAAACCTCCTTTAAAAATTCCCTGTATTCCCTGGAATAGTTCCTATTTCCCTCTGTTTATGAACACACTCACAGCCCGATACTGAGTATCCACCGTTGCTTGATCAGGACCTTGGAGAGTTCCATTTACACTGACTTAGTCCAGGCTGACTTCCTGGGTCCCCTAGCATAGTGGTTCTCAAGCGTAGCTGCACCCTCTGGGATACTGGGGCTCCAACCCAGACGAGCCAAATCTAAACCTCAGGGGAGAAGGTCCCAAGCTTCCGCTGATTCTGAGACAAAGGAGGGGAAGTCAAGAACTGCCTTAGTGGGGACTGTGTTTCTTTTTAGTGCTTCTGCCCCATCTTCTTTCTCTTGTTCCTTTCACTGGGTCCTACTACCCCTGTCCCTTCACTGTTATGATCTCTCCATATCAGGATGCAGCCAGAATAAATTCTCCACTAGAATTCTGAGGTATTGATTTTGAGAAGCATTTCTTTTAGTGGTGGTCCAATGATTCCCACAATTTACAGGACTAATAAAAATCTTAGCATGTTTCACATACGAAATTAGGAAAGCAGTACAAAAAGCATAACAAGGGAGTCAAACACATGGAATCGTGCCTTGTGTACTATTGCTTTTACAAAAAGAAACTGGCATGTGAGATTTAACTGATATATAGTATCTCTCAAATATGATGGGATATTTACATGTCTGTGTATTTTTATGTGCTTGTGTATATTTTGAAACACAGAGTTGTTTCCTTCATCAAATAACCATGGAATGTGCATACGTTACAAATTGTGTACTTGATGGGTTGTGACGATGCCTTCAAATAATTAATGTGAAGCTTTTCGCACAGTGTAGGGCCAAGGCTGGGGTGCAGTGTGTGAGGCACCTGCTGTAAAATTTAAGTGATTATTGAGTTTTTAACTCAATCATAATCAAGGTAGTCAATAATCAATGTAAATATTGATATTATTTTCCTGCTATATTTTTCAAAATCAAAATTAATGCAAAAAATCCCAAAGTGAGTAATGTATCAAAATTGTAAATAAAGACAAGATCAGTAAGTAATAGTGGTATATTGGAGCCTGAAACAAAATATAAAATGGATCCCATCTTTATTTGGAATTTTGCTATTTTTCTTCATCATGGATTTCTTGCATATATTATAATTTTTTTTATTGAAGTATAGTTGACTTACAATGTTGTATTATTTTTTGGTGTACAGCAAAGTGATTCAGTTATACATATATATATTCTTTTTCATATTCTTTTCCATTATGATTTATTACAGGATATTGAATATAGTTCCCTGTGCTATACAGTAGGACCTTGTTTTTTTCCATTCTTTACGTAATAGTTTGCATCTTCTAGTCTCAAATTCCCACTCCATCCTTCCACCACCCCTCCTCCCCCTTGGCACCCATAAGTCTGTTCTCTATGCATTTGTAATTTTTAAAAATATTGCATTAAAACACTATTTGTCTTGACTGCTGAATGGTTTTGTTGTCCCCTTTGATTTTGCACAGGAGGCAGTTGCCTCACTCCCCTCACCTTCGTCCCAACCCTGGGACACCGCCTGGCACATAGTGGCACCTCAATAAATGTTGATTGATTTATTATAAGCAAGTCACACTTTCCCCTGTCTTGCTCAGTCTAAGATGTGCCAAACCCTTCTGCTTTCATAGCAACTAGCTCTGTGACCCAAACATGTCTTTCTCTTTCCTTTCTTCCCCTGCAGGGGCATTGGGCACTCACTACATGTCCCCAGGGTTTCAATTTTGCACAGTTTAGAGCTCAGTGAGATTCACCTACATAATCTCTTTTCCATACCTGGACACCATCTTTAATTCTTACAAAATGTCCCCAATTTTCCTGCCACTTCCAGAAAACTCCATCTGCTTCTTTCTTTCTCTAATTAAACCTGGTTTTCATCAAACACCAGCATATTTTAAGAAAATACCGTTTTGCCTAATCATATTATGGTGACAATGTTACTTGTGTTGTTGATGAATACTTAAAGTGCTTCATTTATAAAGTATCTCTGATGTCATGGGAAGAGCACTGATCTTTGTGTTACAAATTCTGCATTCGAATCATGGCTTCCTACTCAATGCTAATTGTATGCCTTTCAGGAAGTTACTTGATTTTATTTTATCTTCTATTTGAAGGCTATTTTGTAAACTAAAGTTTTACACCTTTGTATGCTTTACCATCAGTACTATTATTAGAAATTTAATGAGAACCCCTGGTCTAGTTTTAGAATCTAGCCATCAATATTTAAATCAGTTCTATGTATAAAATACAATTTCAGTTGCATAACAATAATTTATGTATTCTGGAAAGTAGGTATTACCATGTAGAGATATTTTTGTGTGTATATGATAAAAAGCAAGTGTATAAGACATAGTTAACATACTGCATGATTGTAATGTATATGATATTATATAATAGTCATTATTTCCTAAATACAACCTGATCTGCCCTCACTCTAGTCCAGTGGTTGTCAAACTTTCATATGTGTCTTATTAAAATGCAGATTTCTGGGCCTCACTGCCAGAGATTCTGACTTGGGAGGACTGGGGTCATGTCTAAGTATTTTAATTTCTAGCAAGTTCCTGAATGCTGCCGAATATGTACTAGGGGATTTTATCCAAGTATTCAGCAGTCCCGTGATTCCACAGCACAAGGAGACTGCAGAAGAGAGAGAGAGAAAAATTAAACGGAGAGTTTAATCCTGTATTGTTACTGCAATCACGACCACGACACCTGTCACAAAATATCTTACAGTCTTGTGAATTGTGATCTAGATTTTAATCAGATTAATTTTTAAAGCATGTATAAATAGTTCTCACCCTCGTGTAACTCCTTGGGCACCACTGCGTCCTATGAGGTCATGAGAGACAGTTGAGTGAACAGCCTTTTTTCATTTCTACTGCAGATTCCAGGCTTTGATTCTGATTTCTGATTCCGGAAACATTCTGGGCTTTGACATTGGCCATTATCTCCTCACTCTGCCAGCCTCCTCTTTAACTGGCCCAGCCTCAGTCTGGGCAAAATGCCCTGCCCTGATGAAGCCAGGAAAAAGAGTTGATTGCTACCAAGAAAACCTTGTCCTCTTTGTCCATTCCTGTAATCAGGTTGGCAGGAAAGAGCTGGAAACTGCAGCCTGCTCACAGAGGTAGAATATTCAGAGTTGCATCTGAAGTATGGTTCATGTGAAAACAATTGCGGATCCAGTCATACTCACTAGCGTATCCTTGGATCTCAGTAGTATTTGGCCAGCATTGTCCTCTAGTGCTTGTGCGTGTATTTCTAAGGTGCTGTGCATCTTCTAATTAGGGTGTTTGGAATTAAGTTAATTACTTAGAGAAAGATTCCTCCCCATTGTTTCACAGCTGGCAGAGAAAAAAATCAACACCCAGACAACATGAGAAAATTTACGAGTGCTTCTTTCTTGACAAAGAGTAAAAATATATAGATTTGTTGGGATATTCTACTTTTGGTCACTTTATCCATTATGGCAGGCAAGATTTGTCTATACTTTTCACCTGTCTGAGAAGAACTTACGTGTAGGACAGCCGGTGATTTGAATGAAATAATTTAAGCCACATCTGTGTGTGTGTGTGTGTGTGTGTGTGTGTGTGTGTGTGTTCTGCAAGGTCCTTTGTTCTGCAAACTTGTCCTTGCCTATATTTTCTGGACGCAGGCTAAGGCGAGTTACATCTCTGGCATATGCTAAAAAATCTCATTCAGGATCAGCTAAAAATTGTTCTGGGTGGTTATTTAGTCTGGGGTAAGGGATGTTGTTATTCATTTCAGAAATGTCTGAGCTGCTTTCTGCTTGGAAAACCAAAACCAACAGCAATAAAATAAGAAAATGAAACGGAGAAAAAAACCCTTCCGAACCACCTTATACTTTTCATTTTGAGCGTTCTTCTTCTTAGAACTGCAGGCAGCTCACTGCACAGCATGGCCGCCAAAGGTCACAGACAGGGTCTGCCATCCTCATCTGTTCAAATGACAAGAAAAGTGCCCTCTACATTCTGGTCTGAAAAGCCAAAATTAAGTATATAACCTTCCTGATCTCCTGAGTTGTTTTCTTGGAGGCAGAGCTTTTGTATTTCTATTGGATTAGAAGTGAAGCTATAAGCTATGGCTTCTGCTTCCCTTGAGAGCAAAGGTACAGTGAGATGTTCCAGGCTGGTTTGACCAGCAGTCAGTACTACCTGGCAGTTACATCACTGAGGACTAAACCAGATGATAGAAAGGCATGATCATATTCTGGCAACAAAATTCCCAAGATATAAACCCTAATTTGTTAACTCTCTAAATTAATATACATCAACTGAAAAAAAGTAAATTTCTTTAAGACTTGCCCGGATTTTAAAATTAAAATCAATAGGAAACAACGAAACAGCAAGGATACATACCAAAATGTATTTTTTAAGTGATGGAATTATCCGTAATAAGTACTTTGCCTTTATACTTTCATAATCTAAATTTTATACAGAAAACATGTTTTTCAGTTTTACTGATGTATAAATTGTATAAAACAAAATCCACTTATTGTAAGAAGACAATTCAATGTTTTAAAATAAATTTACAAATTTTATACCATCCTCTCCTCAATCCTATTTAGAGCTTCTGTCACCACCACCCCCCCCCCCACAAAAGAAACCTTGTGCATATTTGTAGTTACTCCCACTTCTACCCCTAACCCCTGGGAACCAATGATTTACTTTCTGTCTCTGTATATTTGCCTTTTTTGGGCAATTCATAGGAATGGAATCACACAATATGTGGTCCGTCTTTGTGTCTGTCTTTCATTCATCACAATGTTTTTAAGGTATATATATATATATATATATATATATATATATATATATATATATATCCATGTTGTAATATGTATCAGTACCTCTTTCCATTTTGTGGCTGAATAATATCCCATTGTATAGACAACCCATATTTTGTGTTATCATTTCATCAGTTGATGGACATTTGTCTTGTTTCCATTTTTTGGCTGTTACAAATAATGCTGCCATGAACATATATTTTCATTTCTCTAGGATGGATAACTAGGAGTGGAATTGCTAAGTCATATTGTAAATTTGTGCTTAATATTACAAGAAACCAGTAAACAGTTTTCTGCAGGTATATCTTCTCTGGTGAAGTGTTTATTCACATATTTTGCCCATTGTTTAAAAATAAACTTTTCATTTTGGAATAATTTAGATTTACAAAAAACTTACAAAGACAGTACAGAGAGTTCTTGTATACCTCTTAACACCTTATGTTAACATGGTATATTGGTTACAACTAAGAAACTGGCATTGATACATTATTATTAACTGAACTCTAGATTTTATGTGCGCTTCACCAACTTCCCCATAATTTCTCCTTTCTATTCAGTATTCAGCCTAGGATACTACACTGCGTTAATTGTCATGTCTCTGTTGTGGTCTATGACAGTTTCACAGTCTTTTGGCTTTTTTCATGACTTTGACAGTGTTATAGACTACTGACCAGATATCCTGTAGAATGTCTCCCAATCTGGGTTTGTCTGATGTTTTTTTCCCATAATTAGACTAGAGTTATGAGTTTTGGGAAAGAATGTCACAGAAATGGAGTATTACTTTTAAGATGTTTTTTAAAAAATCCTTAATGAGTTATCAGTATTATTTATGTATTTGCATGCAAGTTCTTTATCAGATATACTATTTGCTAATGTTTTAAAAGTATGTTTTAGTTATATAATTAATATAAATACCATAAACCCACTAAAAAAGCAAACGGAAAACAAATTTTGGCTAACTCAATAAAATGAAGTAGACTATGATGAAAGTATTTAAGTATTCATTCTATAGCCAGTGTAGAATGCAACCGTCACTAATACATAATATTCTTGAACAAACCTTTAGCAAATAATATATATTGTCTCCTGGTACGTTCAATCCAGCCAGATTTTCCCAGCAGCACTGGAGCTATCTTTCTTTCCTTGCTTGAGTACCAGATGAAGTTGAGTAGATTTTGAAGGCCATTTTGTACCAAAATTTATAACTTATGTGGTATAGTTGTGCCAAAAAAGCAAGGGAATTTGGAACTTTAGAAAGACCATGAGGTTCCCATGATCCACCTCTGAAATACTGCATTCACTAACTCTCTCTCTCTCTCCTTATAATTGAACGCAGATATTCAAATTTACACAAGTTAAATTCTCCATAAAATATGAGGCTGTGTGAGAGTGGTTTGTACTGTAGAAAATGCTGCCTACAAACAAAGAAAGCGTTCTGACATTTATTACCATTTTCTGTAGGTCCACCTGCCCTGGAAGGGCGGTGGATAGATGCACAGAGAAGAATCTCTGGGGGCAGGGACTTGACCCATTTTGTCAAACTCAGTATTCACACCAGCTCACACTAGTGAGCTGATGGGAGGTGTTGTCTGGACGGGAACAGGAGGGATGGCATCTTTGTGCTCTCAGCAGAAGTTCTTTTATCCTTCTACAGTCAGAATGGTCTCTTCCTCCCTCCATTCCCTCTTCTTCAGCCATCTTTCTTTTATCTGTTGCTTCCAAGTATACCTAAGAATGTTTTGTGTCACAGTAAGTGATTCCCATCATCCTCTTGGGAGAATTCGTGTGTAGTTGGAGGAGGTTAGGGAGGAGAGAGAAAGAGAAAGGCAAGGAAAGCCGTTATTGTATGATTGAGAGATTTAGCAGTAAGTGGGGAAGTGGGGTACGACCAAATATGAATACTTAAAAATAATATTTTACTACCTTCGAATATATGTGATTCTTTGATAGCACAAATCCATGGAAACTGCTGCAGAATCACACACACAGCATCTTTATAGCTGTTTACCCACCTTTTTAATGTTCCAATCATTTGTTACTTTTTATTACAAGTTATTACCACCAGCTAATGGAGATGTTGAAATGAAACCCACTTAGAATATTATGCTACTGAATGTCAAAAACACTTTTAACACGTTTGAATTTTCCTACGTAGAGTCTCCAGTGTTGTACCAGTGAACCAAATCAACTTGGAATAGACAAGAAGATTTAAAATGTACCTGCTTTAAGGAACTCTCAATGAGTATATGCCCCCCAAAAATCAGATTTCCAAAAATAAAAATGAGACAGATGGCCATTCACTCTAAGACAGAGCTAGTGACATGGTGATGAATTCTAAATATTGAGCACACAAGAATATTTATACATTCAATGTAAAATTAAAGTCTTATTCAACTTTTCAGGAACAGTCCTATTCTGGAAGCCTAGAATCACCTCAACTGGAAGTATTTTATTTTAATCGTTTAACAAACAGAAAATGTATTGAGCTGACTTTGGGAATAACAATACCACAATTGGCCTTTGGGGATCTGATGCAACAAAGATAATTACTACACAGCTCATGCCCTGTAGTGGTCTATTAGATTAATTAGGAGGAGAAGATTAACCAATAAGGAAAGCTAACTAGTGATATAAGGAGAGGCTGAAGAAGTGATGGCCAGCAAGGTACAGCCCAAAAAAGCACAGGATTCAAATCCAAAATTCTCGGGTTGACAATCTAACCCTATTCAAAAAAATAAATTTATTGAGATATAATTCACACACCATAAAATATTCCCATTTAAAATGGTTTTTAGTATATTCACAGAGTTGTGCAACTACAGCCCCAATCAATTCTGAGCATTTTCACCCCTCCCCCCCAAAACACCCCATACTCATTAGCAGTCACTCCCCATTTTCCTTCAACTATGCAGCCTCCCTTCTCAGCCGAAGGTAACCACTATTTTAGTTTCTATATTTATATATTTGCCTATTCTGGACACTTCATACGAGTGGATTCAGTTAAGATGTATTCTTTTGTGACTGGTTTCTATCAATTAGATATCATTTCTTTTTATTGTAAATAATATTATTGTATAGATATACCATATTTTGTTTATCCATTCTCAGTTGATGGACATTTGGGTTGTTTCTGTAAGACTATTGCTATTTGATCTGTGAAGCTGTATAAATCATCATAGTGATTAAAAACCAGGCTCTGTATTCAACTGCCTGGCTTCAAAATTTGATGCTGCTACTTACTAAGTGTCCATCCCTGGGGATGTTTCTTGAGCCCCCTATGCCTCAGTTTTCTTATCTGTGAAATGGGGGCAATGGCAGTAGTACCTTATGGAATTATCTGAGAATTTCTCTAGTTAATACATAAAAAGCCTATAGCACAGCCTTTGGTCCATGGTATATTCTCAAATAAATGGTAATGACTATAATTGTGATCTTCTTAATATTATGATCCTTCCTTATTTTCTTATCTCCTCATCTTAAAACTAATAAGTCTTCTTTGGCAAGTTGTTCTGAGATTAAATAAATGAGGATATTTGGAAGCCTTTGACTCAATATGTGGCACATAATAGAGATGTTCAGCAAACAGGATTTAGAGGCGGAATATGTCACTGTATGCTGGAAAGTCAAGATGTAAACTCAAATTTGAGGGTGAATCTTGGATTATATGTTTAGGTACAGAGGGAAGCCAATGTGAAGACCCAGGCAGAAGACGGCTCTTCTGTGGAGATTAAACCTCTCAATGATTAAAACAATTGCCAGAGTCACAAATTTAGTTTTACCTTCTTTCCCAAGTTCTAATGATTGTCTTACACACAACACAATGACCAAAAGACAAGGAGCAGAACAGAAAGTAGAGATGCATCAATCAGGATTGGGCTAGCCAGTGACTGAAGGAAAGGAAGAAGGCACATTCAAACATCCCCAGTCCCCCAAACGCCAAAGCCACCACAAAAGATGTCAGAATGTCACTTTGCTTAGGACATAGTTAATTTTGGAGGTAAGCAAGTTTTCTGTGTCTCTTTCTTTTGCCTCAGCCAGGACAGTAAAAGCAGCATAAGGGAAGAAGAAACCTGGATGGCTGGATGCTAATCTAGATACTGTTTCAAAATAAATGCAAGATCTTAAGTCCTTTCTGTGTCTTAAATCTTTTTCTACTTTACAGAAACACAGGGTTGGAGGAGAGACTATTAAAGGCTCTTTTTAGCTCTAGGAAATTGAATTATTTATTTATTCTTCCATCTCCATCAAGGATCTGGAAGCCTTTTGGAAGTAGAGTGCCAATTTGCAGGTCCCACTGTGATGGTGGTTGTAGTGGCCACTTGGACCCTGAAGGGAGTGGGGCAGAAAAAATGATGGAGGGAAAGCCTCTGGCTGAGGGTTCTTGGGCAAGTTATCTCATGAATGAAGCCTGAGTTCTTGTATAAAATGCGGCAGTACTACTACCTACCTCACTGATGTGTTAGGTGGTTGGTCAAGTGTTAGTGCTCTGAGTTATTTGGTATCATGAGCCATTGAAGTGAAAAGGTCCCAAGATCAAGTTTCCAGGCTTTAGAGAGCTACCTCTTCCATCCCACTTTCTTCTCCTTTTCCTTGATATTTTCATGGGGTGGAAAAGAAATTTTTTTAAACGTTGAGCAAAAACATGTGTTGGTTTATTTGTCATGAATTGAATAATGTGATGTATTATTATAAGTTGCATTTTTGAATCACGCTCGAATTTTCAGGATGAATCACACTTAGCCAAAGGTGTAATTCTTTTACTTTTAACATGCTGTTATAGTTTATTTGCTACTGTTTTGTTACCTATATTGTATCAATATGCAAGAATGAGATTAACCTGTAACTTTTTTCTTTGTTTTTTTTTTTTTTTTGGTGGTGAGGTGGGCCAAAGAATGACTTCCCACAGAGATGCCCAAATTTCAGAACCTGTGAATATGCTGCTTTTCATGGCAGAAGGGACTTTGCATATGTAGTTAAGGTTATTTGGCTTGAGATGGAGAAGAATCCAGAATTATTCTGGATTGCCTGTGTGGGTCCGATCTAATTGCACACATCCTTAAAAGCAGAGAAACTTAATTGAGAGAAGTGATGGACTAAAAGGGGGGAGAGATTTGAAGTGAAGTGAGAGAAACTTGACCTAGTTACCAGTTTTGCATATGGAGGGACAGAGCCACAAGCCAGAGGATGCAAGCAGTTTCTAGAAGCTGGGAAAGCCCTCGGCTGACAGCCAGCAAGGAAACAGGGACCATAAGGGCAAGGAAGTGATTCTGCCAACACCCCAGGGAGCAAGGGAACAAATTGCTTCCTAAAGCCTCCAGAAAGGAACAAAGCCCTACTAACATCTTGATCTTGGTCTCATGAGACCCATGTCAGACTTCTGAGCTATAGAACTGTGAGATAATAAATGTGTATTGTTTTAAGCCACTAAATTGTGGTGATTTGGTATGGTAGTAACTCAATTCTGAGAGCCCATGACAGGAAAAACATACTAAATCTAGCAGAAGATTTGAGTAATATTAATAAATTAGATCTAACTAACTAACTAACATATACTAACACAGGAAATGACCTTTGTCAGATTTTGAAACACATCAGGTGTTATAAAAAGAATTTGGAAGTTTATCTTCTTTTATCATTTTCTGCAACAGTTTAAAAAGCGTCAGATTTAGGTTATGTGAAAATGTTTAAAAACGTGCTAGTACATTGTGTAGGACTCTCTGAAATGAGCTCCTAGTGTTTTCAGATTTATTTTTCTCTTTTCTATATCAGGATCCATATTGTTAGCTCATGCTTACAAAAACGATTAACTTCATTCAGGTTTTCAAGTGTACTTTGTTAGAGTTTTGAAAAATTACTGCTATAATTCATCTTTATCTGTGATCATTTCCACGTTTTTTGGAATTGTCCTTTTTTATTCCTGATTAGTGTAACTAGAGATTGTTTTGACTATTTTATTTGTGTATGGAAATAACAAATAACAAGTCACTGATGTTTTTAATCAGTTTATTTTATTGCTTTTTATTTCAATATTTTCTGCTTTCATCTATTTTTCTTGCCATCTTCTTAAAAGACTTATACGTCCTTTTTTTCCCTTAAGTTAAATATTTAATTCACTTATTTTTATATTTCCTTGCATATTTACATGTTTGATGCTATAAATTTTCTTCTGATACAACATTAACCATATGTCCTAAATTTGATATGATGTATTTTTATTATAATCTTTTTAGAGACTTGGTATTTTCAACTTTGTATTCTTCTTTAGTTTAAGAATTGCTTCTTTAGTTTAAGAATTGCTTAAAGGAGTGTTCTTTTGAAATCCAAGGACTAATTTTTTTTTGGCTTACTTTTCTTCTACTATTTTATTGTTATTATTATTTTATTATTTATGTTTTTCCCTTCCAGAATTTGAGATTTTTTTTGGTGGTCATATGATATAGGCATTAAATGAAGATGTGTGCTCTGTCAAGAGGATTTAAATATATATTAAATATTAAATATGTGCCAGTTAGTTCATATGAAAATATTAACATATTAAGTATATGTTAATTAGTTCAAATTTATTAATGATATTACTCAAATCCTCTGAAACCTATGCTAGCTTTAGTATGTTTTATCTGTCATGGGGTCTGAGACTTGAGTTAATATTTTCTAATAGGATGTGTTTCTTTTTTTCCCTTCCATTTCCTTCAGTGTATATTTTGATTTCTTTCACTGCTTTGTAGGATTCCAAAATTGAGCTGCCAAAAAAAAAAAAAGATGAATTGGACTTCATCAAAATTAAAAACGTTTGGATTTTAAAGTATACCATCAAGAAAGTGAAAAATAACTCACAGAATGGGAGAAAACATTTGCAAATCAAATTGTTCAATCTTCCTGTCCTCTTTAGAGTAAAATTTCAGGGTTTTCAAAAGCCCTTTTATAGCTCACAGGAATAGTTCTCTAACCTTATCCCCTGAATTTGTTCTGTATAGATATTTCCAGAGGAATGAGATACTCCCCTGGCAGGCTCCTAGGTTCATTTCCCTCTTGTGCTCTCCCCACATCATGGCTTAGACCAGGCTTCTCCGTGGGTCCCTGTGACCTGGCACCTCGCTTGCTGGTGGCTGTGATGTGGGACCTCTGCAGTTTGATTCTTTCACCCACTTCTCTTCATTGAGAAATTCAGGAAACCCATAATTGGAAAAGGAAGTCTTCTTTCATGTTTAAACAAAGATGAGATATAACAGAGAAAGAGACACATCCTATGGGAAAAAGGAAGAGGAAGTGCAATGAAGTCAGCTCAAGCCACAAAATGTCAAGCCAACCTGTTAGCTGAAAATAGGTATTTCCTATTTATTCCGGAAGAACCATGTAATACAATGCAAGGAACCTTAATGAGAAATTCACACATTCATATATGAGACTTGGAGCCATGTCAAAGGGTCATTTATTAATTTTCTTCAGCCAGTTGGTAGAGATTGTGAGACTAATTTAGTTTTCCTTTGCTTGGGTAAAGCTACCACTTCAAGGAACAGCAGGGGAGCCTGTGTTTTTGTGTATGTGTATGACGTTAAAACTACTGTTCAGGTCCAACCCTCATCCAACATGTATTTCTCCCCATCCCTCCCCTGCCCAAAAGGGAACAACCAGCCATTTCAGGCACTAAGAATTATTTAGAAGCAATCTTACCCACTATCCACAGGGAAAACTTCCACACCGCTGCTGCCTGAAACAATAATTACTGTGAAAAAAATTACCTAGGAAGTCATTTCCTGTAGAAGTATTTCAAGGCAAGAATGCTCATGATTTGGATTCACTGGTGTTCACTGTCATTCATATGAAGAGTTCTTTCTGAGAGAATTAATTTTCAAAATAATATTACAAGAGACCAGGTTAATGGATAAAGTGCTGAAGTTCAAGTGAAAGAAAGTGGTGTTTTTAAAAACTCTCCTTTCTCCTTTGCATGTGAATCTTTGTTGCTCTACTAGGGTAAACAAGGATTAATTAGTATTAGCACATGACTGCCTTGCCCCAACGGTCAGAATATTTCCAATTTTATCCCAGCTCATAAATGTTCACTTACATCTCTTTGCAATCCCAGGATCTTGGGCCAAAAGAAGATCATACTTAGGGCTTGATTTCCTTTTTTCAGTAATGGGCCATTAACATGCTATATTGGTCCTTTGCTTCTATCAGACAATGATAAGGGATGGCTTTTTTTTATTTATTTATTTTTAAACTTTATTTATTTATTTATTTATTTTTGGCTGTGTTGGGTCTTCGTTTCTGTGCGAGGGCTTTCTCTAGTTGCGGCGAGTGGGGCCCACTCTTCATCGCGGTGCGCGGGCCTCTCACTATCGCAGCCTCTCTTGTTGCGGAGCACAGGCTCCAGATGCGCAGGCTCAGTAGTTGTGGCTCACGGGCCTAGCCACTCCGCGGCATGTGGGATCCTCCTGGACCAGGGCTCGAACCCATGTCCCCCGCATTAGCAGGCAGATTCTCAACCACTGCGCCACCAGGGAAGCCCAGGGATGGCTTTTAAATTGAAGTTTTATTACAGAAAATCATATGTAGGCTGATATAAACTCCTCTTTCTTTCTCCCCATCTTTTTCTTCTCTCCTTCCCACACTCCTCCTGTCTACCTTCCTTTCCTGGGCATCAATAGTAATCCAGTTGGTGGCTAACACTTGCTGAGCCAAGTACCATACCCAGGCCCTTTAAAAACATTTTCTTCATTATTGGCCTGTGACAAGTCCAAGGGGTGTTATATCATCTCCATCTTTAAATCATGGAACAGGCTCAGGATTTAGGTAACTTACCCAAATCACTTTGGTAGAGCTGAGATTTGCATCTGACCCAACTTGGCTCTACGTTTGCTCCATATCAACATAGGCCACACTTCCTTGAGTCTCCTGACCTCATGCCATATTCCACACTAAAAAATCATAAATTAGGATCTTCCTTAAACAACACCTTCACGAAATACTATGCCGTTGATTCATTGTGTGTGCGAAGGCTTTCCTTCTTTAACTCTGTGATAAATCCCTTCAGAATAGAGACTGTACCGATGCTATGAATTGAATTGTGTCTCCCCGAAATTCATATTTTGAAGCCCTAACCCCCCAGTGTGACTGTATTTGGAGACAGGGCCTGTGTAGAGGTTTTAATGAGGTCATAAGAGGTGAGGAGGGGGTGTAATACAATAGGACTGGTGCTCTTATAAGAAGAGGAAGAGACACAGGCTCTATCTCACCACTGTGTGAGGACGTAACAAGAAGATGGCCATCTGCAAGCCAGGAAGAGAACTCTCACCAGAAACTGAGCTGGCTGACACCTTGATTTGGACTTCCCAGCCTCCATAACTGTGAAAAATACATTTGTGTCATTTAAAGCCACCAGGTCAATGGTATTTTGTTATAACAGCCCAAGCAGACTAAGACAATGCCTTACACATTTCAGTACTGATTGCCTCACCTTGCAGAGTTCTTTGCACGTAGAACATGTATTAAAAAGAAGCTATTATTACCTACTAGTGTAAGAAGGTGTATATGAAAATAGGCAATCACTTTACATCCTCCTGAAAAACTACTAAAACTTTAGAAAATTGTTTTAATAAAAAATAAATACACAAACATGGAAAAACTGGAAAAGGAGAAGATTGCAACAAAATACATTCTGTAAGTGGAGTTAATACCTACTTTCAAGGCTTTTGGGATAATAATGAGTTCTGACCATGTTGCTTAGTAGGTTCTCAGTAAGTGCTACTTGGATTTGCTTTCAAAATGTTTCTTCCCCCCACTAATTTTCATTTGTTCAATCTAATGGCATTCTTCATTTTACTTTTTATATTTTTTTAATTCATTTGTGTATTTACAAGAATAGTAGGCACAATATTCTTCATTATTTTCCTTATTTTGTATCTTTGGTTTTCTTTCTTTTTCCCTTTTTTACCAGTGTTATACTTATAGCGCCTAGGAAGTTACTTGGCTTAGATTATGTTGTCCAAAAAATTCCTGAATAAATGAATTAATTAATATTCAATTAAAAAATATTTTTATATTTACTTGTTAAATAAGGCCAGGGCTCTAAGTTTGGAAACAGAAACACTTTGCTTTTAATACATAGTATGGAGTACTTAAATAAATAAAATGAGGCAAAAGATTTTTCTTTTCATAAAATGATGGGAAATTAAAAACATAACCAAGAAAGCAGTATTATAAACTTTATGAAATATATCTCCGCTTGGTATTTATTTTATATAGGCATGGATTTTACGAATACATGTTTGACAAGTAATAGATTATGTCTAATCTTGAAATTTATGGTACTGCATATAGTATAATTTACATATATGGCTCTAGGATTCTGACGAACTTATTATTTTCCAGGATTAGAGTGTTTCACTCTTTGGAAACTCATAATCCTCAAGTATCTAAATTTGAAGGGCTAACCATGAATGAACAAATATAAAGAATTAATCATTCTTACTAATTGCCTGGCAATGTAGATGTTTGTAAATAGATTTGATTAGCCTGCTTACATAGTATTATGATTGATAATAACCAATATATTGTGTTTTAGTGTGCAAAGGTCCTCCTTGTTCGTTTGACAGAAATCGTAAACATTTCTATAAAGAATGAAGGTGGTTTTCTAAAGATGGTGAAGAACCTCTAGCCAAGATAATTAGATGTGAGCATATGAAGAGCTGATTTACTGAACACTGACGTAAAAATGAGCTGCTTCAGAAATTTTGTATGCAGGGCTTTCTGTTATCTCGACCTAATCACCAAGAAACAAGAGACTGCAAAAGCCATCAGATTCCAGGGCAGATACATGAGGAAAATTGGCAGAATGAGCTGGAAAACGTGCTTCTGTTTCCAAGCAGTTCTGACCTATGAGAATTTCATTATCAGCTCATATCTGTTACTGTTAGATGTTAAGCGGGAGATTACCTTTTGCAAACTGAAAGCTTTCTGTGTAGCCTCATGATAATTGATTTTTTTTTCATTAAAATTCTTGAGACCTGACACTCCAGAAAAGTTGGCAAGGTCTTTGTAAAGCTTTATTAGCATATAACATATGCCCAAAGAAAAGAACCAATGTGAATTCCTTATATATATTTATAATGATAGCAAATTAGTGGAGCTTGGCCGTCCATGTATGGCTAAAAGATGCCGCTACATTTAGGCAGCATTTCTAGGCTGAATAAGGGTACTCATTAAAAGAAGCAGCTTATTAAAAGCATCTCGATGAATGTCAAAGGAAGTAAACAAGCAACGTAGGTTCAAAGAACCTAGCTCTGTTTTGCATGATATCCTATAATAATCAACCTCTGAGACATTTAAATACATGTCAAAATGTTTTTGATATTTTAGATTTCAAACTCAAAAATCGCTATCTTTCTTAAAACATGTCTGAATTCACATTCTGATGATTGCCCTTCTTAACTCTCTACACTTAAAATATATACACATAGGAAAAGCAATGCTACAGAACTGTTTACACACCAGTGTCAACTGAAGAAAAAAATGCACAACCTAAAAATTGAGAGTTATGTTTTATTTGGTGAACTTTCTGAGGACTTGAAACCCAGGACACAGCATCGCAGATAACACCGAGAAAATGCTTCTGAAGAGGCAAGGCGGGTAGCCAGGATATATAGGAGATTTTGCAACAAAAGACCAGGTAGTCAGAACATCAAAAAGATTACTCTTAATTAAAGAAGACCAGATATCTCAAGTTAAGGAATTCAGCGCTTTTCTACGTATGGGAAGATGCAATAATCTGGGCTCACTGAAATCATTCCTTTGACAGGTACCTCAGCTATCTGGGGCCAGTATCCTGTGTTTTTTCATCCTGAGTTTCCGCAGGGTGCACTGCAGAGGTGGCTGCAGCGGCTGACTGCTAGATGGGCTTGCCAGTGGGCAGCCCCTTTGTCTCCATCCTGAGTCCCCTCAGGTCTCACTGTCTGGGTAGATGTAATGTGATGGCTTGATGGCTGCAGCATCCTTTGTTTACTTCTATGGCAGGCAAATATTTTATTCCTCACCAGCAGAATTTAGCTATTGATATAATTGTTTTTTTTGTATGATTTCATGCATAGAAAAATCCATGTTTCATAACTGAAATTCTCCCAAAAGTCATTGTTCTAAAAATTAGTGTTGGGCAGGAAGTATGCACAACCTGTGGGCATACAGAACAGAGCAGTAAGATTAAGACAAATGGGTAGACTCTAAAGGTGTTTTTTTTCCTCCCATAAATTTTCTTAAATCTTGTGCTTCTGTCTATGAGTTAACTGTAGCAAATGAATATTGGCGGAAGAATTTGAAATTTGTGGGCATAATGCACAGCAGGGGTTTTGTTTTTAGGGAAGTGTTTATCATTGTGATTTTTTTAGACATTGTTTTGTAGCATGGATATTTAATTAAATTGAACATCCCTAAGTACCATGAATTTAACCAAATGGCATAAGTTTGTGCTAACTACATTCATGATATCATTACATGTAGTGATATTTCATTAAGCTCTGAAGGGAACACTACATCTTCCAGGTGGTCCAACACATGAACAACTTTAGGAACCACTAAACTATAAAAATATCATTTCTTCACATTAAGTCTTTTAGCCCAATTGCAAAGGAAACATCAGTGAGAACAATTATTATTCCCATTGCCAGTCATTTATCAACTAAATGAATTTACAAGTTCTCTTTTTATTATTCTCTAGCACCCTGTTTATTTTATGATAACTTGTATCACAAATTTTAATTATTAGTTAAATTTTCTTCTTGCCTCTCTCCCACACTCGACAGTAAATTCTCAATTTTATCTCTAAGCCCAGCAAGTCACAAAGCGAAATCTCAGGAAATATTTGTTGATTGAATTCATCTGATAGAAAGAAATCTGTGTACCAACTGCCAATCTGGTATATATTTTTTGTAATGCATTCATCCATTCCCTGACAAACTGACTAAGTAGCTGTAGGATGAAACAAATTCAGTCTGTGGGTTCCTGAGTTTGATGGTGATATCAGAACGTCAGGCTACTAACTGTAAAGGACGCTGCTGTAAACCAGAGGAGACTCCCTAAATCCAAGGCAGATGTACACAAAAACGATGCATACTTCAAAATTCATGGTCATTTGGATGTAAGGGGATAAAGCAGAGTGTGAAAAATATCAAAGAAATGCCAGAGTTGAACAGCAATTGAAGTGGTAAAAACAGATTTTATTCGGAACTATTGCAGTAGGGGGCAAAATACCTCAGTGTAAAACTGGGCTCAATTCCATATATGGCATGGGCAAATGCGAATTTATAGCCACAGAGCACGGTGGAGGTCAGTGGATGAAAAATTACTGTGTGGGCACGTTGGGGATTAGGGGGAATTCTGGCTAAGCCAACCTAACAGGATTCTTGCTGAAGACAGGCCAGAGTGATCAGACATCACCTGGCAGTTGGTGGGGGATGAGAAACCTGATCAGATAGGGAGAGTGAAGGGATATCAAGGGTGGGAGGTTCTGGTTAAACCGACTTGGCTGGGTTCTTGATGAAACTGGATTTCATAAGCAAGTATGTGGACGGGCCTAAGGGAATGTTCAGGAGTTTTATTAAAGTTCAGTCAAACAAAGAACCTTGGCCCAAAGTGGAAGTAGTAACCCTAGCTCATGATAATTGCTGATTTTGCCTTATAACAAACTCTGTAATACAAAAGAGAACTTTAAAAAGATAATTTTCTTATCTTTTTAATTGCTTTTCAGTAATATCAATATTTTGTAGGTTATAGAGATAATATGAATCCTCCCATATGTATGTTGGAATTATTTCTTTCATTTCACTCTACTAAATTATATCCCAGTTCACTTGTTGAAAACATTATTTCCATGTCTTTGTTCTAAAGAACGTAAGTATCACAGGAAGCCATTAAGCGCAGCTCTGTTCTATTTGAAAAGATCATTAAGACCAATCCTTTGATGTGTTGGTGTCTGTCTCCCCTAGGTTCCCCATCGTGCATAACTCTACTGCCAACAGGTTTGGTTTTTTTCTCCCGCTTTTGATACCAGGTACAAAGCCTCCTGTGAATTTGACAAGAGCTGCTTGCTGACCACATGAGAAAATCCATGTGACATATTTTTTTGTTCGCTTTTTTTTATCGCAGTGACTGCCAGGTGCAGATATTGCCTCCATGCCCTCCCTCTGGCTGTGCTGGACTCCTGTCTGGGTTAAAGTCATCCTGGCGTAACTAGGCCTTCAGCCCAGTGCTGTTAAGAAGAGCTTTGTGTATTACCTGTGCTCAGTAAGTAGGATTTTTTTTCCCAGGCACCCCTCTACCCTTCACCTTTGAAAGTAGAAAATCCAATCAGATGTTGACGGACCAGGAAATGAAGCAATCCCCCAAATGTATTTCGACTCTGGGTAATGGAAATCCTACTCAGCAGCTGACTGGCCGCCACCCACAGTCTGACCGTGGACGCATTTGAGCTTCTTCATTTAGGATGCTGTTTGTTCCTCTGTTTCCTGACACAATCTTGTCTTCAGCTCTTTCCATTTTTACTCATGTTCACCTTCTAAATAGATTTTGTTATGAGACTGTTTGCCGCGTACAGCACATCCCTTTGTTTCCTGTTTTGTTGTATGCCTTTTCCTTCTTCTCATTTTAGACTCTTACGGATTTTGTCACCTTGCCGCAGAACCCATTTTTAGGATTCACCTTTCCTGCTCCCATTTATAATTTCTATCTTCTATACCCATGCTCCTTTAACTTCCTTCAGCCTGAGAAAAACTAGTGTATCTTCCCTTGGTACCTTGTCGGATCGTTTGACTAAATGCAATAAACCTAAGACTGGAGGTACTAACTGCAGAGGGCATTTCTTTATCTTCCATCACCCCACATCCATTCCCCCTCCAGGAAGCCATTCTTTCCCCATTCACAGACATATGTTCTAGATGAGGTTAACTACATGCAGTCATGTACTGGTAAACACCGAACTGATGCTTTTGGGTGTAGGGAAACAAAAAAAGCCCCAATGTGTAATGCTGGCTGATGTCCATGGTGTAAACATTCCCATGGCCAATCTCAAGCTAGAAGCCACTGAATGTAGTGCTGGGGAGAAACGTGCAGTAGCACACCATTTCATAATATGTTCATCATAAAGACACACTCAACATAAATAATCTCAAGAGTATCCATCAGGAGTAAACAAACTTTTTCTGTAAAAAGCTGGATGGCAAATACTTTAGGTTTGCCAGCCATAAGGTCTCAGTCACAACTATTCTACTCTGTCAATGTAGTGTGAAAGCTGCCATAGATAATATGTAAATGAATGTGTTCCAATAAAACTGTTTACAAAAATCAGCAACAGGCTGGATTTGACCTGAGGGCTGTAACTTACTGACCTCTGGCATAGATAATGGTCAAATGCAGTAAAACAATTAAGTGATGGGTTTTGAGTATTTATTACCTTTGTTTTTCATATTATTTGTTTAATTGTAAGTTTATACATTTTAATATCGAATAATGTTTGTGTTGAACCACCAGTTTGCAAAATTCCTCCTAATTTAACAAGTTGCCCTTGTGAACCAGTACAAACCAGTTCCAGGTCACTGCTGAATCTACCCCTGCTTGAGGTGTGGTCTCTTAATGACTGAGGCTAATATGCTAATATGCTTCACCAGCATATTCAAAAACCTTGAAGATTTTTATTGGTTTGGGACATAGAAAAGTGACCAAATGCAGGTGAAGAGATTCATGGAGATGTTTATGCTTAGTGGAGCCCATGGAAAAAAGATTTATTCCACAAAAGCAACCAAAAGAAAGCATCTTCTTTTGGTTCCATTAGGTAAAATAGGAGTATGAATGTGATAGCTGGAACAGTGGCAGCCATTTGCTACCATGAGGGGGAGAGCCTGGATGCTTCTGCAGGGACATTCACTGTGTAAAGCCTGAGGGTTGAATTGCTACCACGGAGGAAGGAAGAGAGACAGAAAAGTTCACACTTAGTAACATTATCTGAGTGACTGGATCAAATCTTGCCTGAAAGCAGGACTACCTTTTAATTTTAAGTAAATAAACATCCTTCATTGTTTGAGCCATTTTAATAGGACTCACTGTTACTTGCAACCCAAAGATTTGTCAGTGAGACATCTGTCCATTCTGCTTTTCACAGTTTTCTTTCTAAATGACTCTAAACATTACTGCCACTAAGGGAGAACTCTTGATGCAGTTCAAATTTAAGTACCTTATGTATTTCCCAGCTATTTGCCTTTTTCTCATTAGCCCTTGGTTTTGTGGGCACCTTATTTCCCTCTTGAATGATGGGTAAGGATGTGTTATGCGATTGTGTATTCATAGATTGTACTCAAATCTGGTGATACAGGCAAGGCATCTAGATGCTTTAGAAAAATACAGAGATATGGAGTCCTTACTGCTAGGGATTCTTCAGTAGGTCCGAGGTGGGGCTTGGGCGTCAAAATTCTGGATCGTATGTGAGTCTGATGTACCGTCACGATTTAGACCCCCTGTTGTCGTATGTGCATTTCACTGCTGGTTTTAATAGACCTGGAGCATATAGAGAGGAAATAATTCACTGGAAAAAATGAGTCTTGTGGATTCTATGTTAAGTTAACCATAGTATGAGGAAAAATAGCTAACAACTTATGTATGCCTCTATTCAGTCACTCTTCCTATAATTATTATTTGATGTCTACCATTTGCCAGAAAAATGGAAATGGATAATTTTTGAATACAGAAGGCACAGGACAAAGACAGAAGAGATCCCTGCCCTCATGGAATTTGTAGTCTAATGGCAGAGGAAGACAATGATAAGTAAACGTATGATTAGGTAGTTACAGAGCATTAAGTGCCATGATGGAAGTAAATATGGTCATGGAGGTGGTCTCACTGACAGTGCCTGGATTAAGGTGAGTGAAGTCCCATGCACTGCTTGACCCTGAGAGTGCATGCTTCCTTTGGGTGAGCCAGCCATCCAAAAAACTGTTGGGAAAAGGCTAACTATTCACTCATCCATTCAGCAAATAGTGATGACCTACCGAGTGCTGGATGGGACATGGTGAAGTCAGTTCCCTTGTAAAAGACACAGGGCCTTCTGAGTATAGAAATAGAACTAATATGATAGTGTTTAAAATAACTTATTCCCTTTAAATAGGTTAAAAAGGCACAAGGTACAATATTCAAAAGGTACAATAGATCAGTAGTGAAAAGAAAAATCTCTTTCTCCTGTCCCCCAGCAAGCCAATTCTCTCTTGTAAAACCAACGAGTTATCTGTTTCTTGAGGCTTCTTCAAGAGATACTAAAGGCATATCCAGGTGAATGTGTGTTTTGGGGGGAGGGAGGAGGTATTTACACAAATAGTGACATCCTGTACATGCTGTATTAAAGCTGGCTATCTTTTAGCTTAGTAATATGTATTGGACATTTTCCCACATCATATATGCATAATAATATTTTATATGGCTGTACTGTAACTTATTTCATGAGGCCCATGGATAGGTTGTTTCCGATCTTTTGCTATGATAAATTTTACGAAGAATTTTCTTATCTACTCATCTTTTAACACATCTGAGACTATCTGGAAAATAGCTTCTTTGAAGTGGAATTGTTGGGTCAAAGGATATAAACATTTTTGTTCTTAAAAGATATTCCTAAATTGTCCTCAGTACAGATTGTACCAATTTATGTTCCCACCAAAACTTCATGAGATTATCTTTGTCGACACAACTCACCAGCAGAGTGTTATTTGACAACTGTCTCTTTGTCGACCTAATAGGTGAATGTGACAATTCTTTAATTTTTATTTGTATTTTTCTTATGAGTGTGGTTGAGATTTTATACATATTTTTAAATTTTATTGGAGTATAGTTGATTTACAATGTTGTGTTAGTTTCAGGTGTACAGGAAAGTGATTCGGGTATACATATACATATATTCATTCTTTTTCAGATTCCTTACTCATATAGGTTACTACAGAATATTGAGTAGAGTTCCCTGTGCTATACAGTAGGTCCTTGTTGGTTATCTATTTTACATATAGTAGTGTGTGTATGTTAATCCCAAGCTCCTAATTTATCCCTCCCCACCACATTTCCCCTTTGGTAACCGTAGGTTTGTTTTTGAAATCTGTGAGTCTGTTTCTGTTTTGTAAGTAAGTTCATTTGTATTGTTTTTTTTTTAAAATTAGATTCCACATATGAGTGATATCATGTGGTATTTGTCTATCTCTGTCTGACTTACTTCACTTAGTATGATCATCTCTAGGTCCATCCATGTTCCTGAAAATGGCATTATTTTGTTCTTTTTTATGGCTGAGTAATATTCCCTTGTATATATGTACCACATCTTCTTTGTCCTTTCCTCTGGTGGTGGACATTTAGGTTGCTTCCATGTCTTGGCTATTGTAAATAGTGCTGCAATGAATATTGGGGTGCATGTATCTTTTGGAATTCAAGTTTTCTCTGGATATAAGCCCAGGAGTGGGATTGCTGGATCATATGGTAGCTCTATTTTTAGTTTTTTAAGAAACCTCCATACTGTTCTCCATAGTGGCTGCACCAATTTACATTCCCACCAACAGTGCAAGAGGGTTCCCTTTTCTCCACACCCTCCCCAGCATTTATTGTTTGTAGACATTTTAATGATGGCCCTTCTTGCCAATGTGAGGTGATACCTCATTGTAGTTTTGATTTGCATTTCTCTGATAATTAGTGATGTTGAGTGTCTTTTCATGTGTTTTTTGGCCATCTGTATGTCTTTGGAGAAATGTCTATTTAGATCCTCTGTGCATTCTTTGATTGGGTTTTTTTGTTTTTTTGACATAGAGCTTCATGAGCTGTTTACACATTTTGGAGATTAAACCCTTGTTGGTTGCTTTGTTTGCAAATATTTTGTCCCATTCTGTGGGTTGTCTTTTCATTTTGTTTATGGTTTCCTTTGCTGTGCAAAACTTTTAAGTTTAATTAGATCCCATTTTGTTTATTTTTGGTTTTATTTTCGTTACTCTAGGAGGTGGATCCAAAAAGATATTTCTGTGATTTATGTCATAGAGTGTTCTGCCTATGTTTTTTTCTAAGAGTTTTATAGTGTCCGGCCTTACATTTAGGTCTTTGATCCATTTTGAGTTTATTTTTTTATATAGTGTTAGAGAATGTTCTAATTTTATTCTTTTACATGTAGCTGTCCAGTTTTCCCAGCACCACTTAATGAAGATACTGTCTTTTCTCCATTGTATATTCTTGCCTCCTTTGTCATAGATTAATTGACCATAGGTGCATGGGTTTATTTCTGGGCTTTCTGTCTTGTTCCGTTCATCTATATTTGTTTCTGCACCAGTACCATACTGTTTTGATGACTGTAGCTTTGTAGTATGGTCTGAAGTCAGGGAGCCTGATTCCTCCAACTCCATTTTTCTTTCTCAGGATTGCTTTGGCTATTCAGCGTCTTTTGTGTTTCCATCGAAATTTAAATATTTTTTTGTTCTAGTTCTGTGAAAAATGCCATTGGTAATTTGATAGGGATTATATTGAATCTGTAGATTGCCTTGGGTAGTATGAGCTTTTTTAAAAATATATGTTTAAATGCCACTTTTTCCTCATCTGTGAGTTTTCACTTCATGTCTCAGGCAAATTTTTTTCTATTGGATTGTTAACCTTTTAATTTTTGATTTGCAGTATTTATTTTTATGTGAAGAAAAATTGAACCTTTGTTCAGTGATTTCTATTGCAAATATTATTTACCAGAAGTTGCCATTGGGCTTCATTCACAGTTTTTCCTACATAAAATATTATTATTTTGAAACCAGATATAACCATTTTTTTGTATTAAATATTCCTCCATGCTTTATTCTAGAAAATGATTCTGTCTCTTTCTGTCTAAATGCTGATCCTTCTGGAAGTTATCTAGTTAAAGCCAGTCAGTGAGAGATGCAACTGTTATTTCCAAGGCTCTCCATCTCCTCTCACTGACATGCTGCACATACTTTATCAAACACTGCAACCAATTTACCGTATACATTTGGGTCTAATTCTAGACTCTGGCTTTTGTTCCACTGATTTAGGACAGCATGTTTTGAGGGAAGGAGTGACAAGGAGCTGGAAAAGTCAATGAAAACTTTCAGCAGAGCTCAGTGGATTATCAGAGTCAAGGGTATGGGTATTATTCAATGAGATTACTGATACCTAAAGGGTGGTGAACTACTGAAAAAAGAGAAAAAGACACCAAAATGGCAATTGGGGTCAGGGGACGAGATGGTCTGCAAACAATCTTGTCTACCACACAGTTTTCCCCAAGGTGAGTTGCAAGTTCTAGGGTTTTCTCAGGTTGGGTTTTATTTTTTTTTTTTGGCGTGCCACATGGCATGTGAGATCTTGGTTCCCTGACCAGGGATCGAACCCGTGCCCCCTGCAGTGGAATTGCGGAGTTCTAACCACTGGACTGCCAGAGAATTCCCAGGTTGGGATTTTAATGAAGGCACAAGGCAAGAACAGCCTGTTACGTACAACTGTGGTCATATAAACATCTATCCTGAATGTCACCAGATTTGAGCTCCTTCCCTTTTGGTCGGATGAACTCAGGCTTCCTGTGCAATTCCCCTCTGGGCCATGTCTCCATAAACCTTACTCAGGAAGGTCCTTGGGGCTGTCTGTTATACTCAGGAAATCCACGCATGCGCTTCCATCCGGAACAAGCTGGCTGGCTCTCCACGTTTGGAGACCACTGGTACTGGTGAGCTGAACACACACTGCTACCGGGCCACTCTGCCCGGCTCAGTGGGCACTGAGGCCGCTCTCCTGCTGCTCCACGGTGCCACTGGGGCTGCCGCTGGGCACGCACAGGGAAATGGGTGAAATGCCCTTCTTCCCACTCTTCATGGACCTTGATGACCTGGATCCTGAAGTAACCCTGCTGGTGCCTAGAATCTTACAGACTTTCATGAGCTTGCCCCTTGGAGCCTCTGCCCATAATCTCTTTTCCCACCAGGGCTCAAAATATGTCCATCGGGAGGGGCCAGGGGACAAGAGACAACCAGTTTGTCACATTATTCTTATCACCATTTCCATCTTCCCCAGGAGTCCCTGCACCGAGAAACTTAAACATAATCCAAACCAACCAGACAAATATCAAAAATATTTTTTCTCCTGCTTACACCAAAATACCTGACAAAAACAACAAAGCTAGCCTTGCCTTCCCCAAGCCCCTCCCTGAAATGCAGTAAGTACTTGGGGGCAGGTGGTGTTGGGTGAGAGACATTGATTAAATCCAGAATCCAGGCATGTGTCGAATTGGTCTGGCCAAGTCAGGGTGAGCCGTGTGACAAACGTGACCGTGGCATTGTCTGTGAAGTCCCTTCTCTTCAGTTTTTCACAGCTGGAATAATAATTTTAAGATGCTCTAATTTAACTTTGCCTCCAAGCACAGAAAATCACTGATATAACTGAAGAGAATATCCAAATACTCATGTAGGTTTCCTCTCTCAAATAGGAATGTAATTTAAGTTGTCTGGTTTTCTTTCCCCAGGAATTGCACATATAAAGGATTTTGTTATTTCAAATTGCTAACTTTACAAACAATAATAAAGCCTAAATAAGCAACAAGATCAATACTGTTTGCCATGAAATGGCAGCACTCTCTTCCCACTTCCTGCCTAATATAAAATTAGAATGTAACCATTAATGCTATATCTGAATTAACAGGAAAAGGCTATTAGTTCCCCCCTTTAAAAGGATCTATTATATTTCCTTTACTTTTGCCACGAGGCAAATATCCATAGAGTAATTCACCAGCAATTCAGCAATGATAGACAACAAACAGGAACAGATATAAGAGCAAAGGAGACTTTTACTTTCTCTTTCTCTCATCTGTTTATTCCATCCCCAACCCATACATTGTGTTCATAGGGCTGTTTATTGAGGAGACTCTGGAAAAGACAGCAAGTGCCGTATCTACTCAAACAAAGAAACTATTGAGAATAAATAAAGCATTGAGTTTCCAAAACAGTCAAGTGAGTTCTCTTGCTATTATTTATTTTGGCATCCCTGTAGCATTTTTTTGGCCTGGCTATAAATTCTTAGGTTAGGGCTTTTTGTGTCTGGAGTCTGTGTCCTACCTGCTTAAGACAGGAAAAAAAGTAACAACTTACCAGTCAAGAGACTGAATAAAAGTTAGGCCATAAATAGGAAAAGAGAACAGTTACAAGAGGACACAGTGGGGGTCTTTATCTGAAAGTAGGTCTAAGGAGGGGACTTCCGTAGTGGTCCAGTGGTTAAAACTCTGTGCTTCCACTGCAGGGGGCGTGGGTTTGATACCTGGTCAGGAAACTAAGATCCTTCATGCTGCACAAACAAACAACCCTTCCAAAGTAGGTCTAAGGAAAATATCTGAGAAACTCAGCTCACAATAGATTTTGTTATCTTACAGTAACTGTTCAGATACGTGTATGAGTGCGTTAGAGCAGGCAGCCGCTAGGACCTCACAGTCTGTGCTGCTTAGGTTCATTTGATTGCTGAGAAAGACTCATTTGTGTTCCTCCAGAGATGATGGGGTTTATTGTGCGCTTAGACTTAGGTAGAACCTGGAGCTGTAAGGTGTCAGGAACCCAGAGAACTCAGTGTTCTCTCCTAGCAGCCCAGTTTATGCTTATTAGAGGTGGGTGTAAGTGCCAAAAATTTAGGAAATCAAAATATGTAGGCGCCATAGGTTGAAGTCTCAAGAAAGGCCAATTTTGACCTGAAAGTCTGCAACTATCTTTATTCCATCTCAGCATTTTTGCTTTCTGATCTTATCTGCTCCTGAATACTTTCAGTTCATACCCGGTCTTTTATGGCAATATCTCAGGCAAGAACTGTTGGCCTTGATCTCACTGTTATCTGCCTCATTTGCTTGATATTTCCTAGATTAGCTGCTCAGAAGAGGGGAACACATTGGTTCATGTCTCTCTCATGCTGTGTCATGAGCAAAACTAAAAGGTTACATTTGGCTCTGTTTTTGCCCTTGGCCCAGTGAACCATGGCAAGTTTGTGAGCATGCTTCAAACTCTGGCCATTTCAGCAGCTGGGGATGTAGGCTTGTCAGTGTCCCTTTAAGTGTGTATCCAGCTGGTCATGTCTTTGATAGCTTCAGTACACCACCCACCCATCTCTTTGGATACATATAAGAACCTCATGAGTGTTCCCCGGGCATGCATTTTGACTATACCCATTGCTTTTGTAAGAAACAAGTTAAATGCATATCATTCAGTGATTCAGTGACAACCATTTGTTTTAACGTCCCAGTGTAATAGGGACCAAATTATTAATGTGTAGATACTCACTATATTGACTCACACTGGCTTTCTAGGAGGACAAGCTATTGCATTTTTATTTGCATCTAGCAGCTAGAAAGGAGCTCTGAGAAGCTGTACAAAATGAAAGACCTTTATAGGCAGAAGGGAGCGGCAACAAGGAAGTTATACTAGGCAAAAAAGCAAGTTAATTATTGCAAAGTTACATTCTTTTAGGTGGGCTTTCCGGCGAATTACCTCAGTAGTGCTGATGAGGTGTTTCCTGACGGACTGATTTGAGATCCTGCTTCGGGAGAGCTAAAACTGTAATTCTGTCTCAGCTTGGTGTCGTGGAGCCGAGCATAAATGACTCCATTTTGGGCCAGTTGTCTTGTTTTTAATAAGATTTAAATCAATAAAATTCATTATTCTTTTACTGAGTCAAAATTGTTCTCCCTTGAGGCTTCATCCTATTATTTCTATATATTTTGATGTTCTGAGGTGCTAGTATTTACTCCCAAGTCCAATGATTCAAGTGGTTTTAATCTAGACAAATTACAAGCACTTATATCCCTAAATGTAACCTCAAATTCCATCTGATTAATCTGTGTCTATGAAGCAGTATCATTAGATTTCCATTATTTGAAGTGATAGGAAAAAATTTTTTTTCATTCAACAGAAATTTATGGGATATTTTCTATACGCAAAGAACTACTTAAAGTTCAGGAAATACCGCAGTGAACAACAGTGACGAGATCCCAACACTTTTGCAGCTTCCAGTGTAGTGGAGGAAGACAGGCACTAAACATTTCATTTTCAATAGAGCAATATAAAAATAAAACACGGTGAACTTAATTTCTTGACACACACTACCGAAAAATTACTCTTAATTCTTGAACTATGTAGAGCTGACTCCAATTTGTAGTCCTGAGAGTTTCATCAAGCTCAGAACCTTTAAAAAGACACAAATTGATAGGTTGGTTTTTTTTTTTAAATTGCACAGTTCTGCAGACCTACAGTTATTTCACATAGTAGTATTGTCGTATCAGTGATATTAAGGACAGAGAGAAATCACTGTGACTCTGGACTTGCCAAAAATATTTTTTAACTATTCCTCATAAGCTCATAGGCTATTAGTGAGTCATATTTGTGTATTTGAATCATGGAGTTAATTGTCCTACAAATATCCTCCTAATTTGGAGAAGGGCAGGTTAAAGCAGAGTGCTGGAGTTTTAAAGGAAAGGAAGGAGAAAATAAGGAAGAAAGAAAGTGAAAAAAGGAAAGTGATTAATTTTACATAAAACATTGAAGAGATCCAGTAAGGTGTCTTGATTCATTCCATTTTTGATAGAATGAGGGTTTTGATATGAGGGCTGTAGGAAAGAGTTTTAAAGTACTAAGTATGCATGGTGAGACTAGGTAGCTAGCATACAGCAGGAAATGATCAGCTCAAGTGGAAAGGTACTGCTTTGCTAATATTGAGACCCAGGAAGTTAGGCATCTGTCCTTTGTGTTAGTTTGCCAGGGTTGCCCTAACAAAGTATCTCAGAGTACGTGGCTTAAACTACAGAAATTTATCTTCTCACAGTTCTGGAGGCTAGACGTCTAAGATCAAGTCGTCAGCAGAATTGTTTTCTTCTGAGGGCTGTGAGGGAAGGATCTGTTCTACGTCTTTCTCCTTGGCCTGTAGAAGGTCATCTTCTCCCTGTGTCTTCACGTCATCTTCCCTCTGTCCATGTCAGTGTCCAAGTTTCCTCTTATAAGGATACCAGTCTTATTGGATTGGTCTCACCCACATCACCTTTTTATAAAAATTTTTAAAATATATTTCTTAAATTGGAGTATAATTGATTTACAATGTTATGTTAGTTTCAGGTGTACAGCACAGTGAATCAGTTATACATATACATATATCCACTCTTTTTTTTCTGTTTAGATTCTTTTCCCATATAGGCTATTACAGAGTATTGAGTAGAGTTCCCTGTGCTATACAGCAGGTTCTTATTAGTTATTTATTTTATATATTGTAGTGTGTATATGTCAATCCCAATCTTCCAGTTTATCCCTCCCCCCTTCCCCTTATCCCCTGGCAACCATAAGTTTGTTTTCTATATCTGTGACTCTACTTCTATTTTGTAGATAAGTTCATTTGTAGCCTTTTTTTTAAGATTCCACATATAAGCAATATCATATGATATTTGTCTTTCTGTGTCTGACTTACTTCACTCAGTATGACAATCTTTAGGTCCATCCATGTTGCTGCAAATGGCATTATTTTGCTCTTTTTTATGACTGAGTAATATTCCATTGTATGTATGTACCACATCTTCTTTATCCACTCCTCTGTTGATGGATATCATCTTATTTTGACTTAGTTACTTCTTTAAAGTTTCTATCTCCAAATACAGTCACGTTCTAAGGTTGGGACTTTAACATATGAATTTTTGGAGGGACCATTTCAGCCTGTAACAGCTCTCATATCAACTCCCTAGATAGCAAGTCTTCTCCCCCTTGAAATTCATTTTCAACATTGCCACTAGTATATAAACTTTATCCTCTTTGAGGCCATATAAAATGTATCACATAGATATTTCAAAAACAGATATTTGAGGCCTTTCAAGGTCTGACCCCAGTCTACCCTTTCAGCTCTATACCACGACCCCCTTATACCCTTATCCTCTGAACAAATTATTTATCTTGAAACACACTCTTCCTCTACCTATTCAAGTTCAACCTACCTTTCAAGGACTTGCACAATTTTTGCCTTCTCCCTGAGGTCTCCTCAGGACCAGAAAAGGAGCAGATCTTCTGGAGTGGAAAGGTGATAGACTTGCAGGTCAATGATGTGGGCTCTTATTGTAGTGCTTTCACTTACAAGTCATCGGTTTTTGAGCAAGCCAGTTCATCACTCGGCCGTCAACTAGTACAAGGTAATATCCATCACATACGATTATGCCAAAGATTAGATAAAATTTCATGAATTAAACGTCTAAAACAGTGTTCAGAAATCGTTCGTTTCCTGCTTTCCCATGCCATTCCCATCTCCTTTCTTTTCCTACAGTTGCTGTTTTTGTGTGAGTGCCACTGTTATAGTCTATATCCGTTTGCTTTGCGTTATCATTATGTGTGTGTGTGTGTCTGAGGCAAGACCCACAGTTTACCTTGGCTTCCTAGCTGACTTCTGAAACGATACCAAGCCAAGAACCTAGCACAGAGAGGACAAACAAAAATTGTGTGGTCAAGTGGAAAGGCAAATGGATTGGCTTGAAAGGAAAGAGGTAGAGTTTCATCCCATCCCCATTATTCTATCTACATTCTCATAAAGTGCCAATGAATAGTTAAAAAAATGTAAAAGCCAATTAAATCTATGCAAGACGATTGAAGGGCTGGGTCATCCTCAGCCCGGATGATTAGTCTCTGAATAATTGAAAATGGATGTAGTCTGATTGTTTTTCTTGATATTCGGATTGAGTACTTTAAGTGTTTTAGACATAGTAAGATGGATGGATAACCAGGTCATACTGTGCTTTTAACACCAGGCTTTTGCAATCTAATGCCTATTTCCATTCTACCCACACTCCCCTCTCTTATGAAAAAGAGAAGCAGTACTTTCCGTACTGCCCAGCTATCAATAAAATGATCCTTAAAATATATATAGTGAGACTAATTGTTAAGACTCTTTATAAACATTGACTAATTAGTTAATCAGTAACACTTAAGGGGCTTACTTTCCCCACCAGAGCCCCTCCTATGACTTCATTTCGTGTTTTTTATTAGGTAGGATTTCTTCTGCCTATGCCACTACCACATTAAGTATGTTCATGGTAGTCGTAAGTCAGAGAAAGCAAAGGGATTAACTCCCAACCCCAGAGGCAGTTAATACAGCCTTTTAGCTGTTAGACTGACAAATGTGCCAGGAACAGCATCTTAGTGAAATGGACTTGCAGGCATGTGTTAGGGTTTAGATTCATCCAGAGGCTTAATTTCTTTTCACTGCGAATTGGAGGGTGTTCTTAAATTCACCATTACCATACGCCAGTGGAAGGGAAACATATGGAAAAGTTTTAAAGCAAAACCAGATAACCATTGCTGCACAGCTTGCTTAAATTCAAAAGAGTTAATCGTTTCATTTTAACAGGAACTTCCAGACAAACTGACTACATTCTTTTGATTCTCTTGGCTGAGATGTTAACTAGATACTTGGAAAAGCAGTCAAGCTTGACTTTTTTGGGGAGACAGTTCTACTAAGTGGTTTAGAGATCTTATCTGCACCAGGGAGACCATGGTTCAAATATGGACGCCAACATTTAGTAAACAACCCAGGGCAAGTTACAAATGTCTGCAGTGCTCTGTTCTCTCATCTGTAAAAGAAGAATGATATTGTCTACCTTACAAAATTGTGTTGTGAGAGTGATATCTGTTAGCTTGGAATTTGAATAAATGCATGATGCATATATAATATAGCTAGCATAATTCCCAACATAGGGTAACTATCCAGTAAATGTTGGCCATTCCTGTTTCCAGAAGATAGTTTTCACACTGTTTCTTATTCATCAGATTACTCTTAAGCACTCAATACAAATGGGAGGCCTGGGACAAAAAGAGAATTAAAAGCTAAAGTTGAAGGGAAAATGATTATTATGGTCCCTTATAGGCCCCTAGATCTTTTTCAGGACATTTTAGGTTTGCCAGTTCAATTAGCAGTTCGCAACTACCCTCCACTATTGCCTGTCCTTTTTTTTTTTTTAAGTTGAAATTTATAATAAGCATTTGATGAGATAAAAGGGAAAAGGACTTTCTCCCTTATCATGCAGCAGCTGAGCAGATATGGCTTAAGTTTTATATCTTGAGAAAGGGTAGACCAAGTTAAGAATTGGGCTTTTGCCCAATGGCTGTCTTCGTGTTTTTCCAGAAGTGATGGAAGCCATGATCAGTGGGTTTGACCAATCAGAGTGGATGAAAATGGTCCTGGAAACCCACTGCTATGCCAGGTGTAAATGTTTTAGTTGATGGATCAAGTAGAGACTCTGGAGAAGATTCCAAGTCTTGAGGAGGTCTCATGGAAGGGCACTGGAGAGAATCTTCTCACTTAGAGAGTTTGTAGTAATGACTACATAGGAATCAATACAGAAGCATTTTAATACTTTAACATCAATTTGGCCGTGCTGCGATGTGCCAGGTGAATGTCAGCCCTCCATGTTTTCACATGGTTGGTTATGGTCTCAGTCCCCCAGTTCACTGGAACCCCATTTATCTCAGCACAGATTCAAATGACGAAATTTGGTATACTTAAGGCTCCAGAGAGAAACAGTGTAGGATAGGGATTAAGAATTTGAGTTCTGGAAATAGCGTGACCTGGATTTGAGTCCGACCTCTGTTACTCAATAGTTAATATGACCTTTGGTGAATCACCTGTACTTCCCAAAGCTCGTTCATTCATTCATTCATACATGCATTTAATCAACAGATAAGTATTGTACACGTAAACTAAATGTCCCAAGTAAGTGAATAGAGGGTGATGAACAACACTCGGGTATCTGACATGGAGATTACATTCTAATCAGGCAAGTATGATATAAAAATAAATGACTTAACAAGATAGTTTCCCATGGTGATACATGCTATTAAGTAAAAGGTAAAAGAAAGGAATAGATAGGGAAAAGTCTTTTAGCAAGGTGGTCAGGAAAGGACTCTCCATGTGGGTGACATTACAGCTGAGACCTAAATAATAAGAAGCGAAATATGAACAGCTGGCCAAAGAGCATTGCAGGTAAAGGGAACAACCAGAGAAAAGGCTGTGAAGCAAGGATATACGCAGTGAGTTCAAGGAATAGAATAAGGGAAGTCTGTTTGGAAGAGCATATCATGAGATAATGTCAGAAGAGTGGGAAGGGGCTAGATTCTGCAGGACCTTACCAACCACTGCGAGAAGCTGAGGTTTTCATGTTAAACGTACTGGGAGGCTATTGCCGTTTTCAGAAGGCAGATCACATGACCTCAGTTTCCCCACCTACAGAATGGGATGGGATTGGTGGTGGTGGAAGGTTAAAAGAGGTAATGCATGTAAAATGTTCAGTGGTCTCTGGAATATATTAGCTAGTATATTAAAAGCTAATCAATAGCTAGTAGATAAAAAAGGTTTGGCCTCTATTGTTTAGGCAGGAGACATCCCTCTATCTGCTATGTGAAGGAAAACAGAACAAAAGATTAAACCAAGTGGACCTTGGCAAAGAACAACCAAGAATTCTGGACTCTTCAGCCCACAGAGGCTTAAGCTGGATAGCTGTTGACTGTAATTCAGGATAACAAATGTCTTTTCATTTCATGGAACCACGACATGCTGGGACTACCTTGTTTATGAGCTTGATGAATCAGATGAAACGCTTTCCCACTGTTGCCTGATACTAATTATCCTTCAGTGAAACTTTCTTGATTGCTGTAAAAAATACCCCGAAGTCTGCCTTCCAGGCAACCAGCCAATGGCACACAGTCGGCACTGACTAATGCTACTACTGTATTGCCATGGCCCGAGATTCCTTGCTTAACTTCCCTGAAATATGAGATTTCAAGATTCATGTTCTTGCTTCTGTGATATGTCCTTTGATAAACATTTTCTTTGGAAATGGGATATGCTACCTTGGGATTAAGGAAAGTATATATCAAATCCTTCTCTCCTTTCCTGAGACCAGAGGCTTTCTAACAATATCTGTTTCCAATACATTGCCATTCATCTTTCAACAATACTGTGTTTTAAAAAAGACCATCTCTAAGCTTGACTTTACAGTTACCTGTTATGTCTTCAAGAGGCATGATTCCACCCACTCCTCCTTGAATTACCCTCTGTGTGAGAAAACACTCTATTTTCCTAGAAGTAATAAAAGAGCAGAGGACAACACAACTGAATGTATCTTCCAATGCCCTTAGTTGCCTTGACATTACGTAGGGTATGTTCAAGCTGTCAAACCCTTGAGACCCAACTGAGCCATTGTCTGACCAGATGATATGGTCCTTGTGTGAATGTATAGAGTGAACACGGCTAGTCACAGATCAATGAGCAGAAATTCACAAGGGCTTGCAGGCAAGATGGCGCTAATTAAGAAAGCCTGAACTGCTCTAGTGTCAGGGAACAGTAAGCAGATTGTCCTGGCAGCTGCCAGAGCAGGCACTGATGCAGCTTTTTTCTAGTTGCTATGACCACAAGCTCCAGAAAGTAATTTTGTGTTAACCTTTCCACCTCAGTCCCTGAAGTGTCACTGAGACCTCTAAAAATCAGTAGAGGATGATAAGAGCTTATATCTGGTATTGGTCCTCAGTGAGTGATGGGGTCTCAAAGAAGGTGACTGGTCCTGACCTTCCACTTTGAGGTTTCAGAGCCCAGCTCTTGTCAGTGATCATGAGTCATCATGCTAACTATAATGCAGAAGACTGAGATAGAAAACGTGATGCTGACTTATTAGCACACAATGGAATAGATAACTGTCCCATGAAACTGAAGTCCGTGTATTTAAATGATTATTTCACTGTTTTTCTACGATAAAGGGAGCAAATCATAAACAGAACAAAACTTAATCCAATCACTGGAAAGAGATAAGCAATGTGAAAAAGTCTAAATCCAGCACTTTCTATATTTATAGGCTTCACTGCAGTTTCTTTGGCTGTAAACAACAGAAGCCAACACTGACTAGCTTATATCAAAAATGAGTTTGAGGAAAGCATTTGGGGAAGCTCTATGCAAGATTCAACTTCCTGACAGAGAAAGTTTGCCATAGCTTGTGCCATAGCTTCCTACCCCTTGGTCAGGGAGTAGAACCTTGATCCCTACCCGCCCCACCCCAAACAGCATGCATTATAGGTTGGTATTCGATTCTGGATAGACTGAAAAGACAAATGCACTGAGAGGAAAATCCAAACGATGCCTGATGCGCATGAAATCAAAATAAGAGGATAGACAGGTAGATGCTACATCCCGAGATAGATAGATAGAGAGATAGATAGAGAGATAGATAGAGAGATAGAGAGATAGATAGGTAGATAGATAGGGATAGAGATATCTCATGTCCTTTTATTTTGTATTTTTGACCTTTTATTTTGAGGTTTTGCTGCTTTGACATCTTGGGGTCTTGCTAATCCTGCAGACATTGAGCCGCCCAGGGTTAGCTAATTCCTAGAGATAGTGAAGGACTTGCCTGAGATGCATCCTTCCTAAGCAAACAAAGCAATCCAGAGATCATAGTTCCAACTACTTCCCTTACTGCGCTCTTATTCTGGGCCATTGTCCAACTGCCTTACTCATCCCAGGACCGGATGCCAGACAACAAGGAAAGGCTCCTATGCCCCAGGGCCCACTGAAATTATTCAGACTAAACAATCCTAAGCACGCTTACCCTGCCTCACCCCTTGTTTTCTACAGAAACCACAATAAGGGATTTTGCCCATGTTTCCTCCTCACTCTCTCTGCCTCCTCTCTGACCCTGGTGCTTCTCCATGTGGCCCTGTGTGGTGGGTCATGCCTCCTGTTTCTAGGGAACTGTGGGGAAATCCTTTCTTTCATCACAGTCATTTCTGTGTCTGCATGTCTTCCTATACCTGATTAAAACAAATCCAGGGTACCCTTAAAAAATATACATGTTTGCTCAACAACTAATCTGAACAGTTTGAGAGATGGTAGGTGGATCTCTATTATGGCATCTTTCCGAGGATTCTTCAAGTGTAATTTTGACTGGACCCTATCTGGGTTTCACCTGCTGACTTGATGACTTGACCCTGTCATAGGATAGGATTATATACCTCACATGATTTCAAAATATGCTTCTTCCTTTTTTTCACTTTATTATCTGGAACTGCCTCCAATCCAAAAGCAAAAACCTTTCCTTTCAGTGTTTTGAGAAAAAGGACTTTCTGACAAACTAAAGAAATAATTTTAGAAGAAAAATAATGAGCTGCATCTCAAATGTCACTGAGAGTAACACAAACAGAAACCTTAAATGTCCTTGTGACCTTTTGAAATCTTAGTGCTAACTATGAATACTGACATCTGATGTAGCTAACACAGCAGTGTGAAGGTCCATGTCCAGGCCTCAGCTGAAAGAGTTAATGCAATTTCCAAAGATCTTCAGCTTGTTCCCAGGGAGAGGTGAAGGCAATAATAGTCCCTTTTGTCAATCAGTGCAATTTCTAATCCTTTTTAAAGAGACAAAAGCTGTGTATGTGTGTGCAATGGCTGTCTTTTAGGGATGTTTTTACTTTAAAACGTTCCTGCTAAACGTTTTAGAGTGTGATCATGTTTGGTGCCCTATGAAAAATGGCATAAGGGCCTTGAGGGGAATCTGTACGTTCTGAAGTTTGAGGTTTTTAAGTTCCTCCTGAGGGTGATTCTGAAGCAGAAGAAATAGTTAATTAAAACAAAAAGGACCTTGAATTTTGTGAAGGTGTTTCTGATGGGAGCGGTGTGGAGATTTTCAAATGCTCTCTCTGTCTCTGTCTCTCTCTTCCCCTCTCTCAGTTTCCAGTTTGGGTGCTATCATGCCTATATCCCAATTCATTATTTTTGTGAATGTGATGGAAGGAGGCCAAGGACCAGCAATAAGTGTCACAAAAATGATAAAAATATAAAACACCACAGATACTCAGCATCAACGCTGCTGGGCTCTGAGTCCTTCTACCACCCAGACACTTAAAAGAGAGAGAAAGAGGTTTATACCCCTCAAAGGGTTATTAATTGTTTTAAGTGGTTTTCCATTTTCTGTTCTTTGTTGTGCCCATCTGCAGAATTCTTCTGCAGCTAAAATTTTCAGGTGAAAACTTGCTAAACACTTCAGGTGAGTGATAAGTAGGTCCTCACCTTTCCCTCTAGACACTGACACCAAAGTGAACCTGCCAGCTGCTATCAGGACTAATGCCATCACTTTCTAGAGGTCACCCTGAAGTCTGATTTAGGAGAATTTTCCTGGAGCTGTTAGACTTTTGGTAAATTGTCATACATCTAAAAGTCCTATTTGGCCACTAAGCCTTTTTCAAAATCTAGCATCATCCCTTAGCCAGGTTCAAAATAGAATAAATACCTGTGATCATGGCAGAAATCCATGAAAGGGACATTTCTGAGATGGAAAGAGGAGAGGGGAGAGGGGAAGAGCGTAAAGGCTTTGTGAGTGAAAGCCATTGGTTCATTCAATAAATATTTATTGAGTAGAAATTAAAGGTAAATACCATGAGAAGCACCAGAAAAGCTGTCTTTGAATAAGGGACACTTTGAAGTCACTTTGTCTTGCTTTTCACTGGGAAGGGAATGTAAACTAATTGTACATTACAAGTAGCTGTATTGGGGCCTGAGCTAGACTCTAAACTGGGAACCAAACATACAGGCATGTTTTACAGACTAGTGGCCAGTCCGAAGGTCATTTGCAGAGGAACTGGGGAGTATTCTGGCAGAAAACTCCTGCCAAGGTCCTGCTATATCTAAGAACTTCATGCATACTCTCACATTTATTCCTTACACTAACACTGTTCAGTGAATACTAACTAACACCCACCAGCTTGCTTCAGTTACAAAAAAAGTGAAATCCAAAGAGCTTCAATGATTTTCACTCATTTCATTCAACAATATGTACTGAACAGCTACCACGTTGCAGCCCTTTTCTTTGGTCTAGGGAGGTAGCCATGAGCAAGAGGGATCAGGTCTCTGACTCCGAAGAGCTCACATTCTTAGGTCACTTGGGGCATCAGGCAGTGCATATGACTAAAAAAAATGTCAATAAATGAGAGTCGTTTGTGTTCATGTGAACGAAAGCTGTCATTTCACCCCCAGATTTCCCATATCTGTTTACCGCACTGCCAGAAATTTCTTAGACTCCAAAGCCAGACTCATTCCAGTATGCCAGAAGAGTTTACCAAAGGAATTTAGAAGAATTTGTTGGTGCCCTGGGTTTTCACTTTTCACATCCTTTGACATTGCCCTTGATGTTGCTCTCAACTTCATTTTATCCATAGCACAACGATGGGTAAACTAGACAGTGGAAGTCAAGGTGTGACTTACTCTGGGTAAAGTTAGATATTGTGTTTCTGGAAGTTTAACCTTTTGTTACTTTCATTAACATTCTTTGAAATCCTCAGTTTACCTTATTTCAAATTTTATTCAGCACAATTTTCTTAATTCTACACAGCCTTGAAAATGTATATATATGTAACAGCTCAAGGATGAGGGGCAGTGAAGAGAGTCATACCCCTCGCTTGGTAGAATGTTAGTGATTTGATTAAAGTGGAAAATAGAACTATAAAAGTGTACTAATAATAAAAAGAAGACTTTCATCCTAAAGTACCCAGGAATAATAGAGTGTATGTGTTCTGGTACACGTGGTGGAAAGGGAGCCCATAATCTCTAGTCATAATGTCAGCCCACTTAGGACATTTTAAATATTCCTTTACAGGTCCATTTGGGGGAAATCATCACTTGAGAAGTATTAAAGAACTATTTTTTTTTAAAAAGATATTGTTATGGGCTGAACTGTATTCTCCCCAAATTCATAGGTTCAAGTCCTAATCCTCAGTACCTCAGAATGTGACTGTATTTGAAAATAGGTCTTTAAAAGAGGGAATTAAGGTAAAATGAGGTTATATGAGTGGGCAATAATCCAATATAAGTGGTGTTCTTATAAGAAGAGATTAGGACACAAACAGGCACAAGCAGAAGGCAATGTGCTGACAAGAGGAAAAGATGTGCAAGCCAAGGAGAGAGATCTTCAGAGAAACCAATCCTGCAGACACCTTGGTCTAGGACTTCCGGCTTCTGGAATCATGAGAAAATACATTCTGCTGTTTGAGTCATCCAGTCTGTGGTACTTTATTATGGCAGCCCTGGCAAACTAATACACAGGTGTAATCTCATTGAAATTTAAAAAGAACAAAAGTCATGGCTGGTTCCACTGAAAATCCAAAAGGAGAGACCCACTTATGGGACATCAGGGTTGATGAAATGAATTTACAAATGTATAGTAAACTGGGCAATATACACAGGGTAATAGTCAACTCATTTTACTGGACACCACTTGCATTTCTACGGATAAGATGTATTTGTATTACTATCAGTATTCTGTAACTTGTAGACCGTAAAATAGCTCAAAGACAGTACAAGGCAGAGGTAACCCAGAAGGATATGCTAGACAAGATATCTAGAAATCTTTTTTTTACCCACTCAAATCTCCCAACATCTCCTCATGGAATCAGGGCTTCTGGGCACAGAGGAAACTTAAGGTCTGTTTCCCCTTAAAATATAAAGGGGACACAAGTCTCTGATATCTCAGATTCATCCAGCATCTTCCATAGTTCTTCCTATCTTGGGATTTGAATGGCCAGGCTGGTGAAGGAGGTGCTGAAGATAGAGAACAGACCCGTCTTAGGGGCTGTACACCAGAATCTAATGTCAAAGGTCTCTTCCTTCTCCCCAGTCTGGCTGATGGGGTGGAGAAAGCAAGGGGAAGGCCGCAGATACTCTCTCAACATCCAGAGACTGGCCTCAGGGCAGAGCCATTGGAAACACAAACTCTCTAACCCTCTGAAACTCAACCGTCAAGAACTGTTTTTTTTCTATGCTGTATGTTTTCAGTTATATATGGAATTGAAAGACTAAAACAAAGGAATGAATATAACAGAAGAGAAACAGACTCACAGATATAAAGAACAAACTAGTGGTTACCAGTGGGGAGACGCGTGAGGCTAGGAGGAAGACAAGGGTAAGGGATTAAGAGGTACAAATTATTACATATAAAATAAATAAGATACAGGGACATAATGTACAGCACAGGGAATATAGCCAATATTTTATAATAACTTTAAATGAAGTATTAGCTATAAAAATATTGAATCACTATGTTGTACACCTGAAACTAATATAATATTGCAAATCGAATCTACTTAAAAAAAAGAATTGTTTTCTATTCTCTATGCATTTCTTCTTTGACCCCCTTTTGGAGATACTTAAGACACTCAGGGAGGTAAAGAGGAAACTTTGGAAATGGGGGAGCCACTGGTCATATTTCCAAATACTATCTTATCTCCTCATCGTGGACTTAGTATATGCAAATCTCTGTGCTAAGTAATTTCACATATTCCCTGAGTTAATCTTTATAATGAGTTCTTTACGTGGGGACTATTATTAGCTCTGTGTTTTAGGTGAGCTAGTGTTAGGGAAAGAAATGTTTAAGTGCTGACACCAGGCTTGGAGCCCAGTTTTGTGTGACTTCTAAACTCAACATCTTAACCTGTTATACAGCTTCTTTCCTGATGAGAGGAGAAAATGTAAGCCTAATTAAACCCCAGTCTTTCCACCCAGGTCATGTTCTCATTAGCCCAGGCTAACCTCACTAAAATATTCGAAACTAGCTTCCATGCTTCTGACTCAATGAATCTTCCCTGAGTTTGATTATGAGAAAAACACTTTGTGAGATGCTATTTTGGTTTTCTATTGCTATGCAGTTAAACCCCCCTCTAAACTTAATGGCTTAAAACAGCAATGATTTGCTATTTCTCAAGATTTTGTCAGTAGACTGAGAGATCCATCTGCTTGTCTTCTTGATCAGCTGCATTTAGTTGGCAAGTGGGCTGGGCTGGGGGCCCAAAAACGTTTCTCTCACATGTTTTGGGCCTTAGGGCTGCTTGTTACCTGGGGTACCTTAGCTCTACTTCATATCTCAGTCTACTACTTAGACTCTCTCTCCACTGGCACCTCTTTCTCCAGAGCCTCTACCTATGCTGGAGGATTTCATTTATTACCTTACAGCATGGCAGCTGGGCTCCAAAACTGCATAAGAGGAAACTTCTAGGCTTCTCATGTAGCAGCGCTTCTGCAATGGCCTTTTGGTCAAAGCGAGTCACAGCCAGCCCGGAGTTAAGGGGAGAGGAAACAGACTCTACTTCTTGCTAGAAGGAATTGCTGGAGGTCATATTTGCACTGTAAACGGAAAAGCACTTCCTTCAGGCCTATCTTGCAGTCTTTGCTCAAATAAATCATTTTGAAAAGTCAATGTCACTAGTTATCCCTCTGATTAAAAATTCTCAGTGGCTCCTCCATGCACACAGATAAAGTTCTAACTCCATCCTCTGATATTTAGTCTTTTGTGATGCGTCCTGACTTTATCACTACTACTTTACTGTCTTTCTTCTTCTTTCCAGGTGGTCCTCCTCCATCTCCCTAAATACTCCTGACTTGTCCCTGAGTCAACAAACTAAAGAAAAGATTTAGGATAACTTTCCAACATACCACACAGAGAAAGATACCTTTCACTGTAACCCCACAGCCATGACAGTTTACAAAATTAAAGCTAGTCACTTCGGTGGGAAAACCACACCAAGTATTCAGAGCTATGCTGACTAATAGAGGCTTGTCTGACTTGCCCCCTTACAATCAGTTGCGAATTGGATACTGTGTCAATATATTTTTTGATGGTTCTATGCCAGATTCTGCTAATTTTAGAACATTCCCTAAATGAGAGACAGATAGATCATCATCAGGCAAATATGCATGAATAGTTGCAACATAACACTTTCAAGCAGCCTTTTCTTTTTTAGGGTAAAAGCTGATATAAATACTTACTCATGTGTCAGGTCGTTTCCGTCAAAGTTATGAGGTAAAGCAGACAAGGACACTTATCACATTAAAAATGGTATTTTTCAGTGTTTTGATTCATATAATGAAACTTCTCAGAATTCACTATTCATGGACACAGCATCTGGAAAGCTATTTAATGATCATAAGTTTTATCTAATAAATAAGTCGGCTTTGTCAAAATGATGTATGTTAAACAGTATCCTTAGGAACATAAAGAACAGAGACTATATTTCACTCTTTTCATTCTTGTCTCTACTGCCTTAGTATTTTTAGCAAGTTTTCCCAAAACAGTCGCAGAATTTCCAGAAAGGACACTTGAAATTGAGCCATTTTTCTTTTAAACTGTAAGTGTTATCATTCATCATCTCTTTGGGATATTGAATATAGTATCATATATCTGCTTCCATTGTTCTCACACAATAGTTATCAAACACTGGTGAAAAATGATGATGGAAGAGGTTTACATTTTTTAGTTATTATCAAGGGTTAAAAATTACCTATCATATCAATTTTAGGAAGTGTTGGTGTAGAGTTCAAGAAGAATAAAACAACTCCTAATCCAATTTTATCCTTCTTCTCCAAAAAGTTTAACTCTATGACCCTTGGCAGGATTTAATGAAACACTTCCATTTTCCTGCGTGAAAAGAGCAAAACCTCAAACAGCAGCTAGTTGAACCATTTAGGATTAGAATGTGTAAGTACCAAGATTTTACAATCACTGATAGAAGGGGTCATGAGACTTTGAAAGAAGCTAATCCTAAATTTATGATGTACCTATCAACATTTTAATGAAAACCACATTGCACCAGTTCTTAGACTTGATTAAAACTACAATAGATCGTATCTTGATCCTTAGCCTTCCTTGAGTCAACACTACTGTAAAAATGCACAGTAAAAATGTATAACAAAAAAATTTACTCCAAAATTAAGGGTTTTGTGAATTTTTGGAATCCTTAGACCTGTAATACCTGAAACGAAGAGGTCCTGATAGAAATAAACCCTCCATAACCTAGCCCCTGCCTGTGTTTCCACTTTCATCTTGTACCACATTTTGCAACCCTCTGTCTACTTCATCCACTTTGGATTTCTTTTGGTTCCTCAAGCATGCCAAATTCAGTCTTGTCCGTGGCCTTTTAACTTGTTCCTTCTCCAAACTGGAACAATCTTTCCCCCCAATTTTTGCAGACTGGCTTCTTCTCTTCACTTAAATTATAGTTCTGATGTTATGTCACACTCTCAGAGGCAGGACATTAAGCATGTATTGTGTGATGTTATTGTACCCTCCCAACACACATATGCATGTGTGCACACACGTGCATGCACACACACATACACAGAGGCACATAGTGTATTGTATTAAGGTGCACACACACATACACAGAGGCATATAGTGTATTGTATTAAATTGTGTTAATTTCTTCGTAACCTTTCTATCACTCTGTCAGCAGGTAGCATGTCTGTCTTACCACTAGATCACTAATATTTGGTACCTGAAATATATTGGATATATCTTTATAGAATAAATGTATGGATGAAAGAATGAAGGAATAGATCAATAAACAAAGACTCCTTCGAACTCAAACCGTATTTTCCATTAAATTAATTGAAACCTATTTATGTTACTAAACATGGCATAGTATATCAAAACTTTTGTTTAGTGAATGTTTACATGCATTTTTAATATCTCGTCTCACCTGTGACAAGATGAAACAAAAATACAACATGAAAAAAATTCCCAAACAGGTGTAATCAACAAAGAAATCAGATGGTTGGGAAGGTTTTAAATAGCTTCTCTTTGTTCTTACCTCTCATAATCCTTCACATGTTTTGGAGGTGATCAAAGGCAGTGTTTATAAAGAGGAAATTCTTAAGAGGGAAGTGTTTTGACAAAGACCAAGCCAAAAGACAAACAAAGTGAATAGTTAATGAGTAGCTTGGATTCAGGGATGGGAAGGACACATTTTGTTGGGGAAATTGCTCCACGGTGATGAAATGAATCATTAGAGAGCTTCAGCAAGCAAGGCATATAAATCACAAGATTTATCATTTCAGACCTGCTATTCTCCACATGTCCATTTTTGGCACTGGAGTTGGCATCTGGGAATTTTATGTGCTGGATACAAAATAAATGATTAATGTTCCATTATTAAAATTCAATGCCCTAAACTCAACTGTTATTTTGCCAAATTGTTGCCTGAGGAGGTTGATATCTTATGTACTTATTGAGAGTCTTTAGTCTGATAAGAAGTATCCAAAATCTTATAACATGGCTCTGATCTCCGAGAGCTGATTTTCTCTTCAAAGATGAACACTCTCTAAGAGTAACCTACTTCAGGCAGATAACACAGCCATTCAGAGCCTGTGGTTATATTTTCTCAAAGTTCTTTGGGCAGTGTTCGAGGTCCCACTCACTCTGTGCCTAGCAGAATGCTTTGCAACTAATAAATGATGAACTGAATGGGCTCTTTCAATTATTTGGAGCATTGCACTGACAAGACAAATTTATTTGTCCGTTCTCTGTTGAGCTAATTTATGTTGCACTTTGATGTCCACAAATCAAGTTACTTGACTCCATCAGTCATTCTGAGAATAAATTAATTTAATAAAAATTGCAATCATTTTATTTTCACTCCCAGCCCTTATCGCAATGACTGATTGTACATTGATTCCCACGTCCTCTTATTTAATATCTGACTCCTGAGTAGAATGTTAGCTCCACAAGGGCTAGGATCATAGCTGTTTTGGTCCCTTTTATATATGTTGATTAGAGTACCTGGCTTATAGAAGCCCATCAATATAAACTTGTAAAATATCTGAATGAATATGAATGAAAAAGAGACATAGACAATTTTTGTTCTTTTATGTATTCATACATTCAACCATTTACTGAGCCAGCCTCTACCCATGAGTAGCTTACTGTCTAGTGGGTGACATACCTACTGCCAATTATAATATGATCTGGAGGGGCTACATTAAAAGTAGATCAGAATGATGTAGGGGCACAGAGCTAGTAAAATAAAAAGCTGCATGAGACCAGATAGGGAGGACAACTTAGGGAGTTTCGTTTTGATCATCTTGTAATAGGAGTCCACAGAGCTTTTTAAATACAGGAGTGCTCAGTAAACCTGGTATGTTAGAAGTATAATGTGCCTGGCACTGCAAATATGGCACACGGGCAGCAGCTACTGCTCCAAAGCTGGTGAGAACCATGGTCTTGGATTCAGAGAAATCCAGATGAGGACAGGTATAGGTCCAAATTTATTGTTGCCCATCAGAACGTGGTTCCCAGTGAGAGTCAGACTGTTGTTTAGAGATAGAATCTCTATTTATATTTTAAAATATAAAGGAATTAGCCAATATTGACACTTTAACACGTGTCCCTGAATGTGTTGGCTTTGTACTGTGTCATTTTGGCTAAACTGGACCTCCTTTTCCCAGAATTCCCTTCTCTGTGTTGTGAACCTTAGTGTTAGCCATAAAAGAAAATTTGCACATTATTTGGAAGGCAGATACGATGCAGCAACCATATCTTTATACTCTGAAGGTTAAGGTAGGGTACAAGATGCCATGAAGCTTGCATGCATCGTTGCTGGTGCGTGCTGTTGGCCTGGGGCAGCACGTGGACCACAGGTCCTCTGCCAGTTTCCCCGAGCCCTGGGCCAAGTACAGAGGGAGCCAGCATCTTACACAACTCAACACCAGATCAAGGTGGGAAGCACTGAGACGAACACAGGTTCTACTTGTCCACATAGGTTCCGTGTCATCCTTTTGCTCCTCCATGTCCAGCTTTCCTTCCTGACTGCCAGTCTGCCTCGCCTCCAGCGATGCTAATCTCAACACTAGACTCGGAGACCATAGCCTGTGTAAATGTCCCCATCAGCTCGCACAATCGTACAAGAACCAATTCCGTAACGAATCCCTTGTTCTACAGCATTTACAGAAGCTGCACTTCTTTGATCAGACCGTCACTGATACACAACCTCTTTGCTCTTTGTGTTGTTGATATTACTAGAGGTTTACTGAGCATATCCTACGTAGAAGTCCCCATGCCAGGTAGCACCTTACATGTAACATCTCATTTAATCTTCTTAACTAAACCATGAGGAAGTAGGCACTCTTGTTATTCCCAATTTACTGATAAGAAAATTGAGGTTGAAAAAGGTCAGTAAGTGACCAAGGTCACATAGTTAAGTAGTAGCAAATCTGGGATTGAACCCAGGAGTGTCTAGGTATTCTCAGCCACTGCCTACACCACCTCAACCCAGAGATTCTGAGGACAAGAGCATGAGCCAGACTCTTGGGGTCAGTCCCAGTGGCACCAGAGACACTTTGTTGGCACTTTTTGGCACCGGTGGCACCACTTCCTGGAGGTGACTTTTGGTGTCTTTGTAGTTAAAATGGAGATAAGTGTTCCTACCGCATAGGTTTGTTTGAGGACTGAGTTGATAGATGTAAAGTGCTTAGAAGAATACGTGGCAAATAGCACTCTTGCTCCTGCCGCTGTGCATCAACCCTGTTCTCCGCTCTGCCCTCAGCAACTCAGGGGCTTCAGATTCCTCCGCCTGGCATCAAATCCACCACTACTGGATAGCACACGGTTAGTCTAACCCTATCGGATCTTTTGACCCTCAACGAAACTAACCTGTTTCATGTCTCATTTCCTCGGAGCTGTTTTGTCTGCTAGATGCTTCAAAGTGCTAAAGTGATTTAAATAAATTTACCTTTGTTAATGTATTACCTAGTTAAATTGTGTGCTCCTCGAGAAACGTTATACCTTAATCCTTAAGCAGGTTTTCACAGTAATTGACATCAAGAAGACTACCTGAAGAGCAGTGCTAGTGGCGAGAATTTCAAATAGGGACGCAGAGCAAGGTAGTGTGTGTGTGTGGTATGTGTGTGTGTGTGTGGTCATTTGACTACTATCAGTCTGTGGTCCCCAACTAGCTGAACTGTCTTATAAAGAGTAGCTAAGTAACATGCAAGTAGCTCGACCCTTTGAATTTCCCCCTTCTTTCCTAGCTCTACTGAACTCTCCCAGGTCTTCAATAAAGCTTTTCTTGCTGCATTTATCATAAAGCCTCACACCTAACAGGCACTTTCCTTCTCCCTTCTTTCTCTCTGTCTCTCACTCAGTAGGTGTGCTTTCTTTCATTTCTATTGTTGTAATTACATTTTATGGTGTTTTATTCCTGCCTGTTTAATACAATTTGCACTTTGAATTATACTGCCTATTGTTACGTGAGAGCTATTAATCATGAACCAATGGATAAAGTGCATTTCTTTTTACAATGTGGACCAAAGATCAACAGTCATTATTCTTGGGTCTTAGACATAAGAAATCTGGAAAGACATCATCTGTCAAGATTCCAGTTTGTTCAATTCTAAATTATCATTGACATAAGTCAGTCACTATAAATGAGAAGACATGTATGTGCATGAGTGTATATATATTTTGCACAGAAGTGATCTTTGTATGAAAATTCCCTTTCATATTCTTTTTTTTTTTAATTAATTTATTTATTTTTGGCTGTGTTCGGTCTTCATTGCTGCATGTGGGCTTTTTCTAGTTGCGGTGAGAGGGAGCTACTCTTCGTTGTGGTGTGCAGGCTTCTCATTGCGGTGGCTTCTTTTGTTGCGGAGGACGGGCTCTAGGCGCGTGGGCTCAGTAGTTGTGGCTCGCAGGCTGTAGAGCACAGGCTCAGTAGTTGTGGCGCATGGGCTTAGTTGCTTTGTGGCATGTGGGATCTTCCCAGACCAGGGCTCGAACCCGTGTCCCCTGCATTGGCAGGCAGATTCTTAACCACTGTACCACCAGGGAAGTTCCCCCTTTCATATTCTTGACCTTGCTGTATTATTCTAAAAGTATCATAAAATTGAAGGGCAATTTGCAATTCACAAGAAAGAAATATGGAATTGAATTTAAAATAGAGAAAATTAGGGAGCAAATGTACTTGTTTCACTTGCTTCTAAAGGACAGAGGTTTCAAATGAGAATTTGAGTTGTGCCTTTAGTTATACATACACAGATACTCCACGGTTTCTCTTGACCCTCTTACAAATTACTGTAAAGTGTTATAACGCTGAGTTTCTCTGTGATCGTCATTATCCTTCCACTACAAAGTTACAGTTTTGGAAATGTAATCACTTCCTCTCTCTTCAAAAGTCTATTTTCTCAAATCCATTGCAAATGTATTTAAGAGGAAAGGAGGGGAATACATTTTAATTTTCATCAACAACAGCTACCTGTCAAGTTCCTCAACTCTTGAGATTTTGCTTTCTAAGGAATCAAGTTAAATGACTTTGGGGGCAGTGATGGGTATTACCTAACAGAGACAGTATGGACTTTTATTTTGCATACGTGGCCTCACAATTTCTAAGAAGGCAGTTAAATGCATCACGGTGTCCATTGAACAATACAAAATTTAAAGCACAATCATTGGGTGAAATTGTCTGGAAATATTATGAGACATATTTGAACCTAATATTGGAAGGCATGTTTGAGCCTTTTGAAATTCAGGATTGGGGGCTTCCCTGGTGGCACAGTGGTTGAGAATCTGCCTCCCAATGCAGGGGACATGGGTTTGATCCCTGGCCTGGGAAGATCCCACATGCCACAAGGCAACTAAGCCCCGTGCGCTACAACAACTGAGCCTGTGCTCTAGAGCTCATGAGCCACAACTACTGAGCCTGCGTGCTGCAACTACTGAAGCCCGCGTGCCTAAGGCCCATGCTCCACAACAAAAGAAGCCACCACAATGAGAAGCCCGCACACCGCAACAAAGAGTAGCCCCCACTCGAGGCAACTAGAGAAAGCTGCGTGCAACAACGAAGACCCAACGCAGCTAAAAATAATTACATAAAATAAATAAATTTATTAAAAAAAAAAAAGAAATTCAGGATTACTTTTGTTATCACCTCCTTCAAGAAGCTTTTCTTGCCCATACTAGGTAAAATAAATCATCCATAACCCAGTGTTCTCTGTGGTTTTTCATAGCACAGGTCTACACATCTGCCCTGTAGTTGCTTTCACACTTCCAATCCAGAATCCTCCTGAGAACAGACACTCTGTTTCTGGATCCCAGGGCCCAGGACAATATATGGTACATGCTAGGAGCTTGTTAAACATTAGTGGAGGAGATGCAAGATTGTCACTGACTTGACACTTCAAAAAACAATAATGTAGTTTGCTTTTTTTGGTGGGGTAAGAGTGAACATGTATGGAATACAAACCCTATTTTCCCAATTGGAGAGTAAGCTTCTGAAATTTGGATCAAGTTTCTAATTTTAATTTATTCTGTGTTAGTTTGTTATTGCTGCGTAACAAATTACCACAGTTTAGCAGCTTAAAATAATTCCCATTTATGATCTTATAGTTCCATAGGTCAGAAGTCCAACTGAACTAGACTGGGATTGTTACTTAGGCAATCAAGGTGCTGGCTGTGTTATGCTCTTATCTGAAAACCCTGGGAAAGAATTTGCTTCAAAGCTCGTTCAAGTTGAGGTAGAATCTGGTTCCTGGAGTGATATCTCATCACAGCCACAGGTCCACCACACTTAATGAGAGGGGTTATAGAGTGATGAGGGTCATAGGGGGTATTTTTAGAATTTTATTTAACACAACTTCCTTTGTACCAAACAAGTGTTATGTATATAATAAGCACTTGAGAAATGCTGAGGAATAAATAAGTGAAATGAATAACAATAGAGGCCCTTGCCCCCTGTAAAATTAGATGAAGGGCCCGTGGTTGGAGAAAAGATGGGCATACCTAATCCCCACTGACTTCTGGTTTCTTCCTGCCTACAGAGTCCTCAACTGCTGTCCTGTCTCCAAGTCTTTGAAACGCTGATGGTCTTGACTAAAGTGTGCTCCTTCAGGTTGAGACAGAAGAGCAGCGACTGATAGATTTTATGCCAGAACATTCCATTTATAGTGCAGTATAGATACAAATTAGCTTTTCTTGTTTTCATTTTGAAAGTTAGTGCTTAGAATATTTCCTGGCTCTAAAAGTGCTTAAAATACATATATATATATATATATATATATATATATACACATATATATATATATGTATACATTTATTAAAAAAGTACACATATATACATACATATATACACACATGTATACTTATATATATGTACATATATGTACATATATATGTACATATATGTACCCAGATACTGAAAATATATGTAAAACTGCATTAAGTGCAATGCCATGTGTCTTTCAGTATGTGGCACTAGAACACATGCAGATATCCCCACTCCTGACAGAGGCAGACACACATGTTCAGACACCAGCTGAGTTTAATACCGTACTCAAAATCCACTATTAGCCTTGAAACTTTCCCTCCCTGGAGATGCTTAAGTTAGATGTGACTGAGAGATTTCATATTAGGGTAATAACTGTACAAAATGACTTAAAAAACTGGATCATTGACTCTAAAGAGCAGAATCGGTGACTCAGCCGTAATTTGTTACAAGCCCTCATGCCCCCAGCACCAACCTAGGTGCCATAGGAGCAGCTATTGGTTTTCGTAGGTGATAGAGTTGAACTGGGAGTAGTCTGTTCATGGCTGCAGATAAGAAGTGAATCTGTAGTTTGTGCCCAGCCCCAGGAAAGGCAGTAACTGCTCTTGGCACCTGCAACTGCCTTTAAATATCGCCTTTCCTTCCAGCTCCCTGGGTCAGACAGAACCGCCCGTCCCCAGTATCCATAAACTTCATAGCGCATCTGCTACTCCAGTTTTCACTCTTCTCATGACTGTGTGGCACAGCTGGGCACCAAATTCATCATCTTTGCTCTTTTCACCCATTTTCTGCCTCTGTTTGACACATCATGTGGAGAGCTGATAAGCTAAATTTAAAGGAGAAGGTAATTCTATTTCAAGCATAATATTAAGGGCCTTGGCCTTCAGAGATCAAAAGAAATCAGATAACTGGGCTAGAGGAATTCAAGGACAAGTGTAAAATCTGTTGAGTTTGTCTTTTTTTCCAACTTCATGGGAATATCCAGTAGTTGTTGATATTTGGAGGGTTTGGCACGAGCATTATGCGAGGTTTTGGGGTTACAGTGGTGAATTCAACAAAGCCCCTACCTTGAGGAGCCTATATTCAAGGAAAGAAAATAGAATTAAATTAAAATGCTGCACATTTTATAATTGCAAGTTTGCAAAGTGATTTGAAGGAGCGATACAAGATGCCTCGTAAGCATGTAGTAATGGGGGTTCTCACATAGCTTGGGTGAGTCAAGAAATGTTTCCTGAGGAAGTGGTATTTCAGTTAGGATCTGAAGGAAAAGTAGTCAAAGTAAGTCCAGAGAGGGGAGAATAGCGGTTGAGGCAGAGGAAACTTGGATTCCCAGGGCTAAACATGCATGAAGCCTTCGAGTCTAGAAAGGGTGTGGCATCCTCCAGGACTGACGACAAGGTCAGCGTAGCTAGAGAAGAAGCGAGGCAGAGGTGGCACACCATGTGTGTGACCCATGTGGGTAAGTAGAGAGCTCTGCTCCACACAGTAATTCAGGGACCCAGGCAATGGAGCCTCTGCCATCTAGTAGCTACACCATCTAGAGCACCAGTCATCCCTAGCCACCAAGGGAGGCAAAAAAGATACTGCAGAATTGCGTATGGGATTGTCACTCTTTCAGCCAGAGTGACACCTGTCACTGCTCTTCATATTTCCTTGCCAGAACTAGTTACCAGCCCCTGCCTAATGGTAAGAGATCTCCAAAATGTAAAGGAGCACATAGGATATTTGATGGTCATTACTGTATGTGTCAGAGAAGGCATTGGATGGTTTTAAGCATGGGACAGTCATCATCTGGTTTTGTAAATGGGCGCATGAAAACCACAAGCCTAATTAGAACGATGACATTTTCCTTTTATACCATATATACGTTATATATATATGTTAGTTAATATATGACTAAGAAATCACAGGATGCTACTGATGTGCATCTAGAGTAGAGCAAAGAATTTGAAAAAAATCCTCGTAATAACCTCACGGTCAGAAGGGCAAGTCAAGACTGTATCATGCAATCTGTGTGAGTTACAATCGGTGGAACTATCTTACATATGTGATCTTACTAAAGCTTGGGGAGCTTTCTAGGGGTGCATCAAAAGGCTCTGTCTTTAGTCCTGTGACGCTCAACATTTTAATCAATAACTTGAATAAGGGTTTAGAAACCATGCCATTGAAATTTTCATATTGATCTAAGGTAGCAGTGATACCAAAAGATCATGATAAATTGAGGAAAGACAAACAAAAGCTGATGTAGTTTATTTTAGCAGGGAAGATAATAATAAGATCTGGTTTGGGGGTCAAAAGACCATCTTACTGTCCAATCGAAAAATCAGGCACATGCAGTTCAGAAGCAGTATTGTGTAAAGTGAATTTTGGGAAATATGTGGACCTTCAGTTCAAGATGAGTTACGAGTACAACAAAAAAACCGGGCTATTGATGTGTTAGGATCAAGAGAGGGGAAGCCTGATTCCCACCCCCAACCCACATGTTGGTCAAACCAGAGCTCAGGTATTTATAGTTTAAAAAAATATGCAGTAAAGCTAACCAACTGTAGGAATTAGGGTTATAGGATAGAATGCCCATGTTATAAACCTGGACAGGTAGAAATTACAGTTTACTTAATTAAATTGGAAGGTGAGCAAGGAGAGAGAAGTTGGGAAGAAGCTTAAATGTAATTGAAGACGGGTGAAAGGCAAGGGAGTAAGGTCAAAGGACAAAGCTACAGCGAGGGAAGGGAAAATGGAGTGAAGTGAGGCTTGGCTGAAGGAACAGACTTGAGAGGGATGTAGTGATTACCTTTAATCACTGAAGGGCTTTCAGGTGGGAGATGGATGAATTCTGTTTGACCTTAAGGGATAGAACTAGGGCCAGTAGATGCAAATTGCAGGCAGGTGGATTTAGGCTGTATCTCCTAATAGCCAGACTTGCCCAAAGAAGCAATGAGCTGCCTCAGTAAGACATAAGTTCCCTGTGGTCATCAGCTCATGAGCAGAAGAGTTTGAACAGAGGACAGGGTATGTAATCATAATCGCTAACATGTATATAAATGCTTACAAGATTGTGCTAAGTGCTGGCTTACATTGTGTCATTCAATGTTCACCCTGTGAGACAGGCACTGTTATTCTGTCCATTTCATCGATGAGGAAACCGAGGCTCAGAAGAAAAGGTTCAGTGACTTGGAGGAACTGCTGGAATTTTGGCAGTCTGACTGCTGAGGGTTTTATCCTCAGGATGAATGTTTCTTTCTTGAGCAGAAACCTTCTTGAGGGAATTCAAGGATCAGGGGCATAGAAGTCAAAGGTCAAAGGTTTCCTCAACTTAGAGACTCCAAATAAGTGGGGCAAAGTCTGGCATTTGGAAATGTGGGGAGAGCCGATTCATTGGAGCCAATAAAATGTCCTCCATTTAACAAAATTCTACTGTATCTTACTTGACCAAATCGAATGCCCCAAGGGAGTTTCTCCATAACATGTTGAAATGGATTTCCCTTCCCATTTGAGTTTCTGATTGCAGCAGAATGCTCTCACTGTGGACACCCCCCAGGCCATGCATTTCTTTCCCTTCATTCACAGGGGTTTCCTGGCTATTCCTCAAGACCATCAGGCTCACTTCTGCACTGGGCTTTTTGCACTGGTTATTCTATTCAATATTTGCCTTCCTTATTTCCCCCCAAGTGATCTCCATGGCTATTTAATCATCCTTTTCACGTGTTGGCTTAAATGGTATCCTCTCAATGCATCCCACATGTTATATAAAATGATCTTCCCCTTCCTCCCCCAAACATTCTCAACACCCCTTATCCTGCCCCCCTTTCATCTTCCATAGCACTTAACTTCTGATGTACTCTGTACTTCACTTATTTCGTGTTTTCATTGCTTAGTGTCTGTCTCTGCCGCTAGTATGTACATTTTCAAGGCACAAGGACTTTTGTTTTTGTTCACGGGGTCTTGGAATGAGACTGGCCCGTAGTAGGTACACAAGAAATTTTTGTGGAATAGATCCAGAATTTGCTCAGAAGTTTGCAGCTTGAGGCCTGCTCAAGATCTGGGGCGTTGACTCTGAGCAGTAACTTACTTCACCTCCTTATTTCAGTCTCTTTGGCAGATCATGTTGGTCAGTTACAGAAAGATAGTTATGGCCACCACTGACTAGTTTCATCCCTGGTAATGCTTTGTAGTAGGGATCAGCAAGCCTTTTTACAAAGGGTCAGATAGGGGCTAGTTTAGGCTTCACATACTGTACAGTTTCCTTTGCAGACCTACAGTGTGCCAGAGACTGTTACATGGGCTGACAAACAAGCCAGGAACAAAACAGACTGTGCTTATCATGAAGCTTACAATCTAGCAGCAGGGGAGAAAAGCAAGCACATCATTTATTACAAAGGTAAAAGACATTCTGCATCAGACGGTATGTTGTACAAATATAGCCGTGAACAATTTACAATTGTCAGGTGATAACATGCTATGAATAAACATGTTAGGGTAAAGAGACAGAGGGACAGGATGGGATGTGCTATTTTTAAAAAAGAGAGGGAGAGAATCATTCTTATAAGGTGAAATTTAAACACAGAGATGTAAAGGAACTAAAGGCGTGCAGCCTGGCAATATTTAGGGACACAGTTCTCTAGGCAGAAGAAGTGCTAAGCCAGCACACTGAAGAACTCTGGGGGTGTTCAAGGGGGATAAAGACAGAAAATAATATAACACCACATCCCCCTACTTCCCAAGCCATACATTTCTCTATCTCCCTTCTGAATTCTACTGGAGGTAAAATTGTTAAGTCACCAGTATACATCCTCTTCACCTCCTTCACCCAGAGAGAGAACCCTTTGGTCTCATTCTCTTTTATGTTGTTATAGCAAATTATCTGAGAGAGTAACTCATATAAAAATATAAAGAGAGTGTGAAGTGTTTCCACTCTCAGAATATTTTAACAAGAGTTATACACCAAAAGAAGAAATATCTAATCTTGGAAAGCTGAAATTAGCAAAGGCAGGAAACTACAATAGGTTAATCAAAACATATTCACAAGTTCGTCTTATCCTAAGTGCTCATTGTAGCTGGTGTGAGGAACTCAGGTCTAAACTTAAATTCTCTCTCTGGTTCTGTATTATGTCCTGGAGTGACTGAGGTTTAAATCTTTTTACCTTACTGGGACTTAGTTTTGTCATCTGTAAATTAATGGGTTAGGCTAGAGCCAGAATGACAACTATCTCCATCAGCTCTACCCCATTTCTGCAGTCATGGTGGACGTAGTAGAAGTTAATCATGGCTCATTTTCTACGAAACCAGACTGAGCATCAGAATCCTACTTAACACAATATTTCCGGTGACAACGCCCAATCAATGAGGGTTGACCCTGGAAATGAAAAATATTTGACCCTTAGGGACAAGATAATCCCTAAGACTCATTCTTTTTCTAAAACTAAATATCTAAGTTGGATTCTTGAAAATAGGCAATAAGCAACTGGTGAATAATTCTTTATTCCAGCTGCGCAAAGGAAATCTTACAAAGGCATTCCAGGAGAACTTTCCTTTCTTTGTCAGCCTTCCTGACCTAGGCATGCTAGCTCTGAAGTTAATGTCATAAAACTACTATAATTTTATTTGTCAGATCTTGAAGCCATACTTGGTAAATTGAGAGTGAAATGAAGTTAAAAAATTAAAATGCCTCTCCACCTGGAGGCAAAAGAAATTGTATATGGGGTAAAAAAAAAAAAGGAGCGACCATTCAAGCAAGAGTTGGCGAGTGAACAGGAATAATGGAATCTCCTTATGAAATGATTGATACACAACTGAAATTCAGCACCTGACATTTTCCCTGTTGTCTTTTCAAAGTGGCCTGATGGCAGCCTATATTTCTTTCTTCTTGTATGGATCCCCAGCCCCGAGGGTCCCTTTTGACCAGCCATAGAGTTCTCACACAGGACAGCAGGCTGTCTGAGGCACTGTTTACTCGGCCGTTATGCTCCCAGGGAAAGTTAATAGATCAAGTTTAAGGGCTGTCTGTAAAGTTGGTGGCCTTTTGAAGTAATCAAAACAAGGGGAAAGGAAAAAAAAATGACTTGTACCTTAACAAGGTCTAAAGTTGGCTTTATTAGGAGTTTCCAGTGGCAGAGAGAAACTTTTTGTGTTTTTGAACTTCGTGTGTCTTTGAAACAATGAAGCTGAGCTCTAGAATGAATTCATTGATTTCTGTAATCTTAAATACTCATTCTTCTCCTGCAGTATTGTCAGGTGCAATCCATGCCAGAAAAGAAGCTGTCTTACTTCCTAGGTCACAAACAAGAGTCCGCAGGGGAACGAGGCAAATATTTTGTACTTTCTTTTCAAGTCACCATTTGTTTCCCTCAACACTCATCATAAAGGACACCCATGGGAGTCCTTTATGAAGTTGCCCTTCTTTCCTCTTCTGTCTTCCATCTCCTTTCTACCCCTTCTGGTTTCCTGGTGTTTTTTATTGTCTATCACCCAGCAGAGTTAAGTCTTTCAGATATTTTATAGTGAAGCAGCTACAACAGTAATGACACTTCTACAGATATTAACTGTATTTTATAACTTTCGTTTGTATGCAAACAGCGTTATTCTATTTTTTTACTGTTTTACCAGGGAATCCCTCCGATCAGGAAGAAATGAACAGGCGAGAAGATTCTGCGGGAAGGAAGATCCAAGGCATATGACACAGGAGCATTGTTTGGAGGATGTCTGCCTGGAGGTAGGGTAGAGCCATCTTGATGCTGGTCCACAAGCAGTTATTACTACGGGGTGGGGTTTCCGGCACTGAGACCCTGAGGATGGCAGGGGAAGCAGGCTCAGGAATGAATCCCTTCTTTTGACGCGATGGCTTTTATATGTTTAGGGTCACACACTTCTTTCAGAATCTGATAAAAATTTTAAAAAGTTTCTCCAGAAAAATGCACAATATTTTAGATTCATGTACTCCCTTGAGTATATTCAAAGAAATCAATGAACTTGAGTTTATGCTAGAAGTATAGAAGCTGTCATATGTGATCCTGTAAATCACCAAAAAGTTAATTTTGTATTGACTTTCTTTCATGTTCCCTTTACCTACCTCCTTCTCAGATTTTAGGCAATTTGACATGGAGGTTAAGAACTTTGAGTTAGAAATTCCTAGACTCGAACTCTGACCTTGTCCTCACTTCCTGCGTGACCTTGGGCACATTACTTAATCTCTCTGGGCCTCTGTTTTCCTCTAGTAAAATGGGATAACAATGTCATCTCATTCTGTCAATGTTAAGATGTGCTTATCCTAGCACAGCCTTAGCGCTCAATAAATAGGAACTCATTTCATAATTTCCAAAACATAAAAGGATTTGATTACTTTTTCCTGTCACTTATAAAATCAAATCATTTTTGTTTCTGTGAATTTTAATTAACATGATCAGAGCACTTGTAGTTAGCAGGAAGACTAGTTTTTTCTACTCTGAATTCTAAAGCACCTTGCTTGTATTAATAAATGGAACTCAGAGCTTATACACAGTTCTGATCTCTTGTGACCTGTGGAGTTAGACATAATCATTGACTCTTTTATAGATAGGTTGCTGATGGAAGCACAAAGGTCAATCCCATGAATGCAGAAAGAGCATTAATTTATTTCAAAAGGGCTGGTGCCAGCATTCTGACCCTTGACTTCATGAACCTGGGGGAAGTCAGATTACCACTCAGAGTCTCAGCTTCCTCAGCGATAAATTGGGCATCACTGTGAGGGTTGAATGTGATAAGAAAATATGTTTACAGTTACAAATGTTGTTGTTATTGTGCCTCTATCTCAACTCCCACCAGATCTATGATTTCCTGGGGAGAGTGGGAGCTAGACTATAGCAGTAGGTTAACCTTGTTATGTCCTCCAGAATGATCTTTCTAAACTCAAATCTGATCATGCCCTTCCCTTGCATAAACCCCTGAATGGATCCCTTCAGAGGAAGTTCTGCTCCCCCAGAATGACGGCCAGGGTTCGCCATGGCCCAGACCTCCCCACCCGATCCTCCATCCCTCCCCTCCCACTGCTCCCCACACTGTACCCCACACTGCATCCCACACTGCTCTTCACAAAGCATCCCACCCTGCGTCCCACACAGCATCCCACAAAGCATCCCACACTGCATCCCACACAGCATCCCACAAAGCATCCCACCCTGCGTCCCACACAGCATCCCACAAAGCATCCCACACTGCATCCCACACAGCATCCCACAAAGCATCCCACACTGCATCCCACACAGAATCCCACAAAGCATTCAACACTGCATCCCACACAGCATCCCACACAGCATCCCACACAGCATCCCACACTGCGTCCCACACAGCATCCCACAAAGCATCCCACACTGCATCCCACACTGCATCCCACACAGCATCCCACAAAGCATCCCACACTGCATCCCACACAGCATCCCACACAGCATCCCACACTGCGTCCCACACTGCATCCCACAAAGCATCCCACACAGCATCCCACACTGCGTCCCACACAGCATCCCACAAAGCATCCCACACTGCGTCCCACACTGCGTCCCACACAGCATCCCACACAGCATCCCACACTGCGTCCCACACTGCATCCCACAAAGCATCCCACACAGCATCCCACAAAGCATCCCACACTGCATCCCACACAGCATCCCACACAGCATCCCACACTGCGTCCCACACAGCATCCCACACAGCATCCCACACAGCATCCCACACTGCATCCCACACTGCATCCCACACAGCATCCCACAAAGCATCCCACACTGCATCCCACACAGCATCCCACACAGCATCCCACACTGCGTCCCACACTGCATCCCACAAAGCATCCCACACAGCATCCCACACTGCGTCCCACACAGCATCCCACAAAGCATCCCACACTGCATCCCACACTGCGTCCCACACAGCATCCCACACAGCATCCCACACTGCGTCCCACACTGCATCCCACAAAGCATCCCACACAGCATCCCACAAAGCATCCCACACTGCATCCCACACAGCATCCCACACAGCATCCCACACAGCATCCCACACAGCATCCCACACTGCGTCCCACACAGCATCCCACAAAGCATCCCACACTGCGTCCCACACAGCATCCCACAAAGCATCCCACACTGCTCTTCACAAAGCATCCCACACTGTAGCCCATACTGTATCCCACACTGCATCCCACAAAGCATCCCACACTGCATCCCACACAGCATCCCACACAGCATCCCACAAAGCATCCCACACTGCATCCCACACAGCATCCCACACTGCATCCCACACTGCATCCCACACTGCATCCCACAAAGCATCCCACACTGCATCCCACACAGCATCCCACAAAGCATCCCACACTGCTCTTCACAAAGCATCCCACACTGCAGCCCATACTGTATCCCACACTGCATCCCACAAAGCATCCCACACTGCATCCCACACAGCATCCCACACTGCATCCCACACTGCATCCCACACTGCATCCCACACAGCATCCCACACAGCATCCCACAAAGCATCCCACACTGCGTCCCACACAGCATCCCACAAAGCATCCCACACTGCTCTTCACAAAGCATCCCACACTGCAGCCCATACTGTATCCCACACTGCATCCCACAAAGCATCCCACACTGCATCCCACACAGCATCCCACACAGCATCCCACAAAGCATCCCACACTGCATCCCACAAAGCATCCCACACTGCATCCCACACTGCATCCCACACTGCATCCCACAAAGCATCCCACACTGCATCCCACACAGCATCCCACAAAGCATCCCACACTGCTCTTCACAAAGCATCCCACACTGCAGCCCATACTGTATCCCACACTGCATCCCACAAAGCATCCCACACTGCATCCCACACAGCATCCCACACTGCATCCCACACTGCATCCCACACTGCATCCCACACAGCATCCCACACTGCATCCCACACTGCATCCCACACTGCATCCCACAAAGCATCCCACACTGCGTCCCACACAGCATCCCACAAAGCATCCCACACTGCATCCCACACAGCATCCCACAAAGCGTCCCACACTGCATCCCACACTCGGGCTGCACAACCATGGGCCTCTCCTCCACATACCTGGTATTTTCTTCACTTTCATGTTTTAAACTGATACGAAATTATGTTATTCTTATGTAAAGGCAGCATTTTGACAAAAACTTGGAAATTCAACAACTTGGCCCCAAATGCTTGGGTAGTAGAACAATGAGAAACTAGAAAAATGAGTATATCCTCCTTTCTCTCAAAACTTTTTTGTTGCTGCAAATAATCACCTTTGGTTAACTCTAGGAATATCTACTTGTGACTTTAAAAAAAAATTCCTGTTTTTTGGCATTTAAGGATCTGACTGTTATTCGTTTTAAGAGGAAGGAAATGGGCTGTGCTTTCTAATCATTTGCTCTCTATATATTGTCAATGTGATAATTGTGTGATGGAATAACGTACTACCATGATACACTATATATACTAAAAATAAGGCATACCGTCTCTGCCTAAATTGTTCCTTTTAAAAGCAAGTGTTACCTGGTACTAAAGTCCTCACAAAGTCTCTCAAATTAAAGGCGTTGCAGGAAGGAGGACCCCCTTCCAGTGTCTGAGAGTGGACTCTTGTCTAACACTTGGAAATGAATTGTCCGAGGAGACACACGTGCTAACAGAGCAAAAGACTTTATTGGGAAGGGGCTCCCGGGTGGAGAGCAGCAGGGTAAGGGAAGCCAGGAGAACTGCTCTGCCACGTGGCTCGTAGTCTCAGGTTTTATGGTAATGGAGATAGTTTCTGGGTTGTCTCTGGCCAATCATCTTGCTTGGCCCATGTTTGGTCTGACTCAGGGTCCTTCCTGGTGGCGTGCGCATCTCGCAGCCAAGATGGATTCCAGCGTGAAGGATTCTGGGAGGTTGGCAGGATATATTATGGGCTGGTGTCTCCTCCCTCCTTCTGGCCCCTCCCGAATTCTCCTGGTTATTTATCGGCAGCAGGACCACATTCTTTATTGCGACCTCCTGTTGTGAGACAACTCAGGCAAGTGGTTATTATCGTGCCTGGTCAAGGCGGGCAGTTTCGGTCAATGGTCCCCTAACATAGGTATTCTCTAATATTCGTCTCCTATCGCAAATTCAGTGGCCTAACGCAAAGCAAATTTATAACCTCACAGTTCTGTAGGGTCAAAAATCCAGTATGGATCTCACAGGGCTAAAATCACAGTGTCAGGATGGCTGTATTCCTCTCTAAAGTTTCCTTTCTGGGGAGAATCAATTCCTTGGCTCATTCAGGCTGTTGGAAGTATCACTTCCCTGTGGTTATGATACCGAGGTCCCTGTTTCCTTGCTAGCAGTCAGCTGAGGACTATCCCCAGCTTCTAGAAGCTGCCCTCATGCCACCTTCCTCCATCTTCAAAGACAGCGAGGGCAGTTGAGAGCACTTCTCGTGTTTCAAATCTTTGCAGCCTCTTTCGTTATTTTCTTTCTTTGACTAATCCTTCATCCTCCCTCCCTCACTTTTAAGGACAGTTGTGATTATTTTGGGCTGGCTGGCATAATCCAGGATCATCTCTCTATTTTAAGATCAGTTGATTAGCAATTTTAATTCATCTGCAAACTTAATTCTCGTTTGCTGTATAAACTAACATATTCACAAATTCTGGGGATGAGAACATGGACCTCTCTGAGGGAGGGTGTGTTTCTCTGTTTACCATATGTCTCAATTACCTTTTTTTTGATCAAATAAAGAACTGTTTGAAGATATACATTAGCCAGAGATGACCTCAATCAATGCTGGTTGGAAAAGGTCAGGGGGTTAAAAGGTAGAATTGTTAACAAGTGAGTCAAGACGTGGACATTTAACACAGGTTTGGTAATTATCCTGGCACGTGTGACCTCAGAATTTGCAAGCATTGGATGCCTATTGTAAACAAGCTTTTTCGGATCACTTACAAGGCCACCCAGAAATAGGAAAGCATGACTTTACACCTACAGGATGAACAAGAAACCAACTCTTCTCAGGTTATACGAATGAATACTTGTGGCTTAGGATACAAATCTCTAGAGACAGCCTCATACATAGATTTGAAAAGTATTGAACAACTCAGAGGAATGACATCATAAAACTGCCTTAGATGACTCAAACAGTAGCTCTAGTCATGACAAAGACACTAGTGTTAAAGATCATTAGGAAGAGCTTGAAAAAATGTGTTTTATAAAATGTGAGAGTATGAAAGCAATAATTTACAATTAACATATATATTATAGAAGCAATTTAAGTATGCATAAGGTAGTAATTTAAAAATCGTAAGTCTACAAATAGCTCAAAATTAAAAAAAATAAACTTATTGGAAAAAGCAAATTCACTTTATGCTGAGAATGGCCTTACATGTAGTATCTAGCTATGTATCTAGCTATAAGAGAGTCGAACTGTTTTCTAGATTACCCGTCTAGTTTACCTTTGGGCTAGAAGAAGTGACCATAATAAAAATATATATAGTTTATTTCCTTCAGATTCAAGAATTGATGGTGTTGCATTAGCCTTAAGACTTGCCAGTAGAAGCCTTAAATCACTTTACACACAGGATACAATATTGTAAGAAAAAGGTTTCCAGTAGGTTGATTAAAACCAGATTATCTTGTCTATTTTACAAACTACTTCCTTAAAGTTCTACATTGTTTGATATCCAAAGGAAGAGAAAATACACTGTCTACTAACATCTTAATTTGAATTCCACTCATGAAACTCCAAGCCCCCTCTGCCCCCCAAATAATATCATTGTTACAATCTCTTTTCCAAGCCAAAAATTCAGAAGAAAAAAGTGCTTCATAAAAGTTAGTTGGTAGTGTATTACCAATTCACTTCTTGGGGCATAACTATGTGGAATTAGAGGAAAAACTTGTGAAATTGGATGTGGTAGGATGGACACACCTAAAGGAGCTTTCTCCAGTGAAAAGAATCAGTTGCCAAGCTCAATATGGTGCATTTCTGTTATACCAAACACTGCAATTTGTAGCGTTCAGAGCTCAGTTGTTTAAACAAAGAGAAGCAAGTCTGAATGATGCAGAAAAAGAGGGGAGGGGAAAACCACTTGAACTCTGGAGAAACTCAAATTCTCGAGAATATAGGAAGTTGCCTGCAAGAGTGGGGGCTGTATATAGAAAGAATTCCTCCATCTTCTTGCTAAATTTGTAGTAAAGGCAGCAAAATATCCATGATATGTTGAATGTGATAAAATTTCTTGAAGAAAATATAAAAGAAGTTAAAATCTGCATGCCATTGGGCATGGTGCAGACAGTCAATACCCCTAGATGAGCGGACAGTGGGGTTTATGAATTACATATATAGAATTAAAAAGTTACAAATTTACTTTATAAATAATTATAAAAATTATAAAAATTTTTATAATTATAAAAATATTCCCTTATAAAAATTCCTGGCTATTTTGTGGAAAAAACGACATCTCTTGATTATTTATAGCTTCTTGGCAGTTTATCTGAAACTCTGGTATTTCAAGAGACAGAAAAGGCAGCCAGAGATGTTTTCTTCCATCAACTAGCTTTGGGTCCATTCTCAACACATCCCAGTATTTATAAAAGTTAACTTCAAGTGCCCCCATTTAAAAGAAATTTGGACTGAACCTACCTCATGGGAGAAGATTTAGATGTCAAGTATCTTATTGTCACTTTCCTGCTGGAAATGACAAGGCAGCTGGGAGACTGATAATAGGTCTGGGTAGTTATAGTTTACTATGCCTGATGCAAAAAAAACCAAAAACCAAATTGAAAAATGAAGCTGTTGCAGGCTGATCTCTCTGGAATCACTAAAATGCAGGGGAAAAATATTAAAAGCAGCAAATTAAATTCAAGATAATCAGCCCTGTGGCTTATCCTCTGTGGATTCTCTAATCTAGCTCTACCTAATTGCATTCGTTGTAGGACATATTATTTCTGTTTTCCCAATAGCCTTTTTTTTTTTAATTTTTAACTTTGAGGAATGTATACTATAATTGCTATCTCTTTATGTTATAAAATGTCATGATTTTCAAAAGGAAAATTTCATGGCATATGTAGTGTCAATCATCTCTCTTTATGGGAGTATGTGTCATTCATTTTGTGTAAAACGGGCATGGGGGAAATACCCTTCATTCCAAGAGCAGTTGGTTTTTAAGCCGTATTTTGACCTAATTTGCATGACAGTGTAGTTAGAGGAGGCTGATACATTTGGGAGTGGAATTGTGCTCTGTCCAAATGTGGCTATTTTATATTCCAGTTATATCCTTCTAAACATCCAAACAGGATTATACAGGAACCACTCTCCTGCCTTCACACTCACACTAAGCAAACTCTCACACATGTTGACGTTTTAACACGTGGAGACAAGTTGAAACTTCAGATCTGGGCATTGCCTCTCTACTTCTCCCATTCCTTTGAAGTCCAACTGGTACAATAATTAACACTCCTTGGAAGCTTCCGTAGGCCTCAGAGCCTTATAAAGTCTATGTATTTCATGACGTGACACTGCCTGGCGGGTCTGATGACCTCATCTCAAATACAATTGATAAATTAAAAGCCAGAAATGACTGAAAGGAAAATGCTTTCCCAGAATCAGAATCAAAAACCGAATTACTCAGCTCTCCCATGGAAAAAGACATTATGCTAACTTTTTTATAACAATTAACTCCAAATTGACAGTGTAGCTATTGCAGAGCACAGGGCAATAAAAATGGTATTTGAGACATTCTGTGTAAGCCCAAAATAGATATAGGCTGTAAACCTTAGGGACCTGTAGTCTCCTTTTATTACCCTCTCATGTATTATATAGGAGGGGCACCTACATGTCCAGTGAAATTTACCATTTCCCTTAGTCCCTGAGCATCCCACTCACCTGGATTTACACGTGCCCTTCATACTGTGATATGAACGTGGTCTTCCATTTTTTCTGAATCCCAAGCCCTCGTGGTAACATGGATCCATCTGTGTACCCTCTAGAGATTCTTCTTCTTAGCTATCGCTGGACATTGCGTATCAGCCAACTGAACAAAGTTAAGGCAGGTTGTGTTAAAGGAGAGGCTTTATGTTTTTTCTTCTTCAATAACATTTGCATGTTAAAAGGTAATTCCTTGGCAGAAAGGAAAGAGTTTCTAATGCAAATCAGTCTATCTGCCGTAGATGAGATCATTACTCAGGAACCATTCGCAGCTGTGCTCACTATCTCTAAGTTTAGAGTGATGTTTGCACCCTTTGAATTTGAACTTCTTCATTTCACCTGCCCTAGCCAATGGAACATTAGCAGACAAGGTGGGAGCAGAGGCTTGAAATGTGGCAACATGATTGGGCTTGCTCTCTTGAGCTCCTGCCTTTTGCCAGGAGAACAGGCCATTGGTCCAAGGAGGATAAGAGCCATATGGAGCTGACCTGGGACCAGCCTACGGCTTGAGGCAGAGTCCAGCCTACATCAGTCAAGCCCCAGGTGACCTACAGTTGTGTGAATAAGAAACAAATAATGTTGTGTGGCACTTTTTGGAGTTGTTTTGCAACATTTTTGTAGCATTAGCTTACTACTATGAGTTGAAGCTCTTCCTACAAGAAACTGACTCTGGTTAACTTTTTTTTTTTTTAAGTGTAAAAGAGGAATAAGTCATAGCCCTCAGAATCAAGGATAGACTAAAGAACCAGCCCCCCCCCCCCCCGCAAAAAAAGAGCAGCTACAGGGCTCTCGGCGAATCTATAAAGTTTCTATATGCGTCTCTATAAAGCACCAAATTCAGGATGAATACGAGCCATCTGATGTCATTATTTGGATCATTTTCAAGATTCAGAGAGACAGAGTGTGGCCAAATACAGTCACACAGACACTCTTCTGCTCCCCTGGAGGGCAGGACAGTGTAATGGTAATATGCCGGGGAGATCTAGATCCTAAATAGAAGACATGGCACTACTTTCAGAAGAGGAAATAGTTGATGAGCACACACAGGTAGCAGCTGCAGCGGCGACCCCAAATATTTTGGTGAAGGAACACCTTTCAAATATTTCTATCATGTCTCTTATAAGCAACTCATTTTTCCAAATGTTGATCAAAGTCCTTGGAACATGGCCTGAGGACGATAATGTGAGAGGGGATTATATGCGGTATCAAAAATATACTTGTATGTATTTTATAAATATTCCACTACTCTGTTGAGGTTTGAGAAACATTAAACTAGACTTACTGAAGTCAATTACCAGGCCTGACTCTTACATTAATTAGCTCTATGGCCTTGAGTAACTCACAACCCAGCTGGGCATCAATGCTCCTACTTTCAAATTGGAGGTTACATTTGTACTTCTTATGTCATGGTGGTTAAGACCTCACCCCCGACACTACCTAAAACATCTGAACACTTAATATCCTAGGTACTAAATATTGAGCGAAAACTTTTGTATTATGTTGCAATCCTCACAACAACAATTTGAATTAGTATCTTCTCAGCTCCATTTTATAGATGAGTGAGCTGACGTGAAGAAAAGCTCAGGAACTTAGCCAAAGTCAGCAAGTGGTGATTCCGGATTCAAAGACCATTTCTGCCTTGACCCTGAGCTTGACGTTCTAACCGCAATTTTACACACCAACGAAGTAATACTTGTGAGTGTGCTTTAAAAATTATGAAGTACTATACAGAAATAAGAGGTTATTGCTTCTCATAAACCGATTGTATTTTTACCTAATAATAAATGATCCATCTTAATCATGGTCTTGCTAAATTGAAAATGTACACAAAAAGGCATTTATTTATTTAGCATGGGCATCTGACTTTAAGTTCCAATAGGCCAGGAAGAAAGATAAAGATGTAAAGAGAATGAAGGAAGAAAATCCAGATGAAATAAGAGGAGAGGCAGAGAGGTGGTTTGAAAAATTAACAATGTGCATTTCAAATAAGCAAGAACTAAGCAGGGATTGTAGTAGCTAAATTGATCAGATCAAAATTTTATTAAAGAGTTCCACAATATTAAACATGTCTGTGCACAATGACATCTTGGGCTTGGCACTAATTAAAATGCATTAAAATAGCAGATCCTATTTGGCAGGAAAATGAAATACAAAAGTTGTAGCAGCAGTTATTTTAAGCACTGATAGTTTTCCCCTCCATACCCAACCAACATGTAGAGTGTTTTTAAAGGTTTGCATGATAAAAGCAATTGATTAGTATATAAGACCACAACACATCATTACTTATAACATACTGCTATTTTACGAGAGAATGAGCTGATTCCTGCCTTCAGCTTCTCAGTCCAAGTATTCTAACAAACAAGCCAAATACCATCCTGGGATAAGGCTTGTTGAGTGGGAAGAACCTGGAAAAGATTACCAGAATCATGAAAATACATGAGGATTAGAACGCATGAAACACAAACATGAAAATGCTCTACAAGAAAAAGAATTCTTCAGTACCATGTAAAAACCTCCACTTCTCAAAAATTCACTCTGCATATTAGCATATCAGGCTCTAAGATGTCCTGTAATTATGCTTATACTTGTTTAACCATAGGATGCTTCCTGTGGGTAATTAGAGAAAATCATATGCAGCAATGGTCCCAAAACGGGTTTCTTGGGAACGTTGTATCAGGAAACAATAATTATATGGAAAAAATGAAGGAGACAAATCTTTTCCAATTTTGAGAAAATAACACAAAGTCCAAGTTAACAGAGTGTATCAGGTGTCCAAAGGGCTGATAACGTAGAATATGCTGATTTCCATCTCTACTGAGGAGAGAACAAGTACACATAAACTCGAACTGCAACAAAATGGAAATTGTTATGCATAGGAAAGAAAGAAAAGAAGGTCGTCAGAGTGAAACATTGAGATGGTTAAAGTGTTTAGGTACAACTCAGATTTTTAGAGAATGCCAGAGGAGGCTTAAGTATGATCCTCTGCTGGGGCACGACACAAGAGAGGCTCACACAAGTCCATCTAGGCCAATAATTGCTTAGTTATCTATACTTAATGTTCTTCCTATTTCGATCCAGATACAATCTTCAAAATAAGCACTTTATTGAGCACAAAGTTAAAAAACAAATTCGGTGTGGTCCATAAAACCAGTCTGCATCATTATCAAATGTTTTAAACAAGATGTTTGTGGAAATAAATGAAGGCCACCCATATGGGAGCAAGCAAAGGCTCCTTCTTTATTCAGAGTTTGCTATAGCAAGGGGGTTAGTCCCCATCACTTGCATTCGACAGAAAACTCAGAGGCAGGAAGAGGAGTGGGAAAGCTTTACAGTGGAAAAAAGACAAGGCTTCAGGTGTGTCCTGATTGGAGGCTGTCTGCATGGGGAAGGTGTGGGTGAGCTAAAGAGCTCTGGCTGCTGTGAAAGTAGACCATAAGAAGGCAAGGACGGGAGCTTGGAGACCCATTCTACTGAGGAAATTCAGGTCAGAAATGTTGGTGGCTTGAACAGAGTGGTAGCAGCAGAGGTGGTGAGTTGCAACTAGATCTGGATATTCTTTCGAGGTAGGGCCAACCGGATTTGCTGGCATGCTGGATTTAGGGTTTGACAGAAAGAGTGGGACCATGCGTGACTGTTTTTGATCTAAGAAACTAGAAGGTTGGAGCTGAAATCAATAGAGGAGGGAAGGTCTGTGAGTGGAGCCAGATTGATGAGGGTGGAGATGAAGAACTCATTTTTGGACACGTTAGGTTTGAAGAGGTCCAAGTGTAGAGGTCAAATGTAGAGGTCAAGAGGGCAGTGCGGCAAGTGTCAGAGTTCAGAGTTGAATTAGTCAGCTGGAACTGACATAACAAAACTCCATAGACTGGGTGACTTAAACAACAGAAATTTATTTCTCACGGTTCTGGAGGCTGGAATTTCAAAGTGTCAGCTGGTTTGGTTTCCTCTAAGGCCTCTCCTTGGCTTGCAGATGCCGCCTTCTCGCTGTGAGATCACAAGGTCTCTCCCCTGTATAGACATGTCCCTGGACTCTTGTCTCCTTCCTCTGGCATCATTTATATTGCGTTACCGTCCACCCGAACAACCTCATTTTAACTTAATTACCTCCTTAAAGGCCTTATCTCCAAATACAGTCATATTCTGAGTTCCTGAAGGTTACGACCTCAACATATGAAGGTGGGGGAGGTGCATAATTCAGTTCATAACAAGAGTTGAATGCAGGTTTTCCAATTCCAAGTTCATTACTATTTCCCTGCAGAAAGCAGCAAGGCTTCTTGCCCTAAAAATGTTACCTTCTCAGCGAGGTCTTCCCTGACCACCTTGTTTAAAATTACAACCCCGCCCCACTTCCTTGAGACATTAGGCATTCCTTTTACTCTCATCATTTTTTGCTTATAGCTGTCATTTTCTAAAATCATATATATTAATTCTGTGTCTTGTCCCACCCCATCCATCAGTATGTAATCCATGAGAACAGGGATTTTCCTGTCTTATTTACTACTATATCTCTGGCACGTAGAGTCCCACACATCGCAGGTGTTCAATAAATATTTTTGACTGTATGTATGGATGTATACGTGCATAAGTGAATTATCTAAATAAAAAATCATAACCCACTTGCATGCTGGGACTAGACAAACTTTCACTGAGCAAACCCAGCGGGGAGTGACGCACGTTCTGAATGCAGGTCCTCCACCTGCCCTGCCACATAAATAATCAGTGCAAGAGAACAGGCCATGGCAACATGCCAGCACCATGATGCTTTTGTTCCAGTGCCATTTCTCCCACATAGGACTTGGGCTTTCCAAACTGAAGGCTTCCAGCACAGAATTATACTTGTTGTATCTCTACACGGCAGCAATCAAACATGTGATGTCACCAAAGCAGAAACTATCAAGAAACAGTTGCTAAGATAGCAGGAGTTGATCAAATCCTGGAATCCTGCTTTGGGGGCTGACTGCAAAACACGCCTTGAGAATGAGACAACCTCTTGTTGTGGGTGGGAGTGTACACATTTATAGATGCCATTCCCTAGTGGGGTTGTCTTGCGCTAGGAGAAAAGTTCAAAAAAAAAACAACCCTGAAATGGCTTCTTCTATTTTCTGGCAATCCATCTTACAGTGTGGGCTGTAAAACAAAAACAAAAACAAAAAAAAACTAGGAAGAGAGGGGAGAATGACAAAGTATATGTAACAAATGGAAGAAAGGAGTGAGGAACATATTGGAATACTTCCTATTCAACTGGGAACAGAGAAGCAGAATTACTATGTGTATAAATTAATATTTCATGTTTCTCTTCTGTCTGAGCTTCCTAGGGCTGCCATACATAGTGCCACATCCTGGGTGGTTTAAAACAATAGAAATTTATTGTTTCATAGTTCTGGAGGCTAGAAGTCTGAAATCAAGGTATCAAGGCGTCAGCAGGACCAGACTCCCTCTGAAACCTGTAGTGAAATCCCTCCATGACTCTTCCCATCTTCTAGGAGTTTGCTGATGGTTTCCGGTATTCATTGGCTTACAGCTGCATCACTCCAATCTCTGCCCTTGTCATCACATGGCTTTCTCATTGTGTGTCCCTGTCTTCACATGGCCATCTTCTTACAAGGGCACCAGTTCCCGTGGGGTAGGAGAACACCCTACCACCACTTGACTAATTACATCTGCAATGACCCTAATTCCAAATAAGTTTGGAATTTGGTACTGGGGGTTAGGGCTTCAATGTGTCTTTTGAGAGGAAGATCACAATTCACCCCAAAATATCTTCCTAGATTATAGAAATTAGAGAGGACCTTAGAAGTTATTAACTAACCAAATGGTTTTTAAATTTCTCTGTGTAGAACTGGAGTTAATCCTTTTTTTTTTTTTCAAAAATAAATCTTACATGTATCCTCAATGTAAACAAGTAAAATGGGAGCTTTGGGAAATATGTGAGGTTGCCAGAATTACTGTCAAAAACAGGAGTGGAGACTGGGGAGAAAGGGAAAAAGTGAAATAAGAAAAGGTCAGGAACGATACCATGATGAAAATATGCCATCAAAGAAGTAGAATAATAAACTCTGCTCTCAGTACTTTGGTTCCAATACATAAAGAAAAAAATAAGACTAGAATCGAGCTGCCCCAGTTGAAAGTTGGTGCAGGGGAATCTTGAACCAGGTCCCATGAAATGACCTCCCCTTACTTTTCTGGGCAGCCCTTGAGGTATTTCCACAGAACATTTTTTTTTTTTTCAGCCCAATTCTCTTGCTCAACAGATGAGGGTATTGAAATTCAGAAAGGTAGCGTGATTTGCCCAGGTCTCCCCAGGAGCTAATGGATGTGGTATCTAATTCCCTTCTCACACATCATCCACTGAGATGGTGTGGGAACCAGGAATATGTGCAGGTGTGGGTACCAGTGTGCGGAAACACAGCTTTCCTTATTTTTGTCCAACTCAGCTTAATTGTTCTTTCAAGCGTTCACTGTTCCAAGAAGCATAGAATTCTTTCCAATCTGTTGAGGGTCATTTCAATCAATTGATCTCCCTGAGCTGTGCCTGTATTCCAGGAGAGGAGAAGTATGATGTGCCAGGGAATGAAGTCAAGGTGTTGTCCCCCATCCATGTTGGTATGTGCTAAATGGTCTGCATGACTGTGAAGTGTTATAGATGTCAGTTCATTGCTGCCCTTCCTCTTCCAGCCTAACCCTGGTGCCTTCCAGGTTGGCTGCCTTCCAGCTATTTTCATGACCACCCAGAAATGAGAGAAACATTTGGCTTCTCCTGGAGCCAAATGAAACCCAGAGAAAATCTCTGATGAGGCCTCAGTCTCATCTTCTTGGAAACCCTCTGCGGCCACCTCTCTTTAAAATTCCCCAGTGGTCCTGAGGGTGAGGGGGTGGTGGGTGACATGTCACTTCCCCAGGGTGGATCCAAGGAAGGAAGCATAGGTCTTCTAAATTCTCAGATTCTTCCAAATTGACCTGAGGTTTCTCCTGCACCCTACCAGGGGGTTAAAATCCAGGCCCACTTCTCAGGGTCACTGGGAAGAAAGCTGTCCAGCTTCTGGCCTGGACATAGAAAAGGTGCCTCTTACCATCATTATTCTCCCAGAACTATTGTTTATGGGATCAGCTCTGCGGGGCTTTTGAAGCTCAAAAATTCATTTCTCTCCCTTTGTGTTACGCTAACGATTCTTTCAGACAATGAGTACTCTCTAATCTTGCTTCCATGGAGAATAGCCAGAGGATGAAAAGGAGTTATTAGAAATGAAAAACACATTGGTTGATATATTAAAATATGACCCCATGGTGTGCACATCACATTAATAACTAACATCTGTAAACCATAAAATAATTTCCAAATTATGTCCTATTTAAAAGCTTTTTTTTAGCATCTTTTTTTAAAATATATTTTTCTTAACCATATTTGCTTATTTATTTATTTTTATTTTATGGCTGTGTTGGGTCTTCGTTTCTGTGCGAGGGCTTTCTCTAGTTGCGGCAAGCGGGGGCCACTCTTCATTGCGGTGCGCGGGCCCCCCACTATCGTGGCCTCTCTTGTTGCGGAGCACAGGCTCCAGACGCGCAGGCTCAGCAATTGTGGCTCACGGGCCTAGCCGCTCCGCGGCATGTGGGATCTTCCCAGACCAGGGCTCGAACCCGTGTCCCCTGCACTGGCAGGCAGATTCTCAACCACTGTGCCACCAGGGAAGCCCTTTTTTAACACCTTTATTGGAGTAAAATTGCTTTACAATGTTGTGTTAGTTGCTGCTGTATAACAAAGTGAATCAGCTATACATATACATATATCCCCATATATACTCCCTCTTGCGTCTCCCTCCAGCCCTCCCTATCCCACCCCTCTAGGTGGTCACAAAGCACTGAGCCTTTTAATTGAACAAAATCCTTTAGAAAGCACCACCATGTTTCTCATCCAAATTAAGAGAGACTATGAGTATAAAACTCATTGCAGAGTGCCTGGGACAGAGTAATGTTTGAGAAATATTTGTAGTCATTAATGAAATTATTATGATTTTCCCATGAGCTCAACACTGGTGACTATGTTATTAGTCATTCCCCTGGACAGCCCTGTACTAGATCCATCTCTGAACTCCTCCTCCTTCCCTATATGAAAAGTGACATCCCCTTGATTCTAGAATCTTTTGAAATCTTCCTTTTTTATCTCTGTCCAGGGAAAAGTCTCCAGGATAACTGAAAACCACAGATAGGACCCATACAGAATGCTTGATTTACTACTGGCCAAAAAAAAAAAAAAAAAAGGGAGACAGAAGCTGAATTGAATTGTGACTGTTAAAACTCTTGAAAGAGAATTGCAATAATGAGCTAAAAATCAACACTAAGTATGTTACTTGGGGAAAACCTTGGGCAGCACACACAGACAGCATTCTGCCCTTTCAAACACATTGGAGGGAGAAGACATCTTTGATTTATTTTGTCATTTAATTTCCCTTCCATCTCTTGGCCTTAAGCCACAGATGCTGATGCTTTAGGCCTCTTAGTGGGATAATCAGAATTTTCTTTCTTTGCCCATTATCTTTCCTGTTGGCAACATTCCCATAATAACAGCCTGATGAAAATATGCTTTCTCTGTGGCTCCTCGCTGCCTCTGAGCAGTCTCCGAGGGGGTTTGGTCGCCTTCTCTCGAAAAGGAGATCTAGGGGAAAGTTCAAATGGCCTTTGGAAAATCAGAGTTGGGTGGTTTTCTCCCTGACTGTGCATGCGTGCTCACAATATGGTAGGCAATCTTCGAAGTTGGGTCTCTTCAAAGATTTCATAGTGCTGGAGGGTGTTTGCCAGGACTCCCTTTCCCTGCCGCGATTCTTCTTCCAAAAGGTCACAGAAATGGGAAGTTGTTTCCTTTTAAGATGCCACCCCAGAGAGAGGTTATTATCACATTAGACTAGTTCCTGCTGCTAACGGAACACTTAGGAGCATCGACATGAAAAAGATGCTTCTTTCTTGCGTGTCATTTTGGGAAGACTCCCCATTTTTTTCTCCCACTGGGCTGTCACTCTACCCGTTGATGCCAATGATGCAGTCCAGATTTTTTGTTTGATATTAACCTGTTCAAATGTCTGCTTTAGTCATAAAAATTAACAGCATCTGTATTGTTAGAAACAACAGAAGGATTGTGTAATGTCTTTAGCATTATACTTGATTGGTGTCCTGTCCACCCAGTGTGTTCCTATTCCTGGTGGCCCTGGAATCCTTCCTTCCAATTATCCCTCAGTTTTTACTCAAATAATTCAACAGGTATCATTAAACATCTTCCATGAGATTGGCACCGTGCTAGGCCTCACAGGCGATCAGTCAGCACTAATGCAATGAACCCTGAATCTGAATAACAGGCTCTATTGAAAGATCAAAGCCACTATTTCTTAACCCTAAGCCCTGGTATTCTTGAACTAGGTCCTTGTTAGTACCATTCACTGCTAACTCCTCTACTTAATGACGCCTTTGTATGAATTACGTATTTTTATTTTTTCCAAGCTAGAATCTGCTTTAGTCAATGCTTCACATAAATGACTGTGTTTATCAAAACATTTGCCCTAACTCACATAGAAGTAAGCGTTTTTAACCATAGAAATAGAAAAGGAGCCTGATTTATCCGTTTGCTTGAATTTATTCTTCCTTACAGTTTGTGTCTTAATGGGGATGGAGATTAGTGAATGGAACAATACAATTGTCCCAACTGTCTTTTCATCAGCCAGGAAATAAATGGAATTAGTGAAAGCACAAGGGATAAAGCAAAGCTGCTCTGTCTGAAGCTTCCAGAAGCCTCAGCAGGCCTGAGATGAGCCTGAGAAAGAACAGCGCTGCCCAGGAAAGTGGGGAAGACATTGATGGCTAGAAAGGTACCAGATGGGAGCTAGGAGACCTGAATTTCTAACCTGTCATCATTTAATACTTTACTAACCTTAGGAACATCCTCTATGTTTTAATTCTCTCCTGCATAAAATATTGGTGTTGATGATAATAAGAGCACCAACCTCAAAAGCGTTATTTATTTTTTTGGTGAGTATTAAGTGAGATGATACATGCAAGGGTTTAGAACAGCTCCTGATACATAATAAACCCTGAATGAATATTAGCTGTGTGGTCGATATTAGGGCTCTTTATCAAATAGTTCCTACTCTCTGCCTTTCGGAAAAAGTCCAGTTGAATATCACGGTCCCCTGTGGTTGGAAGATGCCATGTAACTATTTTCAGCCAATGAGTTGTGAGCCAATGAGAAGTGATAGAACTAACTTTCCAGCAAAGCATTTGTTTACTAGAGTGAGACCCTCCAGTGTTCTCTTTTTCTTTCTTCCAGGTAATGTTCTGTTATGTGGCAGCTTCAGCAGCCTGGATCCTGGAATGAGGACGCAAGGGCTGAGCTCCCAGCAAGCTAGCAGTGGACATGTGAGTGAAAAACAGATCTTTACTATTTTATGCCGCTGAGATTTGAGGGTTGTTTGTTACCACAGCATAAACGAGCACATCCTGACTGATGAAACTATAATTTTGATCATCTTCTTATTAATGAGATAGAAAGGGAGAGAACCAAATTTTATCATAATTGTGTTAACGTACAAGTCTACTTCTTACTTTTTGAAAAAATGACTTTATTGAGATGTAATTCACATACTATACAATTCACCCATTTAAAGCGTACGTTTCAGTGGCTTTTAGTATATTCACAGTTGTGTGCAATCACTACCACAGTCAAATTTAGAACATTTTCATCACATCACCATGAAACCCTGTACCCTTTAGCTATCACCGTCTAATTCCACCCCCCTTCCCACTTAGGTTGCTGTAAGAAACCACTAATCAACTTTCTATAGATTTCCATATTCTGGACATTTTATATGGATGGAATCATGTAGTATGCAGTCTTTTGTTACTGGCTTCTTTCATTTGGTAAGATGTTTTCAAGATTTATTCCTTGTACCATGTATCAACACTTCATTGCTTTTTATGGTGGAATAATATTATACCATATAGATGTACCACATTTTATTTATCTTTTGGTCCATTGATGGGCATTTGTGTTGTTTCAACATTTTGGCTATTATGAATAATGCTAATATGAACCTTTGTGTACAAGTTTTTGTGTGGATGTATGTTTTCCTATCTCTTGAGTCTATACCTAGGAGACGAATTGCTGGGTCAAAAGATAATTCTGTGTTTCATCATTTGAGGAACTGCCAGACTATTTTCCAAAGTGGCTGCACCATTTTACACTCCCACCACCATTTTGCACCACTTCACATTTTTTCCAACATTTGTTGCTATCTGACTTTTTGATTCTAGCCTTCCTACAGGGTATGAGGTGGCATTTCATTTGCTCATAAGCCATTTGTATATCTTGGAGAAATATCAACTCATATCCTTTGCCCATTTTTAACAGGGTTATTTATCTTTTTATTATTGAGTTGTGAGGATTCTTTATAGATACTGGATATGACTCCCTATTGATTATACGATTTGCAAATATATTCTCACATTTAATCTTTTCACTTTCTTGATGGTCTCCTTTGAAGCAAAAAAAGTTTTTAATTTTGATGATGTTCAATTATCTACATTTTTTCTTTTATTGTTCATGTTTTGGTGTCATATCTAAGAATGCTTCGCCAAAGGCAAAGCCGTGAAGAGTTACCGCTCTGTTTTCTTTTAACAGTTTTACAGTTTTAGCTCTTACATTTAGGTCGTTGATTCAAGGTCTATTTGTTTATGCTTAATCAATTTTTAAAAGGTCTTCTAGGATATAATTGATGCATAGTAAGCTTTATGTATTTAATGTGTACAATTGTACAAATTTGGACATATGCATACATATGTATACATCCATGAAACCATTACCACTTCACGATAAGGAATATATCCATCACACCCAAAAGACTCCTCATACCCTTTTGTAATCCTTCTCTTCGATATTTCCCCATCCTACATCCCCAAGCCACCACTGCTCTGCTTTCTCTCAATATAGATTGGTTTAAATTTTTATGCAAAAAAATTTTTCTATGCAAAAGAATCATACAATATGTACTTTTTTTCTTTTAAAAATTGTGATAAAATATAGATAACATTAAATTACCATTTTAACCAATTTGAAGTGTACAGTTTTGTGGCATTAAGTACATTCAAATTAGTGTGTAGCCATCACCACCATCCATCTCTGGAGTTATTTACCTCTTTCCTAACTGAAGCTCTGTACCCATTGAACGATAACTCCTGATTTCTCTTTCCCATCAGTCCCTAGCGACCATTCTACTTTGTTTTTTATGAATTTGACCACTCTAGATATTTCATATAAGTGGAATCGTACAGTATGTGTCCTTTTGTGACTGGCTTTTTTCATATGTCATGATGTCTTCTAGGTTCATCCATGTTGCAGCATGTTTCCAATTACATTTCTTTTTACGACTAAATAATATTCCATTGCATGGATATATCACATTTTGCTCATTTGTTCATCTGTTAATGGACACTTGGGTTGATTCCAACTTTTGGCTGTTGTGAATAATGCTATTATGAACTTAAATGTACTGATATCTGTTCATATCTCTGCTTTCAGTTCTTTTGATGATATACCCAGAAGTGGAATTGCTGGATCATACAGTAATTCTATGTTTAATTTTTTGAGGAAGCTTTATATTGTTTTCCATAGTGGCTGCATCATTTTACCGTCCCATCAGCAATACACAAAAGTTCCAATTTCTTCACATCCTCACCAACACTTATTTTCTATTTCTGTTTGTTTTTGTAATAGCCATCCTAATCGGTGTGAAGTGGTATCTCATTGCATTTTTGATGCTCATTTTTGTAATGATTAGAGACGTTGAGCATCTTTTCATGTGCTAATTGTCCATTTGTATATCTTCTCAGATAAATGTCTATTCAAGTCCTTTGCTCATTTTTAAATCAGGTTGTTTTTGGTTAAAATTTTTTATGTATTTGGGCTATTAATCCTTTGTCAGAAATATGATTTGCCAATATTTTTCTCCCATTCATGAGTTGTTTTTCACTCTGTTGATGGTATCTTTCAATGCACAAAAGTTTCTAATTTTGATGAAGTCCCATTTATTTTTTTTCTTTTATTGGCTGTGCATTTGGTGTCATATCCAAGAAATTATTTCCCAATTCAGTATTGTGAAACTTTCCCCCACATTTTCTTGCAACTTTTATAATTTTCACTCTTACATTTAGGTCTTTGATGCATGTTGAGTTAATTTTTGTATATGGTGTAAGATAACAGTTTCATTCTTTCACATGTGGATGTTGTTTGCCACACATCATTTATTGAAAAGAGTATGTACTTTTCTTTCACTCAGCATAACTATTTGGTATTCATCCATGATAAATTTATTGCATTTATCAATAGTTCATTTCTTATTATTCCACTGTATGGATATGTAACAATTTGTTTATTCATTCACCTATTGATGGGAGTTTGGAATGTTTCCACTTTTTGGCTATTACAAAGAAAGCTGCTGTGAACATAGATGTATGAATATACACTTTGAAATCTCCTGGGTAAAGACCTAGGAGTAGAATGGCTAGATCATGTGGTAGCTGTACGTTTAACTTTTCGTTGCTTAATTTTACATTCTCACCAGCAGTGGATGAGAATTCCAGTTGCCTTACAGCCATGTGCGATGGTAAGACCTTTTAATTTTAGTCATTCTGAAAGGTATATATATCATTGCACCTTTAATTTGCATTTCACTAATGACTGATGATGTGTCATATCATTTCATGTTCTTATTTACCATTCGTATATTTTCTTCCGTGAAGCATCTGTTCATAATTTTTGCCCGCATTTTAAATCAGGTTTTCTTTTTCTGAGAATTGTTTATATATTTTGGATATACATCCTTTATTAAATATGTGCTGTGCAAATATTTTCTCCCAGTCTGAGGCTTTGTCTTTTCATTCCCTAAACAGTGTTTTTTGAAAACACTTTTTAATTCTGAAGATGGCCACTTGATCAATTTGTTCTTTGTGAATCATGCTTTTGGTGTAATATCTAAAAAATGTTTGCCTAATCTAAGGACACAAAGATTTTCCTCCACGTTTTCTTCTAGAAACTTTATAGTTTTAGGTTGAACATTTATTTTTTGAGTTAATATTTGTATATGGTTGAAGATAAGGCATTTTCCATCCAGATATCCAAATGTTTCAGTATTATTTGTTGAAAAACTCTTCTTCCTCCTCTGAATTTGCCATGCATCTTTGTCAGAAATAAATTGTCCTTATATGCATGGGTGTATTTCTGAAATCTCTACTCTGTACCATTGATCTATTTGTCTAAAGTGATGCTAATACTACAATGTCACAATTACTGTAGTTTTTAATAAGTGTTTAAATCAGGTAATGTTAGTTCCCCAAATTTGTTCTTCTTTTTCCAAGTTGTTTTGGCTATTCTAGGTCCTTTGCATTTCCATACACATTTTAGAATAATTTTGCCAATTTCAAAAAAAAAAGCCTCCTGGGATTTTGATTAGGATTTTCCATTATCGAGAGAGTGGTATTAAAATCTCCCATTATAGTTGTGGATTTGTTTTTCCTTGCAGTTCTATCGTTTTTGCTTCAATTGCTTTGAAGCTCTGTTATTAGGTGCATAAACACTTTGGATTATTTTGCTTGCTTGATAAATTGATCCCTTAATCGTTATGAAATGACCTTTATCCCTGGAAAGATTCTTTGCTCTGAAATCTAATTTGTCTGAGATTAGTACAGCCCCCTTTGCTTCCCTTTGATTAATGTTAGCATAGTATGTATTTTACCATCTTTTAATTTTAATTTATGTGTGTTTATATATTTAAGATGCATTTCTTCTGAGCATCTTATAGTTGGCGCTTGCTTTTTTTCACCAATTTGACAATCTCTGCATTTTAAGTGGAGATTAAAGGTATTTTAACATTTGATGTGATTAAATTTTAATTTTTCATCTTGCCATTAATTTTCTATTTGAAACATCAGGTTTTTGTTTCCTTTCCCACATTTTCTTCCTACTTTTGGATCACACGTTTATTTTTAAAATTGTACTTTGCCTCTTTTATCAGCTTATTCGCTTAAAGGTTGGGATGGATATTTTACTAGTTGCTTTAGGATTTATAGTATGTACTTTTAACTTGCCACTGTTTAACTTCGAGTAATGGTGCTGCATTTCACATATTAAAAACCTTATAATTAGATACTTCAGTTTCTCTCCTCTTTGCCTTTGTGTTACTGCTGTCATGTATTTTTCTTTTACAAATGTTATAAACCTCACACTCATGATTACTTTTGTTTAAACACTTATCATTTAAAGAGGTTTAAATAATAAGAAAATATCTTGTATATTGACCCATATAGTTAGCATTTCCAGCACCCTTTATTCCTTTTTGTACATCCATATATCCATTGGGTATCATTTTCCTTCTGCCTAGTGGACTTCCCTTAACATTACTTATAATGCAACTCTGACGATAGGGAATTATTTCAGCTCTGTATGCTTGAAAAGTCTCTATTGCACTTTCACTTTTAAAAGATATTTTTACAGGACATAGTTCTACTTTCTGGGTTGATAGTTTTTTCTTTTCTTTCAGTACTTTGCAAATGTTACTCTACTGTTTTGTATTATTTTCAATGCGAAATATGCCATTTCCTCATTTTATTTGTAGATGTAGTACATCTTTTTTCTCCGGCTGCTTTTCAAATTTTTCCTTTTAACTCCTACTTTTAAGCAACTTGATTATGATGTGCCTTGGTGTGATTTTCTCCACGTTCCTTGCTTTGGGGGTTTATTGAGGTTCTTGGATCCATGGTTTTATCATTTTCAACAAATTTGGAAACTTTTAGCCATTATTTATTCAAATATTTTTTCTCTGTCACCCTTCTCTTTTTAGCGACTCCAACTACACATATATTAGGCTGCTTAAATTTGTCCCACAGCTCAATAATGCTTTGTTCATTTTTAAAAATCATTTTTCTTTTTGTATTCCATTTCAGATACTTGATATTGCTGTATCTTCAAGTACACTTACCTTTTTCCCCCAGCAATGATGAATCATCCACTGATACCATTCAGTGCATTTTTCATCTCAGGATTATAGTTTTCACTTCTAGAAGTTAGATTTGAGTTTTTAAGTCTTCCATGTATTATCCAACTTTTCAAATATAGGGAATACAGTTATACTAACTGTTTTAATATTTTTATATGCTAATCCCAACAACTATGTCAGTTCTGATACAATTTTGGTCCTTTGATTTTTCTCCTCATTGTTGTCTCATTTTTCTACATCTTTGCATTCCTGATAATTTTTGATATGATATCAGGCATTGTTAATTTTATCTTGTGGGCTGTTGGATATTTTACATTCCTATAAATATTCTTAAGCTTTGGTTTGTTTTTTTTAAAAACACCTTTATTAGAGTATCATTGCTTTACAATGGGGTGTTAGTTTCTGCTTTATAACAAAGTGAATCAGGTTTACATATACATATGTCCCCATATCTAGTCCCTCTTGCATCTCCCTCCTTCCCACCCTCCCTATCCCACCCCTCTAGGTGGTCACAAAGCACCGAGCTGATCTCCCTGTGCTATGCGGCTGCTTCCCACTAGCTATCTATTTTACGTTTGGTAGTGTACATATGTCCATGCCACTCTCTCACTTCGTCCCAGCTTACCCTTCCCCCTCCCCATATCCTCAAGTCCATTCTCTATGTTGGTCTGCATCTTTATTACCATCTTGCCCCTAGGTTCTTCTGACCAATTTTTTTTCTTTTTTTAGATTCCGTATACATGTGTTAGCATACGGTATTTGTTTGTCTCTTTCTGACTTACTTCACTCTGTATGACAGTCTCTAGGTCCATCCACCTCACTACAAATAACTCAGTTTCGTTCCTTTTTATGGCTGAGTAATATTCCATTGTATATATGTGCCACATCTTCTTTATCCATTCATCTGTTGATGGACACTTAGGTTGCTTCCATGTCCTGGCTATTGTAAATAGAGCTGCAATGAACATTTTGGTACATGACTCTTTTTGAATTATGGTTTTCTCAAGGTATATGCCCAGTAGTGGGATTGCTGGGTCGTATGGTAGTTCTATTTTTAGTTTTTTAAGGAACCTCCATACTGTTCTCCATAGTGGCTGTATCAATTTACATTCCCACCAACAGTGCAAGAGGGTTTCCTTTTCTCCACACCCTCTCCAGCATTTATTGTTTGTAGATTTTTTGATGATGGCCATTCTGACCAGTGTGAGATGGATATCTCATTGTAGTTTTGATTTGCATTTCTCTAATGATTAATGATGTTGAGCATTCTTTCATGTGTTTGTTGGCAATCTGTATATCTTCTTTGGAGAAATGTCTATTTAGGTCTTCTGCCCATTTTTGGATTGGGTTGTTTGTTTTTTTTGATATTGAACTGCATGAGTTGCTTGTATGTTTTGGAGATTAATCCTTTGTCAGTTGCTTCATTTGCAAATATTTTCTCCCATTATGAGGGTTGTCTTTTTGTCTTGTTTATGGTTTCCTTTGCTGTGCAAAAGCTTTTCAGTTTCATTAGGTCCCATTTGTTTATTTTTGTTTTTATTTCCCTTTCTCTAGGAGGTGGGTCAAAAAGGATCTTGCTGTGATTTATGTCATAGAGTGTTCTGCCTATGTTTTCCTCTAAGAGTTTTATAGTGTCTGGTCTTACATTTAGGTCTTTAATCCATTTTGAGTTTATTTTTGTGCATGGTGTTAGGGAGTGTTCTAATTTCATTCTTTTACATGTAGCTGTCCAGTTTTCCCAGCACCACTTATTGAAGAGGCTGTCTTTTCTCCACTGTATATTCTTGCCTCCTTTATCAAAGATAAGGTGACCATAGGTGCATGTGTTTATCTCTGAGCTTTCTATCCTGTTCCATTGATTTATATTTCTATTCTTGTGCCAGTACCATACTGTCTTGATTACTGTAGATTTGTATTATAGTCTGAAGTCAGGGAACCTGATTCCTCCAGCTCCGTTTTTCTTTCTCAGTATTGCTTTGGCTATTTGGGGTCTTTTGTGTTTCCATACAAATTGTGAAATTTTTTGTTCTAGTTCTGTGAAAAATGCCAGTGGCAGTTTGATAAGGGTTGCATTGAATCTGTAGATTGCTTTGTGTCGTAGAGTCATTTTCACAATGTTGATTCTTCCAATCCAAGAACATGGTATATCTCTCCATCTATTTGTATCATCTTTAATTTCTTTCATCAGTGTCTTATAATTTTCTGCATACAGGTCTTTTGTCTCCTTAGGTAGGTTTATTCCTAGATATTTTATTCTTTTTGTTGCAATGGTAAATGGGAGTGTTTTCTTAATTTCACTTTCAGATTTTTCATCATTAGTGTATAGTAATGCAAGAGATTTCTGTGCATTAATTTTGTATCCTGCTACTTTACCAAATTCATTGATTAGCTCTAGTAGTTTTCTGGTAGCAGCTTTAGGATTCTCTATGTATAGTATTATGTCATCTGCAAACAGTGACAGTTTTACTTCTTCTTTTCCGATTTGGATTCCTTTTATTTCTTTTTCTTCTCTGATTGCTGTGGCTAAAACTTCCAAAAGTATGTTGAATAATAGTGGTGAGAGTGGGCAACCTTGTCTTGTTCCTGATATTAGTGGAAATGGTTTCAGTTTTTCAGCATTGAAGACGATGTTGGCTGTGGGTTTGTCATATATGGCCTTTATTATGTTGAGGAAAGTTCCCTCTATGCCTACTTTCTGGAGGGTTTTTATCATAAATTGGTGTTGAATTTTGTCTAAAGCTTTCTCTGCATCTATTGAGATGATCATATGGTTTTTCTCCTTCAATTTGTTAATATGGTGTATCACGTTGATTGATTTGCGTATATTGAAGAATACTTGCTTTCCTGGGATAAACCCCAGTTGACCATAGTGTACGATCCTTTTAATGTGCTGTTGGATTCTGTTTGCTAGTATTTTGTTGAGGATTTTTGCATCTATGTTCATCAGTGATATTGGCCTGTAGTTTTCTTTCTTTGTGACATCTTTGTCTTGTTTTGGTATCAGGGTGATGGTGGCCTCGGAGAATGAGTTTGGGAGTGTTCCTCCCTCTCTTATATTTTGGAAGAGTTTGAGAAGGATAGGTGTTAGCTCTTCTCTAAATGTTTGATAGAATTCGCCTGTGAAGTCATCTGGTCCTGGGCTTTTGTTTGTTGGAAGATTTTTAATCACAGTTTCAATTTCAATGCTTGTGATTGATCTGTTTATATTTTCTATTTCTTCCTGGTTCAGTCTCAGAAGGTTGTGCATTTCTAAGAATTTGTCCATTTCTTCCAGGTTGTCCATTTTATTGGCATAGAGTTGCTTGTAGTAATCTCTCATGATCCTTTGTATTTCTGCAGTGTCAGTTTTTACTTCTCCTTTTTCATTTCTAATTCTATTGATTTGAGTCTTCTCCCTTTTTTTCTTGATGAGTCTGGCTAATGGTTTATCATTTTGTGTATCTTCTCAAAAAAGAAGCTTTTAGTTTCATTGATCTTTGCTATCGTTTCCTTCATTTCTTTTTCATTTATTTCTGATCTGATCTTTATGATTTCTTTCCTTCTGCTAACTTTGGGGTTTTTTTGTTCTTCTTTCTCTAATTGCTTTAGGTGTAAGGTTAGGTTGTTTATTTGAGATGTTTCTTGTTTCTTAAGGTAGGCTTGTATAGCTATAAACTTCCCTCTTAGAACTGCTTTTGCTGCATCCCATAGGTTTTGGGTCGTTGTGTTTTCATTGTCATTTGTTTCTAGGTATTTTTTGGTTTCCTCTTTGATATCTTCAGTGATCTCTTGGTTATTAAGTAGTGTGTTGTTTAGCTTCCATGCGTTTGTATTTCTTCCAGATTTTTTCCTGTAATTGATATCTAGTCTCATGGCATCATGGTCGGAAAAGATACTTGATACGATTTCAATTTTCTTAAATTTACCAAGGCTTGATTTGTGACCCAAGATATGATCTATCCTGGAGAACGTTCCATGAGCACTTGAGAAGAATGTGTATTCTGTTGTTTTGGGATGGAAGGTCCTATAAACATCAGTTAAGTCCATCTTGTTTAATGTATCATTTAAAGCTTGTGTTTCCTTATTTATTTTCATTTTGGATGATCTGTCCATTGGTGAAAGTGGGGTGTTATAAAGTCCCCTACTCTGCTTGTGTTACTGTCGATTTCCCCTTTTATGGCTGTTAGTATTTGCCTTATGTATTGAGGTGCTCCTATGTTGGGTGCATAAATATTTACAATTGTTATATCTTCTTCTTGGATTGATCCCTTGATCATTATGTAGTGTCCTTCTTTGTCTCTTGTAATAGACTTTGTTTTAAAGTCTATTTTGTCTGATATGAGAATTGCTACTCCAGCTTTCTTTTGATTTCCATTTGCATGGAATATCTTTTTCCATCCCCTCACTTTCAGTCTGTATGTGTCCCTAGGTCTGAAGTCAGTCTCTTGTAGACAGCATATATACAGGCCTTGTTTTTGTATCCATTCAGCCAGTCTATATCTTTTGGTTGGAGCATTTAATGCATTTACATTTAAGGTAATTATCGATATGTATGTTCCTATTACCATTTTCTTAATTGTTTTGGGTTTATTATTGTATGTCTTTTCCCTCTCTTGTGTTTCCTGCCTAGACAAGTTCCTTTAGCATTTGTTGTAAAGCTGGTTTGGTGGTGCTGAATTCTCTTAGCTTTTGCTTGTCTGTAAAGCTTTTAATTTCTCCGTCAAATCTGAATGAGATCCTTGCTGGGTAATCTTGGCTGTAGGTTTTTCTCCTTCATCACTTTAAATATGTCCTGCCACTCCCTTCTGGCTTGCAGAGTTTCTGCTGAAAGATCAGCTGTTAACCTTATGGGGATTCCCTTATGTGTTATTTGTTATTTTTCCCTTGCTGCTTTTAATATTTGTTCTTTGTATTTAATTTTTGATAGCTTGATTAATATGTGTCTTGGTGTGTTTCTCCTTGGATTTATCCTGTATGGACTCTCTGTGCTTCCTGGACTTGATTAACTATTTCCTTTCCCATATTAGGGAAGTTTTCAACTATAATCTCTTCAAATATTTTCTCAGTCCCTTTCTTTTTCTCTTCTTCTGGGACCCCTGTAATTCGAATGTTGGCACGTTTAATGTCCCAGAAGTCTCTGAGACTGTCCTCAATTCTTTTCATTCTTTTTCTTTATTCTGCTCTGCAGTAGTTATTTCCACTATTTTATCTTCCGTGTCATTTACCCATTCTTCTGCCTCAGTTATTGTCCTGTTGATCCCTTCTAGAGAATTTTTAATTTCATTTATTGTGTTGTTCATTACTGTTTGTTTGCTCTTTAGTTCTTCTAGGTCCTTGTTAAAAGTTTCTTGTATTTTCTCCATTCTGTTTCCAAGATTTTGGATCATCTTTACTATCATTATTCTCAATTATTTTTCAGGTAGACTGCCTGTTTCCTCTTCATTTGTTAGGTCTGGTGGGTTTTTGCCTTGTTCCTTCATCTGCTGTGTGTTTCTCTGTCTTCTCATTTTGCTTAACTTACTGTGTTTGGGGTCTCCTTTTCGCAGGCTGCAGGTTCGTAGTTCCCATTGTTTTTGGCGTCTGTCCCCAGTGGTAAGGTTGGTTCAGTGGGTTGTGTAGGCTTCCTGGTGGAGGGGACTAGTGCCTGTGTTCTGGTGTATGAGGCTGGATCTTGTCTTTCTGGTGGGAAGGTCCACGTCTGGTGGTGTGTTTTGGGGTGTCTGTGGCCTTATTATGATTTTAGGCAGCCTCTCTGGTAATGGATGGGGTTGTGTTCCTGTCTTGCTAGTTGTTTGGCATAGGGTGTCCAGCACTGTCACTTCGTGCTCATTGAGTGGAGTTGGGTTTTGGTGTTGAGATGGAGATCTCTGGGAGATTTTCGCCATTTGGTATTACGTGGAGCTGGGAGGTCTCTTGTGGACCAATGTCCTGAAGTTGGCTCTCCCACTTTAGAGGCCCAGCCCTGACGCCTGGCTGGAGCACCAAGAGCCTGTCCTCCACACAGCTCAGAAGAAAAGGGAGGAAAAAAAGGAAGAAAGAAGAAGATAAAATAAAATAAAGTAAAATAAAATAAAGTTATTAAAATAAAAAACAAAAAATAATTATTAACAAAAAAAAATTTTTTAAGGAAAAAAAACCAAAACAAAACAAATGGACAGACAGAACCCTAGGACAAATGGTAAAAGCAAAGCTATGCAGACAAAATCACACACAGAAGCATACACATACACACTCACAAAAAGAGAAAAAGGGAAATATATATATATAACGTTGCTCCCAAAGTCCACCTGCTCAATTTGGGATGACTCGTTGTGTATTCAGGTGTTTCACAGATGCAGGTACATCAAGTTGATTGTGGAGATTTAATCTGCTGCTCCTGAGGCTGCTGGGAGAGATTTCCCTTTCTCTTCTTTGTTCGCACAGCTCCTGGGGTTCAGCTTTGGATTTGGACCCGCCTCTGCGTGTAGGTCGCCTGAGGGCGTCTGTTCCCGCCCAGACAGGACGGGGTTAAAGGAGCAGCTGCTTCTGGGGCTCCGCCTCACTCAGGCGGGGGGGAGGGAGGGGTGCGCATGCGGGGCGAGCCTGCGGCGGCAGAGGCCGGCGTGACGTTGCAGCAGCCTGAGGCGCCTATTTTTCTCCCGGGTAAGTTGTCGCTGGATCACCGGACGCTGGCAGTGGCGGCTGCACAGGCTCCCGGGAGGGGCGGTGTGGAGAGTGACCTGTGCTCGCACACAGGCTTCTTGGTGGCGCAGCAGCAGCCTTAGCGTCTCATGTCCGTCTCTGCGGTCCGCGCTGTTAGCCGCGGCTCGCGCCCGTCTGTGGAGCTCGTTTAGGCGGCGCTCTGAATCCCCTCTCCTCGCGCACCAGGAAACAAAGAGGCAAGAAAAAGTCTCTTGCCTCTTCGGCAGTTCCAGACTTTTCCCGGACTCCCTCCCGGCTAGCTGTGGCGCACTAGCCCCTTCAGGCTGTGTTCACGCCGCCAACCCCAGTCCTCTCCCTGCGATCCGACCGAAGCCCGAGCCTCCGCTCCCAGCCCCGCCCGCCCCGGCGGGTGAGCAGACAAGCCTCTCGGGCTGGTGAGTGCTGGTCGGCACCGAGCCTCTGTGCGGGAATCTCTCCGCTTTGCCCTCCGCACCCCTGCGGCTGCGCTCTCCTCCGTGGCTCCGAAGTTCCCCCCTCCACCACCCGCGAAGGGGCTTCCTAGTGTGTGGAAACCTTTCCTCCTTCACGGCTCCCTCCCACTGGTGCAGGTCCCATCCCTATTCTTTTGTCTCTGTTTTTTCTTTTTTCTTTTGCCCTACCCAGGTACGTGGGGAGTTTCTTGCCTTTTGGGAGGTCTGAGGTCTTCTTCCAGCGTTCAGGAGTTGTTCTGTAGGAGTTGTTCCACATGTAGATGTACTTCTGATGTATTTGTGGGGAGGAAGGTGATCTCCGCGTGTTACTCTTCCGCCATCTTGAAGCTCCTCCCTTAAGCTTTGTTTTGATATGCAATTCACTTGTTTGGAAAGCATTTAATTTTTTTTTCAGTTTCCTTTTTTAACAGGGTTAATTATTACCCACTACTAGGGCAAGACTCTTCTGATTTGCTCTACCCAATGTCCTGTGAATTTTGAGTTTTCCCAATCTGGGTGGAGAGAATAGACTATTCTTGGCCCTGCCTGGGTTCTATGCACTATAAAGGTGTTATGCACCTTTCAAGTGATCTTTGCTGGGTTTCTGGTAGTTTCCTCACACACCGCATAAATAAGTCTGCTACTGGATACTTGAGAGTGAGTCCCTGCAGTTCTCTGAATACTTTCTCTGTGTAGACCCCTCCTCCCTGGTACTCTACCAACTCTAGCAGCTTTGGTCCCCCCACACTCTCAGCTCTGTCTGTTCACCTGGGGAGTCTCCCAGGTTCTGCCTCAGTTCTTCCTTGTATTGTGGCTTGGAAACTCTCAAGTCACTTAGCTAGGTCAATTGTAGGGCTAGCCTCATTTTTTTCTATCTTTCCAGAATCACTTTCCGTCGTTGCCTGATGTTCAATGTCTTTGAAAAGCATTGGTTCCTATATTTTATTTGGTTTTTCCATTGTTTCAGGTGGGAAGATAATTCTAGTCCCAGTTACTTCACATCAGTTGGAAACAGAAGTCCCTCTGTTACTCCATTTTTCTTTAATTAAAACATGCTCTGATTTCTCGTGGCAGACCATAGAAACATTTGTGCACTCTTCATGGGCAGAAAGATTTGCCAAAAGCAGTCAACATAAATTTCCCTTAACATACAAAATGGCAATGTAATCTGTCTCTCACTAAGATACCCACGTGTTTTTAGTATTTAATATTGCATTAAAAAAGTAGATTTTCAGAAACGTAATAAGCACAAAGTCTTCCTGTTTATCCTCCATAGTATTTTGTCATCCTGGGGAAGGTTTAAATATTCTGTCCCCTCCACACATGCCCAAACCTCCTGATCTACCCCTGTGGATCTCCTATTGGCCACCACCCTTGAAATTTTACAAGCAAGTTTGTTGACAGAAAGCCAGTACCCTGCTCTACCTAGATGGTAGTGTTAGTTTGAGGACACTGAATACCGGGACTTCCTCCAATTTATCACAGTTAAACACCTGTGCTAAATAAGTTGCATAGCTCCGCTGTGGGTTTCAAGCCACGAAATGGTAACTGTCAAAATTTCTCTTTCATTTAATAGGATAAATGGTGTGAGGGCCCTCCAGATGTTGTTTAAAGATAATGTATGATATTTTGAGCAGGGAGGTCCTCTGGAGGCTTTTCAGACTTTGGCTAATCCTCCTCTTACATCTTCTGTGCTGTTTCTCTGACAGGATGACTCTGTGCTTAAATGCTGAGATTCTGCATCACTGCTTAAATTTCTATTTTTATACTGTGGCAAACCTGCCCTATGTTGTTCCAGGAAAGGCAGAGAAATTGCATATGATATAATTTTTTTTGGTATTTTTGTATCTTTTTTTTTGGCTGTGTTGGGTCTTCGTTGCTGCGTGCAGGCTTTCTCTAGTTGTGGTGAGCGGGGGCTACTCTTTGTTGCAGTGTACGGGCTTCTCCTTGTGGTGGCTTCTTTTGTTGTGGATCCGGGCTCTAGGCATGTGGACTTCAGTAGCTGTGGCACGTGGGCTCAGTAGTTGTGGCACGTGGGCTCAGTAGTTGTGGCTCACGGGCTCTAGAGCGCAGGGTCCGTAGTTGTGGTGCACGTTGCTACATGGAACGTGGGATCTTCCCGGACCAGGGATTGAACCCGTGTCCCCTGCATTGGCAGGCGGATTCTTAACCACTGTGCCACCAGGGAAGTGCCTGCATATGATATTAAATGAGGATTAAGGACATGGGTTTGGATATCTGACAGGGCCAGATTGAAGTCCCAACTATTTCCCTTACCAGCTGTGTGACCCTGGGTCTGTTACTAAAGATATATGGCCCACACTTTCCATCCACTCCCCTTTAAAAAAAAGAAATAACACAAGACTTTTGTGTAAGCAAGATAATGAACGTGAAAAGGGTTGAGTACAATACCTGACAACGGAAATGCTCAGTAAACATTCTGATACTCAGTAAGTCGGTAATGATGATAAGTCCCGCCTCATTGTCACCACCCTTTATAATAATTCTCAGCACAAGGGTTACTTTCAGAGTCTGATGGGCCATCCGTTTTTCAGCAGCTGATACATTATCTCACTGTTCTCAGCCAGATATCTCAAATTGGTGGTCCACAGGCAAGCTGCATGTCGTTTTTAAACAAAATTAAGAAAAAGGTGATTTCCTATAAAATCCAGATTTCAATAAAAATTCAGATATCTGGCCTCTCTTAAATAGTTGGAATGTCTTTTAGTTGTAGACTCATGATTCCACATGTTTTAATAAGTGGTAACTGTGAACTAGTTATCACATTCAGCAGGGCAATGCTTGTCAATGTGCCAGGACCCCTCCTTCCCACTTACCTTCCCCATACCGAATTGAGTGTCACCCAGCACAGGGACTCCTCATTTTCCTTCCTGTTCCTTGTTTTATTTATGACCCTGCCTGAGACTGCTTGTTCTCCCTAAATGAGATGCACTAAGGTTCACAAAGTATTTAGAATAGAGGCTGATATAAAGAACAGGATTTCTGTAAATGGCTTTTGCCCTGGAGCATAATGAAATTATTCGTGGAGCATTTCTGGGCATTCTGCCTTTTGGTTGTTTGAGCGGAGATCACAGGTTGTCACCAAACAGGAATTCTGCCTTGTTTCTCTAGCATAAAACCCCTAATGTGAGCTGGGCTCATTGCTGAACAAAATAAAAACTCCAAGTATCCCTTTCAGTTTGGTATGGTAATTTGAATAAATGCAAGACGTTTGTGTAGCTTTTCGGTAACATCACTAAAGAAGGAGGCATGCCCCTCTCCTGCCCTTTCTTGTCTTCTTGGGGCCAAACTGTGGGTATGATGGCTGGAGTTGGAGCAGCCATCTTGTAGTATGAGGTAGAAGGCAAGAGTTGAGGATGATGAAACAACAAATTAAAGGGCACCTGGATTCCTGGTGCTCTTTGTGCCAACTTACCTGTCCTAGACTACCTACATTTATATCAGAGAAGTGTATATTTCAGTAATGTTTATGCCACCATTATTTAGGGATTTCTATCACTCATAGATGAACTTAATCCAAACCAATACTATTATATTGATATGGCATGTTTAATATCAACTATTATGTTGATAATGTTTTCTATATAAGTTACAGAAATTAGAATGAGTACCTCAGAAACTTCACAAACATTAATTACGTCTTCCATGTGGCTTTTCTTCATAGAAATATTTCACATACTTTTTTTACAATCTAAAATATTTATTTTATCATCTCTTCTCATATTCAATTTTATTGTATTTTAGTATTGTATATTTATTGTACTGTATTTTTGTAACAGATTTGTTGAGATATAATCCACATACCATAGAATTTACTCATTTAACACATAAAATTCACAGTTTTTAGTATGTTCATAAAGTTGTGCAACCATCACCAGAATCAGTAGTACATGTCACTTCCACTTGCTTTCCATTGGCTCGAGCAAGTCATATAGCCTTGGGTAAGAAAGCCTCCTGTAGAGAGGGGTCTCTTACTGAAAGGCAAACACTTTGAAGAATAATGCAATCTAACACACATATTATCGCCACTAGATGGCTACCAGGGGCCCTAGTGATCAGAGCATGTGTGGCAGAAGTGTTGAGACTTAAGTAGGTTTTATATAAATTTTTGAGTTGGATTTGCTGATAGAAGGAAATGGCACTGAAGAAAAATATTTTCTTTGTAAGTTAAAGTACAGATGAAGAAAATTAACAAGTCAGATTGAATAAAAGTAAGGAAAGTATTCTTACAAGAGAGGAAAATAATTTTTTGACTTGGGAGTGGTAAGTTAGGATGTAATGTGAGGCCATCTATAATAGAGAGTTTTGTATAATAAGCTACACTTGATTTTGAAAACCAGTTATAACAACAATAATTAAAATATGAAAATAATAATAACAAATAGGTATTAACTTCTTTCTTTGTAATAGATACTGTTTTATATATTTTGTATGCTGTAGCTCCTTTACTTCTCACAATAACCAGTGCAGTAGGTCCTGATATTATTTTCATTTACCAGATATGTAAGGTAAAACTCGGAGAGGTAAAATAAAAAAGCCATATATCACACAGTATGACAGTTTCTATTGCTTCTAACCAAGAACCATAAGTGACACTAAATAGAAAAAGGTCTAAAATAATATATACCAAACTTTTAACAGTGAAACTATGTGTTGAGTAGAATTTCAGGGAAATTTCTATTTATTTGTGTCCTCTTCAATTTCTTTCAGCAATTTTTTTTAGTTTTCAGTGTACAAGTCTTACACCCCCTTGGTTAAATTTATTCTCAAGCATTTTATTCTTTCTGATGCTGTTGTAATGGAATTTTCTTAATTTCCTTTTCAGATTGTTCATTGCTAGTGTGTAGAGATATAACTGATTTTTACATACTGATCTTGTACCCATCAACTTTGCTGAATTTATTATCTCTAATAGGTTTTGTATGTATGTGTGAATTTTTTAGGATTTTCCCTATATGGAATCATGCCACTTGTGAAAAAAGATGGTCTTACTTCTTCCTTTCCAGTGTGGATGCCTTTTGTCTTATTTTACTGCCTAATTGCTCTGACTAGAACTTCTAGTGGAGAGTTGAATACCAGTGGTGAAGTGGGCTTCCCTCTCTGGTCCTTGATCTTAGGGTAAAAGCTTTCAGTGGTTCACTATTGAAACAATGTATTATTTTTAAACATAGAAAAGTACATGATTATTTTAGGCAACTAATAGAAAAGTAGAGCAAAATCTATTTTAGAAGTTCTTAAAATACAAAGCTTCCATTGACCTCTTAGTTTTCTGTAGTAGAAGATGACGGATCAATATGGAAAGGAAAGCTAGAGTAAGACACACAGGACTGTAGAGAGATAACTAGAGACATCTTTCCTAAGGGAATGAGAAGGACTAAACCGTCGGTGGGATAGAATGAGAGTTTTGCAGATTTGAAATTAGGTACTCACCTAGAGATGTGTTAAGGAGGGAGCTTTGCCTGCTGTCTCCAGAAAGAGAACCAGATATTTAAGACCGGGAAGGCCCAGATCAAGATAAAGGAATAGTACAGTTCCTAGTTACCACTCACTATAGTTAACAAATTATGAATACCAATATGACTAAAGAAACAGCAGCTTAGGAGAAGCTGCTACAGTTGATGGCTTAGAATTTCTAAAGAAAGAAGCAAAATTGGGGAAGATAGCAAGAATTATGACTTGCCAATCTGACCTATTTTAGTGATGGTCACTAGCTTATTACACTGGAATTGTGGATTCTGTGTTTATGGATATTCCATTTAATACATTTTTAATAGATGTCAGTCACTGGGCAAAGTTTTTTATTAATTCTTACAACAACCATGTGAGAGATGCAGTCTGGATTTCATTATATAGAAATGGAAATTGAGATTCAGAAAGTTTCCATCCTTTGCTCTAGCTACACAGTGGGTAGGTATTAGAAATAGGATTGGAGCCTAGAATTTTTGTTAAATGTTGTAATTTTCTTAGATGTTACAAAGAATTTTTTTAATGTAGATAACTACTCATACTGTATGGTCAAGATAGGTGAGGTGATGGTGCAGTAACAAAGAGACCCCAAACCCAAGTGACTTAAAACAACGTTCCACATCCACTTCCTTATGTAACCCAGAATAATGGATTCTGTTTCTTTTATGCCTAAATTCCAGTGGTCCATGATACCACCATCTCTCCATCTCCCTCCCCTGCCCCTCTCTTTAATTTTTTTACAAATTAACACGTGTGTGAGCAAATCAAACATTTTTTGAGCATGAAAGAATGTAAAATGAAAATCAACATCTCCTTTTTTGACTGACGTTTTGAAGAATGAAACACTGTATGTGAAAGCATTTTAAGCTCCTTAAAGAAAAGAATCGTATCAAATTCAAGATATTACAGTAACAGTGGTTCCCGTCATTCCTAATTTTTAGTTTCAATATAAAGCATCCAAATCAAAACTAAAAATAAGACTTGACCACATGAAATTTTCCCGGAGAGTTTTTATTAAAGTTTTTATTAAAGGGTAGAAGTTCAGCTTAATCTTCAGCAGAATGAAAGATTGCAATCAATTACGGTGTCTAAAAAGATATTGAATTTGGTTTTGACATATGGGCAAGGTATATTTTAGCTTTGTGTGTGTGTGGAAGAGGCCACTGAAAAGAGAGAATTAAAAAGACTGTCATTAGTTGTCACACTGTGTGCATAATGACCTGGCATGTTCCTGAAGCCATGGCCATGATAAATTTGTAATTTTCCCTGTCTGCCAGGACTAGTAATGTGCAATACATTTAACAACTAAATTTGCATACAGAACGTATCATTGATCTTTGAATTTCAAAGGACAAAGATTTACAAGGACAGTCATTCCAAAATAAACCATTTAATTTATATCCTTGTGTTCTCTTGTAGCAGCAGTAGAAATGCAACAAGCTGCCATTTCACAACGAGAAAAAAGAGGAGAAATATCTTCCCAAGTGGGAGATATACCAATATGATTTGAAAACTGATAGATATGTAATCCAATTTCTCTTGATTCTTATTTTAAAGCACTTATTTTGGTTCTATAATTGCAAGTGTTAAAATAGCATATAATCATAGTGAAATGGTTCTTTAAAATAATAGAATTTCAGAAGCATGGATTTTGTTTTCTTTGAACCATAAATTCAGCTGGGATATGGGGGCTCCATCCTGTTGTGCTACCCTTCTCCCTTCAAAGTCAAACATCTAGAAAGAAAAATCTGTGTTTGCTTTCTTTCTTAGCTGGCCACTACCCACTCCTTAGCTATCTGTTATCTTAGTTAGCCTTAAAATGATATAATTGCATTCACTTGTTCATTTCTTCCTTTTTTCTTCATTCATGCATTCATTGATTACTATTGAGCACTTGCTTGTGTGTATCAGGCAATGTCCTCATCAATGGGAACTTATGGGCAAGCACCACCCTTATGGTACCTGGTCACTTAGACCTTCTACCTGCCAGAGGGTGAGGGGTAGGAAAGATACCAATAAACAAGTAAACAAATAAATAGAGAATCCATCCAGAGAATACAAGTTCTATAAAGAAAATAAAATAGAGTGATATGAGAGAGTGGCTGGGTAACAGTGGGTGAGTACCATAAATTAGGAACGTGAAGAAGTCGCTTTGAAAATATGATATTATGTTCAGAGGCAAATGATGAGAAAGAGTGGAATCAGAACAGAATTACATACAAATTGAAGAGTGAAAACAAGGCCCAGAGTTGGGCACAAGCTTGGCTTGTTCAGGAAACTAAGTTCCTTCTACAATGGTCAGCTCGACTCTCTCTGCACCCTCGTTTTACCTCCCTCGCCTAATGTAGGGAGGCGATGCTACAGAGTGGATAAGAGCACAAGTTCTGGAGTCTGATGGATTGGAACTGAGTCTGGATTCTGCTACTTCCTCCTCTGTGAGCCTCAGTTTCCTCACCTGTAACATAGGGTTGCACTGTCAGGGTTCCAACAAGAAACAAATGACGTATCCAAATGAGGTTAAATTTGAAGAGGTTTATTTACAAAGGGGTAAATTACAAAGGCATATATGGGGTATAGAGAAAACAGGAGATGCCACCCCAGCACTGCCCATATCTAGTAGCCAAATTATTCCCACCTCTAGACCACAAAGGACAAGATAGAGAGAGGTTACTGGAACTGGAAACGAGAGAGAGCACAGGTTCCTTTGAGCACAACAGTGACCTCTGGCCATGGACACGATCACTGTAAGGCGACCTCATAGTGAATCAGACTCTGACTTACCCTCCTCCCTGCCTCCAGTCTCCACGAGATGCTCCCTCTTGGTGGAAATCAGCTAAAAGCCAAAAGCCAAGAGAATCTTTTGTGCAGTCCATGAAGGTAGGGGGACACAGAGAAGAATAGAGAGTGCCCCTGAAGGGAAAAACCGAGGACAGGAGATAATACATGTACCTACCTCACCTAGGCGTCTTGGAGAATATTTGAGGCAGTGCATGTAAAATGTTTAGTCTCAACTCAATTCTTTAAAACAATTTAAAACAAGAATGGCAAGATGTTAAATACTTCTTAAGTCCACATTGGATTGGCCTTGTATTTTCTGGAGTTTCTGGACATTCAAAATATTTTTGAATATTAAAAAGTGCTTGGCGTTGTGTTTGGAACTTAGTAAGTGTCCCATAAATGTTAGTTACAAGGATGACAACAACAGTAAAACATAAGCATTTCACTAGCATCTGCCTCTAAAGGTGTTTCTTCTTTTCTTACAATAATCTGCTTTTGAAAAGTCTTATCTATGTTGATAATTTTACCCTCCCTCCCAAAATGTGCATGATTTTCTGAGAATCATGTCTAGCCTGTCTCTGAATCCCTAGTTCCAAACTTTTCTTTTAAACTTCCCAGTGGCTCCATCTATAAAACTATTTTATAGGCCCTCAAAACTCAACTCATCCTCTCCCTCAACCTGCTTTTTCTCCCATGTCCCTTTGGCTTTTAGTCAGAATAACTCTTGAACCCACCCACTTACTGCCATGGCCCTGCCACCCCCTAATCCAAACCAGTGTCACCTAGTTCCTGACTGTAGCCATGTAACTGGTCTCCCAGCATCCAGTTTGCCCTCTTAAAGAGTAGCCAGAGAGATCTTTTCTTAAAAGTGCATAAAGTTAGGTCATTTCCTGCTGAAAACTCTTTCCTGGGGTATAGTTTGAGGATTTGAAACAGTTTAAATAAACTACCCAAATGACTCTGCACATTAAGCTTTAAAAGCCACTAATGTAGGAAATATTCCCTCAGCCAGACCACTGAAATAGCCACCTGATGGATTTCTACACCCTTTCTCTTCCAAGTTTGTTTTCTTTGTTCTTTCTCTCTCTTTCCTTTCTTTTTCCTTCCTCCTTCCTTCCTTCCCTCCCTCCCTCCTTCCTTCCTCTCTCTCTTTCTCTTTTTCTTTCTTTCTTTCTCTCTCCCCCCTCACCCCTGTCTTTCTCCGTCTTCCCTTCCCTTCCCTTCCCTTTTTGTTTTTCAGTATAAGCTATGCTGTCAAACACACCTGAGTTCAAATCCCAGTAATCCCAGTGTCTTACTGATATGGATTAATATGCTTAGCCTCTGTTCATGTAAGAAATAAAGATAGAACAACTACCTCATAGGGTTGATGTGAATATTAAAAAGGATAATAGCAACATGATAACTTGCATAGCCCTTGGCACACAGTAAGAGCTTAATAAGTGCTTGCCAGCAGTGCTGTATTATGATTGTTTATTTTTGTTGTTGTTATTATTTAGCTCCTTAAAATTAATTATCGTTAAATCAGTTTACATATAAAATCTTTTGTCTGACATGAAGGACTGCATTCCTTTTATTTTTTCCTTCCCTATCTTATTTCCCACTTCACACGTTAGGCAAACTGTTCCCCCATACACATTGGCATATTACCCTGGCCACTTGTTCATTTCCTATGTATTTTCTCTGCCCTCACCAGAATTCCACCCATTCCACAGCCAGCTCTAAGACTAGTTTCTTCACCCAGCAATAATAATCATTCCTTCCAAAGATTTTCTATAAAATGGTAGTCCCTCATATCTGTGCTATTATATAATTCATTTGTGAGTCTTCTTTCTCTTATTAGACTGTGTGTAATTTAAGGATTAAAAATTATATTTCAATTATCATGTAGTAATCAAATTCTTACCCCACACATTTACAGCTCAACAAATATTTATTGATTTTTTAAGTTGAGAGATAGAAAAAAATGAATCTTTTTTCTACCTTCATCTTAGGAGTTCTAAGAGATTATAAAAAGATGTAGACTGGAAACCAAGCATCACAATGCATGAGTACAAATAGCATATATCTTTTACGTATTTAACTGCAAGGGTAGTTTTTTAAAAAACTTCTCAAACTAGAAGAGTTTGAAATATCAGAACAATGAAATATTAGAACAATCTTTGTGGAATAAAATTTGGTATACGCATCAGAATATACATGTATATGTATATATATGTTTATATACATATGTATATATACACACCACTTCTAGGAATTCAACTGAAGGAAGTCATCAGATATAAAAATTGTGGTGTTATTAACAATAGAGAAAAAGTTGGAAGTAATCGAAATGTCCATCAATAATTGAGTTATTAAATAGTAACTCCTTTATCCGAAACACTTATATAAAGTGTCTAGCATATGCCCAGCACTGCATAAATGCTGGTAAGCAAAACAATCACAAGATGGGTTCTTATGATGCTATTAAAAATCTTGACTCAAAAAAAAATAATTAAAGATACGAGAGATGTTAACATTTATGAGGTTAGAAAATAAAAAGAGAACACAAATTCCCTATATAGCCATTATTTGATTCCGTGCTGTTTTTTCTTTTAAAAGTATACATGCATAGGGAAAAATGAGAAAGAAATAGGGCATAATATTAACACTGATCAACTAGTCTTCAGGATTTTTAAAAATTAATTAATTAATTAATTTTTGGCTGCGTTGAATCTTTGTTGCTGCGCGCGGGCTTTCTCTAGTTGAGGCAAGTGGGGGCTACTCTTTGTTGTGGCACGCGACCTTCTCATTGTAGTGGCTTCTTTTGTTGTGGAGCACGGTCTCTAGGCACGTGGGCTTCAGTAGTTGTGGCTCGCGGGCTCTAGAGCGCAGGCTCAGTAGTTGTGGTGCACGGGCTTAGTTGCTCCGCGGCTTGTGGGATCTTCCCAGACCAGGGCTCGAACCCATGTCCCCTGCATTGGCAGGTGGATTCTTAGCCACTGCGCCAACAGGGAAGTCCCTAGTCTTCACTTTTAATATCAATTTTTCTGTATGTTTTAATTTTTCTCTGAAAATACGTACCAATTTGTAATGAGAAAATAAAGGATGCTATCAAGAGGAGAATGTGTTAATGGATTCAGAAGAGAGTGTGGGGAGGTATCAGAAGGAAAGAGAGTGAGAGACTCGGGGTGTCGAGCAGGTAGAGGCTCACCTACCCCGCTGCCCTCGTTGCCTTAGCTAAGGCTCCCTTCCCTGCAGGATGGACAGTCTCAACTTTGCACCCCAGCGACTTGCTAGGATAACTGGACATCTCCAGTCTTAGGTAACCCTCCAAGCTTTGTGAAGCCACTGAGCATCCTTTATATACACGTGTATAGACAGAGTCTCACATTTTAAGGTGAAAAAGACTAATTTTAGAAGCTTGTTGAAGACTCAGACTTTCTACTCCACCCCAGCAGTATATCTGGAAAGAAACCTTGATATCTGCATTTTTAAAAACACTTCCACTTCCATGGTTCTTTTGTTAGTGGTAGATTGACCACATGATGACAGTTGCTGGACCAGACAATTATGATATGAATATGCCTTTTCAGGTGTCATTCTCATGCTTTTCCATTGCCTCCTGTGGAAAAGTAAGTGATGACCTGAGGGGCCTCAGGGCATGCTACATGACCTGGGGGCAGAAGTATGCAGGGTGGGCTGGATTTTGATAGGTAGACAAGGCCACGAGTGGCTGGCAAGTGAGAGGGATGGCTCTGAACTTAGTCACGAGAGTAGGGAGGGACGTGGTGCTCTTGGGGTATGTGCGCAGTCTGTCAGAGTCCGGCTGGAAGAGCAGGTGAAGGCCAGATTGTCCTTTTCCTGTAGGGAGTGGCAGATCATTGAAGATTTTAGAACAAGAAAGTAAAAGGAGATTTTATGTGCATTCTAACAAGGCGGTGAGCATGCAGGCCAATGGCACCAGATTTAGAACCCAAAAGGCCTGGGTTTGGGCCCAACTCTGCCACTTATTAGGGGACAAGTAAGTGATTAGGGGACAAGTTAATAACCTTTCTAAGTTTCAGTTTCCTTTTCTCTAAAGCAGGCTTAATACAAACTTACAGAGTCAGTAAGAAAAGCCTCCATGTTTCTATAAATTCAGAACCAGGCATCCAGTGAATGGTGCTTAAGAGAACTTTTTGTCAGAATGGTGAAACACAGGTATAGATGAAAAGACTGGATTTAGGGAGAGCAGAAAGACAGATACTGTAATTACCCTGTAGTATTCTTTGTGGCCTTCCCCTTCTGTACTGGCGGAGTCTTCTCCCAAAGACGGCAAGCCTCTTAAGGTGAAAATAGTTCTGTGGAAGGAACCAATCCTTGCACTGAAATAGTGTTTCTCAAAGTGGGGTTCTCCAACCCTGCTGGTTCCTGACCCAGTGGTCTCTGCAAGGACTGTCACACGTTGTTCAGAGATCTTGGGGTGAGGCCAGTAAACACACTTTTCCCACATGAATTTCACAAATATGGGATGCAAGGCTTATTGGATTAGTCACAGAATTCTCATTACATTTTAGGGTTTTATATGCTTGACCAAGACTGATGGTCAGTTCATCTCAGCTAACATGCAGTTAACTGTGAAATTTGCATTTTTATTCCTGTTGAATATGTTATACATATTCAAAAAATGTTCAAGTCACAAAAAGGAGTTCATTGGTGCATAAAAGTGGTGATTAAATTAGAACATAAATTCTCTGACTCAGAAAGCATCACAAATATAATAGAGTAACCGAGACTTTAGTGTGAATCTATAATATGAACGAGTATTGTTGTAAGAAAAATGAGTCTTAAGCAATAATTTCATGAATATTTTAAAGATTGTGTATATTTAAACTAGCAAGCTATATAAAATTTCATTATAAAACTTTATCCAATATTGGAATAAAGCCATAGAACTGTTCATATTATCTTCAAAGAAGAGTGCCCTCTCTGTTTGTCCTGAACAAGCTCAAAATAATGCTTTCTGATGCAAAATTGATGACTTCTGTTGTCAGTGGTGGAAAAAAAGACCAGAACTATAGAAGCATCTTTCAAGGTTGCATTCATCTTGCCAAAACACAGGTGCAAGTCACACTAGTGCCAAGAAACTACTAAAAGCAGATGCCATGTTAATGAAAAATAGTATTATCACAGGGAAAGCAGAATGAGCTATTGGCAAAATTCCTTATCACATAACACTGATGGTTGTTGCGAAATATCAATGGCAAACATTGTGGAAGAGCAGTTACACTCTTGTGCATCTGCTGGTAGATATTTCACTTTAGACTTGTGCGATGTTACTGATGGAGAGAGGATGAATTAGCTGCTCTTGGCATAGGTGCAGTACAGAAATGAAGGAGACGTGCTTGACATGTTTTATTCTGTTTATCCAGGCTACAGGAAAAGGGAGGTGTCTGTTGATTTACAATTCTTTTTTGTGATCTATGAGCCAGACTAGAAAATGTGCAATGGGATCAGTCCCATTGGAGTCCAACAACCCATATGTAGCAAGGATGGGCTTTGCTTTGCAAAGAAAATGATTTGCACGTTAATGCCAATCATAAGATATTTTATTTGCCAAGAAAATTTGGTGGTCAACAATTCTGCTTTGATTCATATTAAACAACAGAAGTGTACAAATGGTGACAGAGATTGAGAAAATGGATGTAAGATTCTGCTTTTCTACCCTGAAGTATGCTGGCTCTCAAGAGAAAGTTGTTCAGAGAGCAATTTTGAAATGAGAGATAATATAAGAACACTCCTTTGTGATACTACTAGTAATAGTTTAGATCATTTCTATGATTTTATGTTATTTGCTCAAGTGGCATATCTCAGCAATATATTCAGTATCAGGAATATATGACTCTATCACTTCAGGACCAGAATGTCTGTCTTTTTTTTTTTTTATGTTGAAACTAAGATATTAAGAAAACAAAATTATGGTACTGACTTAAAAAAAATTCTTTTTTATTAAAGTGTAGTTGATTTACAATGTTGTGTTAGTTTCAGGTGTACAGCAAAGTGATTCAGTTATACATATATATATGTATATATATTATATATATAATATATATTATATATAATACATATTATATATATATATAATATATATACACACACACATATATATAGTCTTTTTTCTTATAGGTTATTACAAAATATTGAGTATAATTCCCTGTGCTATACAGTAGGTACTTGTTGAGTTTCTATTTTATATAGAGTAGTGTGTATATGTTAATCCCAAAGTAGTAAATTATCCCTCTCCCACCCTTTCCTCTTTGGTAACCATAAGTTTGTTTTCTAAGTCTGTGAGTCTGTCTCTGTTTTATAAATAATTTATTTTTATCACATTTTAGAGTCCATGTATAAGTGATATCATATGATATTTGTCTTTCTCTGTCTGTATTCCCTTCACTTAGCATGATAATCTCTAGGTCCATCCATGTTGCTGCAAATGGCATTATTTCATTCTTTTTTATGGCTGAGTAATATTCCATTGTACATATATATATACCTAAATGTCCATCGACAGATGAATGGATAAAGAAGATGTGCTATATATATACAGTGGTACAAATTTTCAAACACAAAGAGTTTATCTCTTCCCAAATTAAGTTATTTTCTTCACTGATCAGAAAAAGAAAATGATGGTATATTTTAAGACATATTTTAAAACTACATTCAAGTGTGAAACATAATTAAATTATTTCCATATTATATTTTAAGACATATTTTAAAAGTCCATTCAAATGTGAAACATAACTAAATTCTTTCCATATTCATATATAATTAAACAGTAAATTAGGAATCCATCTTCTGCTGTCTCTCAAGGTGAAATAAAAAATCAGCTATCCAGCTTTTGAAGGAGATATGCTCATAAGCTTCGAGTTTGATGGCATTCCAAAAGTAGACTTCAGTGAGAACACCACCTTTTTGTGTTTATATTCCACACGATTACCTGGGACTATCAGTCCAATGCACAAAATGTTTACTGCTAGTTGTAACAGCATGAATGGTCATCTGGAATCATCTAACATGGAAACAATAAAGAGTAAAAAAAAAAAATCTACCAGCCGGAAGTAAAAGCTGACCAGTAGCTATGTCATCAAGTTGCATATACTTTGCTGAAAGATTGCAAACAAAATCAACTTACTCATTAAAAAATGTTACTTTTAGTTATGCTTTATCTTTCTTTTTATGTGAGTGTCAAATATCCAGTAGGAATTGAAGGAGGAGATCTAGGCCCTCTCCTCTGCTCTGTCATTGATTAGTAAGTAAAGTAACCTCTCTGGGTCCCAATTGTCTCACCTATGAAACAGAGACGATCATGCTTTTCCCTCTTTATGCTCTTAGACTTTATCTTGCCTGTTTTAAAGTACCTTCAAAAATTGTAGTCCCTACGCATAATGGATGGGAGTGAGATGTGTTCTATTCTGGAAAATTTCTAGGAAAGTACTGAGAAGGCTTTCTGCTGATACCAAGCTAAGAGCTGAGAGTGCTACAGTAAGGGAAATAGGAACAATCCAAGTCAAGTAGAAACATTTTCAAAGGCAAATTTTGAAGAACATCTGTCATTCCAAGACAGGAGTATTTATACTCTTTCCAGAGCCAGATTAGTATAAGAATGACCAGCCTGATGAAACGACTTTGGAGAATGATCTCAATTATTAGTCACCTTCTTTCCCTTAGCAATCTGTCTCTGAGTTTCCTACCTGATGATTCAGTTAATTAGCAAGGCTTTTAGATACAGCATTTAATGATACTGCCAAGGTGAGTATAAGAGACGAAGATAAAACTCACCTAATAGTCTGTCTGTCTTTCTCCTAAACATTCGGTAGATAATTGCCCATCAAGGCTTCTCTCTCAAAGGAATATTTATATGTCTCAGAATTAGTGAGATGCAGACACAGGGATTTCAGTTTACACATTTCACAGAAATTTTAATATAATACTATAAAAATGTAAACGAGTGAGAAAAGAATGTGAAAAACAAAATAAAACTCAATTGCAAAGAACCCTTTAATCCATTGAGAATAAGAATGAAGACAGATTACTATAATAAGGTAAATTCTATAAGCAAACTGCCACAAAGACTGACCATGCAAGCCTAAAGGAAGACCAAAATTAGGACCATTAAAGCCAAATATAATCCAGAAAAAAAAATGGTAGTGAAAATAGAAATGATCACTAATGAAAAACTGTATCCTAATTTTAATTCAACATTTAGAAGGTAAGATAAATCCAAGCATTTTGATGGGTCAGAAAGTTTATCCTAGATTTGATATGAGAGGGCACATCAAAATCAAACCAAAGAGGAAACATAGCCTGAAAATACTGAAGTCAACATGATGAAATGTGAAGAGGCTGGAATCTTTTAGATTTTGTTTAGTTCATTTAAAACTATGTTTACTTATGTAATACATTAGATTTTATGCTACTTTGTATATTCTCTCTATGAAAGAGTGATGAGAAATACTCAAATGAGGCAAAATTGTTTTTCAGGAGAATGGAATCTTCCTTTATGTAGTAGAATACAGAAAGACATCAGCCATTCTATCCACCAAGAACGTCAATCCTGCCTTAGATGAGCCCATAAAACATGAATGAAGTGATTTATGTACCATCAGTGAATTACCTCTTAATAAGCCCATTGTTACTATTATTTTATTGATTGCCATTATGTCAACATTATATTTGCATAGTATTTTAACATAGTGTTAAATATTTAGAATTCTTCAGAAAGAAAAAGATGAGACAAAATATGTGCCATTTTATTTTTGCTAAGTTTTGTGAAGTCAAATAACCATAGAGGGCATTTAAAATGCAAAAGTAAACAATGAGAAAATGCTCATGTACACACACACTCCAGTGCTATAACCATAATCTCTCATTTGTTTTTTTCTGTCATATAGTTAAATAGAATTAATGCTCAATACACACACACACACACACACACACACACACACACACACACAAACACACACATCAAAAAAAATAGATAAAGTGGTATTTGAGGAAGTAAGCATGAATAAAAGAGATGAAGAGGTAAAATTCATACTAAATACATGATATTTATAAAGGTCTATATACCACATATCATGGACTCAACATGTATCAAGCAAAAACAATAGGAGAAAGAAGAAGTGGACATAATCATATAATTTTATTCATTTATCTAAGTCTATTACAGATCAAGTAGAGAAAGACATAAATTACAATTACAGAAATAGATTCTATACATGGCTGCATATATATGATGATAGTTACATGTATAATTATATACACATAATTCTACATGATGTAAAATGAGAGCATACATGCTTTCAAAGTTTCCATTAGGACAGTCTTGAAAATGTTCTTATAATAGCACACGATGAATACCTTGAAAATGTATAAACAAAGAGTAGTCTCTGATTATAATGAAATATAGGTAGAATTTAATAATAAAATCAGAAAAATACTTGTGTAACACAAATATTTAAAAGAAAAAATCCTTTATCTCAAGCAACCATAGGTTCAAAAGTGTATGAGGTAGGGATATTAGGTTTAAAGCCCAAGAAAAACGTTTGCTTTTGAAAATAGGAGGCACTTCATTTCCCGAGAATGTGAAAAGAAACAAAGAGAAAATATGTTGAGATGAAGTTAAGGGAACTCACAATTAATGCCTGAATTTTTATGTTAAAGTACATAATATTCAGATTAAAATCCCAGGTGTTTTCTACGTATATATAGAATATTTTAAATTTCAAAATAGCAAAATATTCAACATAGCTTAAAAGATAAACAGTGGACTATAATTATGTTATGCAAATATGTATATATATATTTCTCATGTTAAAAATGCTCCTATAAATTGACAAGAAAAAAATAATCGAATATTAAATGTACAAAAGTAATACAAAGGGAATTTATGGACTATGAAATGTAAATGTACAATGAATAGATGCCTTTAGATAAAAGTAAATAAACTAACATCTTTTTTGTTCATCCATTAGAAAAATTAAAGATTGATAACCTTCACTGCTGGTGAGGGTGTAGAAAAATAGACATTCTTGATTTTTGCTAATCCGTTAGTCAAATAGTTAACACTGGGTATTTTAAAGGGCTGTAATTGGAAGGTGGGGGGAGGAGGGAGGCCCTCAGTATATCTCTATATGATTTTTATTTGTTAAATTGGGTGTGTATTAATTTTTAATTTCAAAATTCAAGAGCATAAATTCAGTTTAAAAATTATAAATTGATACTATTTGACATCAGGAAACTTAGCAAACTCTATTAAAATTTAAAATAAGAATACCTTTCACTGCCATAATTTTACTTGTAAGACTTTATCTCATTAAAAAAAAAAAGTTTGTCTCTATGTTTGTAGAGGTGTGTGTGTCCCAACATGAATGGATATTCACTGCAGTTTGATTTAAATGGTTGACAGTTTAAATTTAGGAAAAAGTTTACATGTTCATCCATATAGTAGAGGTTTTTTGTTGTTGTTGTTGTTGTTTTAATATGGTATATTTACACAACAGAGTACCAGAAAGTTAGTAAAAAGAATGAGGTAACCACCCATGACCTGGAAAGAGATCCAACACAGTGTTTAAAGGAAAAAAAAAGTTATAGAAGAATATGTGTATTTGAGTGACTATAGAAATAAGTACAAATACATGTGTGTATGTGTATATAAAATAACTTGAAGGATGTATCAAATACATTAAGGTTTCTACTTCTCTGGAGAGTAGAATTGAGATGACCTGGAAGGAAATGGAGAGTGGGCTAAGAAGGAAATTATTTCTTACATTTTATGCTTCTGTACATTTTTATATTAAGTATAGATAAATTTTCATATGATATTTAATTGTATAAATTATGGAAAAATCCATTTATCAGCACTCCATCACATAGTGCAATAAGGGAAAACTTGAACCATTAAGATGGAAAAGCAGCTGGTAAAATGGAAAAACAGTTAAGCCAACACTTTGAAGAACAGAAGCTAATGTGATAGAAAAAGGGAACCACGAAAATAAATATGGAAGGAGAAGATGGAGAAGAAATCAGAATAATCATTATCATCACCATCATAGTAGTGATGATGATGGCGATAATTGTAGTAGTAGTAGTAATAATAAAACAATAATTATGGAGACTAGAATGCTAACAGAATGCAAACAAGAAAGTTACATATCCACCACCTCACTCTATTTTGCCACAGTGAACAATGCTTCTCAGTGTTTAGGGCAATTCCAGTTAATTCACTGAATTATCTCAATTATCTCAAGTGACCCTATGGAGTTATGCATATAAAAACAAAAGCAAAACAATTTTAAAAACAAACCAAACGTGTATGTGTGTGTTGTACATAACTTTCTCTCTCTTTTTTTTTTTTTTTTTTTTTGGAAATTTTAAACTTTTTTTTGTGGGGGAAGCGATGGGGCTGTATGAATATGAGAATAATAACTGGTGCTCTGGAGATGGAGGTTCCCGAGTCATGATGTTCTGATGAGGTCACAGAACCCACCCAACTAGCTTCTCCTGGAAATTACTCAAGTCAGGAATGAAGACATTAGTGATTAGTGGGCTCTAGGAAGGATGTTTCTGGAGGTCGCTTGTTTCCAGCCAGAGGTAACAAGCACTCTTTTCTCTTTCCTCTTTCTCCTTCCTTCCCCTGTGCCCTCCCTCTCTTCCCACTATTCCCCTCCTTTGCTGGTTCTCCCCCCTCCACTCCCCTCCTCTTCTCATTTCTTCTTTCTTTTAAAATCGAATTCCACTAACATAACAGAAAGAACGAAAAGATGACAGATATTTATTAATCACACTATCTGTCACTCCTCTAATAAATCTCCCATCTATATTTCAACTGAGAAATAAAACTGTCTTTATGGCCAAAGTCTTATAGCTGGATGTGTGTGGGAACTACAGTAGTTCGTACTGGCTGATGCACAGGTGTTTGATTTTATTTTTACTTAAAAGTCAGCAGGCAGCATACTGATATCCGGAAGCCAAGCTCTAAGGTATTATGTGGACTGAGAAAGCCAGGGGACACACTGCAAATCATCTTCACCCGAATGCTCAAATCTTTCCTGCACTCAAGTTTCCAAAGCCCTGGCAGTCTCCAAAAGCAGTGTGTAATTTTCATAGCTAGAAGGATGCTGGTTTGGACCCACTCAAATGGTGCTTATTTGTATGTCACTGTCTGTGACACCAAGATGCTGCACTCTCTCCCACCATCTTGCACTGTGGCCAATTCCCAGCATTCTTGGGAAAGTTCATTCCGTTGAAGAAAAAAGGCTGCATGCTGGTGACTTCTTTCACATGAATGTTTTCACATGATACGCTTTTGGATTACATTTGAATTGTAAATTTTGCCCTGTTTTCTTTACATCTGAATGAAGAAGAGAGTTCTCTTTCCAGTCTGGTATACTGGGTTGATTATATTCATTCATTGGCTTTACCTCGCCACCTTTACACAATCATTTTTTTAATCTGTACACTTACTCGCCCACCCAGTGTTTCATCATGAAAAAGAATACAGTTTCTTGAGCCTATTCCTAGCTGTATATTAGTCAAATTGCTTAACCTTTCTATGTCATCCGTAAAAGCAGAGGTTTTCTTTGTACCTACTTCCATCAACTGTTTTAAAGAATAAAGTGGGTCTTGTATGCAAAGCACCTAGTAGGGGTCCTGGCATATTTGTTGTGATGTGGTAGGGCTTTTTGTCTGTGTGTTTTGTTTATGAATATTTGTAAGAGATTATGTTTTACTCTTTCATTCTTTCATTCAACAGATTTTGATTTATCATTTCTCTGTGCTAGGCTTTGTCATACACGATGGAGGTGCAACTGCAATCGGACAGACAAGATGTCTGCCTTTACGTAATTTATATTTAATAAGTATGATTTGAAACTGTAGAAGCAACCAAGAAAGGAGTAGATGTTGTTTCAGACTACGAAAGTGATAGACCTGTTTTTGTCATCACATCAGAACCTCGACCCCCCACTCCCTCCTCTTCCTGCCCCTGCCCTGGGCCATGTGATCCACAGGACCCTGGTCTAGCCATCCTCTGGCTACACCTCTTCCCACAAGGTGAGGATTTTGTGGGCCAAGGGAATGTGCCACCAAGAGTTAATGCTCCAGAATTAACTGGGGATGGTAAGGCCAAGCCTGATGAAGACTATCAAGCAGAGAGCTAACGTAAAGAGTTTGGAGTGAGGGTATTGAACTAGGAGCGGTCAGGGAAGGTCCCTGAAAGCAGATGGCTCAGGCCGCAGAACCAGACCAAGTCAGGCCTTTTTGAGCAATGGAAGAAGTCGAAGGTGCTGGAACAGAGTGAGTTTGGGAAGAATGACAAGAGATGAACTCACGAGGTAGTGGAGGCCAGAAGAGTGCAGCCCTGGGGGCCAAGCTCCCAAGGTTGAATGTGCTCTAAATGCATCGGAAGCCAAAGGAGGCTTTTAAACAGGGCACCCCCAGGATCAGTCCTGATGCTGTGTGGACGATGACCGGTGCAGGTACAGGAGAACGTGAGGAAGCTCTGAGTCAGGAGTAAGGAGTTTGGGTCTGAGGATTATCTGCTCCAGAATCTTGTTGGAGGCTGGCTAAGAATGTAATTGTCCACATGCTAAGAACATAGGTCCCGAAGTTAAGCATCAAAATCTTTGGAAAGAGCCTGGAAATCCCAAGCAGAATCCTTATGCACATTGAAATTTGAGAACTACCATGCACTTTTTAAAAACTGATAGACATATATAAAAAAATAAATAAAATAAAATTCAAAAATTCAAAAAAAACCACTGATAGACAAGTATATGAATAGCCACATTAAAAAAAATCAACAATTTAAAAACTTATCATTGGGGCTTCCCTGGTGGCGCAGTGGTTGAGAATCTGCCTGCCAATGCAGGGGACACGGGTTCGAATCCTGGTCTGGGGAGATTCCACATGCCGCGGAGCAACTGGGCCCGTGAGCCACAACTACTGAGCCTGCGCGTCTGGAGCCTGTGCTCCATAACAAGAGAGGCCGCGATAGTGAGAGGCCCGCGCACCACGATGAAGAGTGGCCCCCACTCGCCGCAACTAGAGAAAGCCCTCGCACAGAAACGAAGACCCAACACAGCCAAAAATAAATAAATAAATAAATTAATTAATTTTTAAAAAACTTATCATTGAAGTAAAACAATGTTTTTTGTTCATTTTTTGAGTTAGAAAAGCTCTCAACATCTACCTAAAATAATCTGTTCTCTAATTGAAACCCTTACAACCTTAAGAATATAGAAAGGCCATAGTGGAGGAGGAGACCGGAATAAAGATTTCTCATTTATTTTCAGTATTTCAAAACATATCCAACTAAAAGCTTACATTAGGAAATAAAAATACTTTGTAGATTGATACAAACTTCAAATATTTTGCCTTTGCCTAGAATTCTACCAACTCTGTGTGCTAAAGCTGATTATATAAGCCTGTCCAAAATGTCATATTTGCAATTACGTATTTCTTTGTTCTAAAATATTGAAAATCACGAGATACCAAAGGATGATTCAGAGTGGTTAAGAGGACCGCCTTTACCTTTAGATATGTGGGTTAGTATTACAGCTGCTCCTCTTTCTATACATTACTTCTTGAGGCCTCAGTTTCTTCATCTATAAAATGGGAATATAAAAAGTTCCTATTCACGTAAGATTGTTTTGAGGATTAAATGAGTTAACTACATAAAAGGTGTACAAGATACCTAGTACATAATAATGCAAAAGATCATTAATATTAGTGCTATTTAGTAATGGCATTTTGCTTAGTAGGCAAAATTATTTCAAACTGTGGAGCACAACTGGAGAAAAGATAAAATCCCATATTTTTAATTGTCAACTGGAAAATGGCAGTATGCGAGGTTGCTGATCACACCAGCATGCCATCTTGATTTAAGGGCTGAGCTGGATTTCAAATTCCGTGGCTCTTCTTTGCCAACAAAACATTTCTACTGTAGAGTCAAGATTTCTTTCTGGTGCTTCTTGGGGAAAACTCTACATGCAGCAAGAATGTTCATGTCTTTCTTCAGATCAATTTCTTAACTTTGTGTAACCAGAGGCACATAAGGAATTTCACTTTCTTGCTAAGTTTGATAGATGTTCCAGAACCAAGGAGTCTGTTGGGAACTAAATTTGTAGTCAAGTAATGACAGGAAGGGCCATTAACTTTCCCTTTGGTTACCTCTTCTTTTTGACTATGCTTGATTTGGCTTGTTAGCTGTATAGTTGAGATGTTACTGAGACATAAGCCCTTGGAAGAAATGCATGACATTTCGGCTGAGCTCTTTTGATTGTCTGCAAGAGTATTTTTCTTGGATATATGTGCTGAGCCTGTTGAGAAGTTGACTGTATTCAAAGTGGTCACAGTGGCACATGGGTGCGCTTTAGAAAGGGTTCCTAAGGACTTTTGAGAAGTCTGCGTAGTTATTAAAGGGGTAGTAAAGAGTTTTCCAAAGTATATCTCAAGATAGGACACAGAGTTACATAATGGATTTCTCACTCATCTCCACACCATTTCAGCTGCTCAAAATATGTCACTTAATTGTGAGTCATCAGAGGCTGTAAAGCATTGAGGTGTGTATGAGTAGGACTTGTATCTTGTATGTTAAAACTACACTTCTGAGAATGTTCTGAGCTAATGCATTCACTTTTTTATGAATGGTTGTGACATATATGAATAATTCATTCATGATACTGAAAGTGTAACCACAGAGGCTTCCTCTCCAGGGTGTCTTGGAAAAGCTACTGACGGTACTAAAATAAGCGTTAACTGAAGGACATCACCAGGGAAGGATTGGAAGGTACCATCACCCGAGTATCTCTTGAGGTCATCTGTCAGCTTTTACAGATTGGGTTCCTGTGCAAATCTAAGTGTGGTGCTGGGAAGCTCATGAAACCGATGCCAATTAAAATGCTTCCAAAGTATGTGTGTGGGAACTATGTGTATGGCTAAAGAGTATCTTGTCAGTTTTCTTTGGGTTATGAGTAAGAAATAGGAAGTCAAAAATCACCTGCCTTGGCAGTCTTTCTGGAGAGTCTAGCATTCTTTTATAGAGTTCAGAAAAAAAAAAAAAAGCCTTGAAATGAGACGCAGGCAGCTAATTATGCAAGGATTTTCCATCCCAGTGGCGCAGTGGGTTATGTACTTCAGGTATTGCTCTGAGCTGACTGAAGGCTGCTAAATAATCCACATAATAGCCAATGTCATGCCTATGTTTCCAGTTATAATAATAGCTAATAGGTATTGAGCTCTTCATGTGCCCTATCTCATTTAATCCACGTCACAATTCTGTGAGGTAGGTTTATTTATAATTACCATCCCATCTTAGAGATGACAAAACTGAGATTCATGTAAGTAGGATACTTTGCTTAAGATCACCCAGTAAGTAAAGGTGAGTGTCTGGATTTGAACGCGTGTCTACCTGACCAGCGCACTCGTTCACTACAGTAGAGCACAAAGATGAAGCTTCCAGGGAAGGCAGGCAGGACTGACAGTGTTCATTTCGTTACCATCCTGAGGGGTGGGAGGGATTATACAGGGATCGTGAGCTCTAGAGTCAGCTCCATCACTGCCAAGTCACTCAAGCTTCTGAACCTCTGTTTTATCATTTATGAAGTGAACTTGCTGGCTTTTTCCATGATGATGAAGTCAGTTATCATGTGTGGAAGGGGTATGAGAACCTGAGCAGGCACTACACAGAGGCAAGGACCTGTGACTGGGGAGGAACTTAGAGGTGGGGACCTTGTCTTCAGGGCACTGGATCCACTTAACACGATGTGAAGAAGTATTTGCTTCAAGAGATACACAACAAACTGCACTTGAATGACAGGTGCCCAAAGGGGAGTGTCCCTGAGGGGACTGAGGCTCAGAGAGGTGGGAGAGCTTCTGAAATGCAAAGCATCCGATATTGTTTTGCCTCAAATGCCAGGTCAGTCTTATATCCTGGGGAGGGAAGGCTCTTTGAGAAGGGGAAGGGAAGCCTCATGAACAAAGGACAGAGGAGTTGTAAGGAAGGGCAGAAGTCAGTCAGTTCCACATGTAGAATTGGTGAGATCAGGGGTGGGCTGTGGCTTCTCACCAGTGACCACGATGGAGAGAAGTTCATCTAATGTTTATTAAATTGTGTGATATCCCCATGCTTGCCGGCACTATTGTGCCCTTTAAACCAAAACCACTTGTTGTTAGTGAGAAGCTATATGTACTATATTCATTACCCAATTCTGGAAGTTGGGGTGTGGAATAACCTAGAAGAGATGTTTTTAGCCTTAAAAAGGGTTTGAGTGATAGAACAAGGCTAAGTCCCTGAGGAATAAAAATATGTACGTGGATCTAGTTCTAAGAGAGCCAAGTAGATTATGAAGCTAAGAAGCAGAGGTTTAAATCACCATCATCATCATCATCATCCTCAGAGCTACTGAATGTTTATTAGAAACCATCCACTGAGCTAAGAGCTAAAGACATATTATTTGATTTAATATTTATAACAACTCCATGTTATAGATAAGGCAACTTTGTAAGAGGAGTTGACACCAAAAAATATGTAAAATATCAGTCTCTGTAGACATGTCTGATCTCTAGGCCATAAGACACAGCTTCTGTGCTGTACCAAAAATGCATCTTTTCCCTACACTGACAGAAATATGAATCAAAATCAGGGTACACTTCTTGAAGAACTTGCTGATAAAAGAAAACATTGATAGACATAATTTCATAAATATTGAAGCCACTGAAGTTCCCTCAAAGCACCATAAATAAAATTAAAAGGTAAGCAACAAGTCAAGAAAACATTGAAAATATATATGACAAAAGATTAATGACTCTAGCATATAAAGAGCTCTTACATCTTAATAAGAAAGACATTATTTAAAAGTAAGTAAAGAAAATTGATAGATAATAAAAAGAAGAAATCAAATGATTAATAAATGTATTTTTTAAAATGCATTTCTCTTCCCAAGTAATCAAATAAATACACATTAAATCAATCAGATAACATGGATTGGCCAGCCATCAGCTTATAAAATATTGAAAATAGCAGTTGTACACAGTCTTAGCAAGGATATAGTAAAATAGGCACTTTCATGATGGGGTTCTAAAGAGGAAGATAATTTGACAATTTATAGGTAAGCTCTGAAAAATATACAAATTGTTTAGCACAGTAATTTCACTTATAGGAATATATCCTAAGGAAGTTTCAAGGCTCGGTGCTGTGATTTAGCAAACAGTATTTTCAATGCAATGTTATTTATAAAGATGCATGATAGTTACCAGAAAAAAAGGTGTAGGATATAGAATGTATGATTCGAGTTTTAAAAGATCTACACACAGAGAAAAGAACAGGAAGTATAAACAAAAAAAGTGTTATCAGCTGTATTATGTATAATATTTTCTTCCTTTTCAACTAAACACGTTTAGCTTTAGAAAAAAGAGATTATACTCCGTTTGAAAGAAGGCAGTGTGATGTAAAAATATTTTTAAAAGAGACAGAACAAATTCATTACTTAACTATAAAAATATCTAAAATAGGAATAATTTTGATATTAATGAAAACTCACTGTAGCAATATTATAAGTTTATAAGAGGAAAGATGAGAAAGGGATCATATTTTATGCATGAAATTTGCAGTAGTCCAAGCAATTAGAGATAATTAGAGACCCTAATGGCTCTAGATGGAAAGGGAAGATTTTTTTTTTTACTCTTATTGTAGAAGGAGCTGTGAGCCGAGGATTGCAACCAAGCTTGCAAAACAGCTTGCAGATGGAATAGAGTGAGTATTCCCTAACTTTCTAGCAACAACATCGTTGACCATGGCTATGAAATTACCCTTAAACTTGGTTCATCTACTAAAACAATGACTCAGTTTCCATTTTTCATTATTGTGAATTGTGTTATAAAACACATAACATAAAATTTGCCATCTACACCATTTATAAGTTCAGTAGTGTTAAATGTATTCACATTGTTGTGCAACGGAGTTCTAGAACTTTTTCATCTTGCAAAACTAAAACTCTATGCCCATGAAACAACAACTCCTATTTTTCCCTCTTCCAGCCCCTGGCAGCCACCATTATACTTTCTCTTTCTATAAATTTGACTACTAAAGATATAGCTATAAAATAGATATCTCATGTATGAGTGGAATCATGCAATACCTGTCATTGTGTGACAGGCTCATTTCACTTAGTGTATGGTCCTCAAAGTTTCTCCATATTGTGATAGGGTTTCCTTCCTTTTTAAGGCTGAGTAATATTCCATTGTGTGTGTGTGTATATATATATATACACACACACACACTACATTTTGGTTTTTTTCATTCATCTGTCAATGAATACTTGGGATAGTAACTATAAAAAACAAAACAAAACAGAAAATAGCAAGTACTGGTGAGGATGTGGAACAATGGGAACACTTGTGCTTTGCTGTTGGGAATATAAAATAGTTCAGCTACTATGAAAACGGTAGGGCATTTCCACAAAAAATTAAAAATAGAATTACCATATGATCCAGTATTTGCACTTCTGGTTATTTATCTAAAACATTGAAAGCAGGATTTTGAAGAGATTCTTGTACATCCGTGTACATACATGCCATGTTCATTATTATTCACTGTTAATAGTGTTCAGCATTATTCACCATAGCCAAGAGGTCGAAGGAACAAGTTTACCGTGATTTATTTATATTACTTAAAAGAAAGGTAAAAATCAGTTAAGAAGTCAGACTCCAGTATCATCTTCACATAAGACAGCTCGTAAGTGCTGCAGTGGAGATAAGTACAAAGTAATAAAAAGTGGTTTTGCAGGGAGTCAAGAAAGCATTCATGAAGGAGATAACCAAAAGTTTCCCACTTGAGAAGAGGGCAAAGGTATTTTGGAAAAAGGATCAGCACGTGCAAAGGCAGAGAAGCATGATAGAATATTGAATTTTTAGAGAAGTGAGATTATCTTGGAATGCCTAGGTCTTTAAGTGGCTCTTTAATTTTTTCTTTCCACTTAAGTCCATCTTTCAAACTTCTGATGTTACAGCTTGATGTTTCTAACCTATTCTTCATGACTCAGCTGAGGTCAGTCATACCTCCTTCATCACGTTATCCTTTTCTCTCCCATGGATTATTTTTAATTTAAGAGATTATTTTTACAGCAGTTTTAGTTTTATAGAAAAATGGCACAGAAAGTACAGAGAGTTCCATATGCCCCACCCCATTCCCTAGTTACTCCTGTTATTAACATCTTGCATTGGTGTGGTACATTTGTTACAGCTGATGAACTACTATATTATTAACTAAAGTCTATATTTTACCATAGACTATGTTATTAACTAAAGTCTATATTGTACATTAGAGTTCACTCTTTGTGTTGTACAGTTCTTTGGGTTTTGACAAACGCTTAAGGTCCTGTATCCACCATTGCATTTTCATACAGAATAGTTTCACTGCCCTTAAATCCCCTGTGCTCTACCTATTCATCCCTTCCCTGCATCCTCTGAACCCCTGGCAGCCAATGATCTCTCTCCCGTCTCTACAGATTTGTCTTTTCCAGGAAGTCCTATGTTTGGAATCATACAGTATGCAGTTTGTTCAGACTGGCTTATTTCACTTAGCAATATATCCCATGGATTTTAAGAGATTAAAGCTTGCATGATAATATAATTTATAGTCCTGTGACAGCCACAGATGCAGGTGGGATGCATATAGCAGCAGTAGCTATGCACTTATACAACTCTAGGGGGCATAATTCACAACAACTTTGATTTGAACAGTGCTCTATGAAGCTGTGCGACACAACAGCCCTGTGCAAATAATAAAGAGGTCTTTGATGACTGTCTATTTTCTTTCCATATGCAGTCTCTCATTTTCCCCCTCATTAGATTACAGGCATTTTTAGTATAATGTCAGTTTACTTCTATTTCTTACCCAGGCTAGTGCAATGACTTTTCAATGATAAGAACCTGAAAAATGCTTTTTTTTTTTTTTTTTCATTTTATTTTAGTTAAAATTGGAGGAAACAAAATTTTATCCCAGGTTCTGTGCTCAAATCAGAAATATGTTAGGTGTTTGTACTATAATTATTGATATCTCCATTCCATTTAGGCAATTTCAACTTACACTGCGGTCAATTTAATAGTCATGAATTGTCAGTCTGATGAATCACTCTGCTGCTCATGAAACTCTCATGACCTCTCTATGAGCCGCCAGATTCCTAGAGATCCTCACCCCCATTGGTACCCACTTACCTTTCCAGCCCTTTCCAACACTGCTTCTACTCTGCAGTCTAAAAGTTGGCTCTCAAATTTTGGTCATCTGCAGGGCTTTTTAAAACACAGATTTCTGGGTCCCACCCCCAGAGTTTCTGATTCATTAGGTCTGGGTGAGGCCTTGGAATGTGCATCTTTAATTAGTTCTCAGATGATAGTGAGGATACTGGTGACGGAATTCCATTTTGAGAGCCGCTGCTCTAGTACGTAATGCAGTGGCTTGCTCTTTCCTTTTATGTGCCCTTTAATCTTCAGAGTGAAACTCTCTACTCTAGCTTTCTGCTTTCTTTTTCTCACTCTGTCTCTGCCTTAACACTTTGCTCGTCCTTCGAGTACACTTTCTCCAGTCATGTATTCGTGGATGGTATGTAGTTCATAAAGCATTTCCTGAATCCTTATCCAAACCTCCAGTCGGCTCCCATATAATCCAAGTCACCACACTCTCTCACCCGTACTTCTACAAGAGCCTACTAATTGGTCTCCCTGTTTCTTGTCTTCTCTTCTTAGAGGCATACATCTTAAGAGGGTCCTTCTAGTGTCATCAAAAGTATAGTTAAAATAGATCTACTGCCTGTTTCCTTTGCCTGTGGAAAGCATACTGCATGGATATGCCATTCTATAAGAAATCTGATGGTTGGGTCCAGTGAAATAGGAATAACTTTTTCCTTTTGGTTTATCTCCTTTTTGGTTCATACTATTAACCCAAATATACCTTAATTTTTTTTAAGTTATGAAACTACTTAGTGTTTTCTATTTTTACTGGTCATGTGTAATGCCTTAAAAATCAAATTGTTAGTCATCAGGGAAATGAAAATCAGAACCTCATTGAGACACTACTTCTCACCCACTAGGATGGCTATAAGCAAAAAGAAAGACAGTCACAAGTATGGACAAACTGGAACCCTTGTATATACATTGCTGATGAAAATGTGAAATGGTCCAAGTGCTTTGGAAATCAGTTTTGTGGTTCCTCAAAGGTTGCACACAGACTTATTATGTGACCAACAATTCTACTCCTAAGTATATACACAAGAGGACTCAAAACATATGTTCACACAAAAAGTTGTACGTGAAAGTTTATACCAGCATTATTCATAATATTTAAAAAGTAGATACAACCCAAATGTCTATCATCTGAATGGATAAAGAACATGTGGTATAACCATGTGATGAAATATTTATTTAGCAATAAAAAAGAATGGAGACTGATACATGCTGACATACTGATGAACTTTGTAAACTAAGTAAAAGAAGGTGGTCACAAAATACCAGATATGACATGATGTCATTGGTATGAAATTCCCAGAATAGGCAAATCTATCAAGTTAGAAAGTAGATTAGTTGTTGCCTGGGTCTTGAAGGGATTGAGGAGAAATGGGAGTGATTGCTAATGAGCATGGTCTTTCTTTTTGGATTGATGAAAATGTTATAAAATTATAGTGATGGTTATACAACTTAACAATGAATATACTAAAACCATTGAAATGTACACTTTTTAATAAAATGAAGTATGGTTGAATTACAACGTTGTGTTAGTATCTGGTGTGCAGCACACTGATTTAGATATATATGTATTATTTTTCACATTCTTTTCCATTATGATTTATTACAAGATATTGAATATAGTTCCCTGTGCTAAAATGAGGGACATTGATGTTTATCTATTTTGTATATAGTAGTTTGTATCTGCTAATCCCAAACTCCTAATTTATCCTTCCCCCACAACTTTCCCCTTTGGTAACAATCAGTTTGTTTTCTAAATCTGTCAGTCATTTTCTGGTTTGTAAATTAGTGCCTTTGTATCACATTTTCAGTTCTACCTATAAGTGATATCATATGATATTTGTCTTTGTCTGTCTGACTTACTTGACTTAGTATGATTATCTCTAGTTCCATACATGTTGCTGCAAATGGCATTATTTCATTATTTTATATGGCTGTGTACTACTCCATTGCATATATATATATATATATATATATATATATATATATATATATATATATATATATATATATACACCACATCTTCTTTATCCATCCATCTGTTGATGGACATTTTGATTGCTTCCATGTCTTGGCTATTGTAAATAGTGCTGCAATGAACATTGGGGTGTCTTTTTGAATGACGGTTTTCTCTAGATATTCACCCAGGAGTGGGATTGCCGGATCATAAGGTAGCTCTATTTTTAGGTTTTTTTCAGGAAGCGCCATACTGTTCTCTGCAGTGCCTGTTAGCAATTTACATTCCCACCAACAGTGGAGGAGGGTTCCCTTTGCTCCACTCCCTCTCTGGCATTTATTGTTTGTAGACTTTTTGATGATGGCCATTTTGACTGGTGTGAAGTAATACCTCATATTAGATTTGATTTCATTTCTCTAATAATTAGTGATGTTGAGGTGAATAGTACTCTTAAATGAGTTGATTGAATGAGATATGAATTAAATCTTCACAAAGCTGTTATTATAAAAAAAAAAAAGGCACAACCTAAGGTTTAAGGTCATCTCCTTGGCTACAGTCAGTGAAAGTGAAATGAAAGGAATGAAAGGAAATGAAAACAAAGCTGCCCTTTAGTCCACTGAACAATTGTTAGTAGTGGGTCTATAGTATTCATTGTTCACCTTGATCTCAATGACCCAGACACATCCATACTTTTTTTTGCTCCAAACATACACGTGCATTTCTCTCAGCTCTCTAATTCAAAGACTAGCTAACATGAAAGCATTCTTTTAGACCTTTACTGTTACTTTACTTTGTATAATCAAGTTTATGAACTGGTCCAAGGGGTAGTATTTAATGGCAACTTCTGCCTGTTGCTGCGTGTTTAGTTCTCTTAAATAATTCTAGATTACACTGAACTGTAGCTATGGTGGAAAAGATCTTCCCAACGAATAATGCTGTTTAAATAAATGTGAAAAAATATACTTCATAAAAATTTTAAGGAAATCATCAACAAGTATCTTTCTAAGCCTGAATATTATGCCTTGAATGAGTATTACATGATATTTATCTCCTGAGTGTGCTTTATAAAGATGCTTCTTGGTGCACATATCTTCATAGTTCTTCCAGTTTATAAAACATATCATCACTCAAATTCTGTATTATTTTCACAGTCAGAAATGGTTTTCTACAATTAGTAAAAATAGGTATGTAGGCTTTGGGGTAAAAAAGAAAAAGACAAAACCCTTAGAGTATTTGTCATCTCAAAACATGGCGATGAACTGCAGCCATTTAATGTAGAGAAGAAATGGCCCTTAGACAATGCTGCAAAACTGTCAGTGTCATAGTTTGCCTGAAATCACTATGAGAAAATTATTGATGGGCAACGTGGGAGGTCTAATCACTTCAGACTAACTTAACTGCATGACCTATCTTATATGGATGAATATACAAGATAAAGGTTTTAGGGAATAAAAATTTTTAAAGAAAAATTTAAATGTCAAAAGAATAGTGAACTCATAGAACTGTTATCTCCAGTACGTGATGCATGCATCATAATCCACTAGAGTGTGGTGACAAATGTTAAAAAGTTTATTTTACTTTCATGTCCAGATGATTAGAAATGAACATTTAGTAACATCTGAGATACAGATGGATTTATTTATATAGCTTTAATAAATATATACATATTTGTGTTAGAGCTTAGTGCTCAAAGAAACTCCTTGATAGACTGAGAAGTCTACCCTAAATGCGAAAAGAATTTGCAAAAGAATAGATACATGTATATGTATAACTGAATCACTTTGCTGTACACCTGAAACTAACACAACATTGGTAATCAACTATGCTCCACTATAAAATAAAAGTTAGAAAAACAAAAAGTCTACACTGTATATCAAGAGCTGGTGGTCAGAAGGTGGAGCTGGGTATCAGAAACACAACTTTTGTTTTTCTTGGTGATTAAAAAATAAAGTCTTTCTTTTTTTTTTTTTAATAACATCTCTATTGGAGTATAATTGCTTTTCAGTAGTGTGTTAGTTTCTGCTTTATAACAAAGTGAATCAGTTATACATATACATATGTCCCCATATCTCTTCCCTCTTGCATCTCCCTCCCTCCCACCCTCCCTATCCCATCCCTCTAGGTGGTCACAAAGCACCGAGCTGATCTCCCTGTGCTATTTCAGCATTTAAAAATCAAAATGTTGAACAGAAAATCTAGATTTCTAATTGATCTTGGGAAATCAAAAGATCTAGAAACACTGAATTCAGATTCTTGTGTGACAACAGCTGGCTGAGTGATCAATGGCCCTCTCCTTTAGTCGAAATGACTACGTCTCTGTATTGAGCAAATCTCTGCCATTCGTCACTATATTCTGCCTGACTGGTTTCAGTATGTTATCTACCTGGCTCGGGTATGTTTTTAAATTTGTGATAACAGTTGGCTGAGTGATCAATATTTCCCTCCTTTAGTCAAAATGACTAAATCGTTGTATTGACCAAATCTTTGCCATTCTTTACGGTATTCTGCCTGGATGGTTTCACTACTCTATGTTATCTACCTGGCTCTGGTACCTATTTAAATTTGCAGCATAAAATATTTCTGACCAAACCCACAGGCCAAAAACCACAGCCCTTATAGTTGTGAGGTGGAGACCCGACAGCTGTTCACCAAACCATTTCACTCGCTTTTTCCAAGCACACAGCTAGACTCCATTTCCCAGTTTCTTTTGCAGTTGGATTTGCTATGTCATTGTTTTATCTAATGGAAGAGGGATGTGACCCTCTTTTCTTTTTCTTACTGTGTCCAGTGGCTAATTATCAAAAACCTGAGTAATCTCGGGAACTACACATGCAAAACTGCAAAGACTCCATCAACCTGGGGTCTTGAATAACTGCCAGAGCCAACTTCCCTATACTCCCCCTCCACATAAAAAATTGCTTTCTAAATTAATGTTCTCTTAAGTCACTGATAGTTGAAGAGTTACCTTAATTAATTCAAGATATAATTGTCCCATCCTCCATCTCTAGGTGCTCCCTCTCAGGAAACACAACCATCAATCTTGAGGAAAGAAAAAGGAGGAGGAACATGAGGGAGTATCCATCTACTCTCTTCTAAAGCTGTTCTATTTTTTCTCTCACTTAATTGGCATTTCTTTGATGGCTTCTTAATCCTCACTCCGTGTCTTACTCCATGTTATGTCCTTGAGGCTGTGTATAAATCAAGATGCTGAAATATCAAAAAATCCCAGTTTAAATTGGCTTCAACAATAAAAGAAAGCTTTTGGCTGCCATGATTGAAACAGTCCAGAGGGAGAGCAGGCTTTATGTACAGTTGGATCTATTCCCCTGGAGCTCTTTAACTTCCACCTTTCGCAGATGGGTTTCCCTTATGGTAGCAAAATGACTGTAGTAGTTCCCACCTCATGTCTGTACAACACACCCTCTGGAGCAGGGTTATAATTCATTATATTAGAAGCCCTGAGTTTCTCTCTCTTTGGATCATTGAAATCGTGTGCCTACCCTGCTCCAATATCTGTGGCTCAGGACTGCTTTGTGCTTGGCTATTCATCCCTGAATTAACACTTGGGCAAGAGAGATGGACTTGTGCCTGTTACTTTATGCCAACTTGGGAGCTGATCAAACTCACTCAAATGGCAGGGCTGAGGCTCAGTGGGTGGAGGAAGAATCCAGAATCCATGTTAGAATTCAGTGCTGTATAAAACTAATTCCTGGTGCCATGGTAACCTATCTCTTAACAAGAATGCTTTCCAGTTCCCCAGTGCTTTATACTTTTCTAAGACTTTATAATTATATATGAATCCGTTAATAATTCTTTGGGATATATAATGCATATTTTATTATATTTATTTTACAGATACATTTTAGGCTGAGAGTTGTTAGGGAATTTGCCCTAAATCACAAACTAGTTAGTGGCAGAACTAGAATTCACGTCTCAATGTTTTGCAAATTGTTTATTTCACTACGTCTCTTCTCTTCCTCGCGCTCTTTGAAATTGTATTAGATAAAGATTGTGTTGTAATTGTGTTTCTGGTTCAGAAAATCAAACTGCTGCTGCTATAATCGCCCCTATAAAGCACCACTGTGGCTGGTTTTAGTTCTAAACTGCTTAATCTTTGTGAGTTGAGGTGGCCAAATACACCTTCAGTTAGGCATCTTACTAATGAACACAAAGCCCCATTGAAGGATAAGGAGAAGCGCAGCCTTTGTTATGATCAACTCCTAGGGTTAAAGGTAAATACACAGTTATAGTTAAGAAGGAAAACAGGCTCTCCTCCTTTTATGCTCTTCGGAGAAATCGGTGTACTGCAGATTAAAGGGAGTGATGGTCTGGCTGCGTATGAGCATAAGGCATTGATTAGAGTATTATTGCATTATATTTTCGTTACTGTTGAACGGCAAAAGCATATAATTGCTCTTCATAGAAGGCAGTACACAGCAAGCGAAGTACATTTGTAGGCCCATATATCTAAATTACAAATGCAGAGCTCATTTTCACCTAAAGAGAAGGCATCATGATTCGGTTATTTAATCATTTTTCAGCAGAGATAAGGCTTCACTAGAATGAGAGAGGGAAATGCTTTCCTTAAGAGTCACATTACCATATTCCACATAGAAACTGTTGAACCAGAGATATATTTTTGGAAAACTGAATCCACATCAAATCATACTGAACAAAAAAAGCTACAGAAGAGGTACGTGCTCCAGGTAGTTGAAATAATAGCTCAAAAGAAAGCAGAAATGACAGGAACTTGGAGGTAAAGCTTACAGTTAAACAAAGCAATAGGACACAAAATTGGTAATAAATCACTCACAACTGTCTTGATCTCAGTAGTGAGAGTATTTTAAGACAATTCATCAACCAGTCAATCACCAGAATTTACATAGTGTTCCTAGGGAATGGCTGTCTGGAGAATTTTACAAAACAGAATGATAGCTCCATGAAAAAAAAATAGCTCCATGAAAACCAAACCCCCAAATCAACCCTTTTATCAACGTGAATCTCTATTCCGGTAAGGAAGCAGTCAAATTTCAGAGGAAGACACTGCTGTAAGAGCTTGTTACCCACAACGTTCTCTCCTCATAGTCAGTGTTTTATTAGAGATTATGGAAAAATGAGCAAATAGTCCAGCTTAAAAAATCCCCCAGAATAAGAAATCAGACCCTTCTTTGCTCTTCCTATTCCCTTTCCCTTTCTTCACCTTCATCATTTTCTCTTTCCCTTCCGACCCCTACCTCCTACTGTTCCCCCTCCTCCTCCATCATCAGTGCCATAAAGAACTAGGTTTCCCTCTGTAACCCTCAGAATCTATGAAAAGGCTCTTCCATTAAGCTACAAATTAATGGGGGGAAGTTGTCCTTGACATTCTAACCCAAAATTAATTTTGTCAATCTGCTTACTAAGTGGGTGTTCTCTCTCTCCCTCTTTCCGACATCTGGAACTCTGCTGGGAAAATGACTTACCCATACAGAAGTGAACAGCTCATAAATCAATTGAGTACCAAGCAGCATCAGTAGGATGCTAAGTGATATGATGACAAGTCTCCGCTTTTGGCTTAAAGAGCATGTCATCTTACTAGACTGGGAAGTTGATCACAGAGGAGATGTTTAGTTAACGATATGAGATAGAACTGAATAAAGGTCAAACTTGTGCAGTATTGATTGCATTTATATAAATAATTCAGAGAGGAGGGATTACTCTGGTGCCATTGCAGAAAACCGTGTGATGGAAATGGTCTTTGTAGAGTGGGTGGGATTTGAATCAGAAAATTTCAGAGCTGGAAAGCAGCTTTGAAGACATCTGATTCAGGGGTTCCCAGACACTGGGCGGTGGGCCAGTGTCAGCCCGTGATGGATTTTTCCCTGATTACCAACAAAAAGAGAAAAAAGATCACAGCAAGCTGGTTGAAGGTTTTAAGGTAGGGCTTTTCCCGTATCTACCCAACATGGGCTGTGTCTTCTTGTACTTGGTAAGTTTCATAAAGCTAAATTTATTCAACCTAAGAATTTTCTCCTTCCTACATTCGTGTTGAGATTTCCATTCTTTTGGAAATGACATTGAGAGTTGAGGGTATGTGCTGTTGCTGCAATTATCTGTACTCTTACTTGGCAGAAGAAAATTTGACAAACCTGGTGTTTGCTCCTTCAATATATTTTAATGTTCATTGTGCTATGAAAGCCAGGAGACTTGGAATTACAGACCAGAGCAGATGCTAGTCAATGTTTCCATATCTTCTATATCTGGTAATAGCATCAATGAGAAGAGTAGGCTAGGCAGACAGCAGAAAGAGAAATAAGTTTCAAGTGGAGATTGTGTTGATTTCCTCCCAACTCAAGGCTATCACTCTGCGTTTGACTTTTGCACCCAAAAATCTCAATGTTTTAAAGCTCCCACTTCCACTAAGCATTGCTCTGCAGAGCCTACCAGGGGTTTTTCTTAGGTTCAAGTGAACATTCAGACTCAAGAGCCACCATAGGCCACAGTGTACTAAGAAGGCTTGGATTCAAAATCCAAAGCTCCCAGGAGGGCAGCAGTGGCATTCTCCTGTGAAAATCCTTGCAGTGTCCATGGGCCAGTTATCATTGTTATCAGAGCATCTTTCCTGAGGTGATAGCTCGAGTGGGAGGCAACCACACTGGGCAGGTGTCTGAGCGACCCTAGCCCCACAGGAGCCAACGTCTCTTGTAACAGCAGCAGCATAGGCTGAGTTTCCAAGGTCCATGCAAGGGCCATGCTCAGTTATAAGAGTACTTACCCCACTCAGGAGAGCCCAGAGATCAGACTTCCCATTAGGTAGATATACTTCTCCCAGTCTAAATGTAATCTTCCTGTAAGGAGTCATTTTATCATTAACAACATTGCCTAGCAACAGTTGACATATTACCCTTATCAGGTTACCAGGGGAACAGAAGTAGAGAGTTAACCAAAAGGTTAAGTTCTTGTGCAGAAGGGGAAGAGCTCTATTAACCCTTTGTCCACGATTGTCTTCTAAGCCCTTAGAATGGCTGGTGACCAGGAGCATCTCTAAACCTCTAAAGTTATCAGAGAAATTGAACAGCAAGTTGTCCTGTTCAGACAAGAAGGGAATATTGACTTTCTCAAGCAAGATCCTAGAAGTTCTGAGTCACTATAATACTGTAAATAAAAAACTATTTGAATAACCAGCACCCTCTAATTCTTAACACCTCTGTCTAAATATCTCCTCTTCCTGGAAGCCCTCCCTGACCACCATGATTAAAGCATACCCTTCTCAGCTATTCTCTGTCACAGCACCTTTTTCATTTCCTTCTGTAACCTCCCCCAAATGCTAGTTTTAAGGGATCCTGTTTATTTCCATTTGGGGTATCTCCCTCAGTAACACATCAGTCACATTCTCTAAGGCATCTAATTTCATATCTGGAACATGGGATGTACTTAAAACTCATGTTCTTCTCGTGAAGGAATGGATGAATGAAGCAAACAAAATGCTCAGAGCTGTGAGTCCTCACTGATCTAAGGTGCATTTTACAGTTTATATTCTGAACATTTCTCTCACTTCTCTGGAAGAACAGACGTTGAGATTCATGCGGTTTGATCTCTTTCCCCGTAAAACTTAGACCTAGATCTCTCACTATATCTACCCCAGAGATCTGAAAAAAACTCCATAGGAAGTCTTCCTGACCACATTCTAAACAGTTGCAGGTTTCTTTAAATGTCCTTTCTAATGCAGAGGGAACACAATCCAGCTTCCTGTGGCATTCCTTTGGGACTAGTCAGCTCTCATCCACATTAGCATCCATGGAGGTTAAGTGTGATGAGTTTGGCACAGAGAGCGGGGCGCTGCTCTATTTCCATACAGATCACTTTGGTAAGCCCCACCCTCAAAATTCAGCTAACGTAGAAGTAGAAGGAAGAGATTATTTCCCCTTTGATCCAGGGGGAAAACCAGTTCTTCAAAAAGATCTAAAACCTAAGGGTCTACTTTAAAAAGCTCACAACATAAGAAAAGGAAAATGTTTTCCTCAAGAAAACTTTAGAATATAATTCACCTTTTCAAGCAAATTCATAAAAGGGAGGAATTCTGAGAAAACAATTAAAGAAAAATTCCCCTCTTGCAGTTTTCTGTGCTAGTTGATATCATAGAAGTCGTTTGTTTGATGATGTTCTTTTACTAATAACTTTTCCAGCTGGAAAGAGAAATTGGCTTCCCAAAATGAGCATCAACTCTGGGTTTCTGCGGTTGAAATCCTGATGGGATTCATTGCAAGCATAACACTGGAGCCAAGGAGGGCTGGGTTAGGCATGAATAGCGTGCCCAGGGATCCAGTGTCCAGCCGTGATGCCTGGAGGTGTTGATTCTTATGGAATGGGATTAGTCTGTGTGGTAGGCTTGAATTTCAAACACTGTGTTGAAGTCTCAGATATCCATGTATAGTCCATTTTACCTCAAAGTTAAGAAAATGGGTAGAGACTTCTTTCACGTTGATTTAACATTTCTCACTCTGATTGCCAGTATTTACTCTGGGAGCAAAAATAGAGTAGGAAGAAAGAAAAGTATACAATACCTTGGATTTCTGGCTGGGCTCTTGTTTGCTTGTTAATATTGAAATATGGAGTTTATTACAGGTGACAGGTATTCTAAGTGGCTTTCTGAGCTCAAAAGCACAGGACCCAGTGTTGGGGGTACTGGGAGCTTCTCATCAAAGTCCAAGTGGGAGATGTCTCAGAAAATGTTCCTTCTTAGTGTAGTTTGCTCAAAGGTTTATCTGTTCAGTTGGTTATATGATCAAAATGACATGGTGCCCTTTCCAAAGATGACCTCATCAGTCATCCAAATATGCTATCATCTCTTAGTGTAACAGCTTTTGATAGTCATATTTCAATATAAAATGGATGGAGACCAAGAGAGGACCAAGTGGACTTCCGTGTGGTTCTTTTAATAATTACTTCTCCATGTCCATCTTAGAAAACTGCATAAAACAGGACAGGCCAAAGCCAACTTTTTCAAAAAGTGATGTGACTTGCAAAGCTATGCAAACTAAAACCACAATGAAATGCCCATCAGACTGGCTAGAAGAATGCTTATATCCAGTGTCAGATGGGGTATGAAAAAAAAATAGCATCTTACACATATTGCAAGGTTGATATACAATTGATATAGCGTTGTAAATTAGTTTAGTCCAGCAACTTAACTTCTGGGAATTGAACTTAAGGAAATAATTGTAAATATGAGCAAAGACGTATGTTCACAGAGGTTCACTAAAGTGTCATTTATTGAAAAAGTATAAATGGAAGCAAACTAAGTGGCCCAAAGTAGGTGATTGGTAAAGTATGGTACCTGAAAACAAGTGAATATTATGAAAGCATTCATTAACTAGTTGTAATAAAGAACTCATTCAACAAGTATTTATTGGGCTCCTCTCCTATGATGTGCCACGTGCCATTCTGGACACTGGAGAGTCAAGGGAACAAATAAAAATCTTTTTCTTTGCAAACTAGTAATCTAGTGAGACAGAAAGTCAGTAGACAAGATTAATAAGTAAAACAAATATAGACTGTTAGACTGGGCTTCCCTGGGGGCGCAGTGGTTAAGAAGCCGCCTGCCAATGCAGGGGACACGGGTTCAAGCTCTGGTCCGGGAAGATCCCACGTGACGTGGAGCAACTAACCCCGTGCACCACAACTACTGGGCCTGCGCTCTAGGGCCCGCGAGCCACAACTACTGGGCCCACGTGCCACAACTACTGAAGCCTGCGTGCCTAGAGCCCATGCTCTGCAACGAGAGAAGCCACCGCCATGAGAGGCCCGCACACCACAACGTAGAGTAGCTCCCGCTCTCCGCAACTACAGCCCGCGCATAACAACAAAGACCCAACACAGCAAAAAAATAAAAAATAAAAAAAGAATGTTAGACAATTAATTGCTTAGAGGAAAAATTTCTCCTTTCTGGACACTGGAGAGTTCGGGAGTCCTTTCTCCTGAAAGGAGAAAAAGTATCAGGTAGGCTTTAGACAGTGTGCTCTTTGAAGACAGGAATTGTGATTTATTCCTCAGTGTATCTCCAATGTCTAAGTCAGTGCCTGGCCTATAGTAGCCAATCACGTAAATATTTGTTAAATATTTATGAGCGGCCTTCAGACAGTAGGATTGCTGTGTATGGGGACCTCATGAATGTGGTTTCAGAGAGAATCCAGAGTTAGTATGGTTGCCCAGAGCCTCTTTAGAGTAGAGATGAAGCTTGAAGAATGCTTAAGAGTGAAATGCAGAGCCAGTCTATTAGGATTTTATTCTGAAAGCAGCGGGGAGCCACTGAGATTTTAAACAAGTGAGTGGTTTGATCTAGTTGGTGTTTTAGAAGGTTCAGTTTGGGAGCTATAAATGGGGATGGGGGGGAGCAAGACAGGAAGCAAGACCACCAGTTAGGTGGTGTTAACTGTGTATTACTGCTGCCAAGAGCACACGTGTGCACACACGTGCACACACACACACACACACCCCCACCACACACACACCCACACACCCACACACCCCCCCCCACACACACACACACACCCACACCCCCCCCACACACACACCTCCCCACACACACACACCCACATCCACACACCCACACACACCCACACCCACACACCCACATCCACACACACACCCCCCACACACACACCCTCCCCAGAGATCTCTGTGGACAGTCCCCATACACACCAATGACTTCCTGTGTGCCTCTGTTGAAAGCCCGCACTGGCCCTAGGAAAGAGCTTGCCTGGGTAGGTAAATACCTCAGCTTCTGCACCTCAGGAAGACAGTTCCGAGGCACACACCGTGACGTCTCTCAGAGGCTTCCCAGTGGATTCAGCCCAGTTGCCCACAGCAGTGACCTTCTAATTAGCATATTCCTTACTGGCCCCCTGCCTTCCCTGTCTCACTTCCCCACTCCCTCTTAGCATCTCCTGGGATTACCTTCAAATACACAACTTGAACCAAAAAAAAAAAATGATGGATGGGGATGTATGCAGTTTTAGATAAGATGGCCCATGAAAGTTGCCATGAGAGAGAGGCAGGTATGAAATCCTGAAGGAAGCAAGGGAGCCAGGTATGTGGTGTCTGGAAGGAAAACATCCACGCAGAAGGACCAGCACATGCTAAGCCCTGAGACAGGGGCATGCTTGGTGTGTTCCATGGACAGCGGCCAGGATCAGAATGAATGAGGCCGAAGCTAATAAGATTTGAGGTCAGAAAAAAAACGCTGAGGATGTTGGAGAAGGCATATTAAATTTTGTCTTCTACTCTGAGTGTAATGCAAAGCCACTGTCATTGGAAGATTGTATCTAAGCAAAGAAGAACTTATCTGACATAGGTTTAAGTGCTATCTCTCTGGCTGGTTGAGAATAAACTGAAAGGGGAAAAGAGCAGAAGCTTGGAGACCAATTGGGAGATTTGCCATAATCCAGGTAAAAATGATAGTACTTTGAATAAACATGATAGCAATGGGAGTGGTGAGAAACCATTGAAAACCACGTTGTAGGAGAATTATTATCGTGAAATCATGATAATTATTTAAAAGAAAGCAACAAAATATGAAAGTTTGCCATGATTTTGTAGACCTGTAAAAAATTCCTTGAAAGACGTATTTCAAAACAATCACATTGGTTATCTCGGGTGGTTGGTGCATGCTTAAATCTTTCCAGTTTTCTGTGCTATCTTTCGAATCAAGGGGAGAGGAGGCTTCATGATTTGGAAGCTCAAGAATCAAAGGACCAAACCACTGAATTCTCATTACCAGAACCATCTTAGTTATGTCTGTGGAGTTTTGCATTTTCTGCAGATCTCTGCTCCATTTCCTTTTCGAGAATGGTTTTCTCTTCCTCCCTTTCTCTTCTTCTATGTTCCATTGAGAATATAGAGGAAAATATGTTACAGTTGGTTCTTCAGAAGATATTTTCATGGGATAAGGACTTAGACTCTTCCTGTCAAGGCCTCATTGTAAGAGCTGCTAAACAAGATGAACACCGTGTTGTGAAGGCACACTCTCTGGAGGATATAAGTAAAGACATTAACTTTTGTTTTTACACCAAAAGAATGTGCTGTTTCCTACTTCATTCTTCCTACCTGGGTCCAGAGGGACCGTTTTGGTGGTTTATGGTGTCCAAGAATATAGCACTTAAACTGTGGACTGAATGCTTTCTATTTATTTGAATTAAATTCTACCATCTTATTGTTATTCAAGAATAAGTGGATGTGTTTATCACCAGATGTGTTTTGCATTGATGCTTCTGGGACTCCAAGGCTTGTTAGACACACTTTCCTTTCAATCTTATTCGGAAACATTTCCATTTTCATTTTATTTCCTCTCTGCTTGTTGAGTAGAAAGTATATAAGCAAACATTTTTATTAAAAAAAAACAAGTCAACAGAATAAACTTATCGAATTGTAAAGATACAGAAATGTTGCACAAATCCTTATCTTTTATCAATGCAATTCTAAGAAAAGGTGGTTGGATTGGCTTAGTGAGCTAGTTCACATCGGTGATTAAATCAAGTTTGAATGATGCAGCTCAACAGAGTTTCGGGGCATCCTTACATTTATAGAAGAACATTCTTCTGATAAGAGTTTAACTAACTAAACCAATTGAAAGAAAAGCATGTTTTAGTTATTGTTAAGTAAAGAATATGTAGCTATGCATTATTGGTTATTTAAGGACATTTCCCCGGGTTTAGTCATAGAGCAATAATACCGTGACCAATAGTAATGGCCAATAGTGGTGATCATAATAGTAGAGTGCTGAGGTTGTCGAAGATCTGTGCTAAGCAGCTGACTTGGACTATTTCATATTGTCTTCACACCAGTCTGAGGGGAAATATACTATTATCCTTCTCATTTTACAAATAAATGAAATGAAGTGTAATGAAGTTAAAGTAAAGCCCAAAAAAGTGCATCGTTCTTATGATTTTCCATTTAGAGACTGAAGCGTTCAGATGAGCATTCATGGTAGGATCTTCACTTGAAATTATTTAAAGTTTGTCTTGATATTTTGGATTTCTCTTGCCCATTGAGCTCAGCAAAATGACTTGATGAGTACAGAAAAATACAACTCTCCTCCATTAAGTGCCCAAATTGATTTATGGATATAGTAACCCTGACAACCTATGAACCTGCTTATCTAGATGTGAGTTACTGAGCAGGCAGCCAGAGAACCAGATTCTAGTCCAGACCTTGGTCATTTCTAGTTCTGCATTCCTGACCAAGTGTCTTAATGTTTTGGGGCCTCGGATTCCCTAAACTGAGGTCTGAGAAGACTGAGTTATTTCCAGCGTCTTTTCCAGTTGCGACAACTAGAAGTGGCAATCTGGTTACTGTCACCAGGACATGAATTCTGAGTAGGATCATCAGTGAGGGACCATAGGCTTCCCCTCACAGATGCTTGATTCATCACAGAAACTGGAACAAGCTTGGCTGAGGAGCTAGGCAAATCAGTAACTATATTTAACTTAAGTAGAATTTAAACGTAAGTATGTGCCTTTAGAGTTTTGATTTTCCCCCCAAGAGGACCTTCATGGATATTGGCTTTGTTTGTAATCAATTAGAACTACAGATCAGTAACCATATCCATCTGCATTTTGTCACTTAATCATTTTATTTCCCTCTAATCTATTGTATTCTATGGCTGATTTTAAGAACAGACTTGAAAGCTATTAAACTGAATAATGAAAAAATAATGAATACAGGTATGTCATTCTTAGAGCACATAGAGTTAGCACTTCAATCATCTACCTTAGTTTTATTCTCTCTGGTTATCTTGCAGGTATGATATCATACTGACATGCTTTAAGAAGTACAGAATAAATCCAACCGAAAGCAAAGAAGGTGACACAAGATTCCTCAGTGTCCAAGTAAGGCCCTGGTATAACTAAAATTAGCAAACCATAAAACAATACTTGGGGATATGTCCCGCCTACCCTCTGTATCCCAGGAACAGCTCAGAATTCAGAAGATGTGAGAGGCAAGTAGCCTGGATCTGGAAATAGAATGAGGGCTGATGGTGCGGGGCTGAGGCCTTTGGAGACCAATACTATTGTGGGCCCTCCTCGCTTCCAGGGATTGCCTTCAGGAATTGGTGGGAGTCATTCAAATCCAGGCAGTTTCTCTGGTGACCTAAATTAACCCATCTTTTCAGGTTTAGGGACATTTTTGGAGAGCTGAAATAAAAGCATCGCCATGACACGACTCTGGAGGGAAACACTGATTTTGATTTGGTGCATCACATCAAGAGTGTAAAATCAAGAAGATGCTAGGAAGACAGTAAGTCTCTCCCCTCCTCCCCTCCTCTACTTCTTCTGCCTCACCTCTCTTTATTGTTTCTCTTCCTCTGCCTCTTTCCTTCACTTTTGTTAGCTACTATGGAATTACCTTGGGCTTTCTGGATATTTTCAAAATTTGGGGACTGTCTCTACACTGTATTAATTCAACATGCTCTTTCTGGTTAAACAGATTTCCCTTTTATTTTCATGCTTTCCAAATGATAACATTTCTGGAAAAAATGTGGAATTTAGTATAGTAATAGTGAAATAAGAAAGCAAAATTTCCTCTTTGAATCTTAACTGCATTTCTCCACAATTTGTCCCCCAGAAAAATGGAGAGAGTAGGTTGCACATCGCTCTGTCTCTGTGCTGGATTTGCATTCCCCAGAAAAGAGTTGCCCAACGTGGATCCCAGTGGGATGCCATTAGCCTTGCTCTTTGTAAACTCCTGTGGTGTACCTGGTGGACAGTATTGTAGGGTGGACTCTTTCTTAGCCTTGCCGCGCTCTCCTACTGTCCTACTTTTCTCCTGGCTTTTCAAGTCTACTTTCAAATCCGGTGAGAAATGGACAGATGCATAGAGGAATGGATGTGGAAAGGAGTTGCAGTGGCTGTGTAACAGCTGCTGAAGAGCAAGGGCCCTGGAATCTGACAACCAAGGATTTGAGGCCTTGCACCTACTAGCTATGTGAGAGTGGCTAAGATGAATTTTTCTGAAAACCCATTTCTTCTCCTATAAAATCGGACATTGAAATATCCATTCTCCTTCTTCCTATATTCAAGAGGGAAAATGAGGTCTTTATTTTCTAAGAGATTTGCCCCTCACCACAAGTTCATCCTGGCCCATGACTGCTGATAGTGTGACTAGATCTTGTGGTCTTCCTAGCAATGAGCCGTAGCCATATGATGAAAGGGTGGCCAGTGGGATTTGAGCTGAAGGAATGGGTGTTCTGGGGCATGTACCTGAAAATGTTGGGTGTGCACGTCTCACACTCTTCCTTCCTTCCCATGGTTGGGAAATGGTGACAACTGGAAAATCCAGCTTGGAAATGGGGCTCATGAGAGCTCCTTAGCACTCACCTTTGTAAAACTATGTGTGAAGAAGAAATACTAATTTGACCACAAGCTTTCTTTTTGTTAGTGTTTTTATGGTATATCTTCTTGCAGCCTCTTATTTTCAGCCTTTCTGCATTCTTTATATTTCAGGTTTTCTCTTGTAAGCATTACATATTTGAGAAATATAATCCAGTTGGGCAATCTTTATCTTTTAATTATTATATTTAATAATAATTATTTGTGTATTTAGGCTTATATCTGCCATCTTACTATTGTTTTCTATCTAACTCATCTGTTTTAGGTTCCTAAAATCTATTTTATATTCGAATGTCAATATTAGTTTACATCTATATTTCTCTCCTACTTGAGATCCTCAAGGACAGATATTTTGGTTAATCTTGATAATAAAATTAGCTAAGCATTTAGTCATTTCAGACACTTTACTGTGCACTTCATGTGCATTAATTTACTTAATTCACATATCAGTTCTGTGAAGTAGATACTATTTTTATCCTCATTTCACAGAAAAGCAGTTAGGCACTCAACGAGAAGTTAACTTGCTGAAGGCTCTCCTAATAGGATGTGGTAGAGAACAAAGTAGTTGTTCAGTAATATCTTCTGAATGTCAAAGGAAAGAATGAGCTCCACAGGGTAACCCTTCATGTCCCCTTTGCTGGTAAGTCTTTTCTACTCACCTGCTTTTCTTAAGGGATCCATTTGCTTCCAGTGACCACTAATGGCAATAGATGAGCTAAGGAACCACGTATAGTTGAGATGAGAAGGGCTTATACATTTGTCATCCAATTCAACATAAAACTTTATGCAAAATATTATCTTTCTGCTATCGAGATTTGCCTCATCAATTCTGATGGGATGGTTAGGTTTGATGGTGAACTGCGTGCTCCCTGTTTATGGGCATTTTCTCATTTCCATTAGCTCGTTGCATCTAGATTGCATGGTACATACACACCTCTTGGTCTTCTTCAAGACTCTATCAGCGAGCAGTCTATGTCTTCTTGTGTGAGCAATAGGTGCAGTCTTTTGAGAACTCAAACTAAAGTTAAGAAACAACGTTTCTTTATATCCTACCAGGCTTGTCACGTGTATCTTTGCCTAATTGATAGCACACAGTTTCAGATCGCCCCTTGCTCTCAACACAAACACTTTCCTGCTCTTCCCTTGGGATGCAGACCAGACAACCTCATGAAACAGTACCATAGTACATGATTCAGGATAATGACTGACTCCATGCATTTCTATATTCTCCTTCCCAAGACTCCATTAAAATTGTGGTCAAGAAATTCAAAGTGCACAAACTCCCTGCAATGATGAGACCATTAAAAGACTCACAAATAGACCAGATACTTGGGCACATTTCTGGAGGGTAAAAAAACAGTGATGAGAAGAGAAGGGAGGAGGAATACAGGTTGGAAGAAATGTAGAGACGTGAAAAGGGCCTATGACTGCCGAATGAGGCAGTTAACCTGGAGAACGCCGGAGAAGATGCAAACTCAGAAGTGGTAGTTACAAGACTATGGAAGTAAGAGGCTAAAAATAGACTGAGCCAGACCACCTCTGCCTCTGCAAGAGAAATGCCTGCTAGCCAGGGATTTATTTCCTTTTCAGAAAGTGGAGACTCACTCTAAAAAAGATCTGAAGAGAACTAGATCCGTCAATACAGGTGTGGTTATCTCTGCGTTCTGGCACTTGGGAACGCCACAATAGAATCTGGCTCCTTGTCTGCTCAGTCTATAGGAAAGCCTTCTGGTCAGAAGCCCGCATATGAACATAAAGCTTCACATTGGCTGATTTACTGCCTCATCCTTAGATTTGGAATAGACAATCCAGAAACTTGAGACAGTTGGTGAGAGCTTGCAACCTGAAAGGGAAAATCAAGATAAACAGAGAAAACTGGGATAACACCAGAAAAAAAAAAAAAAAGAAGCTTAGAAATTCCTTACTTCTGTCAAGGGAATCATGAGGCTATTGTAACCACAAAGCAAGAACAGAGTACAACTGAGAAGGAACAGTCAGAAAATAATAAGGAATCCTTATAAAATAAAAATAATTTCCAAAGTTTAAGATAACTTATACAAGGACTGGAAATATAAAAAAATAAGTAAATAAAGAGCCCACAAATACTCAACTTTGTGAGTAAAATATACCTAACTAGACAGATGACCGTGAAATGTAAGAATACCGCAGATAATGGTGAAATCTCAGTGGCTTCAAGAAATTATACATAAGGACTATGTATCATAGTGACACCAGACTCCTCATCAACATCACTGGGAGACATAAGCCGTGCCTTCAACAGTCCAAGGGAAAGTTATTTTACATCTAGAATTCTGTACTCTGAAAAACTATCAAACAAAGGTAGAAAAAAAAAAGATATTTTCAGACATATAGAATTTAATTTCCCTCGCGAAGTGGGTTGAATGGTGGTCTCCAAAAAGATATGTCCATGGCCTAACCCCTAGGAACTGTGAATGTGATCTTATTTGGAAAAAAAAGGTGTTTGCAGGCATAAAGTTAAAGATCTAAAGATGAGATCATCCTCAGTTATCTGAGTGGTGGGCCCTAAATATAATGACAAATGTCCTTAGAAGTCAAAAGAGGGAAAGGCACATTGGAAGAGGAGGCAAGGTGACCACGGAAGCAGAGATTTCCGTGATGCAGCCGAGAAAGCCTAGAAATGCCTGGAGCTACCAGAAACTGGAAGAGGCAAGGAAGCGTCCTCCCCAGAGCCTTTAGAGGGAGCACAGCCCTGCCAGCACCTTGATCTCGGACTTGTGGTCCCCACACTTGAGAAAATAAATTGCTGCTGTTTGTGGTGGTTTGTTGTGGCAGCAACCCCTAGACTCAGGATACTATTTGAGGATGTGCTCTAACAAAATGGGAGAATAAGTCAAGAAAGAGGAAGTAGAATCCTGCCTAGAGTGGTTCCAACCTAGAAGAGTAAAGGTAGAAACCCAGGAAGCAGTCAGAAACTGGCCTGGAGAGCCAGCCATGAAGCCAAAGATTCAGGAAATCCAGGAGAAAGGCCGCCATTGACTTGATACCACCCAAATGATGCTGGAGGCACATAAGAATGCATTAAAAGCAGATGATGCATGAAAAAAAGAAAGACAAATAGGAAAAATCAAAACCTCTAAAAGAAATGAAATATAGCACACTACTTGGCTATGTAGTCAATATTTGCAGCAGCGTAATAATGTCATCCCTGCTCGTTGATTTACAATTATTAGATTCATGCTACCTGTGTAGCAGGAACGTCTTCATTAAGGTTCTGAAAAACACACACTAAAACAAGTTTAAATGGGTATAGAAAATTAGGAAAATAGAAGGATTGGAGGCAAGTGGAAGGAAATAGTAGAGGTGATCAGAACCTTGAATGGAAACAGGGGGATCCAGTGCAATTTGTAGTGAATGAAATGATAAATAAAGATGGGATGAAAATACAAAGCTTACAATTACAAATGTTACCAAGACAGAAACTAAATATTCTATATTTCTAGACATAAAAATATGATTATATTCCAGGGAAGGGAGGTAGGAGAATGTATTCTTGAGCTAAGTCCTCATCTGTCGTATCAGGTAATCAATAGATAAGGTCTAAAATTGATTAATCAAGAAGTAGCTGTGTATACACATATTTAGCAATAAAACTAGTTAAATAACAGAAGTAATAATACCAGAAAGAGTTAAAATAAATAAAAATAATTCCTTCTGGGTTATAGAGAGTGGATGATAAAGGGTGACCCAAAGGACTATTTTTTTCTCACACTAAGTCCTTAGGTACCATTTCAAGTTCTAACCGTGTGCATGTGATCATTTGAAATCTTTAGTGTTTTTTGGTAAAGCAATTTTGAGCCTCCACTGAGGGTGTAGAAAGCTGAAAACAGTGCCCCTTCCATCTTTACAACTATACCAAAAAACACCAGTACTCTCCCAATTCATAACTTTTCTTCAACACATCAGAGAGCTGTAACTTATCTGAAATCTGAAGACAAATAAGCATTTTCAAGAAGATGTGGGATCTGAGCACTGTGGCAAATGTGGAAAGCCAGCAAACCATTAATAAGAAGTCAGCAAAGACCAACTGTAGACAAGCAGAAAAGTCTAGAATCCCAGGGATCCACAGGGGATCTTGCACCAACTTGCAGAATCTCCACGGACACTGCAGCGTGCTTACAGCAAAGACTGAAGCCAGGGCAAGAGGCTGGGAAAAGCCTCCCTCCTGGGCGAGCCCTGGGAAAAGGGGACAGCAGCCTGTGTGGAAACGTATGAAGCCCCCCCTCCCCCTGAGCCTTAGCTCTGTCTCCTGATGGAACAAAAGCCTGAAGCTGCTGGGGGAAAAGGCAACAAAACTTGACACCCTTGATGCGTAGGTGAAGACTCACTGAAGCTGGGGAAGACAGCAGGAGAGAAAACAAAAGGCAGGAGTACACTCTGGGCCCAGATCATTAGAGATCCGTAAAAATAGGGGCAAGGTAACAAAAAAGGTCCCAGTCCTATGACCCAGAGACACAGCATCTGTTTAGTCTGATGCTGAACCCGAAAGACAGGATATGCCCTTCCTCTGCCCCCGCCATCAGGTTAGCAAGTGTCAAGTAGCAAGTAAGAGTCTGCAGTTAGAGCAAGAACTAGAGCAGAGAGAAAGAAACCTCTGAGGCACAGGGGCAAAGAACCTCTCAAGCTGGGAATGGAGCAGATACTAAGAAGCCCCGCTGGCCAAACAACACCCACCCTGAACCCCGTGCAATGCTGCAGCAGTATGGACACTTGGGCACGTAAGGGCGACCACGGCAAAAGCAAACCTTAAACTCAAGTGCACTCCTGTCCCACTGGATTCGACCCCACAAATGGAGGTTTTAGTGAAAAGGAGTATATCCATTTCCAACTTTAATTGCTATTAAATTCATGGCTATAAGTTACACCCTTTTCCCTCTTTCCCCTGGGCTCTTGCACCGTAGACTGGCCCTGCTGATGCGAAGCACCGTTCCCTCGTTCTGGGCGGTGGCAGGTGCCGTGGGAAGACTGTGCCTTGGACGTCAGGCACTTTAGTGCAGGTGTCAACCGTGCCACTCAGGGACCTTGGACAGGCCACTTAACCCCAAACATCAGTTTCTTTCTATATAAAGTGAGGGCTTTAAATGTACTTCAAAGGGCTTGTCTGACAAAGACATGACTTACTGGGTGTAAAGAACTGAGCACCCTGAATCTCTGGCAGTTCACAGACCCTGAGCGGAGGCTGGTCAGTCACGGCTCAGGGACCTCCTGACAGGTCTTCTTTGCTCTCTGCTTTCTCACGTCTCTCCCTGGTTCCTAACTTTCTAGTTCAGTGGTTCTAAATGGCGGAAGAGTACAAATTGGGCCAAGGACTGTTTTTAGTTGTTACAGAAATTGGTTTATGAAGGGAATCCTCCTCGCATTTAGAGGTTGGGAGTCGGGGTGTTGGAATTCCTGCACAGAAGGGAGAAACCGCACCATGAACTGTTCTCAATCCTGCATTTGGCATGAGGTTTGAAAATCTCCCTAACCAATGTTTTTTGTAGCTGGAAAGCCTGTTTGTAATTATTTGAGCTAAGAAACTAACTCCATATGATCTACAAAGACAAAGTCTTCCTGGCACTGTTTGTATATGTCATTGATTTTGCCAAGAATGCAACCACGATGCAATTTAAGGGAAGGTGGTCTTTTATTCAAGAGTAGTTCGCCATTTTGGAAAATTCTATCACTAATGGCAGTGATGCCTTAGTTTTTGAGTTGCCGGCACAAAACACCTGAACTAACATTTTTTTATCACTGTTCTATTCGTGGTACTGTCATGTCTGAGAGCAAGCATGAACTGCTTCATTGTCTTCTGGGGTAGTTGGATATGAACACTTACATATCAAAATATAGATTTATTATAAATTACTTTTGTTTCATTTCTAGTTTTTATTATATTTAGGAAAGTGTATGGATTTTTTTGTCACGATGTGCATAGGTAGGTTACATTTTCTCTTAATGATCTAAGAGGCTCAAGGAAGTGTTATAAAATATTACTTATAAAAAGGGGTCTGGGGTCTGATGGCTGCAAATCCTAGTTCTCATTGCTCATCTAGGTTGCCCTGGGTTTGTGTGCTTTGGTGCTGGGGGTGTCCACATGAGCTTTATTTATTTGTTTATTTCCTTTTTGGCTGCGCCGTGTAGCTTACAGAATCTTAGTTCCCTGACCAGGGATTGAACCCGGGCCCTCGGCAGTGAAAGCGTGGAATCCTAACCATGGGACCGCCAGGGAATTTCCAAGACTTACTTTAAAAATACAGATGTTTGTCCTCTCTCCCAAAATGTCTGTTTTATGGTCCACATATCTGCAGTTTTAATAGGTACTTGATGTGAGGACTCATCCTATTACACTTGAAGAAGCAGAGCCCTGGTGTGTTAAACTTGATCCAGTCCTGTCGCATCTCTCTGGAGAGGGCCAGACTGAAAACAGTCTCTCCTCTTGTCTCTCTGCCCCCACGCTTTCCTAAACCTCAAACCTTCTTCCAACACTCATCTTGCCCTCAGCTCACTTCTGGTCACTGATAGTTAACCTTATTTCAGTACAGAATTGTTCTTTGTGAGCGAGAAGTAGAACTTAAATAACACATAGAAACAGAGAGTATGAAAACTCTGTAAAGATCTGACTTGTAGCTAATTAAATAGCGGGGGAAGCTCCCTTAAATTTCAGCAAAGTTTTGCAAACCTTATAGAAATACATTAAGTAGGAACTAAATGAAACAATATTAGAAAATTAGTGAAATCGGAGGAGGGAATTTATTCAAAGAATTCTTAAAGCCCCCCCATCATGTTAGTTGTTAAAACCCAAGTAAAGAAATGATTTGAATCATTAAAGCTTTGCAAGGTGAAAAGTGTCAGCATCTATTTTTCCCATTTAAAATAGAAATACATTTTTTCATGAATTTTTTTTATATAACTGCTGACATTGAACATAATGATTGTGCTCAACAAGTATGTAATATTTGTCGCTGAAACATAACTTACAAAGTCTTGAAATACAGAGACTAAAGCTCCACGTAAATGAAGGAAAGGAGTGTCAATCACCCCTTTCCTTCTAAACAGCCTGTTTAGTCTGTATGAGGCCAATTTGAAACATCTAGGGGGGAAAATAATAATAGTAGCAACTATTTATTGGGCCTTAATAGACTGGCAACTGTACTAAAAACTTTATCATCTCTCATTTATTCTAAATAATAGATATTTATTTATTCATTCATTCTAAATATTCATTATTAAACATAAATATTAATTAAACATTGTCCATAATATTGTAATATTTTGATTCAATGATAGTGATTAAATATTATTTTATGAATTAACTAAAACTGATATAAAATTATTTATTTACTGTTCTAAATAAATATTTACTGAGTGCCATGTGCCACAACCCTGTGCTAGGCACCAGGATACAGCAGTAAACAAAACAGACAATGTTCATTGATTTTATGGAGCTTATGTTCTGCACAACAAGACTTTCAGGGAGGGGCTATAACTATCTCGGCAAAACAGATGAAGACCCCGAGAACTATAGTCATCCGGGGCTTCGCCTAAGGTCACACAGCTTGTTAGTGACAGAGCAGAATTTGGAGGCTGGATCTGCCTGGTCCCAGTGCCAGGTGTTAATCAGTAGTCTACACTGCAGTAATGAATGTGCATCTTCTATTCACACACTCAGCCTTGGGTAGCTAGAGTTAGACTGCCTACTGTACGCGGGACCCCTTTTCAATTCCAGGAAAGACCTCCCTTGATCCGCTGTTAAAAAGACCCCAGAACACAGCCTCAGTATCTGCCTGAGGACTAAGGTCATTTTCAGTTCCAAACTTCCTGCTCACCTCTTTCCACCTCACCCTAAGGCCACATTGTATGAGAAATCAGAGAAAAAGGGAGATGAGTGAGTTGCTTTTCTGTGCTGCAAGGATCTCATGAGAGCGCAGGAGAAATCCACAAAGAGCAGTGCCTGGATCACAGAATGTCACTTTCAAGTTTCTTTCCTTTCAAATGCCTTTGAGAAATTGGGAGGCATATAAAATGGGTGAAGCTGCCAATTGCATTTCATTTTTTGGAACGTGCCTGTTATTTGTTTTAATTAAAGTGACAAGAGGGAATGACACTGGAAAACAATGCCCTTTATTTCACAGTTATCCGACACCAGGTTTGTAAGCAATTCTCACAGTGTAGCTGAAAGATCTTGCCTTAAAATCTGGGGGAATTTTGCATGTAAATCCCTACCCACCACTTCAAACCATGAATATAGCCAAAAAAGATGCGAAATGCTCTCCCTGACAAGATTTTTATAGATTTTTTAAAAGAAGTGACAGACGAGAGAGAAATTCTTTCTCAAAAGCCTGCCAACCTCAAGAAAATAAAGCATTTCCTTACCCTCCTCTTCCCTCCAAAATAATGACTGAGATTATTTAGCTTCTATTCTGGTGTGGTTAAATCTTATGGATAAAATCCTGCTGGAATTAGATAGCTTTTAAAAATGATAATTACTGTGGGTTTTCAAAGATCCCTTAATAAAGAACACAATCAAAATGTTGTCATCCCTTTGTTGTTTTGCTAGATGGAAAAAACTAATAAAATCTAGACGTCCTCAGAGGAGACTCAGAGGCTGCACTACAGCAGTGGTTCCAACCCACACAGGTGGTGGTCAGTTTATTCCAACTAGGGACATGCCAGATAAAAGCCAGGGGACCAAGTCCTGGGGCAGACTTAGAAGGCACGCTTTCATTAAAGAGTTGCTTTAACCAGATGGTACTCCTGAGAACACAAGTAGTGAAGTATGGGAGGGAAAACTGAGTCGGTTACTGATTGTGTACATGTGCCTTCCTCTGGGAGAATCTGCACAGGACAGATTTGGAGCAAACAGTACTCCAGTATAGCAGATGATGGGGAAACCACTCCATTCTCCTAAAGTTAGGAACATTAGCCCCACAAGGCTGGTTTTCCACTGCTAAAGTGAAGCAGGAAATAGGGGGCAAACTGGAAAAATCTCCTTTCGTTCATTTGCTTATTTGCATCAATCCTATGCCTGGTCTTGCCAAGGGAGGCTGATGGAACCATAAAGGAACCCAAGTATAGCAGATTAAAGTTAGACAGAGCTGGGTGAGGATTTGAATTCTTTTGCTTACAAGCTGTACAACCTTGGGCAAGTCACTTGACCTTTCTGAACCCACTTCCCCACCTCACATCCAGCTCATCACATTGTTACAAGTTTTAAACAAACAAAAAATACTCTAAAAGTACTTACATATGGAAGTTTCTTCAAAATATAACGTCTCTCCCCATTAGAAGGCTATAGACTATTGAATATTACCTGATGAGACATCTAGCATTCCTCATCTAATAGGTGATGAATTCAAGATTCAAAATTGGACATATGCCCAGTGGGGAGTAGAGGGCATGGGCTCTGGAGTTGGAGAGAACTAGGGTAGATTCTTCTTTCTGCAGTTTGCTAGATTTGAGCACATTAGGCAGTCTTTTAAGTCGCAGTTTTCTCCTCTGGAAAATGGCTATATTCATAATACTTACTTCACAGGTTTATTAGGAGGATCCATTGAGGTATTCTAGGCAAGACGTTAGCACAGGGCTTGACAAGTAATGAGCAACACATTTTTTGGTAAAATAAAAATATACTGTCATTGTGGTAAGAAGCAGGTTGTGGCCTAGAAACAAATCTGAAGTGTAATCAGACAGGAGAGGCAGGGAAAAGCAGACAGTCACGTTGCTGGCTGAGGAAACAGAGACGCGGCCGTGCGCTCAGGATGAACAGGGCTCAGACAAGCGACGTGCTCTGCTGGGTTGTGCTGTGCTTTTCCGTGTCCTCGCCCGCACGTGCACGTTTCCTAAGCACCTGCTGAGTTCCAGGATCTCTGCCGTGCAGTGTGGATCTGCTGCTGCGCACAAGGCAGCCTCATTTTTGCCTTGGAGCTGACGATCCAGCCGGGAAAAGTTGAATAAGCAATGCTGGTTACCAAGGGGAGGCTGACTTAGCTGGGAGACTTTCGCACATGTCAGAGAAGGGATGGCTCAGGGCGTGGTGAGTTACTGGGACTGGAAAACACGCTGGCTTGGTGACTGTCCTGGTAGGATCTGGGCCCACCAGGGGCACTGTGCCATCGGCTAGAGTTGGCGACACCGGATTGTCAAACTTGCTCAGGCAGCTCGGATTAATTTATTCATTACGAGACCTTGTGCTTGGAGGATAGAGTTCAGTTTACTCTGTGACAGAGGTCAGGCCATTCACAGTAACCTGGAGAGAAGAATTTAGACCCAAGAGCTCTTTAAATTTTCTGTGCCATGTGTGCTTTGCAGCACAGTAATGCCTGTGAAGCCCCCTTAGAATAATGTTTTGAAATGACTAAAATAAAATGCATAAAACTGTAAAGGGATCCAGTTATAGTAAAAATAAGGTTATCAAAATATGAAAAATACAGTTGTATATAATATGTGCTTCTTCTTAATGAATAACATAATGAGAACTAGCTGTGGATGCGGTAATTACCATCATTTCAAAATAGTGTTGGACATAAATGATTATTTGAGATATTTGCAACAATTGTAATATGATTGGAAAAAGATTGCGATTTCCATTAGTGACAAAGTCACGGTTACTGCCTATCTTACTGTGGTTTGCTGTCAACAAAGAGATGCTGCATTTCAGTTAAAAGTTAGTGGGCGTGGCAAGGCCGTTTTTGCCCAGCTAAGTGTACAGACACTGAATTCTCACCGTGAGCTTGTAGAGGTGTGGACCTCAGGTTAAAACCCCTGTTTAGACACGGGCAGCAATAAAGCTATGACAGAGACTCATAATCAGTGATTCAAACAGACATAAAATATGACCTAATATCCCTCTACCAAAATGTTTACTTCAGGAAAGAAAAAAAAGACAAAGAACATATATTACATATATTAGTCTGCTCTGGTCGCCACAACAGAATACCACAGACTGGCTGGCGTAAGCAACAAAGTGTATTTTTCTCATAATTCTGGAGGCTGGAAGTCCCACTTCAAGGTGCCAGCAGGGTTGGTTTCAGGGAGACCCTCTCTTCCTGGCTTGCAGATACTCACTTTCTCGCTGTGTCCTCACATGCCATTTCCTCTGCATGCATGCACTTCTGGTGTCTCTTCCACTTCTTAAATGGACACCAGTCCTATCAGATCAGGTCCCACCACTGAGACCTCATTTAACCGTAATCACCTCCTTAAAGGTCCCCGTAACCAAGCCTGCATCTGCTCACCCACTGCCCATCTGCATCTCTGTTCTCCATGACCTCACTGCTCCTGGAGATACACTTAACGTTTGCAATCCTGACATTTAGAACTTCCCCCGGAGAAGTTCTAGTAAATACAGATTTTTTTCCATGCCTTTACTTTTCCAGTGATAGTTTTATCACTTCCTTGAAATTGGCACCTTGGTCAACTGCCCAGATTGGCCATTAACTGGGGTTTACTTAAACCTAGCAAATTCTCTAAAACACAGAGATTTTAAAGATGGGTATTCATGACACAGCAGTCATTAGGGCAGAGGGACAGAGAAGAAGGCAGAGATTGGGGCGTCAAGGGTGGCCCTTATGACCTTGTCAAAATTACGCCACAGGCAGGCTGTAAAAACATAGCCTAGTGATTATGCAGGTTAGTTAAATAGAAGTGAGCATGCTGGTTTCTCTCCCTTTCTAGAACATCACAGTGGTATTTTTGTATTCATAATGTGATGGGGCAGCAGCCGTGGGAATCAGAGTCCAAATTCTAGTGTCCTGTCAAACAGCTTTCAATAATCAGTTTCTATCATTTAATCAAATCATTTTTAACTAAGCAGGAATCTGTCAACTGGCCCTCATTTCATGTCCCATAGACCTGGTGGAAAGATTTTTTTTCCCTTTCCTGTTGCTTCCTACTGTGTTAAATTGGCAATTTTCAGAGGAGCACCTCCTGTCAAATAAGGAGAATCAGCCTTGACCTTTGCAGGCTGAATTTTGTAAATTGGTTTTATTGAAAGTGAGACATGGCATAAAGAACTACAGAAGGGAGAAAAATTAAGAATGTCCCCAAAGAACCGAGGTCTTGTCATAATCTTGCTTCAGATAAGTGATCGCGAGCTTCGGGCCTGGCACAGCGTGAGATAGCTTAGGGTTCTCTTCCAGGTTCAGCCGCTGACCTTTCGCACAGTGATCTATGCAGAGGGAACTGTAAATTATCATCACTCCCCACCTCTGAGATATTGCAAGGGTTAGTGACTTTACAGCGCAACCCACGTGCTAGGATTTGAAAGGTCTCGTTGTAGAGGAAATTATTGCCATAATTCTTTGACATCATACTATTCATCCAAAGAGGTGATGCTGAAAGGTCTCCCCAAATTTGAACCCAGCAGTTTCAGTGAATTTCTCTCTGCACTCTCTTGGATTGTCTTGAATGCCTTCATATAGACTTCGTTTCATAGAAAGTTTTTCTCAACTTTCATTATTTACTGTTGTGATTATGATGAACTCAATTTTTAAAAACTTTTCTAATATTTTAAAATTTTTCTCTAAAAAGTAAGGTCAAATGTGTCAGGGGTTGGGGGGATGATGCTTTATGAACTGAATTGTCCTTTGGTCTACCGTATCCGATTTGTAGCTAGCGTGTCTTTTCTCTCTTCAAAGAAGAAAGGATGATTTATGGTGCAAAATTTGATACAGAGTATCAAACCCCACTGATCTACTTTGACGAGAACGGTTCATGTTATCCGAATGTATAAATCTACTTTAAGTTTTATGTTATTTTAAGATAATTTTGTTGTGAAATGAAAAATAATGGAGAATATTTATTGAATACTTGAGTGTACCATGAACTGTGCCAAACAGGCACTTTCACTGCATTAACTGTCTTCATATGCACAACCCAGGAATGTAAAGATTAATATTATCCTTTCTGTACAAGAAAGAGGTCGGTGAGCTTTACATCTTGTGTGTTCTCCTCCTTGGGAGTACATTATCATATTGGCGAGGTTCTTCTGGTTAAAAGCCTGTTTGATTTCTTTTGCCTAGCGTTTCCCACTGTGACCTAACCATGGAAATTCTTCTCCCCAAGAATGCTAATTAATGCTAGAATTCCCCAGAATATAGTTGGGGAAGCCCTGCCTTAGCCACTCTCAAATAAGCGTAGTTCCTGAGCACCTATGATCATACCACATACCATACTCTTGCTTATACAATTATTTTTGCCTGAAATGCCCCATCGCAGTCTACTCAAACACCACTCAGCATTTAAAGCCTAGAATAATTTTTTTTTTTTTTTTACCTCCTTTGGGAAATCTCTTCCAGTGACCCAGAGTGTTCTCTCCCTTTCCTTAATAATAATTAAAAAATAAACAAAATCAGTTTTCCGGCACTGCAACGACCTCTTGTTACTACTTATTTCCAAGTCTCCCCTCTCCATTTGACTGTGAACTCCTTCAGGGTCCACTTTAATTGTTGTATGTCTAATGGCTACCTTAGAACTTGACACAAAATAGATATTCAGTGAACATTGATGGAATAAGTTATTGATCCTTTTGGATCCTAAGAAATAAAAGTAAATAAAAGTGTTTAACAGTTGCCCATTGTTCAAGAAAACAGAAGTGATACGAAATGGGGAGAAGTTAAGGAGGAGGGAAGGGTGAAGAAAATGCAAGTTAACGTAAAAAATACAAGTATGGTCTTGGCTTTTGAGTTTTGTAACTTTATTTTTGGCCAATGCAAAAATATGGATATGCTTTAACTCATGACAATGACAGCAATCACATTTTTTGAAGGTTTGCTATGTGCCAGTCACTATTCTTCTCTTTCCACGTTAACTTATGAATGAACATCCTTGCAAAGTAATTGCAATTCTTATACACAGTCTCCACTGATAAGGGATAAAAAAGTAGAAATTTAATTCCCAGAGTGTAGAATATTCCAGTGACTTCTAAAACAGCAGGCAAAACAGATGTTGTGCTGACTTCCACTCACTGGAATGTGACAGCCACCTTGATTGCCCTTTTCCAGCCATTTCATTTGGTTATTTAAGGAGGCAGTGACTTTGATGCATCTGTAAGAGGTGGCCTGACGTAAATCAGGTCTTCTTACATTATTCTAAGAAAAAAATCTCCACCCATTTCATCAGAGAATTGTATTATTTCTACAGTGAGGCTGGAAAAGAAGAGAAGCGAGTCCTATTTCCTAGGATTCTAGAGCAAATGAAAAATCTGCCAGCATGGCATGTAGGTAGTGCTGCTATTGAGAAGACACGTCCATATGACCAAATTACCAACAGATGCTCATAAAATGTTCTTCCCTCCTCTTGTCACTCAAGAATGAATTCTGCATCCTTTTTTTTTCTCTTTAATATCTGCAAATTTACAGAGCACCTAACTGTGCCTGGTATTAGTGAGGGCTGGCACGCAGACATAGATAAGGAGAGGTCCCTGTGTCAAATCGTTCACTATTGGCTGGAAAAAGCAGATACCTAAGTAACTAACTGCCTGCCATACATATAATGGCAGAACTTCAACTGGCTTCCATCCAACAGGGGACCAGCATTTTGCCAGGTTCAGTGATGTATTAACAACCGCATAATGCGGACACCAGTTGTCAGCCATGAGAAATATTGAAACAGGGAACAGAACATTTTCAACAATTCAGTTAATGGTTTCCAGAATGTACTTGCCCATGCCCACTCGGCATCCTTGGATCTTGTTAAGTGCCTGCTTCAAAACCTTCTATGCCTCCTCATTGCCTACTGGAAGAGACTCTTCTTCATGTTTGGCATTGCACGGTGGTGTGGTTCAGTAGAGTTTCAGTTCTGGAGTCAGACATGCTCTAACTCACCTACCGTGTGACCTTGAGAAAGTTACCTAGACTTGGTTTCCTAACCTGTAAGATGAGGCGTTAATAGTGCCTAAGTCATAGGGGTGGGAGATATTTAAATGATACAGTCTATGTCAAGTGCGCAGCACATAATAAAAGTAGAAACAGTGATGATGGAAGAAGTCGTGGAGGTGGTGGAGGTAAAATAGGAGAGAGGTACTAATTTTAGTTCTTGGTTTTCCACAATCAAATACATTGTTACATTAAAATATATGGGTGCATGTATGTGTGTGTATAGATATGTGTCTATGTGTGTGTGTGTATATATATATATATATATATAAAAATATATATATGCATTCATATGACTATATATGTGTGTGTGTATAATTTTAATTAAGCTATCTTAGTTTGAAATAGCATTTCTTCCATTTACTTGATATGGGACAATTAAGTTTAACCTTCCCTTAGTTTCCCATCTATAAAATGGGAATAATGATAGTAACTACTCCTTAGGGTTATCTTTAGGATTAAATGACATGAAACCTTTGAAGTAACTGACACATGGTAAGTTCCCAATAAGTGTTAATTTTCAAAAGTGCCTTTTGAAAAAGAACACAGTATCTTGTTTTTTAAATCGGAGTACAGGTGATTTACGGTATCGTGTTAGTTTCAGGAATAGCACAGTGTCTTTATCCCTTTAGTAGGAAAAATGATTATTATTACTAGTTCTGATTCATTAAAAAAACCCACTTGTTTCCTGACTGTCCCCTCAAGGTTGCTCAGTTCTGTTGAATTTGAGAAGCAGAAATGAAGATACCCCAACAGCTCTACTCGTAGGACTAAATACACAATTTCTATGGTTTGGGAACTTTCCAGTTTAAAGCCTGGAAACCATGAGTTATTGTAATTGAAGCTGAGAGTATAGAAATCTCCTCTGTCACAGTCACTTTCGATGAAAACTACAATTTATAATAAATTTCATAAAACCTGCTTAATTCAACATTTATGAGAGACACTGAAGATAAATGAAAGGTACAGAAACAGAAAGCTTTCTAATCATTTTGTCAAGAAAAAGGGACAAGAATGATAGGCGTGAAAAGGAGCTAGATGCGCATATAAATAATCTACTAGGGATAACCGATTAAATATTTTTATAAATTTTGCCACAATATTCTTAGGCCTGTAATAAAAAGCTTAATCCATGTGTGCCCTTGAAAGATCAGGTGCGTTTGCTCATGTCACACACCCAAGCAGGGCCCAGGTTAGGCTTTGGGGAAGCTAGTCCTACATGCATATATTCCAAGAAGAGTAAAAGAAACCAAAAGAAAGCTGATTTCACAAGACTAGTGCAAATTGCCTCTCTCTCCTTCTCCTTTAATTGCTCTGGAGAGTTGCAACATTTAATTAAACCCCTGAAGGAAGTTTTATAGCTGCGCCATGCTGTTGGAAATGAGTTAATGCAGAAGTACTAAAATAGCCCTAGCAAAGGAAGAGAATAGTGCTATACCATGAGAGAGGAAGATGCCACAGATAGACCACTTTTGGAATATCCCTTTCTTTGACTCAGTAGAAGGGGCAGAGATGGCAGGCTGGCCCATTTTCTGGTCTGGCCAGGTGGCCGGAGCTCAGTGAGAAATGGAAGTGTGCTGTACCCTGTACTGTGGGTCTTGGTCCCGGCTAGGCAGCTTCTGGAAAGCACAGGAGACTGAGCTTTCTCTATATTGTGTGCATTTCCCCAGGTCCTTGGGGAATAATAAATTCCTTGAAGAGTGACCAAAGTCTCCCAAGTCAAATTATTTTCCCCCTTTAGGACTTCTGGTTTTTCATGCCCTCCAGCCCTGGGTGAATCTAGTGAGTGCTGAGTGTAGATTGCATGGAACCACCCAGCTCTAACCAAGCAGATGTCCCCTATCCTGGGGGTGCGTGAGCACATTCGGATCTCCACGCATGGGTCCTCATCCATATTTTTAAATCCCCAGGTGACTGTAATGTATAGCCGGCAGAGGAACACTGCCCAGCCCTTTCATGAGTCAAGGCTTCAGCCTCATGCTGCCCCATTATCTCTTAGCTCCATTCACCCAAGTGATGGTCCCTAAGAACTTCCTTTATCAACTGATATGCCCGTGAGCCTAGAAAACCTTCCAAATGTTCTAGTCCCCTTGGCCAAAATGAGCCTGACCTGCCCTGCCTTGGGTTCAGGAAGTCACTTGGCAACTGTCGTTATTTTAACTTTTTAATTGCACTTTGGGGCTACAGGATGAATGACAAAGAAAACTTATATTTGCTCTTAGATTTGTCTAGATCAGTGCTTCTCAAAGTGTGACCCCAAGACCAGTAGCATAGTATCACCTGGGAGTTCATGAGAAAAGCAAATTATTATTATTTTTTTTCTTGTCATGAGAACTTTTTTTTTTTTTTTTAGAAATATAAATTATTGAGCCCTAGCCATGTCCCAGTGAATTAGAAACCTTGGGAGAAGAGCCGAGAAATCTGCGTTTTAACAAGCCCACCAGGTGTTGCTAATGCACAATCAAGTTTGAGAATCAATCGTCTAAACCCCGAGGCACGTACTTCCCAATGGTGCTTAGATGGTAGCTCAACAGGGCGCATGAAGTTAAGATCTGCATGTGCCAGATTTTCTAAAGAGTTTTAAGATGTCCACAAGAAACCTGAACTTTAGCATAAGTCTTTACTTATATTTAAAATTTTAGACCAGCAGTCACAAACTCAAATACTTGTAGAGACCAAGAAAGTAAATAAAGTGGGCTGAGCATAAGATTAAGCCATTAGGGATGTAGTGGAATCGTATAGAAGTATGGAGTCTATGGTCTACCTAAGATATTGAAAAAAAAATCATTCAAAAACCACTGTGCAGTCCCAGCTAACCATTTCTTTGGGGTCCCAATCTGTCCTTCAGGCAGACTAGTTGTGGCCTCGACTATACATCTTCTCTCTGACCTAAAATAGGAGATCAGGATGGCTGTCCTCTTGACTAAGTTCTCTGACTCATACAAAATGGATTAGTTATTTCAAAAATGGGTTTAATGCACTAATAAGTTTAAGCATTTTGCCTCAATACTCACATGTTCTTGCAACCGAGATGAATGCTGACTTTGATTTTGGATCTGATTCTGATGATGAATTCAGACTGATGAATGACTGGATTCCTCCAATACCCGAGAGGAGACTTACGTTAGAAGGAATACTTGTATTTCAGGAGCAATGCCAGTACTAACTTATCAATTATTTGGTAATCAAAAGATGTTTCATTTTTCTTTGCCTTCTTCTCAACAAATTATGCTTACAGTTTGTCAACCTCCAAAGAGATAACTACCTTCCATGAAGGGGTTAATATTTAGTGACATTTAATCTGTTATCCACAGCAGGGCTATTTGCATTTTGAGAGGATTGAATCCTGTAATGGGAATTAAGCATTCTCTAATTCTGGGTGTTGGCAACAGCTTATAGTGAAGGCATGATCAGGTCTATTAACTCTATACCCACGTAGTGCCAGAATTTCTGGTATTGCTAATTTTACTATTATTTTTTAAGTGTACAATTAAATGACTCGAGTATATTCACACAGTTGTGTAACGATCATCACAATCAATTTCAGAACATTTTAATCATTTCAGAAAGAAACCACATACCCATTAGCAGTCATGCCTAAATACCCCACCCTAACCCTACAGCGCTGGACAACTATTCATCTACTTTCTTTCTCAATAGATTGGCCTATTCTGGGCATTTCATATCAATGGAATCATACAATATGTGGTCTTCTGTGTCTGGCTTCTTTCACTTATGGCTTCACTATACTTATTGTAATGTTTTCAGTGTTCATTCATGTTGTAGCATGTATCACTGTATTATTCCATTTCCATTGCTGAATAATACTCCATCGTCTAGCTATAACACATGTTATTTATCCATTCATCAGGTGATGCAAATTTGGGTTGTCCAATTTCTTCATATTATCTTTTGATTAAAGTCATCCTAGTAGCTATGAAGTGGAATTTGTGATTTTGATTTGCATTTTCCTAATGGCTAATGTAACTTTGTTATTATTAAAAACAAATACTGTGGAAGATTTACTATGGACCAGACTGGTAGTACCACAGTATAAAAAATTGGAATGCATTGTGTACATGTCATATTCTATTGCTTTATTAACCAGGTGTATCAAAAAAGTAAAAATTTTGATGATTTAGTGGAGCAGCTAATATTAATTGGGTGCCTACCATGTGCTACAAACTATGCTTCATGTTTCATAGGTATGATCCCAATTATCTCCCATAAATTCTATTCTTAGGTAGCATTATTATTCCCATTGTACAGATAAGGAATCTATGACATGGAAAGATTATGAGGTTGCTCCAGATCAATCACACAGATGTTGATATTGCACAGACAGAAACTCAAGTCACCTTGCCTCCAAATTATATGCACTTCACTTCTAAACTGCTCATTGCATATTTTCAAGTGAAATTTTACAGGTGGAAAAAAAAATGAAAGCAAGTATAATTTGCTGATTAATATTGCATTTGGTCATCCACTTCATGAGAACAAAGCAAAGAATTGAAGCTATGTGTTTGGTTACTTGGGCAAAAAGACCTGACCCAAAAATTCAAGAATGTCCCAACCTCAGTTCTGGGTCTAATTGAAAATGAGTAGATTTATTCATTCACCTTCCTCTACACAGAGTTAGCTACAATGAAGTCCAAAGTTCCACGTCTGAAATATGAAGTATTCCGCTATTGTTCAATGATAACCCTTTGGATTTTAAATGGGTTTTCTTGGATTTGTTTGCTATAATTTGAATTTAAATGATTTCGGTGACAGAGCACCATGAAATTTCATTTCATATCAGTTTTATTCTTAAATTGACAATGTTACATATGTATTTATAGGCTCATCTTCTGATAACATTCTCTTTACATGCCCGCCATTTGCAACCACTTTACTGACCCGGAATGGCTAATAGATTAATTCTAGTTATGAATACCCTTTTTGAAGTTTCCATTGATTTGTTTTTGTCAGCTAACATACTGTAAATGTCAGTGCTTCTTTTGGTTTTTGCAAAAGTCTATGTGGATAAAAGACAACAATTTCCTAAACATACTGATTATTCCCCATTGATCAATAAGACAGGAGGATTTATGATGTTAAAATAACATGAGTGAAAGTGCTGATGATAGTACATTCCTTCTCCATTTTTACATTGACTAGATTTAGCTCTCAGAATAATTTTCTCTTGGTGCTTATTGCACTGATAAATTTCTCTTCCTAACAGAGAAAGGGATTTTTGTTTATCATATTTTTTGAGCCATTTTCATTGTTGCGTGTGCCATTTAAATTCCCAGATTCCCTCGTCTAATTGCTTCTTGAGTGTCAGTTCTGTATCTCTGCTTGTTCATTGAATTCACTGCTGAGTTAGGCTTACTTCTTTCAGTCACTATAAGAAAAATATTTCAGTCACTTTTTAAAAAATATTTATTTATTTATTTTTGGCTGCGTTGGCTCTTCATTGCTGTGCTCAGGCTTTCTCTAGTTGTGGTGAGCGGGGGCTACTCTTCGTGGCAGTGCGTGGGCTTCTCCTTGCAGTGGCTTCTCTTGTTGCAGAGCACGGGCTCTAGGTGCACAGGCTTCAGTAGTTGCGGCGCGTGAGCTCAGTAGTTGTGGCTCGTGGGCTCTAGAGCACAGGCTCAATAGTTATGGCACACGGACTTAGTTGCTACATGACATGTGGGATCTTCCCAGACCAAGGCTCAAACCCATGTCCCCTGCATTGGCAGGCGGATTCTTAACCACTGTGCCACCAGGGAAGTCCCAAAAGATGATATACTTAAAAACAATTTTTTTTCCTGTTACCAACTTTATTGATCAAATCTTCAAAGATATAACACTACGGCAACAACATTGTTGACAAAATAAGCATTTAAAAAATTCTCAATAAGGTAGAAAGATGGGTAAAAACCAATATGATTAAATTTTACAATGATAAATGGGATAGGTCACGAATTCAGAGGAAAAAAAAAGCATTGCTCCAATAAAAGATGGGTGGAAATGTTTCCCTTGATATTGCTAGAAGGAAAAAAGAAGACCTAAGGTTTTAGTTGACCAGAAAGTTCAAAGTGATTGACACAGCTGCTCTAGAAAATAATTAATTGAGGGAACTAAGGATTAATCTGAAACAGAGAAAACTTGAGGAGTGATTAAACATCAAAATACTCTCACACAAAAGAAGGAGTTGGCATATTTTTTTTTTGGGTATAGAACTAGGTTTACCAAGTGGAAGTTCAGGGAGATAGATTTTGACTTCATACAAATAATAACTTTTTTTTTTCCAATGGGAAACTAGCTAAATTAATTATATTGCATATACACAATTAAATACCATGAAGAAAGCAAACACATATATAGTCTTTGGTTGAACCATATACCATTCTAAGTGCTCTACATTACATATACTATCTCACATAATTTCCCAACAATACTACTACTATCCCATTTTACATATGAGACAAGAAGTTAAGTAACATGCCCAAGATGACACATATATATATATTTTTTTCTATGTCATAATATTGACATTTAGTCCAGTAATCCTCCACTGTAACAGCTCCTTTACTTTGCAGTGAAAATTGATTTGTATATTTATTGCCTCTGAGTCCTTGTTTAATAACAATTTTTAAGGCCAATTTGCATAAATAACCTGAATAAACCCTTGCAGGAGGTCAAGCATATTTTGTGACTAAAAATTGGTGTATAGAATGTCTAGTTGTAACTGAAGCTTATATATTATTTCTGTATTTTCATTCATTTTTCTATTACTATGTACCTTATTATTTTTATTTGCCCATATAAACATATTTCCCAGTTCACTTCTATTGGCAGAGAAATTCAAATTAGATTAATAAAAATGTCAAAATTATAAAAATGTTCTGCAATAGTTTGTTGTTTTCAACAACATATAATATTCCTGCTAGTGTAAACATATATTGCATACTATAGGATCGCATATGCTTAGCAAGCATACCTCCAGTCTCCTCTGCCATACCCATGACAGACATTGTTAATCAATCATGGCACTCTTTCCCAAGCATTTGAATCTTTATCAAAAGTGTATGTGAGGGAGGCATTCCCAAAGATTAGATTCCATGCTATGTCAGGTGGAAATGCCTTTATCAGTTTGGGGGAAATATTTATAATTAACATAAAGATGCAATTATGAGTGAATCTCAGTAGGTAAATCTTTGAAGAGATTTAGAACTCTTCCTTGCAATTCTCTAGAATGAGATTCTGAGCATGACTTTTCTCACTGGTCTGGTTTATAGACTAGGACCCAAAGCTGGGACCAAAAAAAAAGCATAATTCTGAAGGTTTCAGCCAAAAGTAAGAATGGATGCCACCTCCAGGACTTATAAGACAGCAGCTAAATAGGATACGGTAGCCCCCCAAAAATCTAGCCACCCTTACCTCCAGTGGTCCATATAATCACTCAATTTGACAGGGAGTGGTGAAACTTTAACCCAGTGGAAGATGCTGCACGTCGTCCCTCCATAACTGTGGGAGAATGGGGCTGCTCTTTGCCTTGCAGGGGAACCGTGCATAGAAATCAAGAGGGCTGCAAGAAGAGGAGAAATCTCCCTTGAGCTTCTGATTAGGCCAAGGATTTGCTGACCTGCCCTGGGCTTATGTAGACAGAAAAGAAGAGAATCAAAGGGAAAGGATGTAATAGAGAAAAGGGATCCCAGTGCATGAGGTGAGCCAATGTGGGGGGTTGGGGGGGGGGCAGGGGGTGGAGAAAGGCGATGGTGAAAGAGTTCTAGCAGGAATTTAATCTGCGTCAGGGAATTAAAACTTGAGCGAGATTCGCAGGGCCCCCAGCTGTCTAATACAAATACTCCAGGGGTGTGCCAGCCCTGGGCAAGGCCCCGTTTCCACTGTGGGTCCTCAAAGGACACATCAAGCCTGAGCTCGAAAGGGAAGGAGGTGCATTATACAGACTAGACTTGATCATAGCTAAAGGTGATGAGTGAGAAAGAGAGAAACCTTTGCTGACAGCCAAGAGCTGGCCTTGTTTTACAGCTAGGCCCGGGTGTTGTTAGAAACTGCCCTGTCCCTCCCAACGAGGGCTTGAGATTCTCCTCTTGCACATAGAAGATTTCGTAGACCGTCAGCATCAGACAAGGCCGCTCTACAATCCTGAAGTGAGACAAAACAAAGCCACTGCATAATTTTGGCTAAGCAGAGCCAAAAAACAAGGTCCCTGTGCAAACCACAGCGTTCCAGACACCCCTCTGCTTGGTGAACAGGAGTGACCGCTGCTTCTCTACCAGTGACAGCTTCCGCTCAGCCCTAGTGTGCGCTCCCTCTAGAGAGATTCAGGAAAATCCCCCATCATAGAGTTTCCTCCACCCGCTGATAGCACCCAATCCAGAGCAAAGCCCCACTTCCCGAACCCTTCCCAAAACCTTAAACCCTTCCTGAAATCACATGAAACAAGCCCAAATCCTGTAAACAGTCCATTCTATAACTCTCCAGTGGAGATGTGCCACAGTTCCCCACGGCCCACGTTCTCCCTCACAGAACCCAGTAATGAACCCAACTTGTCAACCACAAGAATGTTCTGGTGGTCCTTGGGCAGAGGTCATTGACAGGGAGATGCTATAAATTCCGTTGACGATGTCCCTAAAGGACAGGATATAATTTGACAGTGTAGGGTAGAAGGCAGTTATTGGAAAAAGTTAGACGATTTTATGCTGGTACCCTGTCTGGTTCACTGTTCAATAAACTGGTTCCACTTATTACCCTCTTTCTTTGCCAAAACTGAAGATAAAAGCAAACTCCAGTCCAACTCCTACATACACGTTTCAAATCAGTCATGTACAGATTAATTGGACGCGGCTGTGTGTTCCTCATGAATGTGCTTGAACTGCTACAAAATATTTTTGAAAATGAAATTTAGTCTTGGAACAGTTTAAAAGCATTGAGCACATGTAATCCTCACAGGCAGGAATGATGACTTTTGTTTCTTCTGCTTCCAATCCAAATCTGCCTTAGTCGTCATTTCCCTAATACTGTACTTGCTTAATAAATGTTACTTGATCTACTTTGACATGTATAAATGTACAAATCTCCTTAATTGTTAAGACTGCAATAGCAGTTGCAATAAATGAAAAAAAAAAAATGTAAGGGCCAAGCTGGCTTGGAAATGTGGCCAGTTTGATCCAACTTAACCCTTATTTGCCTCCAAGTAACCTTAAAATTTCTCACTCCTGCACATTTCACTTATCTTCTTTCCCTATTTCCTAATAAATGGATAGGTAAATCAAAATTAAGGTAAGCTTATCTTTATGTTAGAAGGTTTTCCTTTTTTTTTTTTTTTCTTTTTTAAAAAGGTTACTACAATGCTCTCTGATACTCAGTCAGTTTAATACTTACCCTTTCTCCCCATACTCAGTTTCACTCCAAAGCCTCAATCTAAAACTGTCCTGGATTTCTATTAGAAAATAACAAGATTCTTAGTATTGTCATCCCCAAGGAGGCCATTCCCACATACTTCCCCCACGACTACCACTTTGCATTGTCTTTAAAATTACATATGCATCATATGTAATTCGGTCTCTAAGTTAAAAGCAGGAATAGCCACGTACTGCCTTCAGGTGGCTTTCTCCTTACTTTTTTAAGAATAGAGATGGTGAAATCTGCCAACCTTTAGTTTAACTTGATGCTCTCCATATTCATTTCTATAAAGCAGAAGCTACCAGGATATGATGAATTTCTGTCTAGAGTATCTTTTTTTCTCAACAGAGCTAAAATAAGTTGTCAGTATACCGTCTTCATTAACACTGCCAAGACATTTGAAACCAATCTCAAATCTTTCTTGAAACAACACTAGATATAAATGAAACAAGAAAGATGTTGAATAAGTAAATGACCGAACTGGCATTCCAGAAGCAAACTTTCTCTTTTCATCATCATTTCTTGACCTTAAAATCCAGTAAAGTCTGGAATTTTTTTGCTCTTTATTAATAATATCATTTTCCTTTTTAGAGGACTAAAAAGTATATAAACATTTAATCCTAGAGTGTAAGTATGTATTTAAAGAAGTTATGTTTATCTCCCTCCAGCGTTGCAGAGTATTTCGCAACCTTAAAAGCAGACTATTGCCAACTGAAACTCATAATCATACTGTTCTTTCATGCATCAAGGTCCACCCAAGTGTAATATGAAAAGGCGTAATGCTAATGGGTAAAATCATATATTTGCTTTCCCTCAGTGGAACTCACACTATTTAGATTATCATGAGCTGATACAGATGTGGAGAGGCTGTCAAAATGGAACTCCTCCTTCCTTTTGGCTGAGCCCTTGAAGCCAAGAACACCATAAGAAGTGCCAAGCCACCATAGCAGGTCGCGATAAAAAAGTTTGTGAAACTAGTTTTGTGAAATCTTAGCTTATCATCCACTATGAAGATATCACAAAAAAGGTGCTTGCAGACACAAAAAGGACAAATATTGTATGATTCCACTTATATGCGGTACTTAGAATAGGCAAATGTATAGAGACAGAAGGTAGAATAGAAATTACCAGGGGCTGCGGAGGGGTGGGCAAAAGGGGAGGAGACATAGGGAGCTGTTGTTTAACAGGCATAGAATTCTGTTTGGGACAATGAAAAAGTTCTGGAAATGGATAGGGTGATGGTTGTACCACAGCAGGAATGTACTCAATGCCCCTAAATTGTATACCTAAAAATGATTAGAATGGTAAATTTCATGTTATGTGTATTTTTTCACAATGTGACTGCATACATACATATGTACGTACATACATGCATATGAACATATGAGATTTTAAAATACAAAATGCTGGTAATAAAAGAAACAGATGGCTCCCTCCTCCCCCCGACTTGAGCTGACCCAACAAATTCCAAAGGCCAGCATTCAGAACTCTTTGCCTGAGGCTATCTCAAGTCCCTTGAACTCACTTGGTCTGTATACAGGTCAGGCAGAAGTTCAGGGAATAGAATATCCCCTGGAAGCAAAGCTCAGAGAAAGGCCAAAAGGAATTGGTATTTTAATGCCCCAGATCATCTTTCCACAAAGGGGTGACTCTCAAGCACGTTCACCACTGCCTCCCAGGGCTCCCAGTGGGAATGAGGCCCAGTTGCCTGCAGTGTCCTAAATTGCCTGAAAATATCCCCGTTACTGGCTTCCTCTGCCTCCCTGTCTCACTTCCCTAGTGATGCTTCCTGGAACCGCTTCTCTTATAAATTACTTGTACTGAAAACTTTGTCTCAGAGTCTGCTTCTGAGAAAACTATTCTGAGAGCTTGCAGTGTGCAACTGGGATTTGAGAATGCAGGAATGGTTCCTCACACATGCCAGGGAGGTCTGCCTGCAAGGACAGCAGAGTCTGGGTTGCCTGGAGAACATCTTGCCCTACTGAAGTTTGGAGGGCACAAAGCACTCACAGATGTAGACCAGAGAAATGGGGTTGTTTTAAGAGCCATTCTTCCAAGAAAACTTCCTGGAGGGAAGAGGTGAACCCCAAGGAACAATAGTCTTCCAGACACTAGGTGCTAAGGTGGTGGTCATAGCTACAGTTGATGATGCTTTCATCAGGGGAATTTGCAACGTCTCTGAAGAATTCACAAAATTACCCAGGAAATACAAAATCCATTTTGGACATTGGATATACCAAATGGACCCCAAAGCCAGATGGTAACTAACCAGCCTGGTGAGATATTTACTGACCCTTCCTTCTCTCTTTCTTTCTGCTCGTGTCCTGGAGAAACTAGAAAAAACATAGGAAATTAGGAGTTGGAAATAAAACATAAGGTGTACAAATTATGAAGGAGCGGGTTGGGACTTGCCCCACATCCCCGTTCCATCCCTATGTCAGGCTTGTAAGCCCAAAGCTGGTCTGAGCCAGAGGAGGAAAAAAGGTTTAAGCTGTTGAGAATCTGGGCTATTTACATGAAGTCATAAAATCTGTGAGACTAGCCTGAGATTTTATCCAAGAGGCAAAGAGGCACGAGTCAGTGAGAATGGGTGAGCAGAGGCACTACTTTCTGCGCACATTCTACAGATCGTGGCTTGTTCAACAAACTGGTCACACAAATATTTTCTCCATCTAATTTTTTTAAAGTAATAGCAAAATAACATCTGTTAAGGGTAATATTCAACAGAAATGAGAAAGAGTAATGTCGAAGTTGATTACCACAATCCCATCGGGCACAGGAAACCACTGTGGTACTCTCAAATCTCATGGTACCAACACTAGGCTTTTTGCCATAGTTGTACTGAAATAAAATAACCTAGTTTTCCTTTGTGTGTTTTGAGCACTTATTTTTCTACAACATCTTCGATGAGCATGTGTTATTTGTATAATTAGAAAATAAAATCAGTGTCCTAAGAAGGAAGATATCATCCTAAAACAAAGAATAGGAGATTGAGAAATTTGAATTAATAGAGGCAAAGCTGATATCCATCATGTTATTAACCAGAAAAATAATGACCAACAGATTGGAGTCCATCATTGGAGGAAATAATTCATGTTTATAATGAAAACCCTGAGGCCACTGGAAGGTGTGGAAGCACCTTCGAATTGTTGAATGTAGATTGATTCATGAAGCTAATTCTTTGAAAACTAGTTCACTTCTCATACCCCAGGTAGAAACAAGGCTGGCTGATTTACTAGAGGTCCCCATAGCCTGTTCCAGCAAGTTTGTAGTGTATCTTCTTCTGGGGTCCTCGTATATATAGGGAGCATGCTACCGATTAGCAAACAAGCTTTTATTATTCAGAGTTCTCAACAGCTTCTTTTCTCAGAAATTCCATTGATCTCTTTTGGCCTGCCACGTCTCCTTAGTCGGATATTCCTTTTGTCCAAAAACATCCCTGAATGTCCAGCTGAGAATTTCTGCTAATTAATTTTCTTCTTCTGTAATAATTAAGGTCCTTTAAAAGTCATGAGTTTTTCTTCCTTTTAATTAGATGCAATGATTAGAAAGTACTTTATATTACACAGCACTTTGCCTCTAATTGATTCCATTCTTCACTTGCTTTAATTAATTTTTGTGAAATGATAAAGCATTTCTGCCTTTGGGCCTTTGTCAAAGTTCGTGTGTGAGTTTGTGTTGTATGTATTCACAGCTGGGTGTGCCTCTGTAAGTGCTACTATTCCATTGACTTTGCCCACTAACGATCTTGAAAAAAGAAGTGAACAAAATATATGTTGTACATGATATAAATATTTTCACCATACGGTTTTCATCTTCTGATTTGAGGTGTGTCTTTAGCCATGTTTTCAATGTTACTTTTCTTGAAACCCTAAGTATTTGAGGGCTAAGAATTTCTAAGACGCTTTGTAACCTCTCTCACCATCAGACCATCCCCAAACTATTAAGAATAGCTTACTATTCGGGGCTTGGATAGAGCTACAATTTTGAGCTTGGAAACATCCCAGAGCCCAATTCATATTCTGATGACCACTGATGTTAGCTTTCCCACCCTACTGAGAGATGCTGAGTGTGGGGTGCCTAGACTACCACCAAGGGCAGTGTTTTCCTTTATCCTCAACTTTGTTTCCATCTTCACCGGGGATCTTTTGTGATTCTTCCTATAAAATTTCAAGTTTCCATATCTTGGCGGGGGGGGTCTCCTAATTCCCAGCATTGTTAGGAAGAGTTGCTCATGGTGGCTCTTGAGATGGGCCGTTATCTGTATAGTGGCCTTTCTGTGAGAAGCTTTTTCAAAAAGCCTCTGAAATAATCACCACGGGTGACTGAAAGCAACTTCTCCCCCCTTTCCTTCCTGTAGAAGCATCGATTTCTCATTCTGTACATTTTTGCACTTTATTTTATTCATCCTTGTATTACTGTCTAAATGTATTATTCATGTGAGTCTTGTCACTGTAGGTAAACTGTAAATTCCCCACAAGAAGGACCCACATCTGCATACCTGTCCGCTGCTGTGGAGGTCAGCAACTGCTCAAAAGACCTTACTGAGCTAAATTTAGTAGTCCAACGGTCAAAGCACAAGATTGGAAAGCAAAAATCATTGTCAAAGAATATGATTACTACAAAACTCCCTATACTCTCTTTACTTCATTGGAGGAATGATCTTAATGGTATTTTCTATTAGTTTTTACATGTATGATCTACATACAGCATCCCTAATCTAGACCTTTACTTCAGGTATGATTCCCAGACCAACAGTATCATCATCACCTCAGAATATGAGGTGAACAATCTTGGGCCCCACCCCAGATGCATTGAATTAGAATCTGTATTTTAACAAGACCTCCAGGTGATTTGTAAACACGTTAAAGTTTGTGAAGGTCTACTCTAAAAGGTAACGTCCATTGTTTTCCCCCAATACCACCACTACCACCAACTCTTACTATTTATTGAGTGTAAGCAGATGCCAGAAACTGTGCTAAGCACTTCACATGCATTATCCTGTTAAATACTCACGATTACCCTATTTGGTAGATACTACTTTATTTCAATTTTAAGTAACAAAACCCAGTAGCTGGTAAGTGGTAGATCTGAGTCTCAAATACAGTTTTGTTTGGTCCTCAAATATTGACTTTTCACCTATGTATTCTACTGTCTTTCATTCTGAGTGAGACTTTATGCAGACATGGATCTTTTAAGCAGAAATATCATCGTATTGACAAAAGTTGCACCTGAAAATAAAGTTCTTCCTGCTGTATGGGGGTCTGACTCACTTCCATTAAAGCATAAGTGGTTTTTTTTGATTACTTTTTTTTTTAAAGTTTTACCCCCAAGAAGCCTTTCATAATTAGCCTCCTTAACCACCCATCATGTGTTATTTTCCCCCCAGAGAGAAAACGAAACACTAAAGAGTTTAGAAATGATCATGGTTTAATCTTGTTGAACTCAGCTTTCAGTTTCTCCTTTTACTTATGAAATTTACACACAAAAAAAGTATAGTTTAAAGAAAATCCAAGGTGGCAACCAGCACCACTTTCTGTAATAGAATATAAAGTAGTATTAATGAATTTACAGCCCTATGCAGAAAATTCTTCAAAGTCAAAATACATGTTTTTATTAGATTGTTTTATTTCTGAATGTTAAGTAAATGCTGTGGAGATACTTGAGGGAGAAGGCAGTATAGAGTAGTGATGAAGAGCATTGGTCTTGGAGCCCAGCTGACAGGGTTTGCAGTCTCTGTGCCACCACGTACTGGTTTTGTGGTCTTGGCCAACTTGCTTCCCCCCCTCTCTTATCACTAGTTTCTTCTCTATAGCATGCAGATAATAATCCTCACCACTTCTGGGCACACTGAAGATTTAATAAGATAGTATACATCAGAAATATAGCTCTCAGAAAAAAGCAGACCTAGCATTCAATAAATAGTAACAGCCAGTAAAGTTGTTTACTTGTAAAAGTATACATTCTTCCTAAGGAAATATTGTGTGTCTCTTCCCCTTTCCTTCCTTCTGCTCTAGAAGAACTTTCCTTTTTCCTTTAATCACCTCAATAGGAAAAGGTTTTCAGGGAAGCAAGATGGTCGTGAGGGAGTGATTGATTTCAGGCCTTGCTTTTGAAGTCTCTCTCTTCTCTCTCTTCCAATTAGCGAAGTCAGATCTCTTTGAGCCAAGAGTAGCCAGTTCTCATAAATCCTGGATACCAGTCCAAGCTTTATTGGATCTCAGACTGATTATTGCAATGCTAGCTTAGTTGTGTTGTATCCTACTATGATCAAAGGTACAACCAAAGCAGGGTTGCTTCACACTAACACGTGAAACTCAGTCCTGGCCCATGTGCTCTCATAACCCACTGGTCTCATTTTTATTTATTTATTTATTTTTATGTTCCATCACGTCTAAGTTATTTATTATTTAAATCTATGACTTTTTTCAGGACACTAAACTATGTGTATTGATGACCTCAAGTGCATAAAGCAGTATTCTTAAATACAGAAACTAACATGAAAACTGTTATTACAGTAGTTGGAATTTTTCATTTAAAGAAACCCTGGGGACTTACCTGGTGGCGCAGTGGTTAAGACTCCGCACTCCCAATGCTGGGGGCTCGGGTCAGGGAACTAGATCCCACATGCACGCTACAGCTAACAGTTCACATGCCACAACTAAGACCTGGTACAACCAAATAAATAAGTAAATATTAAAAAAAAAAAAGAAACCCTGAATTTTATAAAATATTTTAATTGGCAAATTTAAAATGTTAATATATACTTAAATTTAAACTAGTTTCAACAGGTAAACATTTTCAACTGATGGTCTCATGCAAGGTCTCATGATTCTGTTCCGGTTCACACCAACCTTGATGTCGGAGGTCACTCAGTATCTACCTAAAAATCCCAGTTGCCCCAAATATACTACAAATTTTGTGTTTTTTTTCTGAAGATTTGCGGTGTAACCCACTGACTTTAAAAGTACAATACTTTAGGTAAGCAGGTTGATCAGAAGTGAGGTTATCTCAAAGTATTGCTTTAACATGCTTGCTAGACGAAGACTTACTTGAATTAATGGGCCCTCAGAGTGGTTGACTTTTATTAATTTTACTGTGAATATGTATATGGTTTGTTATCTCTTCGTTATTGAAAAAAAACTTAGAAGGTTAAGAAGTTTTGTAATCTTCACTGAAACATAATTGGCATATTCTGGGGTACGTACCAAATCAGTCTAATGTAACTAAACGCCACTTCAATTGCAACATTCTAGAAGATGGTCATTAATTCCATCTCTAGAATAGTTGCACTCTCTATCTGCTATGTTGGTTTTTAAAAGGGTAAATATTGTTTGGGTCATCAGCATATAATTTTGTGTATTCTTGGTTGGTGTCCTTTTGCACATCCTAACTGTGAAGAACTGAAAACTTTCCAGTTTGTCTCAAGCCTGGTCAAATTCATAATCCTCTTCCACACATTGTCTCCAACAACTGGCCTTGCTCCCTATTGCTCTAGATTTTCATAGTCTCTTGCAATCATCTCTCAAATGAGCCTCCTGTCCTAATGCTAACATACACCAAACCCACACTTCACACTTCCTTCACCTCTCTTCTTGTGTTATACATGTGACGGTATCCCCAATTCAAAAACTTTCGATCCCATTGCCCTTAATAGTAATAGCTAACACTTTCTCCACACTGATTTAGTCCTGGAACAGTGCTAAACGTTTACATGCATTAGATCATTTGCCCCTCTCATCATTCAAATGAGGTAGGAACTACTATTATACCCGCATTGCTAATCACTCTCAGAGAGAGACCTAGTAAACTACATAAGGCCACACAGCTAGTAAATGTTGGCACCAGGTCTTGAACTCAATTTTTCCAGATTTCAGACTCCCACACCTATAGCCCCTATGCTTTATTGCCTGCAGAATTGATATCAAGCCTCTTAATCTGTCACCCAATACTGTCCATGCTAGGATGCTTTGCTATCTTCCCAGCTGTGTCTCCTACAGTCCTCCTGCAATATAGAGCTGTACATCTCATGGTCTGTGAACACGCCCTGGATTTTATTACTTTAGTGTTTCACTTATGCCATTCCCTCACTTCTAACGTCATTTCCCCTTTTTATGCATGTTCAAGTACCCTTATCTTTTGGATGCTGTCATCTGTATTAGGTGGTCTGCGATTGTTTAATTAAAATTAAGTTCCCCCTCTTCCACATTCTAATAGCATTGTTTTTTTCTTGCCACATTCAGAGTTTGATTTACTGGTGGATTTGTCCTGTAAGCTTCTTGAGGCACACTGCCCAATAAATACCTCTTGTGTAGGATTGAACGCATACCTACAGTTGACCCTTGAACAATGCAGGATTTAGGGGCGTTGACCCTCCGTGCAGTCACAAATCTGAGTATAACTTTACAGTGTGCACTCAGTATCTGCAGGTCTGCCTCTGCAAATTCAGTCAACCACAGATCATGTAGTACTGTAGTATGTATTTATCGAAAAAATTCCAAATGTAAGTGGACCCATGCAGTTCAAACCCATGTTGTTCAAGGGTCAACTGTATTCTCTTCCACCTTTAATTTCTACCCTTAAAATGGAAAAATATAGTTAAAAGTCAGAAAGTAAAATGTTAGTATGTTGTTCACCTTGCTTGTTTAAGGCAAATGGAAATTAAATCTGGTACTTTTTTCCCTTGTCTTTTGAGATCCTTGTTACATTAAAAGAAAAATTGACGTTTGATTGAGCTATTACTACTGCTTTTTGTTTCTGTCCTTTACAGCCATGAAATTTTCCTGAAAGAATTGTTCCCTCACAATGGAGGCAATTAGTTTATGTGTCCCCTCTCTTTAACCAGGAGGCTGAAGAGTAAATCTCAACATGTAGAAACTAAAGGATGTACCTATGAAGTCTCCCAGATGAGGTGCATAGTAACAGACCAGTGCCATGGACCATTTTTGTCCCTTGTAACTTTAGAGAAACCACAAAACCCTAGTTGCTTTTGATTTACAGTAGAGGCAAGGTCATCCTTATAATGAAAAAAAAAAAATAAAAGAAGGAAAACAAGGTCTATATTTTCAGACCCTGAGATTCAATTTGTCATAAAGCTCTATGACAGTTTTATTCTCTAGAGAGATGAACTATCCTTTTGCTGAAAAATCATCACCTTTTTTCAGACCTTATGTTATTGCTAAAGAGTTGTGAGCTAGAGATGTAATAGGATGCTTTAACAATAGGAAAATATTACATTTGAACATCATTTTCTGTAAGTTGCTTCTCTTTCCAAACAAAAGATATATGAATCTACTACTTGAATTGTGGGGACTGAGTGAGATGGGGCCTCATTAAGTTGTTAATGGAACTAGAGATTGGGAGTTTTCTGAGAGCCACTAGGCAATGATAAGGCAAGAGATAAAGTCAAAAATATTTGGAGGTCAGCTCAAGAAAAAAAAAGTAGATGAAAAGTAGAAGAGAAATTCTTATTGACCTAAACAAAAAGGAGAAAGAGAAAAACAGTTGAATTTTCAAAGGGGAGGTGTGTTAACCTCCACTAACCCATCTAAGGTGCCTTTACTGGGGGTCTACCATGTGCTCAACTTTGCGCCAAGGGAGATAATACATCACAGAAAAGAAGCATCAGCCACTGTTTCTGAATTTAAGACTTCAAAGTCTAGTTGTGGAATCAAGCATACAGTCATTCTGTCATTTACACATTCCTCAAAAGATTATCCAATGCCTATGTACTGCCTACCTAGAACCAGAATGGATGCTGGGGAATTAAGACAGACACAACCCCTGCCCTCAAAAGCTTTCAGTCTAAAGAGCTGGACAAGCACCATAAATATCTTCTCAATAAAAAACATAACCAAGGTATCCCTTTTCTTTTTTATTTTTTTTTAAGTAAAAATGAACTATCCCCTCAAACTAGAAAGGGAAGACTAGCATAGCTTTTTTTTTTAAAACATCTTTATTGGAGTATACTTGCTTTACAATGTTGTGTTAGTTTCTGCTGTATAACAAAGAGAATCAGCTATACGTATACATATATCCCCATATGCCCTCCCTCTTGCGTCTCCCTCCCACCCTCCCTATCCTACCCTCCCTATCCTACCCCTCTAGGTGGTCACAAAGCACTGAGCTGATCTCCCTGTGCTATGCGGCTGCTTCCCACTAGCTATCTATTTTACGTTTGGTAGTGTATATATGTCAATGCTACTCTCTCACTTCGTGCCAGCTTACCCTTCCCCTTCCCCACGTCCTCAAGTCCATTCTCTAGTAGGTCTGCGTCTTTATTCCTATCTTGCCCCTAGGTTCTTCATGACCCTTTTTTTTTTTTTTTTTTTAGATTCCATATATATGTGTTAGCATATGGTATTTGTTTTTCTCTTTCTGATTTACTTCACTCTGTATGACAGACTCTAGGTCCATCCACCTCACTACAAATAACTCAATTTCGTTTCTTTTTATGGCTGATTAATATTCCATTGTATACATGTGCCACATCTTCTTTATCCATTCATCTGTCGATGGACACTTAGGTTGCTTCCATGTCCTGGCTGTTGTAAGGTATCCCTTTTCAATAGCTTGAGGTGGCTCACATTGACATCCCCCACATGATCAGATGAGCAGGAATCCATTCATTTCCTTTGAACTTTTTTCCCCAGGGATCATGTCGAAAAATATAAATGTGACAGGCTTGTTCAAAAATCAGTTCTAGCTGCTCTGTGCTGAAACTTCGTACTCTTTGATCAATATCTCCCCTACCTCCTGGCGACCACCGTTCTACTCTCTGCTTCTATGAGTTTGAGTTCGACCTTTTCAGATTCCATATATGAGTGAGGTCATGCAGCACTTATCTTTCTTGCCTTGCTTATTTCACGTAGCATGAAGTCTTCCAAGTTCATCCATGTTGTCACAAATGGCAGGATTTCCTTATTTTTTAAGGCTGAATAATATTCCATTATGTATATATCACATTTTCTTTATACATTCATCTACGGACAGACACTTGAGTTGTTTCCACATCTTGACTATTGTGAATAACACTGCAATGAACATGGGAGTGAAGACGTCTCTTTGAGATACCATTTCATTTTCTTTGGATATATACCCAGAAGTGAGATTGCTGGATCACATGATAGTTCTATTTTTAATTTTTGAAGAATCTCCATATCAATGTTTATAATACTTATACCAATTAACATTCCCACCCACAGTGTACAAGGGTCATCTTTTCACTGTGTCCTCATCAACACTTGTTATCTTTTGTCTTTTTGATAATAGTCATTCTAACAGGTGTCAGGTGATAGCTCATTGTGGCTTTGACTCAGATTTCCCTGATAATTGGTGATATTGAGCATATTTTCATATACTTGTTGGCCACCTGTATGTCTTCTTTTGAGATATGTCTATTCAATTCACTTGACCATTTTCAAATCAGGTTATTTGTTTTCTTGCTATTGAGTTGTTTAAGCTTATTAAGTTGTTTAAGCTTATATATTTTAGATATTAACCCCTTATCAGATTATGGTTTGCAATTACTTTCTCTCATTCCATAGGTTGTCTCTTCACTCTTGACAGCTTCATTTGCTATACATAAGCTTTGTGGTTTGATGCAAATTCCATTTGTCTATTTTTTCTTTTGTTGCCTGTGCTTTTGGGGTCATATCCAAGAAAATCATTGCCCAGACCAATATCAGGAAGTTTTCCTCTATGTTTCCTTCTAGTAGTTTTACAGTTTTAGGTATTATGTTTAAGTCCTGAATATATTTTAAATAGATTTTTGTATATGGTATGAGATAAGGGTTCAATATCATTCTTCAACTTGTGCGTATCTAGTTTTCCTAACACCCTTTAATGAAGAGTCTGGCCTTTCCCCATTGTGTGTCCTTGGCACCTTTGTAGGTGATCCATTGACTATAAATGCACAGATTTATTTTTGGGGCCTCTATCCTGTTCCATTATCTATATGTTTTTATGCCAGTACCGTACTGTCTTAACTACTGTAGATTTGTAGTGTATTTTGAAATCAGGTAGTATGATGCCTCCAACTTTATTCTTCTTTTTTTTTAAATTAATTTTTGTTGGAGTATAGTTGCTTTACAGTGTTGTGTTAGTTTCTCCTGTACAGCAAAGTGAATCAGTTATACAAGTACATAATCCCCTCTTTTTTAGATTTCTTTCCCATTTAGGTCACCAAAGAGCACTGAGTAGAGTTCCCTGTGCTATACAGTAGGTTCTTATTAGTAACTTTATTCTTCTTAAGATTGTTTTAGATATTTAGAGTCTTTTGTGATTCTGTATGAATTATAGAATTGGTTTTTTTCTATTTATGTGAAAAATGCCATTGGAATTTTGATAGGGATTGCACTGAATCTTTAGGTCACTTTGGGTAGTATGGCCATATTCACAGTATTATTACAGTTCATGAACACAGGATTTGTTTCCTGATCTTAGAGGAAAAGCTTTTTGTTTTTCACCATTGGATATGATTCTCAGTGTGAGCTTGACATAAATGGTCTTCATTCTGTTGAGGTATGTTCCTTCTATATCTAATCTGTTGGTTTGTGTTTTTTTTTTTATCATGAGAGATGTTGAATTTTGTCGAGTGCCTTTTCTGCATCTTTTGAGATGATCATATGATTTTAATTCTCCATTCTGTTAATGTGGTTTATTACATTTATTGATTTGTGTTTGTTGAAACATCTTTGCATCTCAGGGATAAATCCCAGTTGATCATGGTGTATGATCCTTTTAATGGGATGTTGAGTCTCATCTGCTAGTATGTTGCTGAGGATTTTGCATCTATATTCATCAGATATATTAGCCTGAATTTTTTTTTTTTTGTAATGCCCTTGTCTGGCTTTGGTAAAATGAGTTTGGAAATGTTCCCCACTCTTCAATTTTTTGGAAGAATTTGAAATGGATTGGTATTCATTCTTTGAATGTTTGGTAGTATCCATTGGTCCTTGACTGAAGAAATCAAGGTTTTTTAGTGTTGGAGGAAAACTAGCTATGTTGAACTTGTTGAGAAATTCCTTATCAGTTTCCATTGTGATGCATAAATGTGGCCACAGCAAATCTCTTGCATCTATGCTACCAAGAATATATAGAACAGAAACAAGCCATAGTATGAAGCACTCCACTGAGTACAATGTTGAAAAGTCAAGCCCACGATAATGGTAATTTGACCATTACTGTTAAATGGTCATTAAATGGTAATTTCATCTTACCTAGTGTCTTTTTGTTATAACACCCAAGGGAGATGCAACTCTATCATATTTATGAGATTTTTCTACATCTAAGCTTTGAACTTTAGTACTTATTGACACATAGCTTCTTATTCTCATTTTAATTGAATTTGAAGCACACATAGCATAGCTGTATAACCTTGAACTAGTGACATAAATTCTGTTTCATCATCTGTAAAACCAGTCGGTGCACCTTCAGGTAGTATCATTCTCATTCTAAATACATTAAATCTCATTCTGTATGCAGAATAATCTAACTAGGAGATGATTTGGTTAAAGCTTTATTATGAAAATCAGAGCTAGGAAGCCATTTTTGTGACATGGAGAATAGCCAGACAGAAGTGGGGATATGAGCTTGCTGAGTGAATTATTAAGATTAATACTAATGAGATTCTATTTTTATGAGTTGTCCCTTGGCAGCAATTCTTAAATAAAAAGATAGGACTAACATCTCAGGCACAATTCACTGCATAGTCGACAAATAGAGAAATACCTTTATTAAATTACCCTTGAGTCAAAAGCCTGTTGTCTGTGAGATTAGCCCTTATAATCATTTTCAATTAAAAAACCAGCTACCATTCATGGCCAAGGGTTTAATTTGAGGACCTGTTAGAAAAATAACTACAACATTTTTATACGTTTGAATGATTTATTGGGCATATTTGAAATTCCATTCACAATAAATACAAAAGGAATAGAAAAAAGTATGATTTCTGATTATTTTCTACAAGCACTGAAAACTTAACCCTACCAGGCCCATAGTGTAGTGATAAAACCATACTTCAGTTACACATAAAATGCTATATATATTCTATCTACTCTAGGATAATTGCTAAAATATGTGTAAGAAAAATTTCTCTGGGACATCTTAATACGTAAACTAATAGAGGTGTTTCAAATTATATACCTATTATGAAAGTTTAAATTTTAATCCGGAGATCAGCATTGTCTATATTCTGAAGAAAAGACTGTCAGTCCACAGGGGAAAAATGTCTCTCCCTGTTAGCTCTTTGCAAGAAATTTCTTTTCTATAGTTTGTTCTGCCCTCATAAAGCATGCTTAGCCATTTTTAAAAAAGTAGTCCTCATGTCCTTTGTTTATACAATTATCTAAGAAAGTAGTGAAACTCAGAATTTTGTCAAAGTTAATTGAGAGCAACAGAACTAAAAATTAAATTCAGATTATTTTAAATGAAAATCCAGTTTATTCATATTTAATCAGATAATGTTTTGATATCTTAACCAATATGTTTTTAGTTCAAAGCATTTATCATTACCTCATGGCCCTCCCCCATTAAGGCACCTACTTAAATATTTTATGCTCAAAACCTCAGAAAAATGATGACTGAGAAGAACACAAAACAATCCATTTTTGGCTTCTGATTTTTAAGAAGCATAATTGTTGTTATGGCAAATGGTGATTGCTTCATGAGAGAAGCCTTCCTGACCCCGTCTGTCCCTCTCCCTAACTCCCATCACAATAATAATAATACCATGGGTTGCTGAAAAGGAAGGAGGACTGGGGGGAAGAAAAGAACTTGGACGTGAGTGGGCAGAAAGAGCCCTGAACCCTTAGATTTAGTCTCAAGGTGGAAACAATGGAAAACCTAGAACAGGATGAGAGAGACATGTCCCCAGAATAGCAGATTTTTCTGGTTACCCCACATATATACCATATCTATTTCCTCTTTTCTTTAGTGGTAGAACTTGCAAGATTTAATTGCCACCTGTCCTCCCAGGCAAAAGGCTGTTTTTCTTGGCCTCTGTCCAGCTAGTTTTGATCATGTGACTAAGTATGCTCTTTTTTCCTTGACTATAATGAAAAAGAGTGGTGAAAACTGGACCACAGGTTGAGATAGAGCAATGAGGTGAAAGAAGCCTGGATAATGACACACTTAAAGCCTCGTAGCGGCATAGAACCACCTTCCCATATTTTTCCATAAGGAAGAAATAATCTTCTATCTTATTTGAGTGACATTATTTTGATGTCTGATAAAATAGCTCAATTACTATCCTAATATACTAGATAAATCCCAACATATGGCCAGTTATTGGTTTCCCCACGCAGCGTGGTGGGGACTATAGAATACATTTCTGCAAGATATGTGTAGGCAGATGAGACTGAGACTTCCTCAGGGAGTTTCCCTGGCTACAGCAGAGCTTGGGAGGCACAGGAAGCATGGCAGTAGATGCCTACCATTCAGCCTAGTGCAGGAATGGGAGGTGATTTCCCATGTTCCCCCACATGACAGAGAGCCGATGGATCTGAAAATGTCTGGCAGTTGGGAAGAAGGGTGAATTGCAGTAGCCAGATGGACTGATGTCCAGGTCCAGGTAGGAATGACAACTTATCAGCAAATACCCATGTCGATAGGTAGTGTTGACCCAAAGAAGCTTGCGTTCACCCCCACTCTAAGCTAATATGCCCTGACATTACATAAACCCACTAGAATTTAGACACAAATGTAGAGAGAAAGGAGGGGAAGAGCAGATCCCTGAGCTCATTGAAATTAATATTTTACCTCTTAGAAAAACAAAATCTTATAACAGACATTAAGTTCTAGAAACTAAAAATATTCCCAATTCTTACATTTCTTGGTTTGTGGGCTATGACTTATACTTGGTGCCCAAAACAATGAGTAGATGTTGGAGGGTGGTAGAGTTTAAAATGTTTAAATCAAAACTAGCTGCTGAATTATTCATTGCAGTCAACTATCCACCATTCTGTCTCCAGTCTTTACATAATGTCTGGTACATAGTGAACACTCAAATATGTGTAAATATTATTGACTTGTGGTATTATATAGATAAATTATGCTCCATAAGTAATTATAGGTTAATTTAAAAAATATCCCCTCCTGTTTTAAGAAAACACTTAAAGTAGTTGGGGAAACTACTTAAAGTTCCTACACACATCCCCTAACCTGTATACTAATTCAATCCCTTGAGTATACACATTCCATTGTAATATGCTATTAAATTTGGTGACAGTATTGGGTGACACTCTTCCTTTCAAAGCTATTTGAGTGGTATTTTGCAGTTGACAAATTATTATATAAGTTTTAGGTGTATGGCATTATAATTTGACATCTGTATACACTGCTAAATAATCACCACCCACAAGTCCTATTTGCCATCCATCATCATACATTGGACACGCTTCATGCATTTCCCTCACCCCCAAACACCTTTGCCCTCTGGTAACCACTAATCTGTTCTCTGTATCTATGAGGGTTTTTAATTTAATTTTGATCATTTGTTGTATTTTTTTAGATTCCACATGTGAGTGAGATCATACAGTATTTGTCTTTCTCCATATGACTTATTTCACTTAGCATAATACCTTCAGGTTTCACTCATATTGTTGCAAATAACAGGATTTATTTCTTTTTTATGGCTGAGTAGTATTCCATTGTGTGTATATGTGTAGATGTGAATGTGTGTGTGTGTGAGTGTGTGTGTATATGTCTTTATCCATTTATTCATCAATGGACAGGTTAGGTCGTTTCCATATCTTGGCTATTGTAAGTAATGCTGCAATGAACATAGGGGTACATATATCTTTTCAAAGGAGTGTTTTTCTGTTCTTTGGATAAATACCCAGAAGTAGAATAGCTGGGTTATATGGTAGTCTTATTTTTGTAAGGAATCTTTACACTGTTCTCCACAGTGACTGCACCAATTTACAGTCCCACGAACAGTGTAAGAGTGTTCTCTTTTTCCACAACATTTTCAACATTTGTTATTTCTTGTCTTTTTGATAATAGCCATGCTAACAGATGCAAGGTGATATCTCACTGTGGTTTTGATTTGCATATCTCTAATGATTAACAATGTTAAACATCTTTTCCTGTGCCTGTTGGCCATCTGTATGTCTTCTTTGAAAAAAATGTCTATTTAAATCCTCTGCCCATTTTTAATTGGGTTGTTGTTTTGAGTTGTATGAGTGCCTTATATATTTTGGATATTAACCCTTATCAAATATATGATTTACAAATATCTTTCCCATTTAATAAGTTGCCTTTTCATTTAGATGACGGTTTCCTTCAGAGTGCAGAAACTTTTTAGTTTGGTGTAGTCCTATTTGTTTATTTTTCCTTTTGTTTCCTTGCCTTTGGAGTCAGATACAGAAAAACATTGTTAAGATCAATGTCAATGAAGTTACTACCTATGTTTTCTTCTAGGAATTTTATGGTTTCAGGTCTTACATTCAAGTCATTGATACATTTTGAGTTAATTTTTGTGTGTAGTGTAAAATAGTGGTAGAGATTCATTCTTTTACATGTGGCTGTCCAGTTTTCCCAACACCACTTATTGAAGGGACTATCCTTTATCCATTGTATATTCTTTGCTGTAAATTAATGATCCATATTTGTGTGAGTTGATTTCTGTGCTCTTGATTCTGTTCCGTTGATCTCTGTGTCTGTTTTGTAAGTATCATACTGTTTTGATTACTATAGCTTTCTAGTATAATTTAAAATGAGGGAGTGTACTTCCAACTTTCTTCTTCTTTCCAAAGATTTTTTTTGGCTGTTCACAATCTTCTGTGGTTCCATTCAAACTTAGAATTATTTCTTCTAGTTCTGTGAAATATGGAATTCTGATAGGGATTGCATTGAATCTGTTGATTGCTTTGGGTAGTATGGACATTTTAACAGCATTAAGTCTTCCAATTCATGAACATAGATGATCTTTCCATTTATTTGTATCTTCTTCAATTTCTTTCATCAGTGCCTTACCATTGTCAGTGTGCAGGTCTTTCACCTCCTTGGTTAAAATTGTTCCTAGTTATGTTATTATTTTTGATGCAATTCTAGATGGAATTGTTTTCTTAATTTCTGTGCCTGATAGTTCATTAATACTTTATAGAGATACCTTTGATGTCTTTACATTGATTTTATATCCTGTGACTTTATTGGTTCTCACAGTATTTTGGTGGAGTTTTAGAGTTTTCTATAAATAGTATCATGTCATCTGCAAATAGTGACAGTTTTACTTTCTCCTTTCCAATTTTGATGCGTTCTATTTCCTTTTTTTTTTTTTGTGCCTAATTGCTGTGGCTAATACTTCCAATATTACGTTGAATAAAAGTAGTGATAGTGGGCATCCTTATCTTGTTGTTGATCTTAGAGGAAAAGCTTTCACCTTTTCATTATTGAATATGATGTTTGCTCTGGGTTTGTCATATATAGCTTTTATTGTGTTGAGGTAAATTCCCTCCATACTCAATTTATTGAGAGTTTTTCCCTTGAAAGTATGTTGAATTTTGTCAAATGCCTTTACTCCATCTTTTGAGATGATCATAAGATTTTTATCTTTCATTTTGTTACTATGATGTTTCATATTGATTGATTTGTGACTGTTGAACCATCCTTGCATCCCTGGAATAAATCCCACTTGATTGCAATGTCTGAGTTTTTAAAAGTATTGTTGTATTTGGTTTGTTAATGTTTTGCTGAGGATTTTTACATCTATGTTCATCAAGATACATTTACCTGTAGTTTTCTTTTTTGGGGTGTCCTTGTCTGGTTTGAGTATCAGGGTAATGCTGGCTTTGTAAAATGTGTGTGAAAGTTTCCATCCTCTTCGATATTTTGGAAGAGTTTGAGAAGGAGAGGTATTAAATCTTTGAATATTTTGTAGAATTCACAAGTAAAGCTTTCTGGTCCTTGCCTTTTATTTGTTGGGAAATTTTTTATTGCTGTTTCAATCTCCTTATGAATAACTGGTGTATTCAGATTTTCTATTTCTTCATGATTCAGTCTTGGAAGATTGTATGTTTCTAGGAATTTATCCATTTCTTCTAGGAAGAAACTTTTGGCATATAATTATTCATAGTAATCTCTTATGATCCTTCATATTTCTGTGGTATAAGTTGTAACGTCTCTTTCATTTCTGATTTTGTTTATTTGAGCTCTCTCTTATTTTCTTTGTTAGTCTACCTAAAGGCTTGTCAATTTAGTTTATGTTTTCAAAGAACCAGCTCTTAGTAATACTGATGTTTTTCTAATTATTTATAATCTCTATTTCATTTATTTCCACTCTTATCTTTATCATTTCCTTCATTCTACTAATTTTGTGCTTGTTTGTTCTTCTTCTAGTTCCTTTATATATGGAATTAGATTGTTTACTTGGAAATACTTTTTTGTTTCTTGAGGTAGGCTGGTATTACTGTGAACTTCCATCTTAGAACCACTTTTACGGCAGCCCATAAATTTTGGTGTTTAGTATTTCTGTTTTCATTTGTCTCTAGGTATTTTTTAATTTCTCATTTGATTTCTTTGGTGACTCATTTGTTGTTCAGTGGCATTTGTTTAATCTCAATGCTTTTGTGGTTTTCCCCATTTTTTTCTTCTGGTTCATTTCTAGTTTTATCCCATTGTGGTCATGGAGGTGCTTAATATGATTTCAGTCTTCTTGAATTTGTTGAGACTTGTTTTGTGACTAACACTGATTTATCCTGGATAATGTTCCATGTGCATTTGAGAACACTGTATTCTGCTGCTATTGGATGGAGTGTTCTGTATCTATCTATTAAATCAATTGATCTAATGTATTATTTAAGGCTGATGTTTCCTTATTTTTTTTTTTTTTTGGTCTGGATGATCTATCCTTTGATGTAGTGGGTGTTAAATTCTTCTACTATTATTGTTATTACTTTCAATTTCTCCCTTTAAGCCCATTAATATTTTCTTTATACATCATGATGCTCCTCTGTTGGGTACATATACATTTATAAATGTTATATATATTCTTGCTGGATTGACTTATCATTATGTAACACCCTTCTTTGTCTTTTGTTATAGTTTTTGTTTTAAAGTCTATTTTGTTCACTATGAGTACAACTACACCAGCCTTCTTTTCATTTCAGTTTGTATGGAATATCTTTTGTCATCCCTTCTATTTCATGCTGTGTGTCTTTTCTTCTGAAGTGAATCTCTTGTAGGAGAGAGCATAATATAGATTGTTCTTGGTTCATCCATTTAGCCACTCTATGTCTTTTGATTGGCAAATTTACTTCCTTTACATTTAAAGTAGTTATTGATAGGTCTGTACTTATTACCATTTTGTTCATTGTTTTCTGGCTGTTCTGTAAATTCCTCTCTGTTCCTTTCTTCTTCTCTTTCCCTCTTTCCTTGTGTTTTGGTGGTTTTCTTTAGTGTTATATTTAGATTCCTTTCTCATTTTATTTGTGTATTTACTACATGTTTATTTATTTACTACATGTTTATATGTTATGTGAGGTTCATACATGATATCCCGTGTAAGTTTTAAGGATGTTTTAAGTTGGCACCAACTTAAACTTAAATTTGAACACACTCCAAAGATTTATCTTTTTACCCCTCCCCATGTTTCATGCTTTTGATGATACATTTTACATATTATAATTTTATACATCCTTAACTAATTTTTGTAATTTTAGTCATTTTCACTACTTTTGTCTTTTAACTAATTCCATGCTTGCTTTACAAGTGATTGATCCACTGCCTTTTCTATGTATTTACATTTTCCATTGAGATTTTTATTTTTATGTTTTCTTACTATTAATTAGTATCATTACTTTTCAGCTTCTAGAAGTCCTTTAACATTTCTTGTAGGGCCAGGTTAATGACGACAAACTTTTTTAGCTTTCGTTTGTCTGGGAAACTTGATCTCTTCTTCAATTATGAATGATAACCTTGCTGGGTAGGGAATTCTTGGTTGGAAGTTTTTCCTTTCAGCACTTTGTATGTATCATGCCACTCCCCTCTTGCCTATAAAATTTCTCTTAGAAAATCTGCTAATAGCCTTATGGGGTTTCCCTTGTACATAACAAGTTTGTCTTTTGATGCTTTTAAGATTATCTCTTTATCCTTTACTTTTACCATTTTAATTATGATGTGTCTTGGTATGTGTCTCTTTGGGTTCATCTTATTTGGAACTCTCTTGGCTTCCTGGACCTAGATGTCTGTTTCCTTCCTCAGATTAAGGATGTTTTCAGCCACTATTTCTTCAAATAATTTTTCTGGCTCTTTTTCTCTCTCATCTCCTTCTGGGACCCCTATAATGTAAATGTTATTCCATTTGCTGTTGTCCCAAATATCCCTTAAGGTATCTTCACTATTTAAAATTATTCTTTCATTCCTCTGCTCTGGATAAGTTCCATTATTTTGTCTTCTAGCTCACTGATTCATTCCTCTACCTCATCCAGTCTGCTGTGGAAACCCTCTAGTATATTTTTCAGTTGTCACATCTCTGTTTGATGTTGAAGTTCTCACTGTGTTTATCCATTTTTCACCCAAGTTTGGTGAGCATCTTTACGACCATTACTTTAACTCTTTATCAGGTACATTGCTTATCTCCTTTTTGTTTTCTGAGGTTTTAGCTTGTTCTTTCTGTTGGAACATATTCCTCTCTTTTCTCGTCTTGCCCAATTTTCCTTTTTTTTTTTTTCTTAATGTGTTAGGTATACCAGCTGTCTCTCCCAGTCTTGAAGGAGTGGTCTTATTTAGGAAGTGTCCTGTGGGGCTCAGAAGCATAATCCCACCTGCCACCAGAGCCAGGTACTCAAGGGGTATCCCCTCTGTGGGTTGCATGTGCCCTTCTGTTGTGTCAGGGCTGTGGCTGCCATAATGTTCTGGTGGGTGGGGATGGCCCTCTGGACAGGCTGCAGGGCTTGGTGGCAGCCACCACAAGGTGCTAGTGAGTGGGGCTATTGCTTGGCTGGCTGTGAGGCCTGGTTGAGGTGCAAGGAGGGATGGGGCTCTCAGTGGGGAGTGCACATCAGTGCTAAGATGGAGAATTCCAAAATGGCTCCCACTAGTACCAGTAGCCTGAGATCACATAAATGTCTCCTTCCACAGAACACTTGGTCGCTGGAGAGTGTCCCAACTGGTTCCTGCCTCTCTGGCAGATGCTTCAAGATGAGTAAGTGGGTCCTCTTTCACCTGTGGCCCATGTGCTTTTTAATCTGGTATTTTTGCGCTGCTTTTCAGGCTGAGTGAATTTACACATGAGTCGTTTAAGAGTGAATTTTCCTTTTCCTGCACTTAAATAGTTTTTCTGGTCATATTTCCTCTTGATTTTCAAAGCCAGGTGTTTTGGAGGCTGGTCTCTCCAGTGCAGTATCTAGGCGTTTGGGTGCCCAGTGTGGAGGTTGGCTCCCTTGCTTCTCAGGGAAAAGATTCATACCTTGCAGTTCTTCCCCATTGCGGATCTCAGCAGCTAGGGTGTGGGTTTTTCCTTGGCAAACCCATCTCTCTGCCGTGCCTACCCATCTTGATGCTGTCCTTTTACTCTTTGTTGTGGAGGCTCTGTCCATCTAGTTTTCAGTTCCCTTTCCAAGGGAATTGCTTCATATATAGCTTTAGACATGTTATGTCATGGGAGGAAGTGAATTTAGTATCTTCATATGCTGCCATCTTGAACCCTCTCTGACAAAAATTTTAATATTTCAATATCCATAGCTAATCTTCCAATTTCCCTTTACTGCCTTAGAACCCATTGCCTAGAGTATTAGCTATTTATTCAGCACATATTTTTTAAGTGTTCTTTATGTACAATGTGCTGGTTTATCACTGCAAAGATAGCAGAGAACAAGCCCAATGAGCTCGCTACAGTTTTAGTAGAGAAAAGTGTATTAAATGGGGGAAGTAACTGTTTAAGATGAGACCTGACCATTTAATTACATCAATCAGGCCAATGGGGTAAAAGATAGGGGGAAAGGAAGGGAATATATTCAAAAAAGGGGAACAATACATTTGAAATCTTAGATGGAGGAAGTTGTGTCTGAGGAATTCCAAATTCTGAATGGCTGTATCACTGAAAGAGAAAGGGGAAGCGGAGAAGAAATGAAACTGAAAAGTTATGTACACACTAATGCTGATTTCAGGAGTCATAAATCCCTAGAAGGCATCTATGAGTAAAACCCTTTTTCCTAAAAACTATTATTAAACATTAGAGCCCTAATATCATAAGTCAAATGCTTTCAAACTTGAAGCCCCCTTGAGGTGATTTAGCTCAAGTCAACAGTTTTTATTCCCACCTCTCTGGAAGGTATCAAGAGGTCTGGAGGGGAGAGTGGCCAGCAGATTTAACCACTTTTATGATTGTATATTTTAACAATTATTTAGAACCTTGACATATACTTTAGATTAATTTTATTGATTTTTCACAAAGATTTACAGTGTACAGTTTTTTTAAAGAAAAAATTTTTTCACTCCTATTGCCCTTCCTCAATATTAGCCTGGAAATCTTTTCAGAAAAGAGATCATCAGTTGAGATACGTGGAGAAGAAAATTGATTTGCCCTCAACCCCTTACACTCTTGTACTCCAGGAAGAGAAACAGATAATGCCTCTTGAATAAGGGCTGATGGTTGGGTGTAAAATTCTGAAATTAGAAAAGCTAACTCAGTTCATTAACAGATCATTTTTATCTTTTTAAACTGACAGAATTTGAGATAATTCAAGTTTGCCAAGAGATAGAGAATTAATGAATGTTCAAGGAAATAAGAATATACTTTAGGGAAAATGTCACTAATCCTCACATCCTAGACACTAACTCACCATAGAAGGATTGTGACTACAATCCTACAAAGGATGTGTAAATTCTCCTGAGGATTCTAGAAGAAATAACAACTAAACAGCCCATGAAAGAAGAAGGAATATGGACTTCAAAAAAGCAACCACATTGTACAATATTCCTTTAAACTTGCTAAACCAGAATGCAGATCTATATAAGTAGAATTTAAACCCCAGTTCCGAGCTGAGTTAAGGGTCATAATTTCTATACCTCAGGAAGACAGAAGTAAAAATTATCATGGAATTCAAGATATTTCAGGATATTTACTATCCTGAACTACTGTATCTGAACAAACCCATTCACTAAATTGTAAGCTCCCAAGTCAGGGAAAAGGGTTGAAAACAGCAGGAGGAGGAAAGACCAGGAGAATATTTAAATACTCCAAATGTACACAAGTTGAAAATTGGCCTTAAAATGGCAAGAAAAATAGAAAATGCCCTATGTAAGCCCCCAAAGCCTTTCCCTTAAGAGTAGATTGGTCAAAGATTCCAAATTGTAAACAAATATAAAGATGAGCAAATAGGAGACTTTAAAAATAGACTTTAGGTAACAGTATTCTGGGGTAGATTCAATAGTAGAAGTCAAAGAATTTTTGTTCTCTCTTTTGTAGTGGACTGAAAATAGGGGCTTGAAATGGGGACACAGTACAAAAGAAATAATTGGAGTGGAAACTACTGATTTAGAAGATCTCCAAGATGTGACTAAATATATTCAAAATATTCTAGAAATTAAACAAGCTAGAAATGAAAACAAACATCTAACTGTACAGATAAAATAACTGCCCCCCCAAATAAAAACATGAACAGAGAGTTCTATGTTTTTTAAGAATCAAAAATCTATAAATAAGGATACTTGTAGATAGTACAAACAAAAGTCATTGGAAGAGCCAACATCACTTATTGGCTGAAAAACAAAAGGACAGCTGTCCAAAATCTGTTCAATGATGCTGCCGCAAGAGAAATATTAGAACCCAGTAGCTCTGGTCCTTTCTTTAAACTCTTGAAGTGAATTATTTACAAATAAACATGAACAGCAGTACACTTGTTAATACAGTGCCACTCTACACACTTTCAGTTCCATTGCCACAGCAGATTAGGTCACTCAGAGCACTAAAACCACTCAAACAGTGGTAAACAATCCTAAATCCCTTCCATGGTCCCAACTTCAGATTGTTACTTTGGGACTATTATTAGAAGTATACTCCTTTCTCTTCTGTGACACAGCTTCCTCAAATTTTATAGGTAAGAATCTACTTAGCAAATGTAACTGCCAGATAAAACATACTGCAGAAAGATTATCGTTAGAAGTTGCCAAAAATTCTTTTTTTTTAAAAATAGATCTTTATTGGAGTATAAATGCTTCACAATACTGTGTTAATTTCTGTTGTAAAACAAAGTGAATCAGCCATATGCATACACATGTCCCCATATCCCCTCCCTCTTGAGCCTCCCTCCCATTCTCCCTATCCCACCCCTCTAGGTCATCGCAAAACATCGAGCTGATCTCTCTGTGCTATGCTGCTGCTTCCCACTAGCTAATATTTTACATTCGGTAATGTATATATGTTGATGCTACTCTCACTTCGCCCCAGCTTCCCCCTCCCACCCCGTGTCCTCAAGTCCATTGAAATTATATCTGATATGGATATTAATAGACCTACATTGTGTACAATTCCAAAAACACCTATGGGGTTAGCGATGGTTCCAGAAACTCTATGGACAAAAGACTCTTCACACTTTGGCAAAAATAACTAGAGCAGAACCTATCAGATTCCAGACTGATTTTTCTAAACCTTGCCTAAATTTCCTCAATACCCTTTTAGCTGAAGCCGTTAAAGGTCTTAAGCCAATTTTGTATCTGGGACAGTCCAAGTGACCTATCAGGTGATAGAAAAACACATTTTACTGGGACAGTTATTTGGGAATTAAGCAATGCCTTGTCCTGAACCACAAAACTTCACTGTCTTTATCACTTTCAGTATGCTGGAAAAGTAGCAAAAACAAGTGAAAAATGAAAACTGACATTACCTAAATAATCAAATATCCTTGAGGGCCCATAGTCTTAGATTCTCCCTAAACTCTTACGGTCCTGTGCTCTTCCCCCTTCAGGATCGCATGGATTCTCTCCTCATGAACTAGTCACTACTGGACATCTGTTTTAAGGCATAACTTCACCTGTACCTGATTCCAACATTATACGAGTCAATGAGGCTAAATATAATAGAGAAGAAATCTAATATATTCTGTCCTATCGTTAACGGGTACAGGCTATCTTTTCTTACCAATCACCTAATCTGTATTTTATGACCTAAAAGTAAGTGATCTGGTGTACTGGAAAACATCAGAGTACAAGAGGTGTACGTTCATTAACTCATTCATATAGTACAGCAATGCTTTGAACTAGGTGCTACCGTTACCTCCATTTCACAAAAAGAGAAAACTGTTGGTTAATTCACTTGCCCAAGGTCCAGTTGTCTAGTACATGGTAGATCTAAGATTTGGACCCAGGTTGTCCAAGGAATTTAACCACTTGCAAAAATAATGCATGCAAAGAATTTTAAAAATTAATTAATATCAAATTTTATGAATACTGGGTAACTCTTCAAAAATGAAATAACATTTGGTGTTTTATTCCATAGAATTTTGGCCAAACTTATTTACCAAAACTGTTTATCCAGTGATGTCTCAGGTACTTCTTTCTTCTCTCCTTCATGGATTTTATCACATTGATTCATTGGAAATTGTTACTCAGGGTGTTCGTTTTTTATGTGTGGAATGAACAGACGTTAAGTCTTGGAGATAATGATAGAACATGCAATCCAGCTGTCATACAAAGACCTGACCAAAACAATGTTCGTTGTTGAGAGTGGAAGGATTAGTAAGAGAAGAATGAACAGGTTTTCAGAGTCCCAGCCAGTTCCATCATTTTGTGGTAGTAATTATCTTGAAAAATGACCTGACTTCTTGAGTATTCATAGTGATTGGGTAAAATCTCCTCCTCCAGAACTTTCTTCCAGCTCTTCAAATATGTAAGGCTGACAGAAATGAAGCTGGCAAATTAATCCACAGAACATCATCTCACATATGTAGCTGTGCCCAGATTATGCATATGCATATCATTTTCTCATTAGCATTTACTGAAAGGAGAAGAGCATAAAATAATAGAGGTACCCTGGCAATCTGTAGAGAAATGGAAATAATGAGGACCTCCTCGCTTTTAAATTCCTCTAAAAATATTTTTAGAAGGCAATTTCTGTTGATCTTTATTTTCACTGGTGTATGTTAAATAGCTCTCCTGGATTTGTTTTTGTTTGGCAATAGACATGACATGCATTTTCCTGAAGCCTGGGAAATTAGGTGCAGGCCCCACGTGTTTTTCTCATCCTGAAAGTTTCATTACAAGCCCTTGATTTATTCATCTTTTAAAAGTTCAGAACACCCACAGATCAGCCAACTGACTTTTATTTATTATCAATTTCCTCTAGTGTAGACTGAAGTAACTCCATCCGTTATTCCTCACCATTACCATATTCACTATCATCTACCTATATTCTTTTTCATTATACGCAGTATTAATGTTCCTTTCAAATCCCCTTCTGCCACTGCTTCTCTCCATTTTATTTCCCCGTCTTTGCCTTTCATTTCCTGTGCTAAATTTCTACTTACCTGGTGACTGCTTTCAAACTCTTTTGTATTAACCTTAGATTTTGAACTTTGTCATAAATGCTTTATAGACCATTTTCATTACCCCAAAAAGAGCATACTTGGGCTCCAAAATCCATTTGATAATAGAATCCAGCCATTTGATTTTAAAGTGGATATGCATAATAAAGGATACATTTTAAATATACAGTATTCCACACCAAATATCTAAATTTTCTGGGATCAATTTTTTTCATTATTCAGTAGGCCCTGACAGCTGAGTAAATTTTAACTGAATTCATCAAAGGAATATTCTTGAATGACAAATGCAGTGTGCATCCTTTGCAAGAAAGACCTTGTACTCCATTATGAATTTATGCAATCCATGAATAACCAAAATCATGTTCATTCAAAAGGCTTATTAATCCAGAATGAATTATTTAGATACAACCACCATCCATTTTGTAGATCTGATGTGCTATATTGATTTCATAAATGAATGAATAAAGGGATTGATAGAGCTGAGGCAAAAATTTTAAAAATACAGAAACCTAAGAAAAAACACATTTCAAAACCATTTAAAAAACACACAAGCAAACAACATTTTTCTGGACATCCCCAAATTATGGTCCCAATATTTCTCCTACCCAGTTAAGTATAACTTCTGCTCGTTATGAAGTTAATCGTTATGTTGTAGTATATTGTTTTTCTTCAATTCTGACACTAAAGTTGCCTTGAAAAGTCCCTATGTTTTAAAGTGATTGGATTTATTTTTCAGTAATCTTATGAATCAAATAATTCAAAATATAATCATAGTAATTTTATTTAGGAGCACATTTTGCTGCACATGACAGAAAAACTTACTTTAGAGGCTTAAAAAACATGCTTTGGTAAAGTGGTTAGTTGGTGATTCAGGAGTGACATAGCAGTTCATTGATATCAACAGGGATATAGGCTCTTCTGTTTTTCCAACTTTAATCTGTAGGCCTTCATCTTCATGTTGTTTACCTCATGGTCACAGGATGGCTACAGTACTACTAGGCTTCACATCTTTGTTCAGGCAGGAAGGAGCAGTGCAAAGAGACATAGGTTATTTTTTTTCCCCCCTCAGTCCGCATTTTGCCTTTATTTCAAGAAAGAAAATCCTCCCTGGAATTTTTACCTCATTAGCAAAAATTATATAACCTGGCCATTTCAAAACTCCATCAGAGTCATGAAATAGAATGTTTTGGCTTGCTTTTCTGTATATTTCCAGCAAACACAGATGAATAGGAGTGTGAAAGACTTTGGAGCAAACTGCTATACTTTTAGTTTGTTCCTATTTCAGAATGTAAAAGGATACCATGAGAATTACTCAAGATGTCATCAGGAAAAACAAAAGGATTTTTAAAAATAACAACTGAGCATAAGATAAATAGGATAAGATTGGTGGAATGTGGTGAGTTCTGAAACTAAATTGAGTTGACCCTGTTTGGAAAAGCAGTGAATACCATGCTAAGGAGATTAAGCTTGATACTACGGACCACTGTTCTCTGCTGGGCTACACATGAGAATCATTTGGGGGACTTTTCAAAAATATTAATGGCCAGATTAATTAGAATTTCTAGGTGTAGGATTAAATATCTGTTTTTAAATTTTTCTTCAAGTGATTCTAAAGCGCAGTCAGGGCTCAGAGAAGTGTATCTGAACTTTATTGGAGAGAACTGGAGATGTTAGAGCAAACCATTAATACAGCATACCGTTCATAGATTTATTCGCAACATAAATAGGGAGGCAAATGGCCTTGTCAAAGAAATGACTTTTACGGAAGACTCGTGTAAATATGTCCTTAATGTATGGAACTTGAACCCATGAAAATTTGAAACTTGAACATCTCTTTAGAAATTATTTGCAAAAATGTAATAGTATATTGTTATTTGTAGTCTTAATGTCATAAATCTTGAAGACCTTAAAAGCCCAAAATACGTGCATGCCAATTTTGAAATACATATGTTAAAGAATTTCTATTTAAAACCGGATTTGTTTCAAAATACTTTACGTGTTTTGATTTGTGCAGTAAAATTACAAACTTGATGAATTACCTAGTTAAACTTGCTGTCCAAATAGAACTTCTGAGTTGGTCAGGAGAGGCTAACTTCTGTAACAAACAAGCCCTAATCTCAGGGGCTCAGGAAACGATTTATTATATTTCTCCAAAACAAGGGAAAAGAGGGAGCACGGTGAAAAGAGTGGGAAGTTTTAGGGAATAGGTCTTGACTTGACCCACTATCTAGAACTCAGTCACATGACCCCGCTTAACTGCAAAGGAGAGGAAGAAATTCAGTCATCTTCTGTGTCCAGAAGGAAATGGAAGCAGATTTTGGTAAACACATGCCATTGTTTCTACCACAGCTATCAATACTTACACAATTGGAACTGAACTTTTAAATAACCTAGAAAAAGCCATATAACTTTTCCCAGGAAGAAATGTATGTGATCACATCTTTCGTATATAATTTCAAAGATTTTGTGCATCTAGCTTTAAAAATTCCAGTCTACAACAACTCTGAGAGTTGACTATCTGGATTTGTCACTGGCAGCTTTCATAAGAGAAAATAAATTATTATTTGACAGTTTCAATCATTATAAAATTATTTATACTCTAGTCTACCAATAACTTCAACCATTGGTCCTTTCTCTTCTTGAAAGAGACACATAATACTCTTTCATTATGTCCATACTTCAAATATTTGAAGAACGCTTTTACGGTTCCTTAATTCAGAGGGAACACAACTACTTAAAGACTAGATTAGGTCTGCAGACAGGTGTTATTTAGGCTGAACTGTTTAGATGTTGGTGGTGTTTTTTAATTTTGAGCTTCCATGCTTCCGAGCATTCTCTGTCCCAGTTTCTAACACACTGTAGCTTTTTGCAACGACTTCCTTCATTTGGGTCCCTGCCTGGCTTCCAAAGTCATTTTAGTTTGCAACCCTCTGTTCAAGTCATGTCTTTTCTAGGAAAATTAGGGATTGTAAATAAGTTTATCTTGTATGCCAGCTTGGGTTCTATCTGAGACTTTGTGCCTGGGGAACTGCCTTATGAAAAATGTCAAAGAGATAAGCAGGTTCAGCAGGAAGGAGCCCTGTGATTGAAGACTCATGTCTGCCATGAAGGCAAAGGAGGGGAAGGGTTGCATATATACCATCATTTGTAATTCCTGTGCTCCTCATTTCCAGTCCCTTCAACAACTTCATTTCTAGACCTGCCTTTTCTCTACTTCCCCACGGTATCACTGAACCTTTTGAAATATGGTTCCAAGAACATGGAGTCTATATGAAGTAGAAACATCTCATGGAAAAAAAAAATGGGACTGTGACTTCTGGAAATTATTATGCTAATTCAACCTCAGTTGCATATATTGGCATCCATGTCATACACTTAATCTGTCCAACTTGTAGTACCACAACATCCCTGGAGATTCTTCACACAAATCACAGATAGCATCTGTATTTCCTCCATGCCATTGTTTTCTATGATTAAAATATACATTATATATTTCTTATTATTGTATATTTTATATTATTTATATATATTATATATAATCACCAAGTTTTATACTTATCCATGTTAAATCTCCTCTTGTTTACCCAAGCTCATCACCTACCCCGTTAATAACTCTTTGAATTCTATTATTTTCATCTAAGTTATTTGCTATCTTTCCTAATCTCTCATCATCTGTCAATATGATTATCAGTCATTATTATTTAAAATGCTTCAGCTGCAAACAGAAGTCTATAATCAATTTTGAGTTTATTTTTGTATATGGTGTGAGGAAATGTTCTAATCATTCTTTTACATGTAGCTGTCCAGTTTTCCCATCACCACTTGTTGAAGAGACTGTCTTTTCTCCATTGTATATTCTTGCCTCCTTTGTCATAGATTAATTGACCATAAGTGCATGGGCTTATTTCTGGGCTTTCTATTCTCTTCTGTTGATCTGTGTGTCTCTTTTTGTGCCAGTACCACACTGTTTTGATTACTATAGCTTTGTAGTATAGTCTGCAGACAGGGAGGGTGATACCTCTAGCTTATTTCTTTTTTCTCAAGATTGCTTTGGCAATTCAGGGTCTTTTGTGGTTCCATATAAATTTTGGGATTATTTTTTGTAGTTCTGTGAAAAATGTCAAAGGTATTTTGATAGGGATTGCATTAAATCTATAGATTGTTTTGGGTAGTGTGGCCATTTTAACAACATTAGTTATTACAAACCAAGAGCATGGGATATGTTTGATTTTTTGGTATCATCTTTAATTTCCTTCATCAGTGTTTATAGTTTTCAGAATATAGGTCTTTCACCTCCTTGGTTAAGTTTATTCCTAGGTATTGTATTCTTTTTGATGGGATTTTAAATGGGATTTTTTTTTTACTTTATCTTTCTGATAGTGCATTTTTGGTGTGTAGAAAAGCCACAAATTAAAGATCTAAATGTAAGACCTGAAACCATGAAACTCCTAGAAGAGAACATAGGCAGAACACTCTTTGACATAAATCAAGCATTAGTTTTTTGGATCTGTTTAGGCAATGGAATATTACTCAGCCATTAAAAAAGAATGAAATTCTGCCATTTGCAGCAATGTGGATGGACCTGGAGAATATTATGCTTAGTGAAGTAAGTTGGACAGAGAAATACAAATACTGGGGATATCACTTATATGTGGAAACTAAAAAATAAAACAAATGAATGTATATAGCAAAACAGAAACAGACTTACAGATATAGAAAGCAAACTAGTGTTTCCCAGTGGGGAAAGTAAAGGGGGGAGGGACAAGACAGAGGTATGGGATTAAGAGATACAAACTACTAGGTATGAAACAGATAGGCAACAAGGATGTATTATACAGCGTAGGGAATTATAGCCAATATTTTGTAATTAGTTTCAATGGAGTATATAAAAATACTGAATCGCTATGCTATACACCTGAGACTAATATAATATTATAAATCAACTATACTCCAATAAAAAAGAGAAACAGAAGTCTAAGTCAAACTTGTTTAAACCACACAGGAGACTATTGCCTCATGTAACAGAAGTGCAGAGGTAAACCATGCTGTGGAGTTGGAAGTTTCAGCCATGTTACGTTATCAAGGACTCAGGGGCTTTCCACTCTTCACTCAGCAATAGTGTCAGCTTCATCCTACAGCTTAACGTTCCTCCTTGTAATCATAAGATGCCTGCCAGAGCATTCTGGGCTTCGTGCTACCACCGTCACATGCACAACAGGATACTCCTTCTGTTCCACAGACGATCTCCTGGAAATCCCCCAGAAAATGTCTCATTGTACCACACTGGCTCCCCTTTTCCCAACCCCTCATGTCAGAAAGCACCATGGCTGTCTTAAGCCGGGACTCCAAACCAATCATTGGCAAAGAATACGGGCGGGCAAGGATTGATTTAATTAATCAAGTCCAACTCCTCAAAATGTGGTCAGAGTATAAACCCCTTAGCCTTTCACGGTGGAATTGGTATACGATGAACATTAGGGAGACAACACCAGCAACCACTATACTGGCCTCTTCAATCCTTACGCAAGTCATTGATGAGACTCAAGACATTTGTATACGCTTTTCCTTCTTCCTGGAACATGTTTTTCTGAAGACGTTCTTCCACACTCACCCTTGCATTTTACTTGGTTCAGTTTTAGTTATCTTTCAGGTGTCATTCAAGATGGCATTTCCCCCATAATGCTTTCCCTAAGATGCTATTATACTCTCTCTCTCTCTGGCACCCCTCCAGCACCATATAGAACCCTAATCCTATCACAGTATTTATAGTATGTGCAGGAGGTATCACTCCCTACTGTTAGTGTTCTCTTCTTCCTTGGGTTTCCCCAAAAAACTGCAAGTACCTTGAATACCAGACCATGTCTTGATACCTGTGACATCTGTGTAGCCCAAGCACCAAGCACATAGAAGGCAATCAGTAAATATTATTGAATGAAAAAATGTTGAATAAGAAAAAAAAAAACCATCTTCAGATTCTGTGATCTCACCAGTACACTTCTTCTAAGTTGACATTAATTCATCAATCAAGTTTAAATACAATCATCCAGGGACTTCCCTGGTGGAGCAGTGGTTAAGAATCCGCCTGCCATTGCAGGGGACACGGGTTCAAGCCCTAGTCTGGGAAGATCCTACATGCCACGGAGCAACTAAACCCGCATGCCACAACTACTGAGCCCACGTGCCACAACTACTGAAGCCCATGCACCTAGAGCCCATGCTCCGCAACAAAGAGAAGCCGCCGCGATGAGAAGCCCGCGCACCCCGCATCAAAGAGTAGCCCCTGCTCACCGCAACTAGAGGAAGCCTGCGCGCAGCAACAAGGTCCCAATGCAGCCAAAAATAAATAAATAAATAAATTTATAAATACAATCGTCCACATAGATGTCAGTCTCCCTAACTGTCCTGTCACCCAATCCAAATTTCTGCAAAAGGGTATCCTAGAAGCCTAAGGCTGAACTTTCACTGAAATACGCTCTCATTTGCCCACATCTCTACCTTAGCAAATATCAGAAAATGAGATTCATTTCTGGGACTGGTTCTCAGTAAATCGATATTGGTTTTCTAAGATTACTGATGTGCCTCTTTTCTTCTAGTCCTAAATGTACGCAACTTATCTGTTCATTAATAAAATAAAAAGGGGGATTGAATGTGGTATCATGAATCTAAGTCAAATATTCTTAGCCTTTGGTGGAATGGAAGATCAGACTTTAGCTCGGATAAATAGTAGAAGCAACAGTTTGTCATGTTGCTAACTGTGTCTGGATCATGGTTTGTCCTTTTCATTAGTGTTACTTTCCAGGTATTGATTATCACCCGTCGCTCCCCTCAGGTTGTTGACCTTCCAGCCTTTGGTTACACGGGGTTGGGGGTGGGATCCAAAAGCATATGAGTAATGTATGTTTTTCTTTTGTTATAAAAGTCTTCCTGGATTTTTCTCAGAGAGACTGATTTCTTATGGTATAAATTGAAATTACGTATTTCTACAAGACAATGCAGAGTGAAAGAAAAGAAACCAGGAAAAACAATGTTTTATACAAAGCCAATAAAAAGCAGACAGATTAGCCCTAAATCAACTTGCAGTGTGTCAGAGAAGTAAATTTAACTGCTCAGACTCACAGAGGGAGAATTCATCTTTGTCTCTGTGGTTTAAGGAAGATTTTGACAAGAAATTTAATAACATGAAAGAATAAGGGTGATACTATACACAGTGGTTTATTTCATGAAAGAAAAGAATGAAAAAGTCACTAGATGTAAGTCACTGTTCTTAATTCATTGTTTCTAATTCACTGCATCTATTCATAAAAACAATCCTCACTGAGCCTCCACAACTGGGACATTTGGAAATAGAAATGGAAGGAGAGAAGGAGTTCTCCAGAGCTTTTGACTGAGCATTTGAGGCCATGAACACAAAACCAATACATTAAAAAATACTACACCATAAACACAAAGCATTCCTATATGTTGAAATTAAAAATAAATTAATTCCAGATTTTCTTATTGTAACATTGTAAAATTTTTGATAGATTTGTCAAAACTAAACGTTTACCTTTGCTCAGGTGCTCGTTTTGTAAGGGTCTTACAACAAAGGCCTGCCATTTTTGCCAGTCCTGCAATCTGCCCTGGAAGGTCTACTTGTTCCAGTGGGTTTCTACTCTTTTTAAACACTTCTTAGCAATGAGGGCGACGTTAAAAACATCAGACATCTTGGCCCACCAAAAATATCCTGTGTTTTTTGCATGCATGCTTTATGATTACATCCTTGATGGAGGAATTACATTACTCCTTGAGCTTTTATGTGGTCCTCACAGGTAAGAAGGATTTTCATGATCTCTGAATTCTTTTGTGCTTATTGTGGTGCCTGACACTCACCGGTGCTCAATGAACGTTGCTTGAACAACATCAAAGGGTGGAAAGACTGTGGTCTTAGAATCACTGAGACCTGGCTTCTAATTCTAATTCTTCCACTTATTAGCTCAGTAACCTGGAGGAATTTTCTTTTGCTTTCTGAGCCTTAAACAAAGACGAAAAAGAAGGTAATGGTACCAGCTTTGCAGAATTGTTCTGAGGACTTGAGACCGTGTGCGAGGAAAAAAAACTACAAAAACTAGACACGTATATAATAGGCTTATGTGTTGAATTGTGTCACCTCAAAATTCCTATGTGGAAGTCCTAACCCCAGTTCCTTAGAAGGTGACCTTATTTGGAAAGAGAATCTTTACAGAAGTAATCAAGTTAACGTGCAGTCGTTGGGGGTCGGGGGGTGCTAATCCAACATGACTGGAGTCCTTATAAAGATGGAAAATTTGGACCCAGAGATTCGCATAGAGGAAAAACAACGTGAAGAGTCACAGGGAGAAGGTGGCCACCGACAAGCCAAGAGAGAGGAGTGCAACAGATCCTTCTCTCACAGCCCTCAGGAGGAACGAACTCCGTCAACACCTTTATCTTGGACTTCTCGACTCCAGAACTGTGAGGCGATAAATTTCTGTTGTTTAAGCCACTTACTTTACGGTACACTGTTACAGAAGCCCTAGGAGATTAATCCCATAGGTCAGTAAACCTAGTTTATTTCCCACATGTTCACCTTTGGTCTCACACTTTTATCACGTCACTCCCCTTCCTCCCAGCACTTTCTCTTTGCCATGTCTGTGGGCATCCTTTAGGAAATGGGCCAGAGTCACCAAAACCTTGCTCTAGCCCGCCCTGAACTGTGGCCAGTAGAGTTCACTATAGTCATCAGTTTTTGTGGCCAGGCCATCCCTATCTCTACCCAATGAAGTGGCTTCAATTCAGGCAAGAAGGACAATAAAGTAAGTGAAATTCATTGGTTTTTGTGGCAAGAAATAAGCAAAAGGTTTGACATCATCATCATGATATAATTAATACTTTACAGTGGTACAATGTCTCAATCTTTTAAAATTAGCTTCATGTATAAGAATTAAAATTAAGAGTTGAGGAATAGTTTGTATTCTCCTGGATTTGGCTGGCTTGATTTAGGTGGAAACCGGGTGGTAAACCGTTCATCTATTTTCTTGAGTTCTAAATGCCTTTCCTGTTTACTTCTTAGTATAGGATAAAAACTGTAACTATCTCCAGGGCCTTCCACTTGAGTGGAAGTAACAGATGAACCACCACTTACGGATTCTGACCCTGCATTAAAAGTCCATTTTGTCCACACCACGTGGACTAAGGATTCAGTAGCCCTGATTTCAAAATTTTTAAGCTGTTCAGACTTGACACAACTATGGAAGTACCTAGCACCCCAGCAAAGAAGCAATTTCCTATTAGGAAATCACTAAAAGATGTCTGTTTCCATTATTATTTGTATTCGCTTCTTTGCCTGAATGCATTTTCATTTCCCCTCAGGTTTTACTTCTTTCAATATTTCTTGGCTGTGATCAGTTTGATTTCTGACACTTTGGCAGCATCAGTTCAAGAGATGAATGCAACTAATTTGGTAGATAAAATTCTAATCTTTCCTGTCTTGATTGTCAATTTTTGAAAGGTAATCTAAGATGATGTCTTTATCCCCTAATTTATTTTGTCTAGATTTGACTAAAGCCAGGTTTGAGCCGTTGATTACATTCTCCCATCTGATCCTCTGAAAGCTAAGACCAATGACACAGGCTCTAATTGTTGGAAAAGTACACACTTCTAAAATGTTTGTGATACAACATCAGCTATTAATTTGCCAGTTACACAAACTGTTTATGAAGTTGCTAATGAGTGAACTTGGCTTTCTTCTTTGATGTCTGCCTTACTCTGTTCTCCTTGGTCCAACAGAAAACTCTGTTGCCATGTTTTTGAAGAACTGGGAAAGATACTCTTTCAGAGAGAATTCTTTTGACGCCAAAGAAAATTCCATTCTCCAACGTAAACTTGATTTCAGCCTAAGCAGATGCTAGCCACTGGTATCTGGCACTAAGAAATATATTTATTGAATTATAGGTTTGGTTGAGAAGCCATTGAAAAATGTTTCTACAATTTTGGATTATCTAAATCGCTTGCCTATCTCTCATTTTAAAAAATTATATAAATATATAAATAATACAGACACACACACACATACACACACACACACACACACATTCCACTCCTTTGGAGCTCACTAGTGCTGAAATCGTTTAATTTCTTCATCTTGAAAGATCCTGTTTACCCAAATGAGTTTAAGTGTTTTCATTTGAATCCTGGGCCTTTTCTTATTTACGCCAATAATGAGCTTACTCATCCTTGTGTGCTGCCGGAAGGAAAAGCCCCCCAGTGTCTATGGACACGGCCTCTCCACCCCAGTCTAGGGCAGAACCTCCTTGACTTTCCCAGCTTTAACCTTTAATGTGGCACAAGCGCCTTGAGCCCTGCATGCATGATGAATGGGATCTCTGGCTTGTCTGAAAACAAGTTTGCATCAACAGAAGATTTAGTATCCCCTGTACACCCTCAAGATAAAAAATCATCCCGGCTTGTGGGAGCAATTTGTCTAAGAAGAGTAATTTTAGAAATGCTTGCAATGACTTTGGAGGGGCTGAACTCATAGTGGTTTCCCCTTGATTTTATTTCAAACACCTGTTCTTCATGAACAAGCATAATTCGAAGCCGAGGTAATGGGGGCCCACAATGCACACAGCACACAGAGCTGACTTTTGTCCTTTGTATAGCTTCTCTCCACAGATTGCGTGTGAGCCCGTGCGTGTATTAGGAACAGTTGCTAACTCTGGTTCTTGCATTTTCAAAACTGCAGTCCCTTATTATGAGGCTCTCTCAGTGTGATAAGTCTAACTGATAAATTACTAAAACAAAAATAGAAAATTGATAGTCGCGATAACTTTCTTTAGTGCGCAGCTGGTGCAAGCATCTTGTTCTCACATCTGTGTGTCAGCAGTCTTCCCCACACCCCACCACTGCAGGCACTTCTTTTCTTCTTGGAAGTAAATCTCTTTGCCAAAAATCTGTTTGTTTGTTCTGCTCAATAAATGGCACATGTTCTTATTAATGAGCCCTCTTCCAGTTTTCACAGGAAGATTTTCAGACATCTTTTCATTTTACTTAGCCTCTTGACCAGAGCCTAACTGCATGACTATAGGTTTTCTCCAGGTGAGCAATATTGTGGGGAAAGTTTGTCTCTGGCCTCCTTGGCACTTTTCTCAATAGCAAACACTGTAACATTTAGTCTCTCCAGTTGGTCCCAGCCAGTCCTAGGGCAAGGGGAAGAGTGTTTGAGAGTGCACTGTCTGCAGTCACACAGATGTGACTCTTATGTCTTTTCCATGTGTGGTCACACAAGACGGTTCCTCCATCTCTCTTGGAGCTCAGGGTCCTCATCTCCAACAGAGCGATGGCGACACCTGGCAAATACAGAATGCAGGAGGATATTCATTTAGCCTGAGTCTAGGCTACTGTAACAAAGAGGCCTGACATTAGTCCGTGGCTTAATTATTATAGAAGTTTCTATCTTCCACACATCAGAGTCTGAAGGACACATTCTAGATTGGTGGATGACCCTATTCAACACAATCACTCAGAGGTCTTTTTTTTAAAAAATTTTTATTGGAGTATAGTTCATTTACAATGTTAGTTTCAGGTGTACAGCAAAGTGAATCTGTAATACATATACATATATCCACTCTTTTTCAGATTCTTTTCCCATATAGGCCATTACAGAGTACTGAGTAGAGTTCCCTGGCTATATAGTAGGTCCTTATTAGTTATCTATCTTATATATAGTAGTGTGTATATGTCAATCCTAATCTTCCAATTTATCCCTCCCCTGCCTTACCCCCTGGTAACCATAAGTTTATTTTCTACATCTGTAACTCTATTTCTGTTTTGTAGATAAGTTCATTTCTAACCATTTTTTTAGATTCCACATATAAGTGATATCATATATTTGCCTTTCTCTGTCTGACTTACTTCACTCAGTATGACAATCTCTAGGTCCATCCATGTTGCTGCAAATGCCATTTTTCGTTCTTTTTTATGGCTTAGTAATATTCCATTGTATATATGCTCTACATCTCCTTTATCCACTCCTCTGTTGATGGACATTTAAGTTGCTTCCACATCCTGGCTATTGTAAATAGTACTGCAGTGAACATCGGGGGTGCATGTATCTTTTCGAATTATGGATTTCTCCAGATATATGCCCAGGAGTGGGATTGCTAGATCATATGGTAGCTCTATTTTTAGTTTTTTAAGGAACCTCCATACTGTTCTCCATAGTGGCTGTACCAGTTTACATTCCCACCAACAGTGTAGGAGGGTTCCCTTTTCTCCACACCCTCTCCAGCATTTATTGTTTGTAGATGTTTTTGATGATGGCCGTTCTGGCCAGTGTGAGGTGATACTTCATTTTAGTTTTGATTTGCATTTCTCTGATAATTTGTGATGTTGAGCATCTTTTCATGTGCTTTTTAACCACCTGTATGTCTTCTTTGGAGAAATGTCTGTTTAGATCTTCTGCCCATTTTTTGATTGGGTTGTTTGTTTTTTTGATAGTGAACTGCATGAGCTGTTTATATATTTTGGAGATTAATCCCTTGTCGGTTGCTTCATTTGCAAATATTTTCTCCCATTCTGAGGGTTGTCCTTTCGTTTTGTATATGGTTTCCTTGGTCTTCATTCATGTTGCTCTACTATTCCCTAGAACTTTGTTTTTATCACTAGAATTCCAGGCTGGGTTTCCACAGGTCTGGCTTACTGAAAGGAATACACAACATCAAGGAAACTTGCCTGTGGTCTTACAGCACTAGGCTTGACCTAGCACATATTAACTTCTACTCATGTTCCATTATAGTAGTCACAGCCACATGACCACAACTAACTGCAAGGAAGGTTGGGAAATGTATTCTTGCATGGGCCCAGGAATATGGAAGAGAGATTAAGATGGAAAATTAGAACTCTCAACCACAGTTGTAATAGTACCTATCTCAAAAATCCTCAGATGGTTAAATTAAATCCCACATATTTGTGCCTGGCACGTGGTTAGTGTTCAATACATATAAGCCCACATTATTCATAAGCGTAGTAACTGATAAACTCAAAAGTCAGGATGAAAACAGACTACCAGTTTTACTTAAACTGACTCAGTTTCACTTAATCCCAGCACTAATAAGACCCACCTCTGATGGGAAATTAGGAGTTTCTGTCCCACCAGAAAAAGGATCTGGAATTTGTCTATGTCCTGACATCCACTGGTCTGGATCCCTGTGAGGTACCTATCTTCTTGGGTTCCAATGTGGTTTGGAACCCTACTTCAATTCTTTGCTAGGTTAAGACACTTCCCCTTCTATGTAGTTCTTGACAGTTCTCTTTTCTTCAGGGTATGGACCCTGATTTCTCTAACCCTAAGCATCTAATTGGGATCCCCTCCCTCTTAACCACCAAATATGGATTAGGATGAAAACAAGCAGAGTACCTTCTGTGCTCTCTTGTCCTATCACTTCATGTAGTTCATCTTATTGCAATTGTTTGCTTACCTGTCTGCCTTCTGCCCCAAACAGAAGGTGGAGACTAGGTATGGCTTATTTACCATTATATCCTCAATTTTCACCAAAGTACCTAGTATATAGTAAGTACTCAATAAGTATCTGAATGAATAAAAAACTAAAAAAAAAAAAACAAAAACTGAAAAATATCTGCAGAAACTCAATATATCAGTTAGTTTTCTTAGATATAAGTAACTGCAGCTGACAGTGGACAGATTGAAATAGAAAAAGAATTTACTTTAAAAGGTTAATATATGGGAAGTCCTAGAACTATTGAGTGCATGAAGGAACTAGGCCTCAGGCCAAGTAATCTGGGGGGTACCCAATCCACACTGGAAATAGGTCAGAGGCGAGAACTGGTACCACCACTAACTATGACACTACATTTGTATTGCTGCCACTTCTGCTCTCAGAATTTGATGTTGAAATGACCATCAAATCATGCATGTTGCATCTGGTTGAGGCTATGTCACATGCCAGTGCCCTAGCTGCAAGGGAGTTTGCAGTATCTTGATGTGATTCAGTATCTGCTGCCCCCCAGGATTCACAGTAGGGAAGTTCCCCCCAAAACACAGGAAGTGTCATTTGGCAGGTGTCAATTGGCCGAAAAGAAAGACAATTATTTATTACGCTCAAATACATCTGTTGCTGTTTTAATGCTCTGATTCCATCCAAAGAAATTTGACCTAAGATGCAAAGGATTAAAGTACACCATACCATACCATACCATACCATGCCATACCTTACCATACCTTACCATATCATACAAATAATATTTCCAAGATCCTGTCTTTGCTTTCTCTTAATCTCTCACCTCTATGTACAGGCATATTTCCAAATGATTTCTTGATCAATTTATTCATTGTTGTGTCAGCTATATTTTAACTCTCTCTGGACACAGAGAAGAATTGCACAAAAATTTCTCAAAATCTATGGCTTTACTAAGACAAGAGCTCATTCGTATACACAAGATTAAGGAGGATGCTAAGTCTTAGGGCTGTGGCGTGTGTCCTCTATGGGACGATATGAGCCATAGTCTGTATTTGTATATTTATACCTTTTTATTGTCTTTTATTATCTTTTTCTCCCCACAGAATGCAATCTTTATAAGGGCAGGGACAAAGGTGTTTGGTTTTTGTTTGTGTGTGTGTGTTTCTTACTGCTGTATCCCTAGAACCTAGAACAGTTTATGATGAATGGTAAGTATTTAATAAATATTTGTTGAATGAATGAATGAATATATGAGTAGAGGGTTAGCCTGTAAGTAAACATTCTGACCTGTTTTCTTTCTTCTTCATGCATTTTTGGTCTTTATGTGTTATTGTTCTATAGAGTAGGATAAGGAGACTATAGGAATCCATGAAGAACCTTGTACTCTCTACGTTTGACTAAGTGCCTAACTCCCAAACTCTCCAATTATGAAATTTTCTTCAGTGAATAAAACCCTCATCCTCTTAACTTCTCTTAATCTTAAGCTCAGACTCCTCTTAGGTCCCTTAACCACACTGCATTGTATTATTCATCATCACCTTTGTCAGTTCTTGACTGTTTAGTCTATTCTACAGCCATCATTTCAAAGATGCTCTCATTTGTAAAATAGGGAAAATAATATTACCTATCTCAGAAGTGCAGAGTACAGCATCTGGCGTATAAAGAGTGTTCAGTACATAATTAAGAAAATGGTCATAGGAACTTACATATCGATAATAACATTGAATGTAAATGGATTAAATGCCCAACCAAAACACACAGACTGGCTGAATGGATACAAAAACTAGACCCATACATATGATATCTACAAGAGACCCACTTCAGACCTAGGGACACATACAGACTGAAAATGAAGGGATGGAAAAAGATATTCCATGCAAATGGAAATCAAAAGAAAGCTGGAGGAGCAATACTCGTATCAGATAAAATAGACTTTAAAATAAAGACTGTTACAAGAGATAAGGAGGGATGCCAATAATGATCAAAGGATTGATACAGGAAGAAAATATAACAATTATAAATGTTTATGCACCCAAAATAGGAGGACCTCAATACATAAGGTGAATGCTAACAACCATGAAAGGAGAAATCAACAGTAACACAATAATAGTAGGGGACTTTAACACACCACTTACACCAATGGACAGATCATCGAAACAGAAAATAAATAAGGAAAAACAAGCATTAAATGACACAATAGACCAGATAGATTTAATTGATATTTATAGAACATTCCACCCAAAAGTGGCAGAATACACTTTGTTCTCAAGCGCACATGGAACTTTCTCCAGGATAGATCACATCTTGGGTCACAAATCAAGCCTCAGAAAATTTAAGAAAACTGAAATCATGTCAAGCATCTTTTCTGACCACAACGTTATGAGATTGGAAATCAATTACAGGATAAAAACTGTAAAAAAAAAAAACCAAATACATGGAGGCTAAACAGTGTGCTACTAAATAACCAAGAGGTCACTGAAAAAATCAAAGAAGAAATTTAAAAATTCATAGAAACAAATGACAACGAAAACACGATGACCCAAAACCTATGGGATGCAGTAAAAGCAGTTCTAAGAGGGAAATTTATAGCAATTCAATCTCACCTCAAGAAACAAGAAAAATCTCAAATGAACAGTCTAACCCTACACTGAAAACAACTAGAGAAAGAAGAACAAAGAAAACCCAAAATCAGTAGAGGGAAAGAAATCATAAAGATCAGGGCAGAAATAAATGAAATAGAAATGAGGAAAACAATAGCAAAGATCAATAAAACTAAAAGCTGGTTCTTTGAGAAGATAAACAAAATTGATAAACCCTTAGCCAGACTCACCAAGAAAAAAAGGGAGAGGATGCAAATCAATAAAATTAGAAATGAAAAAGTAGAAATCACAACTGACACCACAGAAATACAAAGGATTGTAAGAGACTACTACAAACAAGTATATGCCAATAGAATGGACAACCGTGAAGAAATGGACAAGTTCTTGGAAAGGTACAATTTTCCAAGACTGAACCAGGAAGAATTAGAAAATATAAACAGGCCTATCACAAGTAATGAAATTGAAACTGTAACTAAAAATCTTCCAACAAACAAAAGTCCAGGACCAGATGGCTTCACAGGTGAATTCAATCAAACATTTAGAGAAGAGCTAACACCTACCATTCTCAAACTCTTCCAAAAAATTGCAGAGGGAGAAACACTCCCAGATTCATTCCAAGAAACCACCATCACCCTGGTACCAAAACCAGAAAAAGATATCACAAATAAAGAAAATTATAGACCAATATCACTGATGAACATAGATGCAAAAATCCTGAATAAAATAGTAGCAAACGGAATCCAACAACACATTAAAAAGATCATACACCATGATCAAGTGAGATTTATCCCAGGGATGGAAGGATTCTTCAATATATGCAAATCAGTCAATGTGATGCACCACATTAACAAATTAAGGAATAAAAACCATATGATCATCTCAGTAGATGCAGAAAAAGCTTTTGACAAAATTCAACACCCATTTATGATAAAATCTCTCCAGATAATAGACATAGAGGGGAGTACCTCAACATAAATAAAAGCCATAGATGACAAACCCACAACAAGCATCATAATTAGTGGTGAAAAACTGAAAGCATTTCCACTAAGATCAGGAACAAGACAAGGATGTCCACTTTCACCACTCTTATTCAACATAGTTTTGGAAGTGCTAGCCCCAGCAATCAGAGAAGAAAAAGAAATAAAGGGAATACAACTTGGAAAAGAAGAAGTAAAACTGTCACCATTTGCAGATGACATGATACTATACATAGAAAATCCTCAAGATGCCACCAGAAAACTACTAGAACTAATCAATGAATTTGGTAAGGTTGCAGGATACAAAATTAATGCACAGGAATCTCTGGCATTCCTATACACCAACAACGAAAAATCAGAAAGAGAAATTAAGGAAACACTCCCATTTACCACTGCAACAAAAATAATAAAATACCTAGGAATAAACCTGCCTAAGGAAGCAAAAGACTTGTACTCAGAAAACTATAAAACATGCAAAAAATCAGTGATGACATAAACAGATGCAGAAATATACCATGTTCTTGGATGAGAAGAATCAATATTGTGAAAATAACTATACTGCCCAAAGCAATCTACAGATTCAGTGCAATCCCTATCAAACTACCAATGGCATTCTTCACAGAATTAGAACAAAAAGTTTTACAATTCGTATGGAAACACAAAAGACCCCAAAGAGCCAAAGCAATCTTGAGACAGAACAACGGAGTTGGAGGAATCAGGCTCCCCAACTTCAAACTATACCACAAAGCTACAGTAATCAAGACAGTATGGAACTGGCACAAAAGCAGAAATATAGATCAATGGTACAGGATAGAATGCCCAGAGATAAACCCATGCACATATGGGCACCTAATTTACGACAAAGGAGGCAAGAACATACAATGGAGAAAAGACAGCCTCTTCAATAAGTGGTGCTGGGAAAACTGGACAGCTACATGTAAAAGAATGAAATAAGAACACTCCCTAACACCATACACAGAAATAAACTCCAGAAGGATTAAATAGTTAAATGTAAGGCCAGACACTATAAAACTCATAGAGGAAAACATAGGAAAAGGACTCTTTGACATAAACCACAGCAAGATCTTTTTTGACCCACCTCCTAGAGTAATGGAAATAAAAGCAAAAATAAACAAATGGGACTTAATTAAACTTAAAGGCTTTTGCACAGCAATGGAAACCATAAACAAGATAAAAAGACAACCCTCAGAATGGGAGAAAATATTTACAAATGAAACAACAGACAAAGGATTAATCTCCAAAATATACAAGTAGCTCCATGGAGCTCAGTATCAAAAAAAACCCCCAAACAATCCAGTTTAAAAATGGGCAGAAGATCTAAATAGGCATTTCACCAAGGAAGACATACAGATGGCCAAGAGGTACATGAAAAGATGCTCAACATCACTAATTATTAGAGAAAAGCAAATCAAAAGTACAATGAGGTATCACCTCACGCCAGTCAGAATGGCCATTATCAAAAAATCTAGAAACCATAAATGCTGGAAAGGGTGTGGTGAAAAGGCAGCCCTCCTGCAGTGTTGGTGGGAATGTAAATTTATACAACCACTATGGAAAACAGTATGGAGGTTCCTTAAAAAACTAAAAATAGAACTACCATATGACCCAGCAATACCACTACTGGGCATATACCCTGAAAAAACCATAATTCAAAAAGAGACATGTACCACAATGTTTATCGCAGCACTATTTACAATAGCCAGGACATGGAAGCCACCTAAATGTCCATCAACAGATGAATGGATAAAGAAGATGTGGCACATATATAAATGGAATACTACTCAACCATAAAAAGAAATGAAATTGAGTTATTTGTAGTGATGTGGATGGACCTAGAGTCTGTCTTACAGAGTGAAGTAAGTCAGAAAGAGAAAAACAAATACCGTATGCTAACACACGTATATGGAATTAAAAAAAAAATGGTACTGATGAACCTAGTTGCAGGGCAGGAATAAAGATGTAGAGACATAGAGAATGGACTTGAGGACACGGGCTGGGAGGGGGAAGCTGGGGCAAGGTGAGAGTAGCATCGACATAAATACACTACTGAGTGTAAAATAGATAGTTAGTGGGAAGCAGCAACATAGTACAGGGAGATCAGCTCGGTGCTTTACGATGACCTAGAGGGATGGGATAGGGAGGATGGGAGGGAGGCTCAAGAGGGAGGGGATATGGGGACATATGTATGCATACGGCTGATTCACTTTGGTGTACAACAGAAACTAACACAGTAATGTGAAGCAATTATACTCCAATAAAGATCTATTTAAAAAAAAAAAAAAAAAGAAAGAAAGAAACTGACCCAGAAATGAAATTTGAGTGATTACCTTTATTAGTGGTAAAACTGGCTTGGAAAATGTCATTTGGATCCAAGGCCAAAATGAGTCTTCCTACAACAACATGTTTGAAATTGACTGTACCCAGCTAGTCACAGATGTGGCAGCTGGAGGAGCCGGGGCCTCCCTGGTAGGGTGGAGAGTCTGGCCCTGGTGAGGTTCCAACACAGTGGGCAGAAACACAGGAAGAAAAGGAGAAGGGTCTTGCCTCCCAAAAGACACTCAGAAACCTGGACTGTAAGAGCTGAACTAAATTACTCACCACAGTAGATAAGCGTACAGAAGGAAGAACACAGAATTCTTCCAACTTCCTGTGGTTTTAAGGTCAGATTTTTAAGAAACAACACATATGCCGAGGAAAATAGGCTTTAGATCATGTTTAAAGATCTTGCATGCCTGAAATCTCTAAAGTAACTTTCTTTAAATATGCCAATTTTGTACTGTTTAGTTACTCATTTACTCAAATGCAATTTTTGTATTTTGGTCAAAAAATAATATTAGGTGGGGAACATCATATTGTCCAAAGGTCTTAGGGAAAGCAGGAGCCTTAAGTAGGCGTAACTGTTTACTGACTGCCCATCCTGTCTCAGTAGCCATGGTGACATATGTACATAAGTGAGGTCATATGCTCACACTTGAAATTTGTGACATTTTCCACTTCTAACACTGCAATCTTTCCATCTGACCCAGAAATCTAAACATCCAGCTTTTCAAAGGAAGAATGTCAACTCTACAGAGATTTAGCAATCCAGCAAGTAAATGGCTTCTCAGATGGGGAAAAAAGTATGCTGGCTCTCAATAAAATACACTCCATTAAAACTTAGCAGCAGGATGAAATTGTCTTACTGCTTTAATGTTTGAATTGTGTCTCCTATGTGGGTTTGTAATGTGATATTTCACATTAGGTCACTTACAAAGAGTTTTCAAATTATTAAAAGTTCATTGTTAATAGAGTGATGGGAAAAGAAGAACAAAGTGTCCCCACCCCCTCCAGAATCTGCCACCCTCCCCAAATACCAACACCTGGAATAAGCCATGCTGTGCTTTCATAAAAAGCTGTTGGAAGCCAGAGAAAAACAGGCCAGATAGAATTAAGAAAAATGGATGTATCCCACTGACCCTGAGTATAGAAGAGAGATGTGGAGAATGTGTGAATTATCAGCACAGTAGAAAAATATTTTATTTAAGAACCACATCTTCACAGCGCTGCCTGAAGGGTTTCACTCAAGCTGCAAAAAAAGAACAGATTAAAAGCTCAGGATACTCAAGAATCCATCATGTTGTGTGTAGGAGAATCATAAAATCACCAGCAAAAAACGACACAGTGGGAGTCCCAACTTGTAAACCATTAAGCTCCCAGGCAGGCATCATACTTCATCCTAAGGGGCAAAAGAGGAATTAAAAAATGAATTTCCCAGTTCTGCCCATGGAGTGGCTCTTTCTGACAATAGAGTTTATCTCTTAAGGAATCAAGGGTTTCGTTTTATTTTGTTTTGCATTCCTCTTCAATGAGACATGAAATGAATTTACATTTTAGGTCTTCATAGTAAAAGACTGCAAATAAGTCGTTGCAATTTGTTATCTACGAAAGGAAGAAAGGCAGGGAGGAAGGAAAGAAGGGAAGGAAAGAAAGAAGGAAGGGAGGGAGGGAGGGAAATAACTGTCTTTGCCCTTAATTTAGTGAGTCCTTGGACAATTCATGGGCCACCAGAATAAGAGCTATATCTAAAAATATAATATCTGCTCTACGTTGCGCACTTTCTTTTATGGTAGAGCCAATCTAACGAACACTGCTGTATGTTATGTGGGAAAGTTGTTGAGAGTAAAGCCTAAGAGTTCTCATCAAGGAAAAGAAATATTTCTTTTTCTTTTATTTTGAATCTATAGGAGATGATGGATATTCACTAAACTTACTGTGATAATCGTATCATAATGTATGTAAGTCACATCATTATGCCTTACACCTTAAACTTACACAGTGCCGTATGGCAATTACATCTCAATAAAATGGAAGAAAAAAAGAGTCAGTCTGCATCTGCTCACCTCATTTGCAAACAACCCTGCCAGTTCAACACTTGGCAGTAGAGGAAACTGGTGCTTACAGAGACAAAAAATTTTGCTCCCAGTCACCCTTTTATTAAGTGGCAGAGCAGGGCTTTGATTCCCAGCTCTGACTGATTCTAAAGCCGTGTTCTAAAAAAGCTTCTCAGTCTTGACACTACTGTCATTTGGATCTGGATAACGTCTTTGTTGCAGGGACTGTGTTGTACACTGTGGGATATTTAACAGCATCCCTGGTTTCTACCCACAAGATGCCAGTAGCACCCCCGATCTCAGGTGTGACCACTAAAACTGTCTCCAGACATAAGCAAATGCCCCTGGGAGGCAAAAGTGCCCCCAATTAAGATCCAGTAAACTTGTCTTACTCAAAAATGTGGACTTTGCACAAGTTACCAGACAGCCAACATAATTGGGCCAGAATGTGAATTAACTATGCCACTAAGCATACTGTTTATATCCAATGACTTTTTTTTTCCATAGCAAGACTTTTTCAATGAAAAAAGCAGTGTGTGGCTTTTCATTGTGGGGCAAGCTCTTTATCTCTTCAAAGACCGTCCTGTGTGACAGGCATGCTCTAGATCAAGGTGCTCTATGGCCTCCATGCAATGGTGATGTTCAGTGAGGATTTGGCAAATCAATAGTTTGAGAGTTGTTTTTCCTCTTAAGCCTGTGTTAAGCAGTGTTTATTCTGGCAAAACATAGCCCATCAGTGACAAGATGATGGTAAAGTAGGGCTTCAGAAATGGCTTTTAGATTTAGTTTGAGGGTGGATTGTATTGCTTGCTCCCTGACCTTCAAGTTCCAAGATAATATTCCCAAGTGGAAAATCTCAGTGCCCAGCTGGAGAGCCTGTCCTTCGCCACATTATTACAAGGTCTAACATAACTCAGCCCAGAGTCGCCATTTCTACCTACAGGTTACTGGGGACTCTGTGGTCCCCACCGTCCTCCATGGCTGCTGCTCTCCTCCAGGCCCACCTGGTTCCTGTACCAACTCAGTAGTCTATCTTCCATCTCATCAACCAATGCCCACCAATATTAATGATAATGAGGGGTAAAATAACAACAGCAGCAGCAATACTCTCCGGCAATAATTGAATGCTTCATTATGTGCAAGGCATTCATTAAGCTCTGGATGTGCATTAGGTCACATAATTCTCACCATAACCCCATGAAGTAGGCATTACTTTAATCTCCATTTTACAGATAAGAAAACTGAAATCTGACTTGGTCTAAATACTTTGAGAGAGGTCATTAGACAAATCAGTCCCTGATAGAACACCAAAATCTCTTTACTTTTTTCTTTAACTTTTTTTTCATATTCTTTTCAATTATGGTTTATGACAGGATACTGAATATAGTTCCCTGTGCTCTACAGTAGGACCTTGTTGTTCTTTAACTTTTTATTACATAAAATTTCAATCATATTTAAAAAAAGAAGAGTATAATAATTCTCATGAATCAGTTGCCCAGTTACACCAATTACAAACCATGGACAATCTTGTTTTATCCATAACTCAGTCCTCTTCCTCCTACACTTATTACTGTGCAGCAAATCCCACACAACGTCATCCAGCAATGTTTCAGGGTACATATCCAAAAGATAAGGAGTGTTTTAAAAAAAACGTAGCCGTTATCACAACTTAAAAATATTGTCAGTAATATCTAAAAATATTAAATACCAGTTGTATCATAATTGTTAATAATGTTTCTTTTGCTGTTTTATAGCTTGTTTAAATCAGAATCAAAATCAATTCATGGCAAACAGTTCATTTATGACTTCAGTCTCTTTTAATTTCTCTTTTTATTTGCAATTTATTTTTTGGGAAGAAAACTGGGTCATTATTCCTCTAGAGCAGGGATCTATGTCACATTTTCTTCTTTGTTTATTTTTTTTCAGCTCTTTTAAAGTGTAAAACCATTCTTACCTTGAGGGTGTACCCACCCAGGCAAATAACAAGCTGTGGTTTGCTGATTACTATGATAGAACATCTCACTGTCTGGATTTTGTTTATTGCAGGCTTGTGGTGTCATCAACATGTTCATCTACTCTTTGTATTTCCTATAAATAGTGGTTGGATCTAAGGGCTTTATCAGATTCAGGTTCAGTTCTTTTGACAAGAATCCTTCAGAGGTGGTGGTGTGTTCTTCCATCTCGATATACATAATGTCTGGGTTATTTTCTTCTCACCCCCAGATTTGTTTTTCAACATCAGTGTCCTGTGTAGGTCCTTGACCTCAAAGAATTTTAAGTCTCTTATGAGAGCATAAAATAAATATATACAAAAATATAACAACAATTCCAAATTAGTGGTTCCTTTAACTCATTCCTGCAGTGTTTGTTGAGGGACTACTCTGTGCTAGGCATCAAGTTAGGTGTTTGGGATACAGAGACTCTACCCTCAAGGAGTTCAGTCTTGTGACAAGTGCTTCACTGGAGTCAAGTACAACAACCAGTAAAATAACCAACCTGGCTTTTAGAAAACCAGGGAAGCGTACCCAACAAGAAGGAAATAATAAGAATGAGAAGTATTTGGAGGAGGGAGAAATCAGGTCCTCTTGGTCTGGACCAAGGATGCTTCATTGACATGTGATGTGAGTTGGACCTTGAAAGATAAGTAAATGGGGGGGGGTGATGGTGGGGCCAGTTTTGAGGAAAAGGACAGGTGTGAACTGAAGTGCAGTGTCAGAGAGCGTGGAGTGTGTGGATGGCCAGGGAGATGAGCCGCTGGGTGAAGCAGAGGGACTGTGTAAAACATCACAGGCAGAAACCTATCATTTTATGCAACCCAATTTCTAAAATCTCCAGAATCAGAGGATCTTTTAGGAACCATCTAGTGGAGTAACAATAGCAAAAAAATTTTGAAAAAGTGATATCAAACACATTTATTTTCATTATCTCATTTAATCTTCATAGCAATACCATTAGCTAAGGATTATCATTCTCGGTTTTATAGCTGAGAGAAAGGAGTTACAGAATTCTTAATTCTCTCCTACCCAAATTTACCCAACTTGTAAATGCCAGAGCAAGAATATGAACTCAGTTCTGTGCTACTACGAGCTCATATATTTTCAACCACAATATTCTGGCTCTACCTTAATTCAAAAGCATAGATCCCCCTAGAAGAATAAGTGATAACCCAATCTCTGATTAAACATCTCTGATGTTGGGGACTATTCAGAAATATCACAACCCAGGAGGAACTACTGCATTCCTTCCTCAGATACTCATTTCTGCCCCAAATCATTTAGATAACTTTTTAAAAAATTTAGGCCCACCTCATTAAAAAAAAAAAAATTTGAAAAGAAAGAAATATACAGGCACACCTCGGAGATATTGCAGATTTGGTTCCAGACCACTGCCATAAAGTGAGTCATGTGAATATTTTGTTTCCCAGTGCATATAAAAATTATATTTATACTGTACTAGTCCATTAAGTGTGTAATAGCATTATGTCCAAATAAACAATGTACATACCTTAATTTAAAAATGCTTTATTGCTAAGAAAAATGCTAACCATCATCTGAGACGTCAGTGAGTCATACTCTTTTTGCTGGTGGAGGGTCTTGCCTCCAGGTTGATGGCTGCTCACTGATCAGGGTGACTGTTGAAAGTTTGGTTCACTGTGGCAATTTCTTAAAATAAGACAACAAAGAAGTTTGCCGCATCCCTTGACTTTTCCTTTCACTTGAACATATAGAAGCCATTGTAGCATTATTAATTGACTTAATTTCCACATTGTTGTGTCTCAGGGAATAGGGAGGCCCAGGAAGAGGGAGAAGGACAGGGGACTGGTCATTGGAAGCAGTTAGAGCACACACAACATTCACTGATTAAGTTCACCATCTTACAGGGATGCGGTTTGTGGGCCTCCAAAACAATGACAATAGTAACATCAAAGATCACTGGTCACAGATCACCATAAAACATCATAATAATGAAAAAGTTTGAAATATTGTGAGAACTACTAAAATGTGACACAGAGACACTAAGAGAGCAAATGCTGTTGGGAAAATGACGCTTGATAGACTTGCTCAATGCAGGGTTGCCACCAACCTTCAATTTGTAAAAACTGCAGATGTAGTATCTTCAAAGTGCAATAAAACAAGGTATGTCTCTATAGCAAAAGAGCAAGCTTGAGAAAAGAGGAGGAAAGCAAATCAGTTACCAAATTGGTCAATCCAGTTGCTCTGACTGATATAAAATCTGGCTCGAGGCTCTAAGAGGAAAAGGGGGTGGTGGTGTGATGAATTGGGCAACTGGGATTGACATGTATACACTGATGTGTGTAAAATGGATGACTAATACGAAACTGCTGTATAAAAAAATAAAATAAAATTTAAAAATTAAAAAAAAAAAAAGAAACCGAAGTGGGGGAAGAAAAAAAAGGAAATGGAAGTAGGAAAGCAGAGTTGAAACTCATATTTATTAAGCCTCTCTGTGTGTGGCACTGTGCTGGCACTGATTATTTACCATAATTCATTTAATGTCAAACATCCCTACGAGGTGTTTGAGACATGTTAACATTTTTTTCTTTGAAGACAAAATTCTTGAGTGTTGATCCAAAGAAGTATTTCACATAGGAGGATATTGAGTTATATCGGAGCTACAGTTTTCGGAAAAGCTTCGCAAACAGTACACACAAAGACAGCTCTGCCAGTGATACCCAAATCTCTGTCTTCGGCCACCTTTGCCAGTTAATACCCAAATATTGGCAAACTCATGAGAATGAAATGATCTCAGCGCGCAGTTTCACTGTGTTCAAGTTTTATATGAGTTCAGACTGGGGTGAGTAGTGAAAACTAGCATTATCCAAGAAGACTAGTAAACAGAAATAATAAGCAGAACAAATGATGCTTATGATTAAAGCAGACAAGCAGATAAGTATCTGACAAATGGGGTGGGGTGCAAAATAAGATAAGAATAAAGTCAAATCTATATAATTTGAACTTCAAAAGGGGGCTGGTAAGACCACCTTCTCTACAGCAGATGGTCTCAAGAGAATAGATTCTTCTGGTTCAAGGTAGGATTCCTAAAGACAGCTTTCCCCACGGAAGTTATTTTTCCTTGGTTCACACACATTAGCCTTGGTAGCGTAAGAGAGAACCATGGTATATGCTGTAGAGACAGGTTATTCATTGATGATTATTCCTATAAGAACATTAGTACACATGAATGACGCAATAGGATGGTAATATTGAGGGGGAAACTTCTATTCAAATATCTGGTTCAAGGTCTCTCAAAGTATTTCTGAAACAAGCTGAAAATAATATTTTTTAAATGAACTTTATTTATACTGGATGTGGTCATTCTTTAAATGTTACTAAGCTGGACATTTTCAGTGCTTAGATCATGCAAATCTACTCCTATGAGAAACAATAATTACTGAATGATTATGAGTAAACATTTCTCTGTCATTTCTTTAGAGAGTGACCCTCCTAGGTTAATGCGAAGTGGGCTAAAAATACTGATTCCAGAAATGAGTATGAAATGTTGTAATTTACAATTATTCTAAGAAATTGGTCTTGGAAATCCTGAATTATGAAGGATAAAGCGGTTCTGATTTAATCTGTGAAACAGGACTTTAATTTACAGCCTTTGCTCAAGTTAGCAAAGCAAATAAGACAGAATAATGGTGGGAGAGTAATATTGTCAACAGGTGCCCTCCAGTGGCGGAATTTGAAGCACTTTCTAGTCAAGTAAAATTCAAAGTGTCCTCTATTTCAAGTCTCAGGTTTTTTGAACAGATGGACCCAAATCTTTTGAGATCCCGATAGTTAAGAATAAATCCACAAAGTCTTTAGATCGAGCTTTGTTTTACATTGTACAGTCGTTGTAAGATGCCAGTGAAGGAGGCTGTTTGCCTTTAAAGTCATCTCCGGAGGGCAAAAGGCTGAGAGCCACAGGTGCTCAGTGTCAATTTCAATTTCAATCAACTTAGCAGGAAGAGGTGGGGGAGGTATTTTTGAGTCCTCAGGCTCAATGATCTCACTTTTATCACATTCCTTTGTGACACCCCTTTGTGCTTGAAGGAATCCCCCTCTGGAAGGAGCAGGTCCTCACATGGAGGTGCAAGGCCTTTGCTTCTTGTTGGAAGCACAGCCATCCTGCCCGCTGATGTGGGTGTTTGGTGAAGAAGCTGATGGCCGTGCATTCACGTGACAAGTGTCTAGCTTTGGGCGTCCTAGTCATACTCTGGGTCATTTAGTTCCCTTCTTTTTTTTTTCTTTTTTAACATCTTTATTGGAGTATAATTGCTTTACAGTGCTGTGTTAGTTTTTGCTGTATAACAAAGTGAATCAGCTATACGTATACATATATCCCCCTATCCCCTCCCTCTTGGGTCTCTCTTCCACCCTCCCTATCCCACCCCTCTAGGTGGTCACAAAGCACCGAGCTGGTCTCCCTGTGCTATGCGGCTGCTTCCCACTAGCTATCTATTTTACATTTGGTAGTATATATATGTCCATGCCACTCTCTCACTTCGTCCCAGCTTACCCTTCCCTCTCCCCGGGTCCTCAAGTCCATTCTCTACGTCTGTGTCTTTATTCCTGTCCTGCCCCTAGGAAATCCTGGTTCTTCAGAACCATTTTTTTTTTTTTTTTAGATTCCATATGTATGTGTTAGCATACGGTATTTGTTTTTCTCTTTCTGACTTACTTCACTCTGTATGACAGACTCTAGGTCCATCCACCTCACCACAAATAACTCAGTTTCATTCCTTTTTATGGCTGAATAATATTCCATTGTATATATGTGCCACATCTTCTTTATCCAGGCATCTGTCAGTGGACACTTAGGTTGCTTCCATGTCCTGGCTATTGTAAATAGAGCTGCAATGAACATTGTGGTACATGACTCTTTTTGAATTATGGTTTTCTCAGGGTATTTATTTCCCTTCTTATTTTAAAGTCTGCCTTGACCACCTCACGATGTCTCTGGGTCCTGTCTGTTCCCATCTGATCTCCCACAGTCTCCCCTCACCTTCCTCCGGGGTCTTCCTTTTAGCAAGTGTCCTTGTCTTCACTTTCCTTTGGAGCTGAGGGACTGGATAAGCCTGTCAGACATCAAGGGAGGCCTGAGGCACCTATATTCTTGAGCATCTTGGTATATTAAAACATAAAGAAATGCCAAGATAGATTTAGCAGAGTTGTAATATATTTTGTGGTTCCAAAACTGGAATACCTTTTTCTGTTACTAATTTTAACACCAATGCAATATTATTACCAAATCCAGGTTCGGCTGCTCGCAACTCAGTAGCCAATAATTAGAGAGGCAATTGTCAGTAGAAAGGAAAGGTGCTTTAATCCGAAAAGCCAGCAATCTGGGGGGATGGTGGACTCAGAAGAGTCTTCTCAGCCATGACAGTTTTGAAGGGAAAAATGGGGGGGTGGGTGGGAAGAATCTCAGTGAATCATCATCAAGGCAGGAGGTTGGGTTCGGCATCATCCTCTGCTGCCTGCAGACTATCTGACGCTTTCTTCAGATGGTGTCTTGCCCATGTGATCTGCCTGCAGGATTGCTTAGGGGGCTGTTGAGGGCAGAGAGCTAGTCATTTTCTTAATTGCTTAAATCTTTATTCTTACTTCTTTTTATCTAGGAAAAGAATCAACAGGTTAGACAAGGCACGGTGTGCATTCAGGAGAGCAGAAGTCAGGAAGTAGGTTAAATTACCTAGTGATCTCATTCCTATAATTAGGTTCTTTTAAGGTTAGAGGGGAACAGAAATGGGCAAACAGGAAAGGAGCAAATGAGCTGTTTTCAGTATAATTGTATTACCTGTAAGATGATTACAGGTAATACTTTTAAAAATTTGGCTCCAAGTAAACTATGAAAAGGGTGATCTAGTACAAGCTCATAAATTTAAAGGTGTATAAAGAATACCATCCTCCTTCAGCCCTGTCAGTACATCTCTCTAACAATAAGTATTAATTCATTGAGAGAAAATATGGTAGCATCAAAAGTCTAAAATGATGCAACATCAAAAATGTAAGCCCTTCCTAAATGGGAAGTGTGGACCAAGTAAATGGCTCAGCCTTTTTTCCAAGAGAGTGCGTGAAAAGTAGAGTGTTTCTATGCAACTAAACATGGAAGTGAGTTTAGGCACAAAAACAAGTAGGAATTGAGGAAAGTATTTCAATTAGAGAAAAGAATTAGAAAATCTCTTAGTAACAGCCACCCACGCAAACCTCAGTCAATTCATATTCAAAACACAAATTTTAACTGCACAAGAAGCACTTGGGTCCACCTCCCCCTGCACCACAGATTTAGGGAGGGAGGGTAAATTTATAGGGACAATAATCAACTCAGAATGGAAGCTGATGGTTGAGGAGCTCTCTTTTTGGATACCCATCTCCGGTAGGGATTGTTCATATTCTAATGATGTTATCAACTCGTCCTAATATTTTATAGCATCTGGAGGAAATGGGAAAAGCTCATTATAGTTTACCTTCATTAGCCTTGTCATCGTAGGCAAACTTCACTCCAAGTTTGCAGGTAGATGTAAGCAGTCAAGCAGAGTTTGGAGTGTAAGTCAGAACTTCTGTTTAAGGAGACAATAACCTTAATACCCTCTGCATCAATTATGTCGTTTTCTTCTCATACAATCTAAGAAAGCATGTGGCCCAGTCCCACTCAGCCTCAACAGGTCACATAGATGTTTAGAGCATATAAATTTAACTTCTAATCTCTCCACCTTTCCGTTTTGCTATTTGAAGTTTCCTTAACAATGATTCTCTGGTTGCTAAAATGTTGCATTATAATCCCATTCCATTGTTGTAGTATTTTGATCAGCATCTACTTCTTCATGGATTTCCTCACTGTTTAATGCTAGAAATGAAATGTTCAAAATCAGTATTGCAACAGTAAAGGATCAAGAGGGCAAAGCAATGGAACAGCTTAAGGAGAGTGAAATATTTAGGTTCATCATGGGAATTGATTTCATTTTGAAAGCAAATGTTCGGATTTGTAGTATGAATTTATTGGTGATATGCACCTAATTGTATAATTTAACATCTCTTTCCACTAAATCAGTGATTTAAAATCTCTTTTGGATCACAGACACCTTTGGGAAACTATAGAAAGCTATAAACCCTCTCCTTCCCCCTTTATGACTTACACCCGAAAATGTACCTAAGCACATAGGCACTAAATGTCACGTGCAGGTCCAGGGGATTCATTGACTTCATTTTAGAATGTTTACTCCAGAACAGTGATTTTCAACTGGAGTGATTTTGCCCTTCCAGTAACACTGAGTGATGTCTGGAGACATTTTTGATTGTCACAATTGAAAAGGCACTACTGGAATCTAGTGGGTAGAGAGGAAAGGGATGATTTCCTATCATGTATTGTTACAGGCCCTCCAGAAGCAAGTTGAATGTTTCTGTTCAAAATGTCAACAGTGCCAAGGTTAAGAGAAGCTGCTCCAGATCTGCACTGTCCAGCACAGTGGTCACGAGCCAGTATGGCTGTTGAGCTCTTGCAATGTGGCTACACTGACCTGAGATGTGCTGTCAGTGTCAAATACACACCAGATCTGCAGAACTTCGTATAAAAATGTAAACTATCGCATCAATGTATCTACATGGTGAAACAATATTTTGAATATATTTGGCTAAACAAAATGTATTATTAAAATTAATTTCACCTCTTTGTTTTTACTTTTGGTCATGTGGCTGCTAGAGAATTTAAAATTACGTATTTGGCTCACATCTGTGGCTCACGTTACATTTTTATTGGATAGAGCTAGACTCTGTATAACATGGAATCAATGAAAACTAATTAAGAGTTTGATTCTAAAGTAGGGGACAACAAACTGTAGCCTGGAAGCCAAACCCAGCTGCCACCTGTTTTTGTAAATCAAGTGTTACTGGAACACAGTCACACTCATTTGTTCACCTATTGTCTATGGCTGTTTTCACGCTCCTACCAGAGTTTAGTGTTGTGACATAGATCAGATGGCCCCAAGAAAGCCTCAAATATTTATTATCTGCCTCTTCATAATAAAGTTTGCCAACCCCAGATCTAAGGGTATATCCACTACATGGGTGAGATAAAAATGTTGTCATCCTGATAATAACAATGTTTTCATAGTTGAAGTAAGCAAATCTGGGACTTTTGAAGAAGAGCTGGCTGAACAGATGAGAGCAGGTATAGCAGAACACACTAATTGGCTAAGCTACCCTCATATGACTGTACTTTACATTCCTATTCAATTGGGAGATGGCTCTTTACAAAGGAGACTAAAAAAGATAATATCTCACGTTAGAAACAGATCATTAGTTTAGTCAACAAAAATTTATTGAGCACCTACTCTCTGCCAGGCACTCTTCTAAGAAGTGGAGGTACAACAGTGCACAAAAGAAACAAAGTCCCTCCCCTCACGGGGCATACAGTTCACTAGGAGAGCGAGAATATAAACAAAGAAATATATGTCAAGTGGTGATAAGTGCAATGAACAACGTAATAGGATGAAGAGCATTGGGGTGGAGGTGATGCAGTTTTATTTAGAATGAGACCACCATGGGATTCTTCTCTGAGTGGTCAACATTTGAGAGTGTGGAAGACACACAACTGTAAGCTTTCCCAGAGGACAGTTGGATATTATGTGTTTAAATCTTAAGCATGATCCAGCAATTGTACTTGTAGTAATTTAACATAAGCAATTATTAGAACAATTGTACCAAAATATGTGCACAAGAATATTCCCTGGAGCAGATTCCTCATAACAAAAAAAATGACAACTATGTAAGTATTCTACTAAATTTATTAAGTTAAACAATGTTCATGACATAGTTTCTTCAAAGAAGCAAGAAAAGGTATTATAGCATAATCCAAGTATTATAGAACTTTTGTGTTTGCAGAGAAAAAAGTCTCAAAGACTTAGCACAAATGTTAAGACAACTAAATGGTAGAATTTTAGGTGTTTCTTATGTGCTTCTTTATACTTCTCTGTAAAAAAAAAAAAAAATCAATAAACAAATTTATTTAAAAACAGAAGGGAGATTGTATTCCTCCAAATGAGCAAATGAAAAAAATTCCCATTAAACGTCACCCACAGTGTGATCATCTTTCACTGAAGCATCAGAAGTGAGTTGACAAGGTATAAGATAATTAATAGAATGAACAAAGTGAATTGCCTTTCGAAACAAATCCTGTAGATTCTGGGACACCAATCTCTTATATAATCTACCAGAGATTTAAGGTAAATCCAATTAATTCCTTAACCCATGGCCATGTTGAAATGCTTAGAGATGTCAAATGGACCAACAGGAAACTACAGAGAGAACAGAGATCACCTACCAACTGCAGGTGACAATTCCAGACCCTACGCTACCCAGGAAAACTCAAAGTTCTCAGTGTTTCTCAAAGCATGGTCCTGGGACCACAACACAAGCGTCATTTGATAATGGTAGTAGTAGTTGGGGATGGGAGGGGAGATGCTCATTTAGAATTTGGAGTCTTGGGTCCTACTTCAGAACCATACCTGGGTGGGGTCCAGGATTTTCATGTATAAGAGATCCCCTGATGGATTCTTGTGCAAACCAAAGTTTGAGAGTAAGTGCTTGTAGGAGAGGATGAGGATCACTTTCAGTTTTGTTCTCTTTCGCTTAGAAGTTCTAACACTATAAGAGAAGCCCTTGGGAAAAGTAAAGCCCATGGGGACTTACCTAATCATCAGATAATTATTGAAAGAGGGACTCTTGCTTATGTTGGCCCTGTAAAGAGGACTGTGGCTGATACAGGCCAATCGAGCCTTGGCCTCCTTCACAACAGTCCTGGTACCTTTTGTCTAAGAACTGAAACCAAGCTAATTTCCTGTCCCTGGTTAAAAAATTCTGGGACTGGGCATATTTTCCCATGCATATATTAATACTCTGAACAGGTGAGAATAAATACCTACCTGTTCCTGGAAGGAAATACTTCCTCATGGAGGGGAGGAATGCCTACCAATTAAAATAGCTTATTTATCAAGACTTAGAGCTTGTTCACTAAGACCTAACCTCTTTAAGACCTAACCTCTCTGTGTCTACCAATGACAGCTAATATGTCATAAAATATGCCCAATTCCAACCATTCCCCATCTTGCAAGACACACCTCAAAAGCATCCATACTGGGCCCTAAAACCTTATTAATACCCTTCCCTAACTTCCCCATTCTGAAACAGTACTCGGCTCTGCCATGGTGGTGTCTCCCTCACGACAGTAGGACTAATACACATAGCTTTGCTTAATCAACTGTCTATTCTGAAACTTTGTGAGATATTGACCTTCAAGATGCCATTATTTCAGTCGATGTGGGTTGGCATAGGCCAGCTTCCCTGGGGTATCTGTGGTATGTGACTCATACAAATTCTGTTTCTAGGCTCTGCTCTTCCCCTTTCAAGAACATTAACGTTTCTTATTCCCAACTAAGGCTCTTGGCAAACAGCCCCACCCAAAGTTGCATTTATCAAAGAAATACCCAGATGAAAAGCATAAAAGAAAAAAGAAAATCTGTAAAAGTTTTTGTAAGATTCTCTCCTAATTTAAATTCTAGAAGTGCTTGTAAGCAGTGGCGCCTGAGTGTCACCTTTTATTAACTTCCTTGGGGCAACAGCTGTCTCACTGATACTTAGGATTTAGAGTATAAGCTCCAAGCTCAAAAGAGAACCAGGGAGAACACGCAGGAAAAAATGTGCAGCAAAAATGAGCAGATTAAGAGCTTGAGCATACCTGGAAAACAAGGTCAGACATATCTGGATGGGTACTCGGCTGTCCTCTTTGAGGCTTGTGAGACCTTTGGCATCTCAAGGTTCCCAACCATCAGTTTCCCTAACTTTAAAATGGAAATTAAAATTGTGCAGTGGTTAGGATTAAATGCTAAAGCTAAAACACAAGCTCTCTAAATGGTAAACTAATTTTTTTATTTTTGCAAACTGTATCTGAAAGCTCTCAGATGAAAGTTGAAATAAGATTTAAATGCGGATTTACATTTGAATCCTGGTTCTTTCTCTTACTAACCTTGGGTCCTTGGGTAATTAATCCTTTTAAGTCTTAGTTTTCTTATGTACAAATCTTAAAATATTATTGCCCCATGGATAATAAATAAAATAATATATTTAAAATACTTAGCATATCATTCCATTCAGTCAACTCATACCTTGTCAAGGTATGTAATCTTCTGTGACTAATTTAGAGTATTACATATGCTAGATATCCTTCAGAAGCAGAGAACTTTGAGACCATTCCAGTGGGACCCACCATCGTAGTAAGCCAAGATTTCTCTCCCTTTTGCTTTCAAAAGTCTCTGCTACACATCAGTTTGAACTCTAACCTGCCTTAAAAAAACAAAGAAACTCCTATAGTTCTGAATCTTTAGCTTTTCTCCACAAGTCCCAGCTACCTGATTAGGTTTCTCTTCCTTTGTCCTCCCTCTGTGTCCTTTTTGTTCTGTGCTTCTGCACTCATGTTTTAACTAGAGATGATTTCTTCAGGGACATACCCACGAAATAATCAAGAAGAGAATTTTAGGACGAGTGAACTGATGCCTTGAATGCGAACCTCTTCTAGGGCTAAAAATTATAAAATTGGAGGTATGTTAAGAAGCAAATATTTCCACAGTCTGTTAAGATATTCAGAGGCTTTCACTAGTACAAGTTTGCATTATTTAATTTCTCTAGGGGCAGGCAAGAAAAATACCAAGAGTCTGCCTTTGGGGAGATGCCATTTCATGAGCAATCTAGCAGTAATAAATGGTAATGCTGGAATTTCAAGGAATCTTTTTTGAGGAAAAAATGAAACTCAAAAGCCTTTCAGCTCAGGAGACTGGTAAAGGATGTTCTTCCTTTTCAGTGATCTGCCTGTGCAATCAATAAATGTTTATTTAGTGACTGCAGCATCTCAGGCACTATAGCACTGGAAAGGAATTCCTGCAAATTTACTGAGACCCGTGGGGATGACCTGCATAATGGGAATGATTTTATGCAAGAGAAAGAAAGCAGGAAGTAGGAGTCAGAAGTGCAGTAGGCAGCCCGAGAATCTGAGGGTGGAAATAATATTGAGTGTGTTGGGAAAATGGTGGGAGGAGGAGGCGAAGGGAAACTGTACTCGAAATATACTGTACTCAGGCAGATACAGTACAAGGATAAGGTGGTCCTATTACAAATTGCAAAATGGACTTAGAGGCGTGATCCAGTAGCAACGTGAGGTTTCAACTCTTTAGAAGTGTGACCTGAATTCATGTCTGACTCCAAGGCCTTGCTTTTTAAACACTCTGTTAGGGTCTCTTTCAAGGTATCTTATACATGGCTGAACTCAAATGAGGTTCCTCCTAATCACAGCTAGGCATCGCTCCTCCCCAAAGGCTTCCCTAAGTGCCTAACGCTGTCTTAGCTCCCCTCCTTCCTTCTCCCATCGCATCCACTTCCTTCTCTTAATGATAATTCCAATCCTTCTGTACAACAGTTGCTGCCTTGTCTTTCTCCCAACCTTGGACTAAGCTTTCTTGAAGCCAAAGATAGTCTCCTGTTTTCTGTAATCTCACCAGTGCCTAGTGTACTGTTGATACTCTATACGGTCTGTTGAATGTGGAGGTAAATGGATGAATGGATGTGGCTGGACCCGTGGGTGGATGGACCTGTAAGTGACGAAAGCTAGGCACGAAGGCACTGCAGACTTGTTTACCTGAGAGGGGTCTAGGATAATCAGAGTAAAAGACAATAACAAGAGCCAAGTTGGCTGCTGTTTGTCAGGTTAGATATCGTTCAGTTATTGATCTAACTGGAATTCGGAATCTAAAATACAATGGTGAGTTTAGTCTAAATTTCCTACATCTCCACTAAAGTGAGAAGCGGCGGGGTGGGAGGGAGGTGGCAGGGGGACGACACATGTTAGTTACTGCTCCATTCTGTGTTGTGTCCAGAACCCAGCGTCCCTGTTCCCCCATCACTCCAGCTCTACTACGGTCTGCACGCATGGCGCTGTGGGTACTTACAGCTCCAACCCGAAAAAAACGGCTGTTAATGCAACCTCTTCCTTATGAATTAGTCACAGGCAAGGGAGAATCTTGTGTTCCTCTGCACCTCCTTTCTTTACACTGTGCTAATGGAGAATAAGGCAAATTCTGAAGTCCTGTTCACTGTGTGATCCTACTTGCATTAAAAAAAAGAAGGCCATTTATATGTGTATGAAAAAAATACAGAAGAGACACACCAGTGGATAATGGTGGGTATTTCTGGAGTGGAGGGATGCTGGAGAATTGTTGAGCTTTTTATTTCTATTGTTTCTGTTTGTTTCCTATAACTAAACTGTGTACCTGGTAAAGTAAAAACAATGTAAAAGAGAGCAATTCTGAACTCACAGCAGTAATTGTGACCACTCTTGCTTTACCACTCAATATATACCTCTGATTCACCCCAAGTTCCTTGGGGGTCAGGTCATGCCCTTAGGAGTCAGCTCCTCACGCTTGAGCGCAGGGCTCTGAAGAGTAAGAACTAGATACCAAATGAATGAAGTCTCAGTTTCTGTTTTTAATTCAAACACCTGTGCTTTGAAGTGAACATGATGAATTTTTTAGTCCTCATCTAAAATTTGGAGAAAAGTCTGAAGGATATTTGTACACTTTGGGATCACCAGTTGTTGAAATAATGTTAGCTTGAGATCAAAAAGAAGAGAGAGCAGCAAATGCTGAGTCAGTAATGCAAACATGCTCATCGATTCTGACTAGCATCGAATGGTAAATGGTCTTCATCTACTTTCCACATTCTTCTTAAGCACATTTTTTTCCTTTGCAAAGCAAGCTTGCCCTTAGGATGGCCTTTCAGGGGAAGCTTTTGTCTTCGTGCGCAATCTGACTGAGAGTCCTGGGAGGGACACAGAGGCCCACGTTCAATTTATTCCATCTCTTCTGAAACAGGCAAACCGTGCGTAGCCACAGCCATCCTTGACAGGGTCTCACTGAGAGTGCATTTCATTAGGGCTGTCATTTTTCATGGGCTTCCAGCAGACCTGGTGAAAGGTTGACCTCATACCTCAAGCAGGGTCAGCTTTAATAATAAACACCAAAGATGGACAAAGGAAGAGCGCCGCTGGGCTGGACCTGGATTTATGCACCAAGGACTAGAGCTATATGCATTTCTTCCAAATGGAATCAAGAGAGACTCCTTACACAACATGGAAAGAAACATCCAGGAAAGCAGTGTAACCAAGAGTTAACAGAACAAGCTTTGCAATTCAGTAAGTTGAATTCAATGCCAGGCTCTACTGGACCTCTGTGGGTCAACGACTCTCAGCCTCACTTTCCTCATCTGTAAAATGGGGAGAATATTCATCTCTATTCCATGGATTCCCTAAGAGGTTTAAAAAAGACAGTATGTATGTTTCACTTAGCACAGTGCCTGGCATCCTGTTGGGACTTAATAAATGTTCTCATTATCATGAACAGTTGTAGCATAGCAATGTGGGATAATTGGAAAAATCAAATAAATACTGCAATAGGAACCAGGCTCTGAATCCAATCTCCACTCTGCCACTAATTATGTCATTGTGGGCAGCCGTATAATTTCTTGTTCTCCATTTCCTCATTGGTGAAATAAACAATTGGACTGGATTTAGGGTTGCAAGCTGGCAGCCTACAGATGTGCTTCATTTGGCCCCTTAACAATGTTCCAAAAAATTAGAGAAATTTCTCTAAACTATCTAGATGTCTGGTTTCTAATAAAAATCAGGGCAGCATTTCCAGATGGCCATAACTGAGCAGCAGAAGGTTTTTAGACAGGGCGTCCACTGTCCAGTTCACCACAGTCCCCAGCATGCCCTATTGTCTTACACTGAGACCACCTAATTAATGTGCATTAATTTCCTGGTCCCTGTAACCATTTAGGTTTACAACCCATGGATTAGACCAGTGGTTCTTAACATTAGCATCACCTAGGGAGTGTTTAAAAATAATAGGGACGCCTCCTCCCATACCAATTAAGTCAGTATAACTGTCCATGGAGCCTGGACACCTATATATATATTTAAAACTCTTCAGGTATTTGAAATCCACAACCAGGGTTAAGACCTGCTGGACAAACTATTCCCTAAGGTTCTGTCAGTGTGACAGTCTCCTCCTTCTGAAATCCTGAACTTTTACATTGCTCTAGCCTGAATGGGTAGATAGCTACTATATGAAAATTATGTGTTCAAAGTACAACTACTACACATTAAACCATGATGAAATACAGCAAATGAGAACCTAAGCTATTCCTTTCTGTGCCTTCTCTCTAACAGCCTTGGAGAACTTGGAGATGAATTTCATTTTGCTTATTCCAAAAAGAATCATTTTAAAAGAAAAAGTATACATAGGCTTTTGTCACTTTTAGATTTCCTTTTTGCATCTTATTAGTTATTAGTTCCTACATCAGGCTTCAAAACCTCTTCTAGATTTATGTTTAGATGTCCCGTTGTAATTACTCTAGGCAAGGAAGAAAAAATGTGCTATTACTCACACACCCCATATTGTATTAATACCAAAGTAACATTAAAAATAACCTTTAGAGAGGGACATATTTTCCAAGTTTTAAAATATTTTCTTTAGCCTTCCTTTTTCCTTTCAGCTCCTCTGATTTTGTAGGGCTCCTTTTAATAAATTTCTTTATCTATTTACAACTTTTGGACAGTTTATCTTAATGCTCTTAAAATTTTAAGTTTAAAAGACTAAAATGTGTTTGATTTTATCATTTTAATTCGCCTATTGCCGAATTTAATGTTTCTATTAACTGTGCTATCTAGAGAGTTTGGGGCAAAAAACAGGAAAGCAAAATTAAGGTTGCTATAAACCAGTGTTTTCCAATTGAGGGAGATTTGCCCACCCACGGCGACATTTGGCAATGACTGGAGACATTTCTGGGTGTCAAGAGTGGGAGTGTTGGTGCTACTGGCACCCAGTGTGTAGAGAGCATTATGCTCCTAAACATCCTACAATGCACAGGACAGTCTCCGCAACTGAGTCATCTGCTGGCCGAGAATGATAATAGTGCTGAGGCTGAGAAACCTTATATAAAGCTTTAAAAAAAAAAAAAAAATTGCTCCACACGTGTAAATTGTGGGTTTTCAATTCCTGACCATGGAAAAATCATTAAGATGGTGCTTTCAATTTAAAAACGTGGACGATTATTTTTCCCCCTTCAAAGTACTTTGTGCTCTAAAGTGAAGGGTTATATGCAAATACTGGCCAATTAGTCTGTGGCTCAGTTAAGAACAGGAAGAGGACAGGGTGTGACAAGGACTCAGGAAAGGAGACGAGCAAAAAAAAAAGTGATTTCATTATATTTATGCCAATTCTTCTATGCTTTACATCTTCATAAACAGAGGAAATTCTCCTGGGAAAGTCAGCCCCTTCTTGGGGAATGAGAACTTGCCAATATTAATCAATCACCCTCCTTACCAAGTGGCCTCAGAATCTACGCATCTCCTGTTGAAAGTGCATCATCGGCAAAGGATGGTCAGTTATAAATGGCCAAAGTCTGGCTCAAAGACACACTGTCAATTTCCAAGACTCAAATCATCTGATTTTGAAGATGGTTCTGAGTTGGTGTGCATGTTCTCAGAGTAGGGTTTCTCACTGACCATAGTTATGCAAGATTCATGGCAGTTAAAAAAAAAAAAAAAAGCTACCTTTGAAATAAGACTTGGAATGGGATGAAACACACCCAATAACACTTTTCTTTTGGTCAGAACTTTATTTCGCAAAGGAGTCTTTTCTCCTAGCTCCGCCCGGCCCATCCACAAAGTTCAACTGACCCACTATGAGAAGAAACTATGAATCTGAGGGTGCATGTTCTGGCTAAAAAGTAAAAGAAAAAAAAAAAAAAAAAAAGTAAGACATACTATGGGGACCAAACCAAACAAAATACACGTTTGGGCTGTGGGACTGTGTCTGGTCCACGGGTCGGCAGCTTGAAACCGATGGACAAAAACTTTAGAGTCTCTTTAAGTTCAAAAATTCTATGGTTGGATTTTTAGTAAGAAAACTCACCACTGCTAAGACATCTTTTTAAAATGCAGTCCTTTCCCTCACTGTGTTGTTTCCCTGCTCAAAAATCCATCACGGCTCCCCCACTGTTCTGCAAATTAAGTCCAAGCTTCAAAAAATGCTGAACTCTGAAATTTGACTCAAGCATCTGTTTTGCCCCTGATTTCCCAGCATCCTCTGACATTAGTTCTAGCTTTCAGCCCCGTAAGATTGCTTCTTGTTGCCTACGCGTGCTCTGTGCTTCCCAGCGCTGCATCTTTGCCCCTCGCCACCTCCAAGCAGGCTGCTCTCTCCTACCCCTTCTTGTCTAAAGCCGGTCATCCTTCGCTCTCAAATGTCTTCTTTTTCAGCCCTTCCCCGTTCCCCTGGGAGAAGATATCCATCCATAACGTTTTAAAACAGGCCCTGCCACAATCTACCTGATAGGGTGCAATGGGTAAGAATTCAGGCCTGGGAGTCAGTTCTGCCATTAACTAGTGCTTTACACTAGGCAATTTCTTTAACCTGTTAAACCTCAGCTTCCTCACCTGTCCTATGTCCCCTTGTCCACAGGAGTTGACAGGCCACATTTACTAGTTCACAAATTGGTTTTTGCAAGTAATCCACTCACACCATATATTTTCTGTTCATACTTTTTATTGAACATCTGTTTTACTTGAATTTGTGCGTGTGAATATATGTATGTGTATATATATATATATGTACACCTGTTTCAAAGTTCTCCCCCTTGCTGAAGCCGTCGTCCCCTCCCCCCAATTCCTCTCCCCTCCCCCACTCAGCACCTTAGCCCCTCTGTTTCTGATTTCTTCTCTGTCTCTTCAGGCATTTTAAATGCCCCAGGCTCCGTTATGCAGAGACGCTTACTCTCTGATTCCTGTGTCCTTCCACAAAATTCTGAACTTACCTCCCATTTCTGTGAAACAAGGGACTTTCTGCTTCTTAGGAAGTAATGGAGAAATTAACATTTTTGTACCAGTGATAATGATAGTCCCCACCTCATGGTGTTACCCTAAAGAGACGTGACATCTAGCCCCTAATTAAGTGCTAAAGTCTTAGATGATTGTCATAACAATCCATTGTGGTTTGTCTGTCTCCCTTATGAGATTGTGGAAACGTTAAGAAGAGTCCTCTTTTATCCATCTTTCAATAAATAGTGAGACAATTCTGTTCTCCACCTGGGTTCCACACTGCAGTCACTGAGGGAGTTTGAAAAAAATGCTCAGGTGCCCAAGCCAGATCAAGTAGATCAGAAGGCTTCCAGCGGGGCCTGGGGGCGGGTGGGGGAGGAAAATGGGTGGTCAGGGTTTTCCAGGTGATTTTAATGTTCGCCCAAGCTTGCAGTCCCACGGAGAGTAATGTCTCACAGGCAGCAGCAATCATTGCTAATGGGAATCCCGCTCTTCTCATAGAGCAGGCATTGCGCTAAGCGCTTTCCTCGTAACATCTTCTGGTAGTCGTTTTCAGAGATCCCCAGGCGATGCCGTTGCACCGCCCAGGTTGAGAAACAGTGCCAGCTGCAGCATTAGTTTGGGAAGCTTCACTCCCTCCTCGTGAGGTAGGTTTGCGGTTGCCGCATTTTGCAGATGAGGAAACTGAGGTTAAGGGAGGTGGAGCGTGTGCTCCAGTCCCTCAGTGAGCAAAGGTCAGTGGTGAGGATGCACGTCCAGCCTGAGCAGCTGACCCCGGAGGCCCGCTGTCCTCCCCTGCCTCCTTTAGGAGGCAGCAAGTCACCGTCACTAAACTGCGTGCCGGCGCTCTTCACCCCGCACGACATGGTGCCAGGTAAGAGAATGTCCTTTGGATGCTCCATTTTCTTTTCTTATCACGACCACTTCATGTTTCTTTGGGTAGCTCTTTGTGTATGCTTACGGCATTTTATCCTCTCTCTGATGCTTTTTAGCTCAAGAGACTTAAAAACCCAAATATATTATTGTGTGTTATGAAACAGTCCGGAGATCCTGACATAATTAAAAGAGGACATGACTTGATTTCAAATGCATGTTTGCAAATAACAGTATTCTCCCATCCTAAGGTATTTGATCATAATAGCCTACTTTCATGATTATTTTTCACTGATTTTAAATGAAGCAAGGTGGAATAGCATGTGTTTTTACTCTAAAGAGTTTGCAGTTTGGGTTTTAGCTATGGGGGTGAATAAAATTTTACTTAAGGGATTTAGTTTAATCTCAAATGATTTTAAAGTACGAGAAAACAGAAAATCTAAGGCAACATTTCCTTTATTTTCAAGTCTTGATAGAAAAAAAAAAATCTAACTCTCTAGCTAGAAAAAAAAGTATTCAAGTTACAGTATTGGCAATACATGAGATGTATTTTTATCAAAAAGAAATATATTTTGTTGGCTCATTTATGATGCCATGCAGGTGGGCCGGGCTGTTCTCATTGCCTTCCCCTCCTCCCTTCCCTTCTATAAGCACCGGCGTCAATCTATTCCCCATTTCGCCCACTCGATAGAAATCCCTCCACTTCCAAGAGTCCAGATCCCTGGTTCTCAAACTTGAGCATGCAACAGAACCACCTGGTAATCCTGGGAGAACACAGATTTCTGAACCCGTCCTGTAGAGTTTCTGATGATAGTTCTGGGGTGGAGCCCCAAGTATCTGCATTTCTAACAAGATGCCGGGTAGCTTTGCTGATCCAGGAATAATACATTGGAAACCACTGATTTGCAATGATCAAACGTACTATTAACAGCTGAGGCTGTGTATCTTTTCTGAAGTTCAAAATTCAGGACCATGGTCGTAAAGCACAAGTATCTTTTACTGTCTTATCTAAAGGAGTGTTTTTGACTAACATCTGCTGACAATAATATATTAACAAAAAAGCAACAAGTGTTTATTGAGCCCTCCCAGATTCTGCACAAGGGCCCCCATCTCAAAAGCCGTTTAATCAGTACTAACAGATGCAGCTATTTTTGTGAGAATTGTAGCACCCCTTGGTTACCTGCAGGTGGCAGAATATTCTAGGATAAATGTCATTTTCTGTTTAGCTTGTGAAATGATTGACAACTTTCAGAAGGATATATGAAAATCACTTTGTGTGTTAAAGAAAAATAAAGGAAAATATTTTAAAGTATAGCGGGTACAATATTTTGCACAGGAAAACGAATGTTATTAGCAATTTGGGTAATTCATTTGGCAGGTCTTGAAAAAGCGACCTTTAATAATAATTACTATAAATATGTTTTAAACACCATATAACAGGCTGTATATTAATTGCTTTATATGAAATCTGTTTCTTTCTGCTCAGAGCAAGCCTGTAATGTTAATTATTTTCACTGTTAAATACAAAACAAATCTGAGGTTCAAAATTCTACTCATCCTTCAAGTTTGGTTCAGGCTTGTTCCGTGAAGCATTTCTCAGTACTCCCATATATGAAGCAATCTCTCCCATATCTTTCTCCTCCTCTCCACTTCTCTCATAGTAGTTTCATAGTCTTGGATTGCTGGCGTTTGTGTACTCATGTTCCTCATTTACAGAGATGTTGTGATAATCACAGTTTTGAACAAGACAATATGTTACTGAAAGCGGGGTCTGGCTTCTCACTACTGCAAAGCCAATAAAGAGACAAGGTTGGTGGAAAGAAAAGTTTGCTTTATTTCAGAGGCTGGCAACGTGACGGGGGAGTGGGGCTCTGTCCAAACGCCGACTCCCTCCCCAACCACTGACAGTCAGGGCGCAAGAGCTTTTATAGGAGGACGGAGGGAGCTACATGTAGAAACAACACAGTCAGCTCTGACAGTTGTCTTGAAATCGGTCATGCAGTTGTCTGATCAGCGTCATTTTGATGAAGTACAGTTAGTCTTCAGTTCCAGGGTCGTTGTTTTCCCCATTTCTTCGAGGCCACTTCTTGGAATTGTGGCAGCTTGTGTATGGCTACAGTCTGTTCATCATGTAGTTAACTTCTTCCACCTGGTGGGGCTTTCAGTATCTATCAGACAGCTCAGAGGAGAGGGCTCAGAACATTATCTATAGCCCTTGAGGAGGAGCTAAAGGTCCTTGACTTTGTTTAATGACTAAACTATTATCGTTCGGTCTTGTTTGACTGTTTTCCTTTGCTTCTGCATTTTCCCGCTTCTCTGATTAAACTTACTGTTTTTTTTTCGTTTCAAAGTTTGGCCTTTCAGTTTTTGTGCTTTTTTAAAAAATTTATTTATTTGTTTGGCTGCACCAGGTCTTAGTTGAGGCATGCAGGATCTTTAGTTGCAACATACGGGATCTTTAGTTGCGGCATGCGGGATCTAGTTCCCTGCCAGGGATCGAACCTGGGCCCCCTGCATTGGGAGCACGGAGTCTTAACCACTGGACTGCCAGGGAAGTCCCATGATTAAACTTATTCTTTGACTAAAGTTTTTCTACAGACAAAAGGCAGGCAGAGGACATGGAGGGGAAGATTCATAGGGTCCCCCTCCATTTCAAATATACATGAAAGTTATTTATTTTTTAAAAGAGCAAGGCCATACAAAGATATACTGTGTAGTGAGTTGAAATGTGGTCCCCCAAAATATGTTCACATCCCAATTTTCAGAACCCATGAATGTGACTTTATTTGGGGAAAAAAAAAAAAAAAAGATTTTTGCAGCTGTAATTACATTAAGGATCTCAAAATGAGCTCATCTGGGATTATCCCAGCAGGCCCTAAATCCAATGGCAAGTGTCCTTACTAGAGATACCCACAGAGAAGAGGGGAGACCATTTAAGACAGAGGCAGAGATTGGAGTGATGCAGCCAAAAATGCAGAGAGAGGTTGAGTAAGTTCTCCAGGTCACACAGCAAGTAGAGGGCAGTTCAGAGGCACCACATCACATTGCCTGACTCCAAATTTCAATCTATCCACCACCTTTAAGTACCTTTCAATGTATCACGGTAAATAAAAGGTAAAAAACAGAGACACGTTTAATGGCTTTATTTAATGGCTCACATCCTTTTAATGAAGGAGAACTTAACAACTGAGAAGGAATTTTTCCTTAGCTCCGTTGCCTTAGTGACAGTGTCACAAAATTACGGTTTCACTAGATTAATAGGAAGATGTTTTGTTATAAGTCTACCAGGAAAAACAGACTGTAGAACACAGATTCTGATCAGACATTGCCCCCAGGAGGTGAAGAGAAAAAATCAGACTCTTCCTGGAGTGTGGTGCAAATCCAATTTGAAAGAATATACTCAAAATTATAATTTCGTATTTCTTAGGTAATGAGGTACTTTGTTTTTGTTTAAGAAACTTTCTTTTGGAGTCTTCCTTTAATTGCATGTTCTTCAAAGTACAGCCATTTAATCCCATACACCAGCTTCACCTCAGCGCTTATTAAGACGCCCTTCCCCCCGCCACCTCCCAGAACTGAATCAGGTATATGTCTCTTTAATAAGCGTCCAGGCCGTGCACAAATCTGGAGAATCACTGCCTTCCTGTTGCCCTTGGCTATGTCACTGCCAAAGTAGGAGTTCATATTAAAGATGTAGTGTGTGGTACATTCAGGGTTTGAAGTCAACGGATTTTGTTTAGAATCTCAACGCCGCCATTTAGCAACTTTCTACATTTGGACATCTAAACTCAGTCCAGTGAATGCAGTAGAGTCTTCGTGCTAAGAGAGTAGGGGCAGGTTTGGTGGGTGGAGTGATGGTGAAGGGGAAGTTTTAAAGTAAGAACATAAAACAGAAATCAGTGGTATTGAAAATTACTCTTGAAAAGGAACATCATTTCGATTGCCTAGCATTGCAAGATTTCTGCTTTTTTTAGTTGGAAGTTAAGACTTTTTGTTTTCAGTGATCATGTGTGTGGAAAAAAAGTGCTTCTTTAAACACCTGATTTATCCTCACCCCCGTGTGATTCCCACCCATTGAGAAGAACGAGAAGACAGTCTGCATCTCCCTCTTATCACCAACTCCTGGAATCAGAACAAACCCACCCACAGCGTGAGAAGCAACCCCGCCCTCCTTCTCTCGGCTTCTCTTTCTTCCTCTCAGTTTGCCAAGGGCCTGTGGTTTAATTTGTGGCCGTTAGATACATTCATGATGAAATTCCAATATATTTTCCTCTGAAAAACAGATATCACACCTTGAGAGTATATTAAGTTATAACCTCAGTGCAGTGCCTGGGAAACCATAAGCACTTAGGAATGGGGAACTCATCTTAAAGCTGCTCCTGGTCCTGTTGTTAGTTTCAGGGTTGTTTGAGAATTAAGTGGCATCTATATATAAAGAAACTGGACCATAGTAGATGCTTTTAAAAATAGCGATTGTAAGTACCCTCGTGGCGTAGCCATCTATCTGGACCTTGAAAACTCTGAATACATTCCTGTATATGTTACAGGCCTTTGTATCAGAGGCACATGAGATACCAGCTACATGAAGGACTTAGTTGCTGACTGTTAATTAAAAAAAAAAAATAACAACTTTAGCACGAGTCTGGGTTTACTTGAAGTTTTATCTTTTTTTTTCCTCACTTATGATAATTCCTGTCAAAAAGGAAGTCATTGCTTTAAAATGTTGGCCAGACCAGCAGACTCCTGAAATACCACTTTGCTTCTTATGAACCATTTACCCAGCTAGATGTTTCTAATTGGCTACTCCAAAACATATTAGTTTGAATGACCAGCCTATTGGCTGATTGCTCACAGCCAAAGATGTTGCATAAGGAAGAAGAGATGATTTGAAATGTCTGCGATCAGCATCACCACTTTCTCCACACGGCTAAATTTGGTCATTTTGGGAAATGTAATATTATTTATTCATTTTGGCAAACCGCAGATCCCTGTCTGCAGTTTATTATATGTGGAATTAGAGGTCATTGGCCATCTCCACTGGATGGAATTATACTGCATAATTGCATTCTCAGACACCTCAGCACTTAGACCCATCATGTGATGGACCATAATGGCTCCTCTGGTGCCCATTGGTATATTGACACACGCCAATAATTAATTCAGCTAATCATTGAGTAGAGCATCTGGTTTCAGGCACTGCCTCTGGGATACGGGACATCACCCTTAAAAACTGTAAAGAAATACAGGATGTGGTGAGATCCATTCATCTCTTTCTACTTTTTTGGTAATTCTTTGTTCTCCGATATTCCCCAACTTATGAAGTCATCTTAAATGTAGTCAAATATTTCCTTGAAAAGAGAAAGATCTATTGGGGAAAAATAAATAAGGTGGAAAGCTGAAAAACATTCACATGAGCTCCCAGCTGACAAAAGGCAAGGATGAGAACATCTATTAGATCCCGTTGTAGACAAACTCAATAGGAAGAATTTAGAGTAGAAACATTTCTCTGCTTTTTTTAGGAGATGCATTTGCTTTCTTTGAATTAATTTGTCTTAACGTGGAAGCTATCTCATCTACTATTTAAAGACTAGCAATACTTTAGTTTGTAGAAGCAATATTTCAGTGCAGTATTTCAATGTCTTACACCCAATTATTAAAATAAACATTTTGTAGGGGTATAGTATACACAACAGAAAAGTGTACACAACTGAAGTATAGGGCTCAATTTTTTTTTTTAAATAAATTTATTTATTTATTTATTTATTTATGGCTGCATTGCGTTTTCGTTGCTCCGCGCAGGCTTTCTCTAGTTGCAGAGAGCGGGGGCTACTCTTCGTTGTGGTGTGCGGGCTTCTCGTTGCGGTGGCTTCTCGTGGAGCACGGGCTCTAGGCACACGGGCTTCAGTAGTTGTGGTGTATGGGCTTAGTAGTTCTGGCTCATGGGCTCTAGAGCGCAGGCTCAGTAGTTGTGGTGCATGGGCTTAGTTGCTCCGTGACATGTGGGATCTTCCTGGACCAGAGCTCGAACCCTGCATTGGCAGGCGGATTCTTAACCACTGCGCCACCAGGGAAGTCCGATTTTTTTTTTTTAAACACAGTAGATATAGCCATGTAACCAGCTCACAGATCCAAAAATAAGACATTACCAGCAGCAGAATAAGCCTGATCAAGCTTATTTAAGGCGGCTGTCCTCCAACGGGTAAGCAGGGACTTGTAACACCAGAGATCTGTTTGACCTGTTTGTGAACTCCTCATAAACAGACGCCTACGATTTGTGTTCTTTTGGGTCTGGCTTCTCTTGCGCAACATTAAGTTGAGATTTTTCCCGTGCCGTTACATTGTTTTCATCTCATTGCTTTCTAGGGTGCCGTTGTACAGCTATGGCGCTGTGTGTCCATTCTATTAATGGACATTTGGATAGCTTCCAGTTTAGAGCTATTATGAATAGTGCTGCTAGGAACAGTTAGCACAAGTCTTTTCATGCACAAGTTTACACATTTCTTTTGGTTGCATGGCTAGAAGTGGATCACTAGGTCATAGGATGGGCTTGTGTTGACCTTCAGTAAATAATGACAAAGAGTTTTCAAAGTGATTGTACTTATTTGCACTCCTCCCAACAGTACGTGAAAGTTTCAGTTATTATATATCCTTATCAATATGTAGTATGATCTCTCTTTTTAGTTTAGCCCTTCTGGTGGTGTAAAATAATCTCAGTAGGATTTAACTGCATTTCCTTGATGACTGATGAAGCTGAGCACCGTTTCTTATGTTTGGATATCTTTTTTTTTTTTCTTTTTTGTCCAAGTTTTTGCCCAATTTTCTCTTAGGTTGTTGCTTTTTCCCTTCTTGATTTGTTGAATGCCTTTGTTTGTTCTGGTTCCTAGTCCTTTCTCTTAATTATCTTCTGTAAATATCTTCCTCCACTTTTTGAGTTGCACTTTCACCCTCTAAATGGTATTTTTTGATAAACAGAAGTTCTTTAAGTGTAATGCACACTACCTTTTCTAAGAGCATTTTTTTGTGTGTTCTGCTTAAAAAATCTTTACCCCAGGCCAAGAAGATATACTCCTATTTTATTTTTCTAAAAGCTTAATTGTTTTCTCTTTAACATTTAGATCCACAATCAATCTAGAGTTGATTTTTTGTTTTGTAGTTACTTGGACTCTTTGTCCCCTGAACTATTTAAGTCAAATCGTTCTTCCCATCAGAGGATAAATATTTTAAAAACAGGAATTATATTTTACTTGTTTTCATACTTTATATTTGGTGACCTAGTTTTTATGCACTTAGCAGTTAATAATGGACCTTATTAAAATGCAGATCTACATGATTATCTTTATAACTCTGATATTCTATTGGATGGCTGTGCAATCATTTAACTCATTTCCTGTTGGTAGATATTAAGGTTGGTCCAAATCTTTCAGTATCATAATCAATGCTGTGAAAGTGATCTTTCAATGTATAGCTTTGCACATTTATTAAAACAGTTATTTTTAATATAGTCAAGAATTAGGTTGCTGAGTCAAAGGGTATCCACATTTTAAGGTTTTGAGCAGAAGTGGATGTTATCATAGAGCTTACATTTCAGAGCCCTTTACTTACATAGGCATATTTCAAGTCCCTGTAGCAAATCTTTTACTTGTAATTTTGTATCTTTTAGCAGTGATTGCTAAAAGATTTTTCCTTCCTCTTTGCCCCATATGGTATCATCAATTGAAGGTATCATTTAAGGGGCCCATTCTTGCTTTGATATACTCTACCTTTGGTTTGATAAAGTCCACTGGTTCTTTTCCCTGTGTTTATTGCACAACTATTATTTGTTAATGGGAAGAACTGTTTGGCTGGCCCAGTGGGGTAAAGAGTGCCTCTCTAATGGATTTCTGGTGACATTTTGTGTGGATCTTTCCATAATAACAAAGAATGCAATCCATATGGATCCCAAATCAAGAAGGAAACAGTACATACTTGTACTTGTGTCCCAAGGAAATGATAGTATTCCAAGATGTATGTGTGACTTGGTGTGAAGAGCAGAAAAAAATCCAGTTTACTATTTTTTGGAATTCAAGTGGTTTGAACCTGATTTAAAATGAAAGTTAAGGTCAGACTGCCACACCATCTGCTTAGGTTGCAGCTTTATGTCTTTACCCATAAATTTTCACTATAAAATTTTCTTCCCAGGCAGAGAAAAAGATGAGGAAAGAAAAGTTAGTGCCTCCCGTCTGTTTTTGCTGCGAGGTGTGATAAATGCTGCATCATCTAATCTGATTCCCCTGTTTAAATCATTAAAATCTTTATCTAATCTCAGTCACTGTAAAATCACAAATGAGTGCTCAAACTTCTCTGTGTCCATTTAAAACAGGGGATGTAGCTACCCTCTTACTTAAAACTTTGATAAGTAATCATTTAAACTTTGGAAACCCTCTTAATAAAAGGAGCATGTAGAAGTCATTAGCATGGAATGTAAATTCACAAGCTGCTTGATTTAGAATGTATTTCAATTCTTGCTCCTCCCTTATATTTTTTAGTTAGTGGCTTTTTTTTTCAAGTGACCTTTTCCCCTTGATGAGTTGATACACAAACCCTTTAACAGCTTGTTGGCCATTTGTGCAAGAAGTAAAACCACTTTCATGAATACAAGTTACTCATTTTTTTGGCGCGGGCTTTGGTTTTGACCGTAACTGTCGGTAATCATTGCCGCCTGCAGATGTTAGACGGCGCTGTCCATCATGCTGAGCATTCCCAGGCAGTCAGATTAAGCTAAGGCATCTGGAAACAGCACATCTGAAAATAGGTTTTATGACACCCAGCAAGCAGCCTTCTTTTCTCGTAATACCTAAAAGTTTCTGAGCGAAAACGGCATCGGCGGCTGATAAGCTTTGCAGAAATGTCACCAGGTACTAAGAGAAGCAATTCCTTCCAGAACAAAGACCCCAAAGGAAAAAGCAAACTCGATTCAGGAAGGAAGTAAATGAATAAATAAATAAACCGTAGGTTTTCAAGGGGCATCTTTGGGTAGATTCTTTTTTCTTGTCAGCTAGGCATTTCACAAGTTCTGCTGACTCTCTAGATCAAGTGGAAACAGAAATACTGTTTTCCATTTTTGCAGTCAAATCCACTTGTATGGATAGCGCCACAGAACAGACAGGACTCTGAGCTTAGGATGCCATTGAGAATAACTAGAAATGCCCTAAATTGCACCATTCCCTTCCACCACCAGAAATTAAAAAAAAAAAAAAAAAAAAAATCCCTGGAAACCCTGCATATTTAATTGCCTCCAAGTCTTAAGGACTTTTGGTTATTTTTTTTGATTATTTTTTTTTTCTTCCAGTTTTGTTAATATATAATTGACAGACAGCACTATATAAGTTTAAGGTGGATGAAATAATGATTTGACTTACGTCGTGAAACAAGCATTTTCAAGTTACTTCATTTCTTCATTACTTTAAAGAATTAAACAAGATATAATTGAGTCCTCACTGTGAAATCCTCTCTGATCCATGTATGTTTTTTACAATTTTACTAAATATTTTTATTGATAAATATTATAAACTAGTCTGATATGTTAAAACATATACATATTCATCTCATATACATATATGAGATTAGACTGGTCAGTGAAAAAGTATGAACATCTTTTAACTTGAGAAATGTTGCCAAATTGGAAATATTGCAGATCAGTGGGGTTCTACCATTTTCTCCCCCTTATTTCTTAAAGATTCCATAGTTTCTATTGAAAAGTTAGTTCTTAGTTTTATTGCTTGTCTTTTGAAAGTACTGTTGTGGGGGTTTTTTCTGGATGCTTTGAAGTTTTCTCTTTTCCTTTGGTTTTCAGTAACTTGATGATAATAGGTCCCAATGTAATCTTTGTTGTTTATCCTTTATGGAAATCACTGAGCTCATAGAATCTGTGACATGAGGTTTTTTTTTTTTTTACCAGTTTTGAAAATTCTTGGTCATTATCTCTTCAGCTGTTGTTTGTGACCCATTCTTGTCTCTCCCCCTAATACTCCAAATAAATGTATGTTTAGACTTGGCTGTGTCCCTCATGTCTCTTACATTTTTTAAATTCTCTTTTCTGTCTGTTTCAGTTTGGCTAGTTTATTGAGTCATCTTCAAGTTCACTCTTCCTATTGTTTGCTATCTACAGTACGCTGTTAAACCTATTGAATTTATGTGTAATTTCAAACGTTTTAATTTCTAGGATATTTGCTGATTTTTACAGATTCAAATTTTCTATTGAAATTCTTAATCTTTTTCTCTCTATTCATCATGGCTATTTTAAAATCGTTGTTTTGTAACTCCCATATCTGGACCATCTGTGGGTCTGTTTCTACTGGGTGTTTCTTTTTTGATGACCAGTCACAATTTTATTCCACATTGTATGTCTCGTACTTCTTGAATGTGTATCAGACATTGTATTTAGAGAACCCTAGAAGTTACAAGTGATTTTCTTTTCCCCAGAGAGAGTTCCCCTTTCTTCTGTTTGGAAATAAGGGGAGAAGTCTATTTTCTCAGTCCAAGCAGAGACTGATCTAGCCCAGGGCTAAATTGTACTCTCAGTAAGCTCTGATCCTTCTCTGCTTCATGCTTGTTGCTTAGGCACGGCCCTTCTGATGTTTGTTTGCAAGCCTGACTTTTTAGGCCTAAAAAATGACAGATTCATTGCTGCTCTTGGGAGGTTTTGAGCTTAGCTCTTTAACATTCCATTTCCAAAGATTCAAAGTTTAGCAAATGTTTTAAAAGAGAAAGCAGGTATGTGTTTCAAGAAAGCCCCATTTCTCCAGTTTGTCTTGCGAGCATGTCAGGATTACTGGAAATTTCACTCTGGCTTTAAGATTCTCTTGTCTAGGCTCCCAGCTTCCCACATATACCCCAGAACTTACGAAATGTCTTGTGGAGAAAACCAGTTGCATTTGGGCCTCCTCAAATTCCCAGTCCATCAGCCAGGATCAAGTCCCCACAAAAAATTTTCAAGTTTTCTCTTTCCTTGAGTAGAGGTTCTCTGTTTGGATCAAGCCTTAACCTGTCTGCAGCCCAAATCAGTAAATAACCCAGGAGAAAACAAAAACCCAACTGGTTATTCTCAGCTCACATTTGAAGTCCCCTCAGTTCTGCTCTGAGTTCCAGCTTACCTAGTCCTCGTAATTTCTATAGCTTGCCAGTATCTTCAAACATGTCTTTGGTAACTTGCCTGGCTTTTCTGGTTCTTGGAGTGAAAGTGTTGGCCTGCTTTGTGTTTCTATGGCCAGGCTGGAAGTAAAAAGCATTCACTTCATTGCCTAAAACTTGAGGGGCCAGAAATTTAGGGTAAATACTTTGCAACTGTCTCTGAGACTACCCCCACCTTCAACGCTGTAAGTCAATCTCAAAAATTGGGAATTATAAAAGAAAAACATTGATAAATTGGTCTCTAATCAAAACTTTAAAACTTCTGCTCTTCAAAAGACTCTGAAAAAAATGAAAAGAAACCAGACTGGGAAAAATATTCCCACTAAATATACCTGACAAAAAATTCATATCCAGAATTTATATTAAATATATGAAGGCAAACAACCACACTTCTTTTTAAATGGCGAAAGTTTTTGGGCAGATATTTGAATGACCAGTAAGCACGTGAACAAGTGTTCAATGTCATTATTCATCATGGAAATCCAAGTAAAAACTACAATGTGTTACCGTTACATGCCCACCAGAATGACTAAATTATAAGACTAACACCACAGAGTGATGATAATATGGAGTCACTTGAACTCATATATAATTGGTAGGAGTGTAAGATAGTACAGCTACTTTGGGAAAAGGTTCGGAAATTTCTTTTAAAAGTAAAATAAGACTGCCCTAGGACTGCATAATTTTACTGCTAGGAATTTACCCAAGAGAAATGAAAACATGTTCACGCAAAACTTATGCGTGAATGTTCATAGAAGCTTTATTCCTAATGGCCTCAAATTGGAAACAACACAAGTGCCATAATGGGTTGAATAAATAAATGATTATACCCTTTTAAAAAGAGCTACATGTTAGATTTTTAAAAATAATTTTATTATTAATCAGATGACATGAACAAAAATTTTTCCTCTGGAGAAACAGAGTCTTTATGCACTCATTCAACATTTTCCTGTAAATGTCCAATATTCCAGGCATTATTCTTGGCAATGGTTGGAAATACAATGATGAACAAGTTGGACATGGTTACTGTCTTCACTTTTAATCAAATGACAAAAAAAAAAAATCTGAGTTTACAAAGACAAAAAAAGTATCTTAGCAAGGAAGATAGTGATCATTAATCTTGATGAAGCACCTGGAAATAAGTTTGATTTAAGAAGTTTGCCTAGGAGGAGACCTTCAAGATGGCGGAGGAGTAAGATGTGGAGATAACCTTCCTCCCCACAAATACATCAAAAATACATCTACATGTGGAACAACTCCTACAGAACACCTACTGAATGCTAGGAGAAGACTGCAGACTTCCCAAAAGACAAGAAACTCCCCACGTACCTGGGTAGGGCAAAAGAAAAAAGAAAAAACAGAGACAAAAGAATAGGGACAGGATGGGACCTGCACCTCTGGGAGGGAGCTGTGAAGGATGAAAGGTTTCCACACACCTGGGAAGCCCCTTCACTGGTGGAGACGGGGGGTGGGCTGGGGAGGGGAAGCTTCGGAGCCACAGAGGAGAGCACAGCAACGGGCGCAGAGGGCAAAGCGGAGAGATACCCGCACAGAGGATCGGTGCCGACCAGCACTCACCAGCCCGAGAGGCTTGTCTACTCACCTGCCAGAGCAGGTAGGGGCTGGGAGCTGAGGCTCAGGCTTCGGAGGGGAGATCCCAGGGAGGAGACTGGGGTTGGCTGCATGAAAACAGCCTGAAGGGGGCTAGTGCACCACAGCTAGCTGGGAGGGAGTCCAGGAAAAAGTCTGGACCTGCCTAAGAGGCAAGAGACCATTGTTTTGGGGTGCATGAGGAGAGGGGATTCAGAGCACTGCCTAAACAAGCTGCAGAGATTAGCACGAGCTGTGGCTATCAGCGCCGACCTCAGAGACAGGCATGAGACGCTAAAGCAGCTGCTACAGCCACCAAGAATCCTGTGTGCAAGCACAGGTCACTCTCCACACCTCCCCTCCCAGGAGCCTGTGCAGCCCACCACTGTCAGGGTCCCATGATCCAGGGACAATTTCCCCAGGAGAACACACGACGCACCTCAGGCTGTTGCAATGTCACTTGGGCCTCTGCCGGCGCAGGCTTGCCCCGCATTCTGTACCCCTTCCTCCCCCCGGCCTGAGTGAGCTAGAGCCCCCAAATCAACTGCTTCTTTAACCCCCTTCTGTCTGGGAAAAGAACAGATGCCAGAGGGTGACCTACATGCAGAGGCGGGGCCAAATCCAAAGCTGAACCCCAGGAGCTGTGCGAACAAAGAAGAGAAAGGGAAATCTCTCCCAGCAGCCTCAGGAGCAGCAGATTAAATCTCCACAATCAACTTGATGTACCTGCATCTGTGGAATACCTGAATAGACAATGAATCATCGCAAAATTGAGGCCGTGGACTTTGGGAGCAACTGTACACTGGGGTTTGCTGTATGCAGCTGACTAGTTTCTGATTTATATAGTTATCTTAGTTTAGTTTTTAGCACGTGTTATCATTGGTGGCTTTGTTTATTGGTTTCGTTGGTCTCTTTTTTTTAAATTTTTTTATATTAATAACGTTTTATTTTATTTTGCTTTTCTTTCTTTCTTTTTTTTTTCCCCCTTTTCTATTGAGGCATGTGGCTGACAGGGTCTTGGTGATCCAGCCAGGTGTCAGGCCTGAGCCTCTGAAATGGGAGAGCTGACTTCAGGACATTGGTCCACCAAAGACCTGCTGGCCCCACATAATATTAATCAGCGAGAGCTCTCCCAGAGATCTCCATCTCAATGCAAAGACCCAGCTCCACTCAATGACCAGCAAGCTCCAGTGCTGAACACCCAATGCCAAACAACTAGCAAGACAGGAAGTCGACCCCACCCATTAGCAGAGAGGCGAACTAAAATCATATTAAGTTCACAGATACCCCAAAACACACCACCAGATGCAGTCCTGCCCACCAGAAAGACAAGATCCAGCCTCAACCACCAGAACACAGGCGCCAGTCTCCTCCACCAGGAAGCTTACACAATCCACTAAACCAACCTTACCCACTTGGGGGCAGACACCAAAAACAACAGAAACTACGAACCTGCCGCCTGTGAAAAGGAGACCCCAAACACAGTAAGTTAAGCAAAATGAGAAGACAGAGATATACGCAGCAGATGAAGGAGCAAGGTAAAAACCCACGAGACCAGACAAATGAAGAGGAAATAGGTAGGCTACCCGAAAAAGAATTCAGAGTAATGATAGTAAAGATGATCCAAAATCTTGGAAATAGAATGGAGAAAATACAAAAACATTTTACAAGGACCTGGAAGAACTAAAGAGCAAACAAACAATGATGAACAACACTATAAATGAAATTAAAGCTTCTCTAGAAGGAATCAATAGCAGAATAACTGAGGTAGAAGAATGGATAAGTGACCTAGGAGATAAAATAGTGGAAGTAACTACCACAGAGCAGAATAAAGAAAAAAGAATGAAAAGAAATGAGGACAGTTTCAGAGACCACTGGGACAACATTAAACACACTAACATTCTAATTATGCAGGTCCCAGAAGAAGAAGAGAAAAAGAAAGGGACTGAGAAAATATTTGAAGAGATTATAGTTGAAAACTTCCCTAATATGGGAAAGTAAATAGTCAATCAAGTCCAGGAAGTTCTGAAAGTCCCATACAGGATAAATCCAAGGAGAAACACGCCAAGACACATATTAATCAAACTATCAAAAATTAAATACAAAGAACAAATATTAAAAGCAGCCATGGAAAAGCAACAAATAACATACAAGGGACTCCCCATAAGGTTAACAGCTGATCTGTCAGCAGAAACTCTGCAAGCCAGAAGGGAGTGGCAGGACATATTTAAAGTGATGAAGGGGAAAAACCTACAACCAAGATTACTCTACCCAGCAAGGATCTCATTCAGATTCGACAGAGAAATTAAAACCTTTACAGACAAGCAAAAGCTAAGAGAATTCAGCACTACCAAACCAACTTTACAACAAATGCTAAAGGAACTTCTCTAGGCAGGAAACACAAGAGAAGGAAAAGACCTACCATAACAAACCCAAAACAATTAAGAAAATGGTAATAGGAACATACATATCGATAATTACCTTAAATGTAAATGGATTAAATACTCCAACCAAAAGACATAGACTGGCTTAATGGATACAAAAACAAAACCCATATATATGCTGTCTACAAGAGACTGACTTCAGACCTAGGGACACATACAGACTGAAAGTGAGGGGATGGAAAAAGATATTCCATGCAAATGGAAATCAAAAGAAAGCTGGAGTAGCAATTCTCATATCAGACAAAAGAGACTTTAAAATAAAGACTATTACAAGAGACAAAGAAGGACACTACATAATGATCAAGAGATCAATCCAAGAAGAAGATAAAACAATTGTAAATATTTATGCACCCAACATAGGAGCACCTCAATACATAAGGCAAATGCGAACAGCCATAAAAGAGGAAATCGACAGTGACACAATAATAGTAGGGGACTTTAACACCCCACTACCACCAATGAACAGATCAACCAAAATGAAAATAATAAGGAAACACAAGCTTTAAATGATATATTAAACAAGATGGACTTAATTGATATTTATAGGACATTCCATCTAAAAACAACAGAATACACTTTCTTCTCAAGTACTCATGGAACATTCTCTAGGATAGATCATATCTTGGGTCACAAATCAAGCCTTGGTAAATTTAAGAAAATTGAAATTGTATCAAGTATCTTCTCTGCCCACAATACTATAAGACTAGATATCAATTACAGGAAAAAAACTGTAAAAAATACAAACACATGGAGGCTAAACAATATGCTACTAAATAACCAAGAGATCACTGAAGAAAACAAAGAGGAAATCAAAAAATACCTAGAAACAAATGACAATGAAAACACAACAACACAAAACCTATGGGATGCAACAAAAGCAGTTCTAAGAGGGCACTTTATAGCAAAGCAATCCTACCTCAAGAAACAAGAAACAACTCAAATAAACAACCTAAACTTCCACCTAAAGCAATTAGAGAAAGAAGAACAAAAAAAAACCCCAAAGTTAGCAGAAGGAAAGAAATCATAAAGATCAGATCAGAAATAAATGAAAAAGAAATGAAGGAAATGATAGCAAAGATCAATAAAACTAAAAGCTGGTTCTTTGAGAAGATAAACAAAATTGAGAAACCATTAGCCAGACTCATCAAGAAAAAAAGGGAGAAGACTCAAATCAACAGAATTAGAAATGAAAAAAGAGAAGTAACAACTGACACTGCAGAAATACAAAGGATCATGAGAGATTACTACAAGGAACTATATGCCAATAAAATGGACAACCTGGAAGAAATGGACAAATTCTTAGCAAAGCACAACCTTCTGAGACTGAACCAGGAAGAAATAGAAAATATGAACAGACCAATCACAAGCATTGAAATTGAAACTGTGATTAAAAATCTTCCAACAAACAAAAGCCCAGGACCAGATGGCTTCACAGGCTAATTCAATCAAACATTTAGAGAAGACCTAACACCTATCATCCTTCTCAAACTCTTCCAAAATATAGCAGAGGGCGGAATGCTCCCAAACCCATTCTATGAGGCCACCATCACCCTGATAGCATAACCAGACAAAGATGTTACAAAATAAGAAAACTACAGGCCAATATCACTGATGAACATAGATGCAAAAATCCTCAACAGAATGCTAGCAACCAGAATCCAGCAGCACATTAAAAGGATCATACAACATAATCAAGTGGGGATTATCTCAGGAATGCAAGGATTCTTCAATATACGCAAATCAATCAATGTGATACACCATATTAACAAAGTGAAGGATAAAAACCATATGATCATCTCAGTAGATGCAGAAAAAGCTTTCAACAAAATTCAACACCCATTTATGATAAAAACTGTCCAGAAAGTAGGCATAGAGGGAACTTTCCTCAACATAATAAAGGCCATATATGACAAACCCACAGGCAACATCGTTCTCAATGGTGAAAAACTGAAACCATTTCCACTAAGATCAGGAACAAGACAGGGTTGTCCACTCTCACCACTATTATTCAACATATTTTTGGAAGTTTTAGCCACAGCAATCAGAGAAGAAAAAGAAATAAAAGGAATCCAAATTGGAAAAGAAGAAGTAAAACTGTCACTGTTTGCAGATGACATGATATTATACATAGAGAATCCTAAAGATGCTACCAGAAGACTACTAGAGCTAATCATTGAATTTGGTAATGTAGCAGGATACAAAATTAATGCACAGAAATCTCTTGCATTCTTGTACACTAATGAAAAATCTGAAAGAGAAATTAAGGAAACACTCCCATTTACCATTGCAAAAAAAGAGTAAAATACCTAGGAATAAACCTACCTAAGGAGACAAAAGACCTGTATGCAGAAAACTATAAGACACTGAGAAAGAAATTAAAGACAGTACAAAGAGATGGAGAGATATACCATGTTCTTGGACTGGAAGAATCAACATTGTGAAAATGACTTTACTACCCAAAGCAATCTACAGATTAAATGCAATCCCTATCAAACTACCAATGGCATTTTTCACAGAACTAGAACAAAAAATTTCACAACTTGTATGGAAACACACAAGACCCCGAATAGCCAAAGCAACCTTGAGGAAGAAAAACAGAGCTGGAGGAATCAGGCTCCCAGACTTCAGACTATACTACAAAGCTACAGTAATCAAGACAGTATGGTACTGGCACAAAAACAGAAATATAGATCAATGGAACAGGATAGAAAGTCTAGAGGTAAACTCATGCACGTATGGTCACCTTATCTTTGATAAAGGAGGCAAGAATATACAATGGAGAAAAGACAGCCTCTTCAGTGAGTGGTACTGGGAAAACTGGACAGCTACATGTAAAAGAATGAAATTACAACACTTCCTAACACCATGCACAAAAATAAACTCAAAATGGAGTAAAGACCTAAATGTAAGGCCTGACACTATAAAACTCTTAGAGGAAAACATAGGCGGAACACTCTATGACATAAATCACAGCAAGATCCTTTTTGACCCACCTCCTAGAGAAAGGGAAATAAAAACAAAAATAAACAAATGAGCCCTAACGAAACTTAAAAGCTTTTGCACAGCAAAGGAAACCATAAATTAGACGAAAAGACAACCCTCAGAATGGGAGAAAATATTTGCATACAAAGCAACTGACAAAGGATTAATCTCCAAAATTTACAAGCAGCTCATGCAGCTCAATATCAAAAAAACAAACAATCCAATCCAAAAATGGGCAGAAGACCTAAATAGACATTTCTCCAAAGAAGATATACAGATTGCCAACAAACACATGAAAGGATGCTCAACATCACTAATCATTAGAGAAATGCAAATCAAAACTACAATGAGGTGTCACCTCGCACTGGTCAGAATGGCCATCATCAAAAAATCTACAAACAATAAATGCTGGAGTGGGTGTGGAGAAAAGGGAACCCTCTTGCACTGTTGGTGGGAATGTAAATTGATACAGCCACTATGGAGAACAGTATGGAGGTTCCTTAAAAACTAAAAATAGAACTACCATACAACCCAGCAATCCCACTACTGGGCATATACCCTGAGAAAACCATAATTCAAAAAGAGTCATGTACCACAGTGTTCATTGCAGCACTATTTACAATAGCCAGAACATGGAAGCAACCTAACTGTCCATCGACAGATGAGTGGATAAAGAAGATGTGGGACATATATACAATGGAATATTACTCAGCCGTAAAAAGAAACGAAATTGAGTTATTTGTAGTGAGGTGAATGGACCTAGAGACTGTCATACAGAGTGAAGTAAGTCAGAAAGAGAAAAACAAATACCATATGCTAACACATATATATGGAATCAAAAAAAAAAAAAAAGGTCATGAAGAACCTAGGGGCCGGACAGGAATAAAGACACAGACGTAGAGAATGGACTTGAGGATACGGGGAGGGGGAAGGGTAAGCTGGGACAAAGTGAGATAGTCACGTGGACATGTATACATTACCAAATGTAAAATAGATAGCTAGTGGGAAGCAGCTGCATAGCACAGGGAGATCAGCTTGGTGCTTTGTGACCACCTAGAGGGGTGGGATAGTGAGGGTGGGCGGGAGATGCAAGAGGGAGGGGATATGGGGCTATATGTATATGTATAGCTGATTCACTTTGTTATAAAGCAGAAACTAACACATCATTTTAAAGCAATTATACTCCAATAAAGATGTTAAAAAGAAAATGTTTGCCTAGATGAGTGTTTGCTGCTTTAGGGAGAAACCTGATGCCACTGAGAAGCTTGGAGTTTTGATACTAATCTCTGCTTCTTCCTTGGGACCATTTGACTTTCTCTGCATTCTGAACATCCCTTTTTCCTTACATAATTCTGAACTAAGTATGGGATGTTTAAGGACCTCTAGTCTGATATTACCATCCACCTCATGTTTTTGACTCCAGTAATATCAGATGGCTTATAATCCTCTCTCCTGGGCAATCCCTGTGCTTATTCAGTCCTCCATGCTTTTGCTTACTCCCTTGTTTGCACTGCACATGCTTTTCTCCAACCTTCTTTTTCTGCTGAAGTATACTTCATAAGACTTGGTGCAGGTATCATCTCATTACCAAGGCTTCCAAATTAAAGAGGCTACCATTTCTCTCTGCCCACCTTTATGCACCTCTATGTGCTCAACTGCATTCTATCATTCTATTAAAAGAGTTGAAAACAGACACAAAGTACTCCACAATGTAAAGAAAGCTTCCAACACTTGGGGCCAACAACTTACACCGCATGCTTCCCAATAGTTGGCTGAAAAGTCCCTACCACCATCAGTCAACTCCACCTGCTGTTCCCCACTCACAGAAACTGATTACTAAAGAGGGGAAATGTTGAGTTGAGCTAAGCTACTCCGTGGTATTGCTGCCTCGGCATCCACTTTGTTTTGCAAAATGGCCTGCAGAGACCTTAAACTAACGCTAGTCCCCTCATGCAAGCACATGTCCTAGATGTCAGCCTGCAGAATAACAAGCAAACGTAAGTTTCTGATATGACCTCACCAACAGCCCTTATGGTCAGCAGTCTCCCCTGGATCCCTGCATCTGTCGGCCTCATTCACCCCTTAGGTAAGACCCCTGGGGGCTCACCAAGATTTTCTGTTCTTTTGGTTTGAGTGGACAAATCTGGCCCTAGCCTGGGAACCCCAAAGCACTCCACCCATGGATCCTGTTAAGGGAATGTGCCCCAGGTCCTGCCTGTCCTCTGACTCTCTCTACATTCTGCCTTGGTCTTCCTGTATAGCCCCTGGAGGCATGCTGTGTACTTCCTCCAGGACCTGTGAGTGATAAACTTCTCTATTTCACTTTCGCTTGTGACCTGTTGTTGAACCACAACTCATCATCCGGCGCCCTTTGCTCCACTTAACAAATGTCCATTTAACTAAGTCCTACCAGGAAGGAGGTAGAAAAGAAAGTGAACTCAGATGCCATAGACTTTCTCCAACAGTCCAATCCTTTCCCGTGTTCTTCTCCCCAGAAACTTCTTCACACCCCATTTCCATGCAAGTGAGAAAGAAGATTTTGAGACATCTGCTCATATAGAGGAGGAATGTATGAAGTGAGGGGCAGATCAGAATTTCTTATTCTGGTTGGATATTTGCTTAGACAATGGACTTGAAATTTATTTCTGTTCATTCTGCTCAAGAGAGAAATTTGGGGGGAAAGATGGCATATCATTTAATCTTCACAATTTGAGCCACTTAGCTATTGTCACGCAAAAGGGCTGCCTGCCAGCCAAGAGACTTACGCAGCTCAAGGATGTGGGGTGGGCCCCTGGGAGTCGGAGTGAAGGGGGCAGTGGAAAGGAGTTGAACTTGACTCGGACTCTGGAGTCAGCCTGCTGGTCCCCAGTACCAGCTCTACTCCTCACTGGCTGCAGGGACTTGGGCAAAGCAATTCCTTTTCCTGAGCCTTAATTTTCCCATCTGTAGAAAGGGATAGTCTAACAACTGACTTTATAGAATTTTAAAAACGAATAAACTGAACAGCGAAAGAAAGATGCTTTACATAGCACTTAGCATGAAGTAGAAGCATATTTAATGTTAGCAAATAAATGTAACCATTGATTTTTTTTCTTTGCTTTAAGACTAGACTTTATTCCACATCTTGATCAGAGTTGGATTCCTGAATTTTCTTTCTATTCCTTCTTACCCTTGGCATGGCCTGGGCCACGCTGTGCCCAGTTAAGTTTCAGGGTTTCTGTCTTACCCATCCTAGTATATACTCTGCTGTAGTTTAGTTAGCTATGCCTGCCTGTGCCCAAATATGAGTAAATAATTGAGTTTCATAGTGCAAACATTCTTATAGCACCTCTTAAAATACCCTAAATCATATGATAAGAAGGTATAGAGGAAATTTGGAAAAGCCAGAGGTATAATAAATCCTAGCGTTTAGATTGTATACAGAAAACACTCACACACACACACAGAGAATCTGAGATGCAAAACTCACAAAACAAACAGACCACAGTAAATATATTGAAAGATTGAATATACAAACATAAAGTGGCTATGCCATATATAAGAATAAGATTCTCAACCCCACAATCTGCAGCCACCAGCCCAGGAAGTCAGCTGGCTATTTATAAGTTAGACTTGTAGTAATCAGACTGCTATCACCAGTAACAATCCAGAAAGCCAAACAATAACTGCTATAACAGTGATCTCCAAACGGTCAAGACTTGATGACAGCAATTTTTATTGACAGTTTCCCTAGCGTTTATTCCTTCTTCCAAGTTAGGACCAACCAGAGAAAGTCAAATATTCAATCACACAGGATGCCCTGCTTCTGGTTTTCCTGGCTACTGCTTCCCATGCCACCAGCCTACAATCCAGGCAAACCTGAAGCCTTCCCTCCGTCCCCTATAAAGCTTTCCCACTCCTCTGCCTGCCTTTGAATCTCTGCCTAAACACAAGTGATGGTGGCCAACTCCTTTGCTATAGCAAGCTCTGAATAACTAGCCTTTGCTTGTTCTCATCTAGGTGGTCTTTGTTTATTTCCACAGTATTTATAAAATATTGTTTGAATTTTATCTTAATGAACTCTGATACATAGACACTGTATAGTGTCATGCAGAATGGCTGGTCCTACTGCGGGGGATCACAGAGGCTTAACCTCGGCATCTCAAAAGCACCCAAACTAAAACAGAGCACAGTGAGAAATAAGTCAAGGTCCAGAGTACCTGACAGGAAGCAATTAAAGATTTAAGAACCACTAAAACTGAATGAGGGCTCACTCTGCCCTATCAAAGTAGGTCAGTTCTGAGAGGATGACCTGGCTGATCCGTAAGGTAATTAGAAGTGTCACCTTAAAATTAATTACAGGGTCACATGAACCATTCGCCAACTGACATCATCACAAATGGTCAACTCATTTCCTCTGTTCTCATATTACCCAGAAACACCAATATGTTAGGAATTCCCAAACTTTCAGCAACGAGTTTTCTTGGCTCTTTTTCATTAACCTATACATACGTTACCTTTAAAACAATAATGTAAAGATACACTGATACATTCTTTAATAAATACTTTATTTTAGCCTACTAAGGACTTTTCAACTCCTCCTATTTCAGAATTAATGATTGCTTCCATTTCTTTTAAGCCCAAAGGAACTACATTGTTTGAGAGGATTGAGTGGTGGAAGGTGAGGGCAGGTAGCCAAGTAGGGAGAAGAGAGCACCAATCATACGATAGACGTGGAAGAGGATTGCTCTTAAACTTTTTTGAAGTGTATTTTGACAATAACATCCCCAGGCTATAGAGCTAAATTGCTTTGATCATTTATGAGCATCTGTGTCTCTTCAATAAGCCTTAAACTCCCACAGGGGAGCAATGAAGCCAGAAATAGTGGTCATCATTAATCTAGGAGAACCCCTCTATAGTATGGGGTCCAAAATAAGACCAACTTGTCTTGGACCCTGGTTTTCTATATTAAGGTATTTTATCTATGGATATAAAGATATATATCAATGTGCTCCATTTGTAGGCTCTTGTGGCTACTAAGGGAGTGTCAATAAGCTTAGATTCCAGCTAAGACCACCTCTCACTCATTCTTCAGGTGTCAGCCTGATCGTCACTTCCTCTGGGAAATCACTGTGCTCTTCCGCATCCCCAGCAATTCCCATCTCCCTGTTATCTCCCTTCCCATCTTTCCTCCATATTTCATGCAGTTTCCATTTCTCAATATCCTTATCATATGTTGACACATAACTTGTACACAAATGTTCATAGCAGTTTTATACATAATGGCCCCAAGCTGGAAGCAACACAAACAACCATGTACAGGTGAATGAATAAATGAGATACACCATTTTAAAAACAATTATGTTAGTTGTTTGATATGCCTTTATCACTAATCATATAGCATCCTCGAGTACTTAGTTTACACGTATAAGAAACCACCGCACTTTTTTCCAAAGTGGGGTACTACTTTACGCTCCCACCAACTGTGTATGAGACTTCAAGTGGCTCTATACCATGGCCAACATTGGGTGGTGTTAGACTTTTAGATTTTAACCATTCTGGTGAACGTGTCGTAGTATCTCACTGTGGTTTTAAGTTTCATTTCCAATGATAAATAATGACATAGAGCACTTGTTCATGTGCTTACTGGTCATTTATATATCCATCTAAAATGTCTCCTCATTTTTTTAAGTTGGGTTTTTCTCTTCTTACTCTTGAGTTGTGTGAGTTCTTTATACATCTCAGATATGAATCCTTTGTCAGGTATATGTATTGGGAATATTTTATCCCAGTCTGTGGTTTCCCTTTTCATGTTTTCAAGGTGTCCTCTGAAGAGTAGAAATGTTCACTCTTGATTAACTCTGTTTATCATTTTTTTAAATAATCACCAATTTCTGAGATTGGCTTATTGTTTTCATGGGAACATTAGTCTCAGAGACAGTTACAAAGTGTTTATACTGACTTTATACTAAAGACACTAATTCAAGGATTCCACAGGCTTAGTGATTGCCATGCAAGTTAAATAAAGAAAATCACATCAGGACACATAATGGTCAAACTTCTGAAAACTAAAGGGAAAGAGAAAATCTTAAACACATCCAGAGAAAAAAAGTCACTATTTTCAAAAGAAAAGCAGTAAGTCCAAAAGCTGAATTGTCAAGAGAAACCATGCAATCTAGAAGAAAATGGAATAGCATCTTTAAAGTGCTGAAAGAGAGAAAAATCAGCCTAGACTTCCAGTTCCAAGAAGAATATCCTTCAGATACTAATATTAGGATATTTTTAGACACACAAAAGATCTAGAATTTGTCACCAGAAGAATTCCACTGCAAGAAATTATAAAGGAAGTTCTTTGGCTGAAGAGAATAGTTCCAGATGAAAGCACAGAACTGCAAGAGGAAGGAAGCACACCACGTAGGGAAAACAGGGATAAAAGTCAAATAATATTGACTGTTGTAATGTTAATACTAATAGTATCTTGTGTAGTTATAGGCAGTGAGGATGTAAAACACATGGCATCCATAGCACACAGGGCAGGAGGAGGATAAAAGGAATTAAACTTTTACATTTCTCACATCAGTTGGGACGTGATGAGAGTACTAATTTGAAGAAAAATGTCATAAATCAAGGATGCATACTGAAATATAACCACTGAAAGAATTATATAAGAATGTATAATTATATAAGAATGTATAATCTTATATAAGAATGTGTAAAGAATGTATAAGAATTATATAAGAGAAAAATTATTTCCGTATACCTAAAAACAAAGCCAACAGAAAATGGCAGGATTAACTATAAATACACCACAAAGGAATGTAAAATTTTATTCCTTTTTGCCAAAGTATGAATTCACAATCCCTAATCCACCGTCCGCCTGATGGGCTCCATTTATTTCAACCTGGTAAAGAAATGTTTTTATGCTGAACATGTGAAAGAGCGTTCCTCTTTCCCAGCCCCTCAGCCATAAATTTCATGGTCAGATGCATCAAGACTAGCATGATCTTTTGGCCAAACTGTCCTGTCAGTATTTATTTATAAGTGTTGATTTTAGATAAAACAGGGGAGAGGGGAATAGAATAAACAAGTTGTGTGAGTTAGGTCTCACTAGGTTATGCTACAATAATAAATAACCCCCAAATCTTAGTGGTTCAGAAAAATTAAGGCTTATATCTCACACATGTGACATGGCAATGGCAGTCAACATCAGCTCTCCTCCACGCTGTCTTCCTTTGTGATCCCAGCTGAAGGAGTATCCCTTATCTAAGGCAGGACCCCTCTTTTAGCAGTAGAGTAAAAGTGATTGCAGAATAAGGTAATAACTCTTAAAGCTTCTGCTCCAAAATAGTGGAGGTCACTTCTTCTATTTCTTTGGCCAAAGCAAGTCTGACGACCAAGGCTGATATCAACAGGGTCATAAGTATCCTCCAGCAAGAGAAGGCCATGGGGGGTGGCCAATGAGAAATGGGTCAAAAGGAGAAACAGTGAATATTTTAAACAAATACTACAATCTACCACACACACGGTATTTCCTAACCATTACATTTTTCTTGTATCATCTTCTTCCAACCATTATTTAGAAATTATCTTATCTCTGTTCACATGAGATTATCTGATTAAATTGCTTCTTCTCTAAGAAGAACTTGGCACTGTTTCCTATTCCCTTTTTTCTTTTTCAGTTACACTGTGGTTATATCTACTATATCACATTTTCTCCTCGTTTCCTTTTTTTTAGTTAAATCATTTTGTAATTCTTTATTCCTTTTAATTGAGATAAAATAGACATATAACATTGAATGAGTTTTAGACGTACAACGTAATAATTTGAGATATGTACGTACTGCAAAATGATCACCACAATAAGTTTAGTTACCATCCATCACCACACATACAGTTTTTTTTCTTGTGATGAGAACTTTTAAGATTTACTCTTTTAGGGACTTTCAAATATACAATAGAGGTAACTACGTTGTTGACTATATTCACCATGGCGTACGTTACATCCCAGAACTTATAACTGGAAGTTTATATCTTTTGTCCACCTTCACGTAATTTGCTGACTCCCAACCCCCATCTCTAGAAACCATCAGTTTGTTTTTTCTCTTTCAGATCCCACCTATAAGTGATATCACATGGTAATTGCCTTTTTCTGTCTGACTTATTTCACTTAGCATAACGTCCTCATGGTCGATGCATGTTGTTCCAAATGGCAGGATTTCCTTTTTTTATGGCAGGAAGGCAGGAAGGCAGGAAAGCAGGAAGGCAGGAAGGAAGGAAGGAAGGAAGAAGGAAGGAAGGTGAATATATGTATATACACATTTCATTCATCCGCTGATGGACACTTAGGTTGTTTCCATGTCTTGGTTATTGTAAATAATGCTGCAGAAAACACAGGGGTGCAAATATCTTTTCAAGACAGTGATTTCATTTCCTTTGTATAAATACTCAGAATTGAACTGCTGGATCATAGGCTAGTTCTATTTTTAATTTCTTGAGGAGCTTCCATGCTATTTTCCTTAGTGGCTACATCAGTTTACATTCCCACCAACAGTGCACAAGGTCTCCCTTTTCTCCACATCCTTGCCAACACTTGTTATTTCTCCTCTTTTTGATAATAGCCATCCTAACAGGTGTGAAGTGATATCTCCTTGTGGTTTTGATTTGTGTTTCCCTGATGATCAGTGTATTGGGTCCCTTTTCCCATCTGTTGGCCATCTGTATGTTGGCCATCTGTATGTCCTTTTTGGAAAATTGTCCATGCAGATACTCTGCCCATGTTCTGGTTAGATTGTTGGGTTTCTTTCTACTGAGTTGTATGAGTTTTTTAAAATATATTTTAGATATTAACTTCTTAGCAGATATATGATTTGCAAATATTTTCTCCCATTCCATAGGGTGCCTTTTCATTTTGTTGATAGTTTCCTTTGCTGTATAGAAGCTTTTTAGTTTGATATAGTCCCATATGTTTATTTTTGCTTTTGGTGTCAAATCCAAAAAAACCATTGCTAAGACCAAAGTCAAGGAGATTACTACCTATATTTTCTTCTAAGAGTTTTATGGTTTCAGGTTTTATATTTAAGTATTTAATCCATTTTGAATTAATTTTTCTGTATGGTGTAAGATAAATGTCCAGTTTCATTCTTTCACATGGATATCCAGTTTTCCCAACGACACTTATTGAAGAGACTATCCATCCCCATTGTACACTCTTGGCTCCTTTGTTATAAATTAATTGACCATATATATATAGGTTTATTTCTGGGTTCTCCATTGTCTGTTTCATTGATCCATATGTCTATTTTTATGCCACCACCATACTGTTTTGGTTGCTATAGCTTTGTAACAGTTTGAAATCAGGAAGCAGGATGCCTCCAACTTTGTTCTTCTTTCTCAAGATTGCTTTGGTTATTTGGGGTCTTTCGTGGTTCCACACAAATTTAAATATTGTTTTTTTTCTGTGAAAAATGCCTTTGGAATTTCGATAGGGATTACATTGAGTCTGCAGATTGCTTTGGGTAGTATGGACATTTTAACAGTATTAATTCTTCCAAACCATGAGCATGGAATATCTTTCCATTTATTTGTGTCTTCTTCAATTTCTTTTATTACTATTTTATAGTTTACAGTGTTCAGGTCTTTCATCTCCTTAGCTAAATGTATTCCTAAGCATTTTATCATTTTGATGTAACTGTAAATGGGAATGTTTTCTTAATTTCTTTTTGATAGTTTATTATTTTATAATATGCAACTGATTTTTATATATTGATTTTGTATCCTGCAACTATACTAAATGTATTTATTAGTTCTAACAGCTTTTTGTTGAAGTCTTTAAGGTTTTCCATATGTAATATCCTGCCATCTGCAAATAGAGATAGTTTTCATTCTTCTGTTCTGATTTGGATGACTTTTCTTTTTTTTGCCTAATTGCTCTTTCTAGGCATCCAGTAATATGCTGAATAAATGTAGTGAGAGTGGGTATCCTTGTCTTATTCGTGATCTTAGAGGAAAAGCTTTCAGTTTTTCACTGTTGAGTGTGATGTAAGCTGTGGGATTGTCATATATGGCCTTCATTATGTTGAGGTACATTCCCTCTATACCCACTTTATTAAGAGTTTTAAAATCAAGATGCATCTATATGAAATATATATAATTTTCCCTAAGATATGTTATTGAACCAAATGTGTTTATCAATCAATATTATTTTAAAATCAAGAAATGCCCATTTTATTTATCAGTTCTAAGTCATGTGTACATGAAGCAGATATATTTTCCTGTTTTTAAAAGAGCTATTGCTACTGACTGTAATTCATCCTGGCTGGATGAGACCAGATGAATTTTCATCTAAAGTCTTATGTCTCATTTTCCACACAGTAGATAAATAAATAGAGCAGATTCAAAACATGGACTACATCATAAAGAAAAATTTTATAAGCCAACACACATAGAGAGGCTTGAAGACAGATGCATCCCTTTTAGTAATCTACAATTATGAGCTTAAAACAGACGTCTAGAGTCAAGACATCAAGAACCTCTGTAATTCTCTGCCCCATGTTTCATACATAATTGCTACCCATGGCATCATAAGCCAAATGAATGGATGAGGGGGAGGGGAATGGCTATATAACAACCACAACAGTAATATATTACCCATGCACCATACTTTGTAGTTTAAAAAGCAGTTTCACATCTGTCACCTCATTTCAACGTGTACACAACTTTGCTGTAAGCAGGACTGGTGTTAATATCCTCATTTTATACAAGAGTGAAATGAGACTTTGAAACTTTAAGTGACTTATCCAGGGTTACAGAGCTATGTAGAGGCACAGGCTGAACTTGAACACACGTCTCTGCACACTGCCTTTCAAACTTTGTATGCCTGAGAATCAACAGAAGATTTTGTTAAAAATGAGATTCTTATCCCTACCTTCCAGAGATTCTAACTCAATTTTTCTGGTGTGGGGTCCAGAAATTTACATTTTCATTAGATTCCCAGGTGATTCTGGTGCAGTATGAACCCAATTTTACCTAACATTGTGGAGGGCAAAGAGGAGCTGGAAGAATCTGTGGGAAGCATTTAAAATTGAATATCTATCACTAGTCCTATGAGAAAAACTTCATCTACTCCCTGCACCACTATCACTGGTAACTGGTGACGTAGTAGTAGGTCAGGATGAAAAAAAGCTAATGGTGTTGGTAGATGTTTTTTTTAAAGTAACATGCTCATAACACCATTCAGTGTAATCCCAATGAAGCTTTATGAACAACTGATGTACTTTAGTTTTGCCTGATTATGATATTACCATCTGATAATACTCACGTAGAGGTATCTGGGATTGGGACCCCCGTGTTCCTTTGGGACAACTTTAATAAAATTGAACTCTCAGCCTTAATAGGATGACAGCTTGCCAGGAGATGTTACCAGCCATTACTTTCCTTAATTGTCTACATTACATACAATTAAATGCTCCTATTTTCTTGACTGCATTTTCTTTTATTTTGTTCTTTTAATATGACTTGGAACATCAAGACTTGCAAACCAGAAGTTTTGGAGGACAGATAGATGTTTTACAAGTGAAGTCAAGAGCTGTGTTTTAGAAACACTTTTTTTTTTTTTCTTTTTTTAACATTTTAGGCAGGTCAATATCAAAGGAGAGTCTCTTAAAGAATGATGACCTGGTGTGTCTTTTTTTTTTTTTTTTTTCACAAATGGAACAAGGATCTTTCATGTCATCACAAATTTAATACTGTCTCTTGTGTTTTCCTTTGCAATCTCTTTGATTGGATTATGTTCAAGGACACAGGGGCCTCTTGTCTTTTGAGTCCATTTAAAAGTTCATTTTCCAGCTTTGACATTCAGCTCAAGAGTTTCAACAGCAGTTAATCAAAAATATCCCTATCAGAAACATCATTAATCTTTACCAGACAGGAGCAGTTATGTTTGTGACTAAACTTTGATGGACTCTTTGGAGGTGGGATTTACCATTCTGCAAATGTTTTGAAAAGGAAGACAAGGCTTTGAACAAAGTGAGAGAAACAATTTTAAAGAGTTAGAACCAAAATCCCAGAGTCACTCAATCAGTCCTGGAGGAAACATTCATTTCTGCTGTAGGTCATGAGAATGGTCACTTCTGGGTTCAACACCATCCAAGTGGTCATTAAGGCATTTGGTTATCCGTCCTCCTCATTTCAGTTCTCAGCCCTTCTCTGCTCTCTCCCCTTGGATGAGCTCATTTCTTCCTGATTTCAACTATCACCTCAATGCCTCAGTGTAGATGACTCATGGATTCATTCAGTTACCTAGCAGGTATTGAATTCCCACTGCTATAATAACCATCATCATCATAGCTTCCTTTTATTGAGTTCTCATTATTGCCAGAAACTGCTGACCTTCTCTGTATATTGTGGAGAGACTTGGGTATTGTGGTTAAGATGGTGCAAGATCTGGAGGCCAGCTGCCTAGGTTTGAATAACTTTGCAGAAATTATTCAGGTTTCTGTGGCTTTGCTTCTCTCTCTCTCTCTCTCAAATGGGTATGAAAAGAGTACCTACACAGAATCTTGAGCTTTCATTTAGAATTAAGTAAAAGAGTTCATAAAATATTTAATATACTGCCTTACTCATAGTAAAGTTTCAGTTAACATTGGTTTTAATAGTTGATGGTTATTTTCACCCTAATTTTTGTATAATAGCCCAATGCTCCTAAGATGTAATTACTATTTTTTCCAATTTATAAACATACCTGTATTCTTCATCATCATGCTATGTGCCTCTCTAAATCATGGCCCATGAGCATAATACATTGTTAGAAAAGATATCAGCCCTTGACCTCAAGTTGCACACATACACAAATAAGAGGCCTGAGATAACCATAAAATATTAAAAACTGATGAGAGCTCAGAATCCTGATTGTCTATTTATAACCTTATTCCTATTATCTGATTTCTAAGTATTTACAGAGTTACATTCAGAGATGAAAACACAGTGACTACCAAAATCCAGAGCTGTAATCACAGCAAGGTGTTCCATTTACAACCAAGGGCATTCGTCTCAGTGAGGTTTAGGGGTGTGGTGACAGTCATAGCTGGTGTCACAGGCAGAGCTCCTGACTCTCTCTGCTCCACCGCTCACGATAATCCATCACCACTTGGTGTCCTACCATCAACACTATTCATCATTTCAAAATGTAAACTTAACACTCAACATATTGATTACCTATTTGCTACAGTTTGGAAGGCCCCATGTTTGACAAAACACTCTCTTTCAACATGGTGCATACACCACATTGCAATTAATCAGAACCAGCCATATTGGAACCATCTTTAATAGTTACCAGACAGAAGCTTTTACTTGTACAACTAAACTTTGATGGGATTTACCATTTTGAAAATGCTTTGAAAGGGAAGGCAAAGCTTTGAAGCAAAGTGGGAGAAGTAATTTGTTTTTTAAGAGCTCAGTGAAGACTAAAACCCACGAGTTGTTAAACTAGTTCTTTAAGGAATCCTTTGTTATTACTGCAAGATATGAGAAACTCATCCCCTCATCTCTTGTCTGCAGGAAATCTGGTTGGTTCATAACACATTCAGTATCTGAGCACTTGTCGCCATATCCACTGCCACCATCCTGTTCCAAGCCATGACCATCTCTCACTGCGTTCACTATAGGAGCCTCCTATCTAGACAGCTTGCCTTTACTTTTACCCCCTAGAGTATAGTCTTTTCAAGGAATCGACTCCACAAAGAATTGCCAGAGTAATGATCTTCAAATATGAGTCAGATTATGTCCTTCCTACATAGGATCCCCCAGTGGCGTTCCACTGGACTCAGAGGAGAGCTCAACTCCCTTTCAGTGGCCTAGGGCCCCACCCTCTCCAGCTCCCTTCTCCTTTCCTGCCTGCTGGCATCTCCAATTGCTCTCCCCTCCATTCATTCCCCTTCAGGGCCCTGGCCTCCTCGCATTCTTTGGAAATCTTAGGGCCTTTGCCCTGGAATATTCTTCGCAAAGATATCTGGGAGGCTCACTCTCTCACTTCTTTAGTTCTTTGCTCAGAAGCCCCCTTCTCCGTGAGGCTTACCTGGATTACCACTTTAAATATAGTAATGTGGCCCTGCATGTGCGCACACGTGCACACGCAAATGCACACACATTCCTGATTCCCTTTAACTGTGCTGAGAAGTGTATATAGTGTCTGACCCAAACTAGGACATCTTTTAGAGGTAAGGAGTTGCTGTGAATAATTATGTTGGGACCACAGGAATAAACAGGCTGCCTTGGGCAAACAGAGACATTCACCCAACCTGCTCTGATTTTCCCCTGTAGCATTTACTGCCTTTCGGCAGACTATAATATTTACATATTTATTACGTGTATTAGTTATGGTCTGCCTCTCCCTCTTCGAACATAAGCTCCACGAGGCCAAGGGTATCCATCCCTTTTATTTATTGATGTATTCTAAGTGTTGAGAATAGTGCTTGACAGTCTGGCACATAGTAGATTCTCAATGAATATTTGTTGAATTGAATGAATAAGTGATATGGGGAAACCAAAGATGATCTCCAAGTTCCTTCAAACTTTAAGCATGAGGTGAATTTTTCAGTTCAGTTCTATCAAAAATCTTTATAAAAATTAATGAGATGAATATGCAAACGTAAAATCTGAATCATAGTCATGAAATTCTAGATTTTGGACACTGGGTCTGGAGGCAATACTAATGGATGATCTGGGTCTATTTCCCTTCTTTCAAAACAACAAATGTTCACATCATTGCTCCCAAATTATCTCCTGTCCTCCATCCTTGAATGTCTCTGACTTGCTCCTCCTTATATTTAAAAGCTCAGGTAGAAATTTCTCCCTAAAACTTTGCATTTTCCCCACCTCCCGTCACACCAAGAAGAAGTCTTGCCCGCAAAACATTGCTATCTGTTCCCTTATATTATTATTTCTGTTCCTTGTACATGTCCTGGAATTGTGTATATCTCGTTACATACATTCCATCACATCACCTTCCAGCCTATTGCTATGTCTTCTTTGTATCCTTCAGTGAACTGTAAGTTTTTTTTTAGAGTCAAGTGCTCTAATTTATTCATTTTGGGATTCACAGCAACTGGCACGGTACCTGGCAGACTGTGGGCACTGTATAGGTTTTTACTGATGTGAATTAAACTGCATTGGATTTATTGACAACTATATCTTCACTCTCATTAACCACTCCACCTACCCAAAATGTGCTGTATAACTGCAACATTCCAGCTTAACCATAGCATTTTATATCGTTGTGATATCAAAGACCCTTTATAACATGACGTATTCACTTAGTAATGGTTCTGTAGCCTCCAAATGACCCCACTCCCAGGTATAAATGATCTTCAAACCCTAGTTGCCATATTAGAGAAGGCTACCATTTTCACGACTGCAGATCAGCAGTCTAAACTGGGTTCTTTTATTTACTAGTGAATACAAGAATTTTAAAAATGATTTTGAAGCTATCAAATCTAACTGTGTCAACCTGAAATCTTCTGCAGTTATATTCCCAAACATAAGTTTCCATGTATATAGAATACACATGCACACACACACGTGTATCTATGATCCCCACAATGTATGAGGATAGATATTATTGAAACACATCGCCTAATTCCTGTGAATTATTTTTCAAGCCTCTAATATTTTGATGACTGTTGGCCAAGTCCTCTTTGACTCTGTTACTGAACAGCTTGTCCATTACTTCTTATATTTTCTTCCTCTGCGCTCTCCGTATTTCGTCCTGAGCTGCTTTACCATATGAGAGTGCTAATCATCTGTGTTTAACTTTGATTATATTCAATTTCTGCTGTGTTCTTTAGCCAGAAACCAGTTTTGTTTCATACGTCCAAGCCTGCTTTGTATCTGAATCTTTCAACAGTGAAATGCCCAGAAATAAAGGAAATACTTGAATACCTTAAATATAAATAGTTTAAATATCATTTAATCAAGGCTCTCCAGATAAGCCACTAGCTGTCGAATTTCTTTTAGTTTGCCCTCCACAAATCTGTCCCCAGAGCCTTCCACCATGAAAGCCATCCAATATGAATTGTTGATAATCTCCATCATTTAAAATCCTCCCCCGCTTTCTCCATCAGAGTATATAATATATGGCATCTTTTTCCTCATCTTTTCCCAGCATACTTCTTTTGTTCAGTCTAGAATCAGGGAATTCATATGACAGATACAATTGATTTAAACTGTGCTGACTCTCCTCCCGACCAGCAAGGCCAGATTCTATCCCCTTAAATCACCATTCCAAGAAGGGAAGAAATAGACAAACATTACTGAACATCACAAAGAACAGTTTCTCAGCAGGTTGAGATATCATGGGATGATCTTCCCAAAGCCCCAAAGCCACCAGGGGTCTGTTGGAAATAGTTGCAAGAGTCAAGCCCTCACAGTTACCAGAAATTCAAGCTGCCTTATGTATGTGTGGAAAAGATGTGTCACATACTTGCTCTCTAAAGTACCTTAAGGATAACATCCTGTTCACTTTTCACTCGGATGATATCTGTATTTCAGCAAATGTCAGCAAGTCCACACGCTTTGGCAGAACAAATGTTATTTTTCCTTTCATAACTGTCCTAAGAGGAATTGTGCAATCCTACAGATAATCGCAGGGAGCTCTTGTTGGCATGCGACCAAGGCAGGATACTCTTCTCCGGAGGAGGCCAATTGTGAATTGGGTTCGCTGCTGGCAAATTGCTTTTTTCTGTCCGGTTCAATTTAGTTTTCATGATTTTTCCTGAGGGCTCATCCGGCCTTGCTCAACTAACTGGTTTAACAGATCAGCTCAAGTTCAGAAGCCCTCAATCTTTCCAAGATTTCGAAATGTCTTTTTATTCAATCTCTGATTAGGACAAGTGAGAGCAACCAACATTTTACAGGTCTTAAAATCGCCAAGACAGATACTTAGAAAAAAAAAAAAGGGCAGGGGAGGAACTACAGTAAATTACACCAGGCATAATTTTACCCAAACTCAGAGGGAAAAAGAAGAGTGGAAGCAGCTTTTAACTTTAAGTGAAAGTTACATTCTCTGAACAATGATTTCTTTAAAAGTATGCTGGACAATCCATGAATAGCAATAGCAATGGGCCAAAGAAAATCGAGGCTCTGTGTTCAAGACAAGAGACCAGGAGCCAGGACCCGAATGTTTGGGAACTTGGTTTCTACTTATACAAACTGGCTGGAACATTCAGCCGTGAATAAACTCAAGATTCTAGATTGGCTCCATGAGTGAAACATTATTGGAATAATAATGTTTATAGGTTTTATTAATAAACCTATATTTTAATTAGGTTTAATTAAAGGATGTTTTCATTACAGTTAGGTTTAGTTACATAAAACATACACACACACACACACACACCAAATTTGAGTCATTGAGATGAGGTAGAAATTTTATCTTCCTTACATAATGGAATCTGGAGGGAAGTAGTCCAATACTGAGAGGAGAATTCCCTGCTCACCCAAGTGCTCTTATCTTTATGTTCCACAATGTTATCACATGGCTTCAGTTCACAATGTTGCCTCATGTTCCAAAATGGTTGCTAGAGCTACAGCCTTTATGTCTGTCTTCCAGGCAGGAGAAAGCAGGGAAAGCAAAAGGCAAACACCTCCTACTTGAGTCAGCTTTACTTGATGAACATTCCTAGGAGAAATACACTACTGGTTACAGTAACCAGTAAACACACTACTAGCTAGATGCATGGAGGCTGGCAAATGCAGTCTTTTAGCTAGACATCTTTTTGCCATCCCAACCAAAATACTGGCTCAGTTACCAAAAATACAAGGAGAGTGGATATTGATTAAGCAGCTTCAGTCTGTCTTGCGGGTGAAGTAATATTTTCATGAAACTGGAGGGGAGACACTTTGAAGACTATTGGCTTCTTTTAACCATTACCTTATATAAATATATCACGAATGATTTTTCATAATGCAAATAATTATTTGGTTCTTTTTATTTTATCATAAAATCATCCCCTTAATGGGTAAAATGATGTCATACAAGATGACATATGGCTGATTTCTCATAAAATGACAGTGTTACCCTCAACACGGATAGTGAGATTTGAGAGAACACTGAGAAGACTCATGGAACCAAAACACCCATAATATATTGCCTGAAACATCTATCATGAAAGCCATTCCTTCAGCATCAAGATGATGTGCTTCTAAAAGATCTTTCTAACAATGAATATACCTTACCCGGAAGTAGTAACCATCACGCCATTCAATACTCATGAATCCATTTCTCTGTATTAGTTTATCAAATTAAGTATCACTGGACATGAGTTCATGTGAAAAAGAGGGAGAAATTTGAGAGAATCCACCTAGGAAGACAGAGCGAGTAGTCAGAGTTTCACAATCATTTTTGAGTGAATGAAGTAAAATACAAGCACAGCATAATTCTCAGTAAATCTTTCTGGCTGACCATTGGATAAATGGATGAGTAAGTGAACATATGAATAAATCCTCAGGTGAGTTTTATCAGTAAAGATTCCATTATTTCTTGATGTTGTTCTTGCTAGTACTGGAAAGCTTTATAATAGCAAATTGCAGACGTAACTGAAAAAGGAGAAGGTGTGCTCTATTATAGCCAGTCTGGGGAGTTACTGATTATGGTGAATGTTAGGGTAACAAATATAAAAGGGACCCTCAGAACCACAGGTTACATGACAAAGTAGGCCTTGAAAGCACCAGGATGGCTGACCAGGGACACAGCCCCTGGGCTATTAGTATCAGCTTGAACTTACAATTATTTCATCCAGCAATACAGCAGAGAGAGCGTCAAAATATAACCACTCAGCACGAGACAAGAGATAAAGATTTTCCTCAATTGACTATGATCAAATGGGTATATCCAACTTACCCTTAGTTCTGTACCTTATCATAACTTTGAGTATGCCTTTCTTTCCTGGTCTGGAGCCAGTGTGGTACAATGATTACAAACATCAGCTATTGTTTCAGAAATGTTTGAATTCCAGTACTGCCTTTCCACTGGCTAGCTGCATAGCCTTGAGCAAGTTACTTAACTGCCCTAAACCTCAGTTTTCCCATCTTTAAAATGGGAAGAATGCAGTTGCCTACCTTGTAAGTAATCATGAGGATTGAGTGAGGACTCACTGTTATAATTTGTTGGAATTTAAGGGGAATGTATTAGTTAAAGTTCACTAGAAAAACACAACTGATAGGATATGTAGCGAGGCAGAGAGGGAAAGGCAGTAAGATAGAGACAATGAGAGAGAGAAGGATAATTATTTTAAGAAATTAGCTCATGCAGTTGTGGTGGCTAGCAAATACGAAATCTGTAGGGCAAACTGGCAGACTGGAAATTCAGATAAGATCTGGTGTTGCAGCCTGGAGTCTGAAGACTGAAAATTCAAAGAGGGTTTCTGTGTTGCAGTCTTGAGGTAGAATTGCTTCTTCTGGAAAACTCAGTCTTTGCTTCTAAGGCCATCAGCTGATTAGATGAGGCCCACCTACACTCTGGAGGCAAATCTGCTTTACTTAAAGTCACTGATCTAAATATTAATCTCATCTAAAACAAATATCTTCACAGCAACATCTAGACTGATGTTTGACTAATCACCAGGGCACCATTGCCTAGCCAACTTGACAGATAAAATTAACCAACCCAGGGACCCAATAAATATGACCGCCTTCTCCACCTGGATTCTGAACAAATAGAGAAATAAGACAAAAGAGTTGTAGGTTGGAAAATCTAACCATAACTCCTATGACAGGCAAAGGCTAGGATGGAAGCTGTGGTTTATATTTGCAAGTAAGTGTGTACAATGGAATTAGGAACACTCACCCCACCTGCCTCTGACAGGTAGATGAATACAACCAGCCCGGGCAGTGATGTCGGGCAAGATTTACAGCACGGAGCAGCTGGGTGGGAGGAACTCACAGTGCTGCTGACAGGTTCACACTTGGAAAGACAAAAAGGAAGAGGAATTTAGTCTTCCCCAATTTTCCAATCAGATGAGCTTCTCCATGTCGCTGGAGGAAAGGCCGTCGAGGGGCAGAGCGCAGAACGAGTGCTGCCTGTCAGTTACGCGTCCCGCACCAGAAGGGGCTGTCAAGAGTCAGGAAGGATCATTTCACCTCCCAACAGCCTCCTCTCCTCAGCATCACCGTCATTTTTCTTACTGATGAAGCAGCGCTGTTTGTACTTGTTATCTGGGCCCTTAAAAATGTAGTCTGTGAAATGGACGCTCAGGAGACTTCAATCTGGAGGCTCTGCCCAAGACTTAGCCAGGACCCTGTATAATCCTCTGTTCTACCAACTGCATGCTTCCTCTACCCTGGGGAGCACCAATTCGTGTCTCCGCCCCTGGCCCCCACTCCCACTCCCACTACCTCCAGTTGAGAACCAGCTGGGGTTTAAAGTGTCAGGCCTGGTTTAGATCTCTTCATACCTCCGAAACAAATTCCCCATCGTGTGGGAAATCTGCTCAGTCCGTCCACAGAAGATCTCAGAGCCTCAGCCAGCTTGATGCTGAAGGACTCGGACACGCCCAGGGTAGGGGGAGAGATGGGATCTTTGGGGGCACCCTTGACAGTGTCCTCTTAAAGAGCTCATCCTTCCCTCCTCTGTAAAGAAATCTAGGGGCTGAAACCTGATCTGCTGACCTCATCTCCCTCCCCTTGGCCCAGAATCCAGGGCTGCTCCCCTCGAGTTCTCTTGAAGCAGCTTGCCTGGGCAGGGCTGGTGTCCTATCTTGTGTCAATCAGAGCTGGGAAGTGGAAGTTGCCTGTAAAAGGCAGATGAAAAATTAAAGTGATCTTTAGCTGACAGATCGGTTCAAAATGCTTGGCATCTTAGATCAGTTTTACATGGTCCCCACGTGAGAGATGGTCACGCGGGTCTCCACCGCAGCCCTTTATTCCAAAGCCAGCAGAAACTGGCCAGGCTTCACGTTTATCTGAAGAACCTCTTTTATTCTAAATCCAGTTGGGAAGATTCCTGAGTGATCTTTAAGATTCTTGGTGACTGGGGAAACCTGAGGGAACCCAGAGAATCAGCGTTTGGACCGAGCATCTGCCTGGTTTGGGAGGCTGTGTGGAATCAGGGAGAGAACACAGGCTTTGGAGCCAACTCTGCCCGTTAACCAGCTGTGAGATCTTCAGCAGATTATTTGATCTCTCTGGGAAACTCATTAACCTCTTGAGGCCACATTTTGAAGGAACTCTAAAGCTGACATTTTGGAGCTAACTTTTCCCTGGCAGGAGAAATTGCCTGCTAAGGTAGAAAGAGCTAGTCAGGTGTGTGGTTCAGATTTGAAATCTACCATGTGTCCTGTGTGACCTTGAACAGTTGCTTAACCTCTCTGGGCCTCAGTTTCCCCATCTATAAAATGGGAACAAGTAGAATCACCTTGCAAGTCATTGTCTTGAGAATTAAATAAAATAATAAAGCACTTGGGAGTCCCCCAGAAGATGTGCTTTCTCATCCTTCTGTGTCTGTTCCCCTGACATTTGGGAAACCAGGGTTCAAGTCTGGGGTGCAGACAACCCTCTCTGGATTTCTTGATTTTTTTGTTTGTTTGTGTCAAATATCTTATATTTTCCCTATACTTGTCTGGGATACTCGCAAGATCTGTAGCAAAAGCAATGTGCTTGATTTCCTGACATCAATTTGTTCATTGGGTTCTTAGGGGAGGATTTAAGCAGATAAGACTAAAAGTTCCCCATAATTTTGTCTAAGCAATTCGACACTGATCAGTACTGGTGGCAGCTCTCTGGACCACATTATAATTTTTTGATTGCTACACAAATGTACCACACGGATCAAAGATCAGCAGAGCTGCCAGATACTTGGAATGGAGTTCATCTTCATCAGGAAACACCAAGGAGGCCTGGAGCCCCAACCAGAGAGTGTTTTATATCCAAGAAGGTCATAAAGTAGGAATATTTATGCCAAAAACAGGCTCAAATCAAGTGACAGTGATATTGATCAGCAGGGCAAGAGTTAGTGTGGTTTTTTCATTTTTTTAAAAAAGGAATGAAGACTTTGGGCATTCACATGGTAATCCATTTTAAAAATACTAAGCTACCATATTTTATTAAGTAATTAATTAATTATTTTGAAGTATAGTTGATTTACAATGTGTTAGTTTCTGCTGTACAGCAAAAGTGACTCGGTTATACACATATATACATTCTTTTTTATACTCTTTTCCATTATGGTTTATCCCAGGACATTGGCTATAGTTCCCTGCGCTATACAGTTACACTAGCATATTTCTTGAGTGCTTAATTTGTATGAGGTGCTTTTCATACATAACCTTATTGAGTCATCCCAGGAGCAGGCAAAGTGAGTTCCTGTTTTTAAGACAAGGACATTGAGGCTCGGGAAGGGTTGGTGACTTTCCCAAAGTCACACAGCTACTTGCAAGCCCATTCTTAGAAGCACTAAGATGTACCACCTCCAAAAGGAGGAGCTACCATTGACGGAGACGTTGGACTTTACACATACTGTCTGACTTCACTTAATGTAATTATCTCCACAAACCTGTAGGATGGTGTTCTTACTCCAGTTACAGATAAGGAAACTGAGGCTCAGATAAATAGCAGATGTAACCAATAACATACAGTAAAAAAAAAAATCTGGGAACTGAATCGAGGGCAAAAGTGACAACTGTCTCCATACAACCTCCTAAACCTCGAATAGATTTTGCTGCCTGCCTGTTTCTCACAAGACAGAGTGCTTTGTCACTGTGGAAAAGGTATCCACGGGAAACCCAAAGCCATCTAGCACTTCTTGGAATTACACACCGCAGTTCACGACCCAGGGCAGGTTGCCACAGCTAGACTGATGGGAGGGACCAGTAGTGTTTACTCAACGTTCTTCAGCCTCTGTGATCTGCGCACATTATAGGATTACATCTCCAAGCTCCTTGAGGTAGGGTGAGGCTGTGTGACTAGTGCTGACCCATGAATTTATGCCGATGGCACCTGTGTCACTTTCAGGCTGAAGCACTTCATTGTCATTGTGAGAACATCCCAAACTCTTGCTGGTGATGTTTGCGGCAGTAGCTGCTCAGTTTGTATCCCTGAATGACCTCTTGTCCCAACCCTGATGGACATGTAGCCTGAGCAAGAAGGAAATATTTGTGATTCTCAGCCATTGTAATTTGAGTTTTTGTTTGTTTGTTTTAATTAACCACAACCGCCATGACTGATACAGAAGCAGCCCCAAAGGAGGTTTATAGACCTCCCAAGGGACCCAGCAGGTGTTAGGAAACTCTACACCCAGAATCACGAACTCAAGTGTTACAGGACCAGGCAGGGCAGGGTGAATAAGCGAAGCAGAAGTGAGCCTACAATAGCAGAGAGCGGACGGGACGGGGCAAACTGCTGGGCGCCTGCCAAAGAAATGTGGGCTCCATCTTGCCAAATCTGGCAACTTTTCCGAAGCAGCTGGGTATTTGGCACTTTTCCTAATGGATTAAAACACTGTGCAGGTGAAAGAAAGCTGGACTCTGGGTTAAGTTCACTCCAGGGTTTTCGCTTTGCAACTCCTGCCTCAAGTTCACGATCAGGTTCCCATCTGTCTGCTGTTAACCCAAAGATTTAGAGCTAGTTCTTTGAGTCTTGTTGTGTGACAATTGGGCATGTCAGCGATGTCCTTAGTATTCCCATCTGTAAAATGGGGTAAGTGGGAGAAAATTGGTGATTCTTAATCTTTCTCAGGTACTTCTGCTCCCCAGAATCTCATAAACACATAGACCCCAAATCTTATGGGTTTCACAGTTTCCAGTGATGCTGTAGACCTCAACCACTGACCCTCTCTCCCTGTAATATCAATGGATTCTTGAAATCAAAGCTAAGGATATCAGGCTACATGATGTCAAGGCTTTCTTCCATCCAAAAACATGTCTCATTTCAGCAGGAGGAATGGGGTATTTTTCTCCCTGTTGAAAACCTCAGTGTTTCTTCTTCCTCTTAGGGAGCCAACAGCTCTGACGTAGTAATTGAGGGTGATCACTTAGAATGATATCTCTTGGGTATCGATTTTGTCATAATGTTTAAAGTGGGGCGAGGTCTCTCACCCTGACACTTTATAGTGTATCTAATCAGAGGGAGACCTGATATGTTAGTGCACGCATTGTTTTTCTGGCTTATGAATTTCTAGGTTATAATGTAATTCCAATGGTTTGAATTTAGTTATCTTTGGCCTCCTTCAGCTTTATAATCCAAACCATCAATGCAATGCTGCTTTGAAAAATAATCTTTCAGACCTCGCCTCCCAACTGACTCCCTCTCAGGGCAGATGATGGGTGGTTTCCATTGGAAATCTTTGGAATAAGTCTTTTTCTGTGGTCACGTTGTCAACTCTAGTCTTTAACTCTTAAAAATCCATCCAGACAGGCCTTGGGATGCATTTTTCCAAAGGAGCCATTGTAATATTTGTGGGGTGAAGAGCATGAAATCGCTGAAGTGTGCATCACAGGAAGGAAGCAGACTTCTCCTCCAGGTGGGCTCTGATTTCTTCCCCACTTTGACAGCGTGTGCTGTTAATGCTTTCGTCAGTAGCACCTTTTACTGCCTGTCTTGCATAAAGGAGGATTCCCACCCCATTTGTCAGAATCCTAAATATACGAAACCGTTTTCTCTGGGGACCCCTTGATGTGGTTGGAGTAAGACTGAAACTTCTTTAGACAATCATTCAGCTGAAATAAAATTTATCATAAAGGGCAACTCTAACATGAAATCTTTATATGCAACAAAGAGATCTTAATTTGAAACAAAAAAACCCCCCAGGATGCAGTATTAAATTATGTCAGGAAACAGGTCCAAGGTCACATGATGAATTGGTCACAAAATGAAAACATTAAAGCGAGAAAGAGAAAACCAAATAGCATTTAAAATTGGTATTAAATTAATTCGAGCAAGGTAGCTACCCCAAGATGCTAGAAATTTCTGGAAGTAATCTGATTCTTTTTAACTATCCCGCCAACTTCATACAATCGGTCTATCGAGACAATCTGTCCTGCCTAATTACTCATGTTCTCGGAATGTGTGTTCAATTCAACAAATATTAGTGGGGCTTCTATGCGTAAGGCAACTTACAAGGTCCTGTAGGGACTGACAAATAAGGAACTCACAATTTAAGGAAGTAGTTCCCTAAAGCTGATGTGTAGTCTGGTGACGTCTGAGTCATTTAAAGTGCTCTAAAATTACAGACTCCCAGGACCTACTCCAGGCAGACAAATGTAGAATCTCCAGGGGTAGGGACAAGAGTCTGTATTTTAACCACATTCATTAGATGAAACTGATACAGAGTAGGTTTGGGTCCTATATCAGTCAGGACCTCACCATTGCAAGTGACAGACATCTAATTCCATCTGGCTTAAAGCAAAAAGGGAACCAGTTGACTCTAGGAACTGAAAAGTCCAACAAGGTGATGGCTTCAGGCACAGCTGGATCCAGGTGCTCAAGCAATGTCATTAGAGATTTAGTAGTTCCCTCATCTGTCAACTCTGTTTTCCTCTGCATTGGTTTTACTCTTAAGCACAATCTAAAGCACTACAGGAAGTAGTAGTAGTGGTAATAATAATAATAGTAATCATAGTGGTAATAATAATAATAGCAAAAACAACAATGAAAATGGAATTCTTATTTTGCTTCAGGCACTGCACTTTACCTATATTGTCTCATTTAGTCTTTACAATGATAATATAAGGTAGGAAATATTATCTCCATTTAACCCATGAAGAAAAAGAGGTTCAGAGAAGTGAAGTGATTTATCCAAAGTCACACAGTTATCAAAAGAGATGGAAAGGAGAATTAAACCCAAGGCTGCCCGGTTGTAGCTCTCAGTCTCTGACCCCTTCTCCTATACACAGAAGTAAAAAAATGCCTAGGACAAGCCATTAAATTACTGAAAGAAAAATGATTTTCAGAGGTAGAAGAAGGGCAGGAGAGTATAGTTCAGAAGGCAGATTTTTTGTGTGCCCATATGCTCTCAGCTCTCTGTAGATTAAGTTTGGGTAGGCCCAGAAGTCTGCATTTTGGATGTTCCCCTAGTTGATCTAATTCACACCTCCTACAACAATAACACTTTTTCCAGTGATTCATCACAGCTCACAGGAGATCTGCTGAAGCAGTTGAATCCATGGACAACATGTGCAGGACTATTGCTGAATTTGTTTTAGCAAAGAAAGGCAGGGGTGTCATCAGCAAAATGGCACAGAAAATGATTCCAGGGTTTCCAGAGGCAGAAGGCTAATAAAGTCTTTGTAGTTCAACTGATAGGAGCTGATAAGTCCTAGACTGGTGGTCTCACTGTAGGGACAAAATGAAAAAAGAATGTAACACATGGAAGCAAGATTTAATAGTCAAAAGACTATGAACCATGAAGATAGCTTTTTTTTTAAGTTATGGGTGACAGTGATTCCCAGATTTCTAACTTGGACTCTCCTAAGAAACTCTGGTAGACTGCGGACCCCGTGAACATGCCTCCTGGCATTCCAACCTTATGTTACTCTGGGTTTGAGCGTACGACTTGATTGCATCAATGGGACATTAGCAAACATGACACAGGTGGAGACTTGATATGCACTTGCATACTAGGGCTTATCCTATTGGAACTCTTTTTTGATCTGCTACCTTGAGACTGCCATGCTGGGAGGAAGCTCAAGTTGACCAGGTGGAGGTAAACCAAGATACTCTAAAGAACAGCCCCAACCAATCCCAGTTTCTAGTCATCTTCCAGCTACATGTAGATTCATGTGTGACCCCAAGCAAGATCAGCAGAAGAGTCACTGAGCCAGACCACAGAATCCTGAAAAATTATAAATCCCCATGGTTTAAGCCACAAGTTTTAGGGTGGTTGGTTATGCAGCTGTTGGTTACTGAAGCAAATCAGATTGCTTTCTTCTAGTTGGCGATGTAATCCAACGTTCAGTCCATTGTGTTTCCCTCCCTTCTCTGGCTGCTAGGAATCTCAATCTAAGTTTTGTGTTCATTGCTGTGTCACTCTTCAACCAGGAATTCTTATTAGAATTTATGAATTTCTCTTTCAGATTTTTGTCTTTTACGATATATTAATTGATTTTTCTTATCATGTCTATTATTTTGTTTTGAACTGACTGCAGTTATTCTTGCTATATACATCCATTTGTTTTATTTTTTAGATTGTGCATATAAGTGATATCATACAATATTTTGTCTTTCTCCGTCTGACTTACCTCACTAAGCATAATATTCTCTAGGTCCATCCACATAGTTGCAAATGGCAGAATTTCACTCTTTTTTTATGGCTGAGTAATATGCCATTGTGTATATACCAAATCTTCTTTATCCATTCGTCTGCTGATGGATACTTGGGTTGCTTCCATATCTTGGCTCTTGTAAATAGTGCTGCATGAACAATGGGGTACATGTATCTTTTTGAATTAGTGTTTTAATTTTTTCCAGTTAAATACCCAGAAGTGGAATTGCTGCATCATACGGTACTTCTATTTTGGTTTTTTGAGGAACCTCCACACTGTTTTCCATAGTGGCTGCACCAATTTACATTCCCGACAACAGTGCAAGAGGGTTCCCTTTGCTCTACATCCTTGCCAACATTTGTTATTTGTAGACACTTTGATCATAGCCATGCTGACAGGTATGAGGTGGTATTTCATTGCTGTTTTGATTTGCATTTCTCTAACATAGAGATGTTGAACATCTTTTCATGTGTCTGTTAGCCATCTGTATGTCTTCTTTGGAAAACTCTTCAGGTACTTCTGCCCAGTTTTTGGATTGGGTTGTTTTTTGGATATTGAATTGTGTGAGCTGTTTCTATATTTGGGATATTAACCCCTGGTCCGTCATATCATTTGCAAATGTTTTCTCCCAGTACATAGGTTGTCTTTCCATTTTGTTGATGGTTCCCTTTGTTGTGCAAAAGCTTTTAAGTTTAATTAGGTTGCATATGCTTATTTTTGTTTTTATTTCTCTTGCCTTAGGAGACAGATCCAAAAAGATATTGCTACAATTTATGTCAAAAAGTATTCTGCCCATGTTTTCGTCTAGGAGTTTTATGGTTTCAGGCCTTACATTTAGGTCTTTCATCCATTTTGAGTTTATTTTTGTACATGGTGTGAGGAAGTACTCTAATCTCATTCTTTCCCATGGAGCTGTCTAGCTTTCCCAGCACCACTTCTTGAAGACTCTGTTCTCCATGTTGTATTCTTGCCTCCTTTGTCATAGATGAATTGCCCATGGGTGCGTGGGTTTATGACTGAAGTTATCCGTAAAGTAGTCAGAGTATATATAAGATAAATAAAATCCAGTGATAGATAAGTAAAATAATGACTGATAAGGAAAAAATAATAGTAACTAACTGCTAATATGTATGAATTCAATAAAATATTAACGTATTATCTGAGCCAGGCCCTGCTCCAAAATATTTACATGTATCCAGTTATTTAACTCCCAGTAACTGTGTAGAAGTACTGCTACCTCCCATTTTACAGATGAAGAGACTGAGGCACAGAATTTTTGTGGCTTGCCCACAGTCACACAGCTAGTAAGTGATAGAGGGTAGGGAACCAGCTCAGGCCTGCCCAAATCAGAGTTCCCATTCATAGCCATTACAGAGCAAGGGCACTTCTTCAAACACTTTTTAAATTGTGTTTAGCCTATTTTGTTATATGTGAAATTTAAAAGAGAAAAAATTATCTTCCAAGTGCTTTTAAGTCAAGTTGTCACCAAGTTGTTAAGTAGTTTTATAAAAATATATATATATATAGAAATTTGAAAATGAAGCTGCTGTCGCCTGAAATGTGTAAACACAGCATTTCAAAGAAAATTAATTTTCTCCAATTCAAAGCAGAAATTCAGACGCCAGCTTCTGATGCCACAGTTATTGCCGTTATCAAAGGTATTTCATTAACCTCATTTTGTCCTTTGATAGATGCATGTTCTTTCAAATGTATCTTCTCACAGAGATATAGTACTTTTGTAAAAGTCTATCACTGTATCCAAAAAGTGCAACTATTGTATAAATATAGGGTCTTATTGCATGCAACTGGTCCCCAAACATACAATCAGTACATTCACACATTGATTACCTTAGAGCACCCAAGAGCCAAATATATACTTTGATGTGTTTACTGAACAAATGTTTCACGTATTCTGTTTGCCCTACTTTTTGGTTCATAGAAATATAGCATCACCAACTTTGCCTATAAAGTAGAGCTTATTAAATACTTTAAATGCTTTAATGAATTTAGATATTAAACTTTTATTTTCAAATGAGTACAAAATGGGTAGCAAGAGTATTGATTCTAGTGATCAAGTAGGGACTTCCCTGGCGGTCCAGTGCTTAAGACTCTGCCCTTTCACTGCAGAGGGCCTGGGTTCGATCCCTGGTCCGGGAACTAAGATCCCACATGCTGCACGATGCGGGCAAAAAAAAGAAAAAAAAATCTAATAATCACATATTTTGAAAAGTTAATTAAAGCCACAAGGTTGAAAGAGTTATATGGAGTGCCAAATGTGGAACTCTTTTGGCCTCAGAAGCATGCTTTTACTCTTAGCTGGTCAACGGAGAAGGAAAACAACAAAATTTTAAAAACATGTATTTTGGAACTATGTCATTGAATTTTAGATCTAAAAGGTGAAATACAACTCAGAATTTCATAATTTTTGGTTTTTATATTATGAGCTGAAAGTGGATTCACAGAATTATTTTGTTTAATTCTAACACAAAAATTAGACAACATTAATGAGAGATTCAAAGTTACATTTGTCCACTTAAATATAGGTTCAGCCCTGGACTGTTATTTCATTAAAGTTAAATATTGCCTTTTCAAGGGAGATGTGTCTGCCGTGAGACATTAGCTTTCCTGTGTCCTTTGTGTACATCCTGCCCAAAGGCAGCTAGCTGGCCAGGTTGACCTTGTGAGATGCTTTCTGTCTAAATTCCAGTCTCTTGTCCGTGAGACTGGTTTTCAGTTCCCTCAAGGCAATTAGAAATTAAACAGCCCAGAAAGGTGCAAAGCTGCTCTGTTCCGATTTGTTCCTAGCTATGAGGTTCTCACAGGGCTGCTGGTCCTACAAAGCAGACACCCACCCATTCTGCCCCTGCCCACCCGCATGCCCCCCAACCCGAGTGCTGATATGGACCCTGCCCTACCTCTTGGCTTCCTCCAGGCTGCAAGTGAGAGTTTTCATTGCATGAGGACAACACTCTCTTTTTCTTCTCAAATTCTAAATGACAAACACACTGACAAAAATACTTTGGTAAAGTTCTGGTAAATGTTCACTCAATATAGTCTAAGAAGCAAGTCTTTGCTAACATAAGCATAGCACTGATAAAATACTACCACTAGAAGAGCCATAGCCCTATAGTTAATAATTCACAACTTGGTCACCTCATAAATAATTGTTAGGCTTCTGATGTGAATGTGCTGATGGTGAGAAGCAGACTTTTTCCAATTTCCCTTTCCACTGTTTATCATCCCTTCTTGCCTGTTTTCTCCCCGGCATCAATACTTTTCAGTCTCCAAGGATACAGAGACGAAGTTTTGTTTAGAAGCTGGTTCCTTCTTCCCAAGGCTAAGAGAATTCAGAAGGAGAGAAAAACTATCCAGGCTTTATTTTTCAAGTGTGCTTTACTACGCTTTACACTGAGGAGAGCAGTTTCCTCAGTTGGTGAGGAGCAAATGCAGGAAAAGTGAAGTAATTCCCCAAGGTTGCTGACAGCTTTTGCTCCCATCCTAGAATTCAAACCACAACAAAGAGCCACTTCAAAGTTACCACACTACAGAGTTCTCAAATTTTAGTTAATAATAAGGTTTCTGCCTACCCCAAGTCCAGTGGGTACCAGAAAAATTTTTCTGTACTTGGAAAAAAGAAATCACATTTAAAATATATATTCTTCCCCATGCCCCCGAAATATAATTTATGATAAAATATAATATTTGAAGAGAAAACAAAGATAGCACTCCAGACTTGATTGTTTTTCCACATGGTCTTGGGAACTGGTAGCTTCATTCAGACTCAGAGAATTTGTTGAAATTGTGTGATGTAAGTGAAGTCATTGACTATTTGGGAACTTTTTCTTCTAAAATTATACCTATCGTTTTCAGGGTAAAGGGTTGAGAAGAGGGCTGGAGAGCTCCTAAAATTACTATTCAGTGTAACTTGGGAAAACCTCAAAGCTGAGCCAAATAATCCATATATGCAGATGCTTCTGAAATAATGGATGCTAAAATCATGAGAGTTTTAAATCATAAGGGCAAAAGTAATTAAACAGAAAGGTGACCAACAAACTTTGAAAAGGGTCAGAGAGAAGCTATAAATAATTTCCTCCAGCTGCTGACTCACTCTCAGAAGAAGCAGATGCTATTTTTATCTCCAAAGGCAAAGTTTTTTCTTCCTATAAACTCCTTTTTTAATCCTAAATTGAGTATGATAGCTTTGCCTGGGTTGAGTGGAAAGGAAAATAAGAACCTACCAACTCAATTTTCCTTGTAAGGTCACTCCAAATTGGAAGGATTTCATCTGACCCATCAGAGGCTGTGGGAAGATTAGAAATACAAACGCCAGCCACTTTTTTGGAATTAAAGGCAAAGATACTTTTGTTGAGCCACCCTGAGGGAAACAGACATTTTGAATCGTTTGAAAATGTGATGTAGACATATTCATGGCTTATTTAATCCCCTTCCTTTCCTCTTCCCACCCGGAAACCCCCGGAACCCTTCCATGACCACCATTTCCACCCCCAACTTCCCACCATCCCTGCTCAGACCCAGAAAACTGTAGCTGCTACGAGTGAGGCCTAGAGTCACCAAACACAGAACTCAGACTTCCCTGAGGGCTTGCTTTTCTTCAGCTTTTACTTAAAGGTAGATGTAGGATGGATTCCCAGATGGAGAACTCTTGGCTGTCCTACCATCACCTCTGCCTTGCTCTGCAGTTATCTTCTTTCCCCAGATCAAGAGTAGGCAGGTACAACATTTGACCTCGACTGGTTTTTCTAAGTTATTCAGGACATTTGCAGTGAAACCAAACTGTGTCTTCAGCTTTATTCCCGTCTCTTGCATGGTAAGAGCCCTCATACAATTGGACACGTTTTGGTTTTTCCTCAATGAGAATTTTAACGCTCTTTTGCATTATTTCTACAGTAATTTGTAAACATACTTATTTTTACCTGTTTTTTTTTTTTTTAACTTTTCGGGTCAAATTTTTTATACTGTACTTATCTGTCAAAATAAAGTTTCTCATATAACGCTGGTTAAAAAAAAAAAAAAGCCATCTAGAAAAGTGTAAAGATACAGGTTTAAATCCCAGTTCTGCCTACTATTCGCTCTATAACATGGCTGAAGTCACTTTCTGAGCCTCAGTTTGTTACCTGGGACATGGGGAAACTATCATTTCTAACTTTGGGGGGGTGTTGGTATGATTCAAGCACATAATTCCTATAAAGCTTTTGACATGGGCCTGAAACGTAGGAATGGTTTAAAGTTGGTTCCCGATCCAAGTCAAAGAGTAGCCATAGCAATAACAATAACTAACATTTATTAAGCACGTAGTATATTCCTGGCACTGCATGCAGTATCTTATTTACTGTTCACAGCAGATGCTATATTCCTTCACCACATGTAATATTTGATTTTTGACAGCCTGTCCACTCGTCATTCACCCTGAGTTACCTGTCTGTTTAAATTTTGAAGCCTTTTTGCCTCTTGCACTTGCACAGCTAGTGTTTCGCCCCAAGGCCAGGACTTGACACTTGTATTTAAGAGGTTCGACATCACGAGATTTGGTTCATTGTTTCAGCCCATCGAATTCCATCTGCATTCTAGCTATGTGGCCGCGTGCTCTCTCTCCCTGCCAGCCTCGTGCCCCTCATAGGTTAAGCGTAGCTTGTAAGTCACTGAGAGAGCAGACCTCTTTCTAAGCCCTCATTCAGCTGCTCCTTTCCTTCTGGGTGGGTCCTTTGGGGTCTCCACTGGAGTTGGGGGGTAGATTTTACAGCATATTCCCCTTGTCTGCAGTAGTTGCTGGGGGACACCAGCTGTGTAGCTCCCGGAGACCTTGGGGCCAGTGGAACCTACAGCCTCTCCTGACGGAAGGGATCCCCTGGCCCCATGAGAAACCATGTACAGATGTACCCCGTCCCCGTGGGTGAAAGGCGGGCCCTTGTATCCAGCTGGTTCTTGTCCCAGAGCCCCATCTGCACAGTCCTCCAATCTTAAACTCTCAAAAAATGTTCAGATTCTAATGGATTGTCTTGACCCCTAGGAAGAGCTCATTTCTGCTTTTTTCCTTCCCTCCTATTCTCTCCGATCTCTCTGTCTCTCTGTCTCTGACACACACTCTCTCTCTCTCTCTCTCTCTCTCTCTCTCAGCCTGTCCCTCCCTCAGGCCCCCGTAGAGGAGGAGCTTGATCTGCTCCCCTTTGGTTTTCCCTCCCCAAAATCTCTCTGCTTCTTGGGGCTGTGACAGCATAAGACCCACCTCAGCTCTGCCTCTCAGGAAGCCTCAGCACCTCTCCTTCTCTCTGCTTCCCTCCTTCACTCTGTGTTTGGACAACCCCTCTTCCCAGTGGCAGGTATAATTAGTTTCCAAACTCCAGACAGATACTAATGTTAGGGAATAGTAAAAAAAAAGATCAGAATTCTCTGAAATACCCCAAATCATAAATTGTTATTAAAATACCCCCAATATACCCACAATGTTCTTCCTACAGTTAACTCATTCTTAGGATTTTCCAAAAAAAATATTTAATAAGAAACATACATGAGTTTAGAAATAGTCACAAAGAACTGTAGTCTCGATCAAATACATAAATACTGGAAAACATCTGGGGACATAATTGGGTGGGTTTTAAATAATGTAATGTCCTAGTAAGACTAACTGCTCTAAACAGAAGTGTGTGTAGAAATTGCCAATTTGAGAACTTATTTTTCTTTCAAAACTTGTTATTTTTTGGAATATCACTCATTGATTTAGTATAGAGCGTACCATGTGAATGTTAATAACCTTAACATTCACTTTATTTGTAAGACGAACTCATCATTAGCAGCTGACAGGGTCATGAACAAGTATTTATAACGTGACCACAGCTACAAGCAAAAATGGTTAGACGGTGACTGCTTCTCTTCTCTTTGCCCCATCCCAGTTATCAGAAATCTTGACTTTGACCTTCAACTCTGCATGTCTGCTTTTCCTGCTCTTGCTTTGTTCTTGACATCACTGGATTCCTTTGAAGAGTAATGTTTCTATGTTGAAAGTTAATCTTTTGTTCTTACTGGAGAATTATAATACTTTTTCCCATTATTCCTGATTTCTAAAATTCATCTTTCTCAGGATGTGAGATTCAGAAAAATATAACTTTCCCAAGAAATGTCAGGAAGGAATCTCCACATGGAAGCAGTTATTCTAATAGCTATTTATTGTTTTGGCCTAACCAGCAATATTTTCCCTTCCTTTTTTGAAGCAGCACCCTGATTTTCGGCTGTGGAACTTCCCTGGCCCACTCTCTCGCTATCAAGCATGGCGCCTCATTTCCCCTTGTAGCAAACAGATCTACCACATTCTTTCTAATGTCTGCAGTTTCATCGTTGACTGTGGGTACCATGATGTGGGTAACTGGTCCCTTATTCAGAGCCACTTAGTGGTCGTTAGTTGTGGGTATGGAGCTTCAGTGAAGATGTCAGAGGAAGTTAAAATACTAGATGTTGTGTCCACACTTTGACAAAACCAAGATTCTAGTAGTTTCATTAGTTTCTGCCTTTTCCAACCTCCCATTTGTTTAATTATGACATTCTAATACATTACTAATTTTGTTTGTTAGCAATAGTTATTGTGCTTGGAACTGAGGAAACTTAACTGATTCACTGGCAAAAGAAAGCAGGCTCCAGACCTACTAGCTTAACCCCAAAATGTTTGATCCAACGGCCCACAAAATACCCACTCAAGATTTTAGGCTCCATCTCTTGCTTTTGGGCTCCCATCCTTTTGCTGCCTAAATATGTTACAGTGAGTTTGCCAATAGTTATCTGGTTAGATTTCCAGGGGGTTTTGGTGTGAGACTTCAGAGGATGACTCCAGAAAGTCCACCAAATCACAAAGATTTCGTTCTAGACCCCAGACTAACTTTTAGCCCAGGCAACCGGGAATTTCTCTTAGGCCTTAGGACCCTGTCCTACGGAAATATTTTTCTTGGTGCACACAGTATTTTTTCTCTTTAAATTTTTTTTAAATGAGCCTATTAATTAAAATCCATAGATTTCACCTTTTAAAAATCCATATTCTTTTAAACAGATAAAAATATCAAGAAATACTAAGCCCATGTTTCTGAATGACAGTCCTTTCCATGGATCACACATTGCCCACCTTGCCTATGTTTATGCAGTGTTTTGCTTCTTTGCATTTACCTGCCTGACCCCTGTTGGCAACTGAGTTTGTAATGTCTATTCTGCATGATCCAGCCAAGCTCAGTAGAGGACTAAGGTTTGAGGCCAAACCCTCATTTACAGTGTAATTCCCTGTGGATCTAAAAGGATAGAGGTGGCCAGTTGAGGGTAAGATTCAAAAATTCAGTAATCTAAATCCAAGTCAACTTGTAGTCTTATAGCCAAGAGGTTTTTGGTTGGGGTATACGATAAATAGCTGAAACAAATAAACAAAGCAGTAACAGCAACAAAAATACAGTAGCTCAAACAAAACAGAGGTTTATTTATCTTTCCTGAAATATTCCAGAGGCAGGCACATGGTCCAGGTTGCAGGGAGCTCCTTTCTGAGAAACCATCCAAGCATCCAGCCTTCGTCTTCCTTCTGCATATGGCCTACCATCCTCTAGTGTGATTTCTCACCCACCTGGATGAAGGTGGCTCGCCGTACACGTCCCAGGTCCAGTCCACAGGAGGGGGGAAAGAGGGAAAGTGTGGAGGAAACCAGTTGCATTGAAGCAGGTGTCTCGAAGGTACACCCACTACTTCTGCTCTAACTCCGCTGGTGCTAACTTAGTCACAGGGCCTCACCCAGCTGCTAGTAGCTTTGCTAACATTTCTGATTGGCAGCCATGTGAGCTGCTAAGAATCAGTGAGATGCCATTACGAAAAGGAGGCAAGAGTGCATGCACACTGGAGAACAGTCACTGTTCCCTGCCCCAGCCAGTCTTTCGCAAGATACCAGGAGACAGAAAGGTCTCTCTTCTCAGAGACCGCACACGCGTGCGCAAACACACACACACACATATACACACACACATACACGCACACATACACACACACGCACACACACACACACACACAAGCAAACACTCACAAACACGCCACCACAACCACCCGAGCCAGAGGCACCTATTTATAAGCCCTGGATGTTTCTTATATTTTGAACCCAATAGCTACACACAGTGAAATCATGAGGAAATGATCTTCCCATCAGATGTAGATTAGAAACCAAACTCTGACTTTCCCAATCTCTTTCCAGTTCTTCCTTCACCAGATAGGTGGGACTTCTCACTTTATCAGCATGGAAATTATACATTTTCTGAAATGTTTGGAGTGGAAGTCCCTCCTCATGGGATTTTTATCTTAAAAAAAGAAAACTGTCATAAAAGGAGACTAAACCTCATGCCATACCTGTGTGTGTGTGCACGTGTGTATATAGAGTATGTACCATAGGAAAGAGAGAAAAAAGTATAGTTACACCGTGATCTCCCCCGCCACGGATTCTCCAAATCTTTGATCAGAGTTGCATAACAGTTTGCTGGGTCTGCGGGCGTCCTACTCCAATGGAATACTTGCCCACACCATTTAGTTCTCAAAACTTTAAAGCTACCCCCTAGGGCTTTAATTCCACTGAGAACTTCTCAAGAAACTTTGCATTTAATGCCAAATTTTTAAGATGGCTCAAAGAACATCTTTATTTTCTATTTGCCAGTAGTCACCCATTTCCTATTTTTTTTCAACCTTTGTGCTAGTTCCAGAAATCTCATTTTCAGCGCCCCAATACATGAGACAGATGAAATCACTGCTGCTCTGGTTAAAGCGGGGCTTGACCGCCTGGAGCTCTGACTACTGACCCTTCCTGTCATCTTGCCCAGAAGTCCCTGAGGCCTCTTTGAGGAGCTCTCTGTCACTCTGTGGACACTGTCTGAAAACCATGCTTCACCGACTCTTTGTTCATGGCCTGAGGTTCGAGAGTAGGAAAGAGAAGGGGAAAAAATGTCCAGGAGAACATATGCCTTTTGTATGTAATACCAGTGCAGTTTGCCAATTCTGTTAACTCAGTAATGTAGGAAGAGAGCAGCCAGATTACCCATTACAGGGACAAAGCAGTGGTGTGTTGTTAAGAGCCTCGTGCAGTTTTTAGTGCCAGACTTGCTGGCCTTGTGTAGTCACAGCGCTCTTCTAACTTGCACCCTTTTATAATGGGAAGCAGATGCTGTGTTGGGATCTGGTGGGATCATCGCAGCTTATTGAATACGAGAGTGTGGGAAGCTCAGTTTCCCCATCTGTAGAAGGGGCAGAAGGACTACTTCCTCTGCTCCAGCACTAGGTTCTCCCCTTGGCTTCCCTGACATCACCAGAGAGGCCTTTCTGACCATCCTGTTTAATAGCATCCCCCTGGCCTGGCACCCCGTATCCCTTTACTCTGCTTTCTTTTTCGCCATTGTTCTTATCACCACCTGACAGCATATGTATTTCTTTGTTTATAGTCTCTCTGCCCACCCAGAATTCAACCTCATGAGAGTAGAATCTTTCTTTGGTTCTGTTTGCTGCTGTCCCCCTGGAGTCCAGGAGAGTTTTTGGCATTCATCTGGTGGGCAATAAAATGAGTCAGCTGATGAGTGAATCGTGAAATTCTTGTGAAAAAGAAAAGAATATGGGTAAAGTGTTCCACAGGACACCTGGCACTTGGAAGGGCCTCAGTACAAACTAGTTATTTGTACCGTTGTCAGTACCTTCCACCCAAAGATGCTAAGATGATGGGTGACCTAATGACCTCACCCATTTCTTTGCCTCTTGGTGAATCTCCTTGATATGCTTCCCCAGTTACAATAGACGTTCCCACAACACGGAGAGGCGTACGCAGGTGGTATAGCCTTTCAACTGTTCTAAACTCAGCACATAAGGTGAAAAATCACGTACAGTTTGAAATTCCCTTGAAGATTCCTTAGGAGGACTGCAAGGCCATCCCAGCCCGGTTTTCCTCCAGCATCACAACAGATCAACAATTCTTTGGTTGAACATCAGATGGAGTATTAGGCTTGTGTTAGAGCCTATACTGTACCAAAAACAATAATAAAAAGTTAAGTCGTTATGTTTAACACTAGTCTATCTAAACATCAGAATACTTCTCAGCAGAGTGAGATTTTCACGGGATGGGAGGCTCCTGGGGTCTGAGACCAAATGTAGATGAAGATCCACGTCTCTTGTAAGTCACTCTAGACGTGCCCTTCTAGACTGGAAGGCTGGCCAGATTGATCGTCACTGTTTCATTTCTGTGTTTCTTCTGTCTTGATCTTTGTCTCTCTCTCCCTTGCCGTTCCCTCCACCCCTTTTCTTTTTGCCGCGTATAGAGTTAGATGTGTGCATTTATAGAATCATGAGCAGTGACAAAAACTGTCGCGCTCAGAACATTTTCTAGTTGGAAGGATCTTCTGAAGACATCTTATCCAAACTTTGTCATTTTACACAAGGTATGTAAGAAGTTGTGTCTTGTCTAAAAGCACACAGTCAAGTTCTAGCAACAGAACCCACTTGTGAGGCTTTCTAATCCATTGACTTTTCCATCTTGTTCATCTGCCTTCTATTGTGTCACCTGTGACACTTTCACTCACCTTTCTCCGTCTTCCACTCCTAAAACCATTCTCCCCAGAGCAGTGCAGCTGCCTTGAGCTCCTCTCCCTCTTGGCTCGGGGTCTCAGCATCCTTTGAAGAAGGTGGCGTGCTTCCTCTGTTCCCTCTCCAGTCTCTTGCCTCACCCACCCCCCGCCCAAACCGCACCCCCCCCAGGAGTCAGATGGATTTCCAAGAAGCCTCTGGAACACTGACTCACTGCTCTGTAGTCAGGCCACTGCCCACCTCCTCCATCCCTTGGCAGCTACTGTAATTCCTGGTGGGAAACATCATTCATGAAGCCCCTATGGCAAACATGACAGCACAGGGCATCAGAGTCTGATGTTTTCTTTAAGTCATGTTGAGCCGGGGCAACTTTCTCACACAAAGATCAGGAAACACATTCAGGCAGACAGCACGAATGGATAATGAGGGGGACTCAGAGACTCTAACAGGATAAACAGAGCTACATTTTAAAAATAATAAGCGTTCACATGTAAATGCAAGATTACTGGTGTAGATCAGATCGTGGCTCTCACAATGACCTCACATTGCACTTACGCCCCGAGAAGGGTTTTGGTGATGTGAGACATTACGCAGAACAACAGTTTGTGGCCAGAAAGCCACCAGAGTTCTAGAAAATGTTGGACCACTTAGAAATCGGACCCTTCTTGTATGATTTGCTTAGAGCCATTGGGCTAGTTTCCCAGCCCTCAAGCTCACATCCTCCACCACCATCAGGCCACCTCACCCCGATCTCTCCCGCTGTTCACTCTTCCCACAGGTACCTCTCCCACAGACACACACTCAATGGGCCTTTCAAAATTTTGCCAACAAATGTATGCATCTCATTTCCTCTTTCTCCTGTTATGGTCTTTTCAATACTCTCAAGGGCTATGCCTGTGGCCAAAACCGTAAAAACCAAGGAGGAGGCACCTTGAAGGAAAGGCTGAATTGGAGCAGAGCTGTCACTGTACTTCCCCAAGGTCACTGGATGGTGCTGCGTGTTAATTACTGGGTGCCCTCTGCCCCCAGAGTTCTCTTTCCTTTTGATTCCTACTAGGAATTTTAAGTCTCTCCATGTGTTTCACAGACCACACCCCCTCAACCCCTTCACCACTACGTATATTCATTCAAGTCGGGGCAGGAAGCGCGAAGAGAAAGAGAAAACTATAAAATGTCTGTCTGTATAGCCCTTCCTTCAATCTTTTGGCTAATGCCTAGGGTGACAACTCTAATGGCCTTTGAAGTTAAAAGTGGAGTTGAGTATATTTCAGTTGGTGCCTTTACAGTCTGACTGATGACATTTCATGTTGTAAAATAGTTTTGCTCCTGTGGTTTCTTCTCCTAGCAATGGATGGGAAAACCTTAATACATGAGGATATCATATGATAACTGGATAATAATCAGCGGGGACACGGGTGGTGCACAAATCAACTGTGTGTGTTATTTTTAGAGTGTTCACGTGATATGATTCATCTTAAAAGCATTTCTAAGTGTTAGGATCTGAAACCATCGCCATGATTTACTGAAGTCATGGAGAACACATGTGACTCTTGTTTTGAAAATGACAGCATACGGATCCCATGGCTTTTTTCCTCCCCTTTCGGTTTCTTACAGAATTGGTGGGCAAAACCAAAAGACCAATATAAATTTTCCCTGATACCCTGCTGTCCGTGTTCAAAGACTGGGAGTATTTGGTGTACATGATCTATGTACCAAGGTGATATTCTAACAGAGACAAATTATGTTCAAACATCTGAAAGTCATCATTTCTATGCATATGCAGGCAGTTTGAGAAAAATCTACAAGAGGATCAAAAACAAGATTAAACCACATCTGTTTGGGTTTAGACGACACTGTCTATGTAGTTCAAAGTTGTTTCCTTTTGTGTATAAAAAAAAAAAAAAACCCTGCCCAGCTGTTTTTTATCTTAAATTCTTAGCCTTTATCAAAGAAGTGTTTTCATTGGCTAGCCAGTGTTATTTCTAAAAGTTGAACTAGTTAGGAAAGGAGGCTAAGAAAAAGAAAATAAGCTTTATTCATCTTGGTTCTATCCCCAGAGCCTTTCCTTGGCACTCAGAGAAAACTAATACAAGGGTTTTGTTCAATTCTAAATAGAAATGCTGTATCTACTGTGTGTCATCATGTCATAAATTAGGTCTTCCTTCATTTTATACCAGTAATTGATTACAACCAATAGTGATAAGAAACATGAAACAAAAAATGAATCCTCGAAGGCATGAATTATATAACAAATAAGCATTTGACTGCACGAATGTTATGCACTGTTGAATGGGAAAGGGGATGCTTTTGAAAGCTGCCCTCTCTCTCAGAGATGTGGGTGTAGAGTGATATTGCCCTAGCAGTGTGTTTCTTTTAGACATCTGATACATTCATACATTACAAAATCACATCTGATTACAAAGTCCTCCTATTTTATGAGAAATAAATAAGCTCCACTATGAAGCACCACTAAATGGGTCATTAGAATGAAACGTGAAAGCAAAAAATAAGGATGAATCAAAGGAATATGATATGACAAGCAAACTTTTCTAAGCAATTGCTTAGCTGCTTTCTGGTGAGATGATTCTCCTGTAATTTCCAGCTGTTTTTAGCAGAATGACTAAACCACATAATACAGACAGGTTTCTATATACATAAACACAACTGGAGTCTATTGGCCTTACCCCATGTCAACAATCAGCAAGTAACTTTAAGGAGGTTATTGTCATTGCAAAAACTTTTTATTTTAAAAACCTTTTCGTCGTAGCCTTTACAATCAGTACTCCCTTAAACACACCCAGAAGTATTCTTTTTCCTTACCAGACAAGGAGAGCTTTAAAGCCTTTGTCCCTAGTTTGTGTCAAAGAAGCCGATTCAGTTTTCCTCAGTTTTGATTGCCATAAAAACCTATTTCTGCTACGAAATAAATAAATACTAAGTCCTAGGTATGAATGCGAAATCCACTGCACCTTCTCACTCATGGGGTTCTATCAGTGTCTTCTTGTTTCCTTAATACATTGAAAATACTCAGTTTAACATAGTGCTTGGGCTTCGGAGTCATTCTGCCTGACTTCCAATATTAGTTTTGCCCCTTACCAGCTAATTAATTTTGGCTACTTCACCTCAGTTTCCTCATCTATAGCATGGAGAACATCATATGACTAACTTCATTGAGACATTGGAAGGAATAAATGAGAAAAGACATGCAAAGCACTTAACAGAATGCCTAACTCATAATGTTTGCTCAAAAAAACAAAAAACAAAAAAACCCAGAAACAACTATTTATCATTATTCTGCAGGCTGGTCTAAATCTTTTCTCTGCTCCTTATTCCCCACGGTCCTCACCCCATTGCTCTCCGGTGAGCTCAGATCATGAGCCAGGTTCCGACATGGAACAGGCAGTTGAGGTTATCCGGCCATTTCCATCATGAGATTGCTGGCTGTATTCACCCTCTCTCCCTTCCTTAGCTCCTCCTCCTGGAAAAGTCTTCCCTTCTGAAACTAATGCCTACCTCTCAAAGAGAGCACGTGGGTTTGTCAAGTGTGAGCCAATGGGGTGGCTCGTCCTGCGCTTGCTCAGTGGGAAAGACTGCCCACGACCAAATGCCGCTGTCTGCCCTGATCCACAGAAAGGAGCCGGACAGAAAGGGTGGTCGATGGATACCACCAAGTCCAAGTTCTTGGACCTGGCTCTTCCTGCCTCCTCTGAGCCCTGACTCCACCATTTATCCTCCTTCTCTGTCACATTTTGCCATGCCTCTCTCTCGGAAATCATGAAAATAACATTTTAATAGCCTCCTAGCTGTTGCCTTACCTCATCCCATTTCCTCACACACCTGTTGCCAGGTTCATCTTGCAAAGCTACTCCTATTCAGAAACCTTCATGGCTCCTATTACAAACATGAAAAAGAAAAAAGAAAAACATCCACCCTTCTTAAAGCTGATAGAGAGGGGAGAATATCAAGATTTTACTGCCTTTATTGAGGAAAAGAAATTTAGTCTTGAAACGAAGATAAAAATTGTGGAGCTTTCTGTGTGCCAGACACCGTGCTAAATGCCTTGCTCATTTTCTCCTTTTTAAACGTCACGAGAATTGAATGAGGTGGGTCTTCTTGTTGTCGCCATTTTATTATTAAGGAAACTCGGACTTAGGTTAACCTTGCTTGAGGATGTGTGGTGTGATGTGTTGCTATTTAATTCATTGTGTGTGTGTGTGTTTCTTATCTCCACCCCCAGCGCCACCCTCACAAGTTCTTTGGCAACATGGAAAGCATCCTAAATGCACAGTAGGTACCTGATAAATCCCTTTTAAATCAAATTGGTCCCCAGGCTTCAAACAAATCCTCGTCAGTCACAAAGGACAGCTGCATCACTCCTCAGAGTATTTCTGTTTTTCAAAGCTTACATTGCATTGAACTTTTCATTCTCAAAGCACGCTCCCGTGCCTCTTATTTGATCTTCAAAGCAACCATATAATCCAGATCTTAATATTCCCATTTTATGGATATGGAGAATAAAGTTCCAGATAGTTCTGTGATTTCCCAGGGTCGTACAGCAATAAAATCACTGAACTAGGAAACAAACCGAAGTTTCTCCCATCTTAAGTAAAATTTTCTTAAGCTAAAGCTTGAAGTACACCTCTTTAGATGCCTGAAACAGTAGCTCAGAGACTACTAGACGTTGGTAAGCTACATTATTTTTAAGTGAAAGAGCCGCTGAAGACCTTAAAATCTGTCTGTAGTTCAGGAACGTCAGCCCCCAGCATGTGGTTTCTCTGCCTACTTCTTGCCTTCGAGGTGAGTTGAGGACAGAGTTTCGGCTTAACAGTGAATGTCTTGGTTTTCCTGAATTTATTTAACAACCACTCTGGATGTTATTTCAACACGGTTTATCTTCCTCCACAGTAATATGCCCCTTTATAATTTCAAGGCAGATCAACATGGACTGGGGCTCTTGAGGTTTTTGGACAAAGGTGGCCCTGAGGCTTATTCAAGGGATTTGAATTTCACATCGGCAGAGGAGGGCTTGGCGAAATGCCTGCCCAGAGATGTTGGGTGGAGCTGCCAGCAAGGGAACGTTAATGCTGCTTCTGTATTGGGCTGATCTTCACCCAGGGAAAGAACAAGTAAGCACAGAGATGCTTCTGAAAGTGGTAGGAGGAAATCTGATTTTTTAAAAAGAGTATTTTGGTCTCTTGGTTCCAGAAAGGTTCAGTTAAGTGAGTGTTCAAAGGAGAAATAATGAAAAAGTGAGGCGGCAGCATCTACAGTCTGGCCAGCTATGGACCAAGGAGGTGGCAGAAAGACCTTGTTACTATTTCGGACATAGGATTCTACACCAAAGATGCATCAGGGCTCACAGCTGGCCTTGATTCAGTATTGGTTATGTGGCTTCTGTGTTGATGTCTCACTCCTTCATTAATTCAGCTACACCTATCTGTCATGTAAAGAAGGAAACAAGCCCACCATATCTTATACCAAAAGCGTAGATTTTCTGTTCTTGAGTAGGAAATTTTCTGTACACTTCATGTTTGACCAGGAACAACAAAAATTGATTTTGAGGAATCCTTTTTCCCTAGCTAACTTTAAATCTGTTTAAAAAACAACAATAAAAATAAATAAAAGCTTGGTGCTATCCCCATATCTTCTTAGTGCTGGCTCCTATTCACGCTTGGATCTCATCAAAATGCGCCTCCCCCAGTGGGCCTCCCCTCAAACCTAACATCTAAACTCATATCACAAATTGTTAACTTCTCCTCAGGTGTAATAATGGTGGTCTGCTATTGCATACAAAGAAAAAAATGGGTAGTTATCTTTTGGAAATACATCATGAAATATTTATAAATGAAGTAATCAGGCAGAGTTGGTGGAGATAGAGAGGACATAAGATTGCTCATTGTTGAAGGGGGCTAGGGTTACATGGGGGTTCATTCTTCCTACTTTGTGTATTTGAATTTTTTCCTGACAAAGAAATTTTAAAGTAATTTTTTAAAGTCAATATAAAATAGTGCCCCCCCCCACCGCCAGCCTCACAACCTACACTAGGTCACTCTACTTTGCTTGGTCCCATTTGATGTTTTTCCCAGCACCTTAGATCTCTCCAATCATCTTGTCAGTGAATTGGTTTCCTTTCAGACCCCTCAGAATGTAAGCTCCATGAGGGCAGACACCTGGTCTGAATTACTCATGTCTTATTAAGAACACAAACGATGAAACATTCAGATCTAGGTTTATATCTCAGCCTCACTGTTTTCTAACTGGAAGACCTGGAGCAAGTTACCTAATTGCGGAACCTGTTTTCTTACCTTCTACACAGAGCTTCTCTCTCTTCTTCACAAATATTGTGAGCATTAATTAAAAACACGTATTAAGAGCCCATCAGAGGACTTGTCACTTGCTAGCCTTTTAATAGATTAATGTCTTTTAGGTCTTTCTTTGTCTTGTGTTTGGGATATTAATTGATATTTACATTTTAATCTAGTCCAGCATTTGGGAAGATTGGGTAACTAAAGGTATTTCTCTTCACTTTAAAAATAGACCCAGAAATTGAAAAGTCTACTTTTGCCTTTACCAGTTCTTACTTGATCTATAAATCCCTTTTGCTGATTTATTCTGCAAAATGGAAAACCACAATACATGAGTTGGGGTGATCATGAAAATGAGAAAGATAAAAAGTGCTTGGAACCCCATATAAATGCCAAGCCAAATTTTATAGGAATCCAAAACGCATTTGAGATATTCAGCAGTTCTCCTAAGGCCTGATTACAGGCTTGATGGCCTTAATTTTTCTCTAATATATAATTCTCTGTTATAGTACTCTACAAAAATGCTGTAGCATATCATTAATGCTTACAAAATGTCATAAAAGTGCACAGAGCAGAAAACCTCCCAGCTAGAGAAATTTTACCATCTGAAGATAGAGGCAGTTAACTTTAATCTAGGAAACTGAAAAACAACCACAGATTGGGTGGATATTTTGGAGAGAACGTTCCTTCTTGTTCCTTTGAAGTAGGGGACGCTATTTGAGAACTGATGATGTTTGACTATAGAGGAAAATCCAAATTAAGTTCCCAAAAGTACTCATGGTAAAGGGAAGGAGAAATAGCAATCAGGGGAAGAAATTTTTAACAGAAAAGAACCCTCTATTGAAATTGATTAATAATCAGAACAGAGAATTAATTTGCCTACAGACAGATTTTTTTAAGGGAAACCTAAGTTTGACGCTGTTGGAAGCAGAAGACAAAAGCAGCGTTATGGACATTTGGGAAGCTGTCTTGCATTGCTCATCAAATGCACTGGACTGCAAATAAGGTCAGTGCATGATTTTGGAGTTGAAAACAATCTGAGCTGTTAAAAGCCTATGATGGTTATTCCTAGAGGTAAAGAATAAGTAAAATCAGTCAATGAATTAATAAATACTTAGTGAGAGCCTACTGTATGTCCGGCTCTGAGGACATACCAAGGGAAGCCAGGCAGGTGTATTCCCTGTCTTCACAGCATTTATAGTCCGCTTGAGAAAACAAGTACTAAGTAATAATAAGACAAGTACCTATAGATAACTGGCTAAACTACGGTACACTTGCAAAATACTGTTAAGGAAGCCTCAGGAGAATTTAATAAGGAAGTCTGTCCAATCTAGGGGGATGAGAAAGGGGATGGGGAAGACACAGAAAGTAACCCTGAGGAAGTGTCATTTATTCAAGCTTGATCATGCATAGTTGGGAGTTGGCTGGGTTACCAGTGGGGAAAGGCTTTCTACAAACAGCGAATAGCTTGTACAAAGGCCCCAAGGCAGGAGAAAGCAGATTGAGTGTATAAACTGAGAAGCTAAAGTGGAAAGAAACTGGGGAAAGAGGTAGCCAAGATGAACCTCAAGGAGTAGCTAGGAGTCAGATGATACAGGGTCTTGGTAAGGACTTAGGACATTATCCTGTGTGCAACAGGAAGTTACAGGAGGTAAGACCAAAGAAAGTTTAACAACTCTTCTTGTAATATTCATTCCATAATGAGGTCAATTATAATTGGAATGATCTGGAAGACAGACCATTTGTACACATTGGCCAAGATACCCAGACATCTCCAGAATTGTAGGATTCTGAGAACTCACTGTGCCCTGAGACTGAAGAATCACAGTGTATCCTGCCAAATGGAAGACAAACATACACAAACACACAAAAACAAAACCTTGGAGATCATCTCTGGAAAATAGGCAAAATAATTCTAAACCACATCTAAGGCACAAGTGCTTAGAAGGGATGTCAAGTGGGTGGGGTTGACCCACCCAGAGGGTTATTGGGCATTTGCAGTGTATAGGCTGGGGTGGAGGGGTAATCCAAAAGGTGGACTACAAATGGGAGTGGTGAACTACCATCCCTGAAAAAAAATTCTGCTTTGTGGTTGGTCACATAGGAATCTGCTTACTGTATCTTGCAAAGGTTCCACCCATTTGCTCAAGGCAAGAACCTGGGAATCATCCTTGATTCCTCCTCCTTTATTCCAGGCATTGAATCTGTCAGCAAAGTACTTGTTATTCTTGCTTCCAAAATATATCTTGACTCGATCTCCACTGTTACCACTCTGGACCAAACCACCGGCCTCTCTGGCCTTGCCAGCTGATGTGGCATCCTAGTCCTTTGCCATCCATTCTCCTGTAGTAGAGAATGAAATATTCTTCAGTGGTTCTTCAATATTCTTCAATGGTTTCCCTCTGCACTTAGAAGACTGTCATTCCTTTTCCTGGCTTACAGAGCCCTTCATGATCTGTCCCTCTGCCTACCTCTCCATCCTCATTCCATGCCTCCCAGTATCCTCTCAAACTAACCTTGATTCAGTTCCTTGAATGTGCCATACTTTCTTCTGCCTCAAAACCCTAGAACAGTGTTTCTCCAAGTGTGGTCCACGGGTCTTCTGTATCATCTGGGAGGTGGTAAGAAATGCATATTCTCAGGTTCTACCCCTGGAGGTGGGATCCAGAGGTTTATGTTTTAACAAGCTCTCCAGGTGATTTTTTTTTGAGTGCTAAAGTCTGAAAGTCATAACTCTAAAGAATTCTCTTTTCTGGGCCTGAAATGCTCTGTGCTTTTAGCTGCAAGTTTACCAAAAAACAGAATAACAGTTATTCAAAATGTAGACATCTATTTCTTTTTTATGAGAAATTCTGTGTAGGTAATTCAGAGCTGGAATGGGATTCTACTTTTCCAGCAACTTAGACTCCTACTATCTTGCTCTCTACCATTGTTGCCTTCTGTTCTCAAGCTCACATCATGATTCAAGATATCTGCTTTGGTTCTTGCTGTCATGGCTTCATTCTAGGCCACTGGAAGAGATAAAGGAAAAGGTCATGATGCTTCCTTAAAGGTACTTCCCAGAAGTTGCACACACCACTTCCATTCACGTTCCTTTGACCAGAATCCAGGGTCTTCATATGTGAAATCAAGGAGGGATTCATGTGATGGATACAGAAGTAGGCCAATTGCAGAACCTCTCCTTGGAGAGACATGAGCCTTCTGGCTTTACTGAAAGGTTAAAGATATTTTCTCCCTCATCCTTCTTATAGCCGAACACAAGCCTGGGCCACGTCTACCATCTTTAACATCTCTGTTAGATTTCTTGGGTTGCAAGTAAGAGAATACTCTGGGCAACAGCCATAGAAATCATTTATTGGAAGAGTACCGGGTAATCCACTGAATCCATGGAAGCGATGAGCAACTATGCACAGGGAAAGGTGGGAATCAGAAAAGCTCCAGCCTTTACTTTGTAGAAGTTAAGGAGAGTTTATTCACATAGGTGCTGCCATGAGATGAATCAACTCCAAGACCCATTTTCATGTGTCTACTTGAGATGCGTTTTCCCGGAAGAGAGATTTCAATGTGTCTAGCTCGTGACGGGCTGTACCTCCTGCCACGTGACCACTGCTGTGGTCTTTGATGCCAGCCCTCTGCAGCCCTCTGGATTCTGGTCTATTTTTCAAGTCTAGTCCCCAGCTTCCCGCTGAGTCTTTAAGTTTCTGATATTCTTTAGATGAATTCCCCCTTCCTTAGGATAACTGTAGTCAGAGCCTGTTGCTTACAACCAAAATCCTGGCTAAAACAAAGGGGCTTTGTTCAAAGGGTTGTTGGTAGTTGATATCCATATATTTGGGAGACTGGGGACATAATGACATTGGTACAATAGGCTAGAATCTTATTTATGTATCATGGGATAAAGCTAAAGATAGTAGGGGTTATGGACTCAACCTGATTGAAAACCTCTAAGTGTAATGAACCTTTGGCAAAACCCCAAAGTAAGGCTGCAATTTTTGTTACTGTATATCTGTACACTACTCTGTATTTTGAGTGAATGGTTTTCATGATTACAATTGTCTTCTTGCCTCTAATTATAAAAATCTTGAAATCAAAGCAGAAAGGCCTGCAATAAACCCTTTCCCCTGCCAAAGTGTGTTTGTCAGAACAACAGACAAAACAGAACTCAATTTGATCATCCCAGGAGAATGGAACTTGGAAATCCTTTGCCAGAAATATTTTCAGAGCAAGCCTTGAATCAGGAGGTGCCTTTTATCTCTGGAGACATCAGTAAGCTGACCTAGGAAAATGTAGCTCTGCTGTCTCTAGCCTTAAATGTGTGGGAACCAGACGTATGTCTCCATATGCCAGAATTTTTATTACAGAACTAACCCAAACCCCTCAAAGAGCATCGTAAATTCACAGTAACATGTCCATCGTGACTTTTACCAGTGGATGTGGGGGAAAATACAAATATTGTCAAGGTCAGTGTTCACCAAACAACATCCAAGAAACCATTAGTGACCCAGCCAAGGGCCTCAGCCACTTTAGCCTCACTCTGTCCTTGATTTTTCTACATTTATTGAGCCAACTCTACATACAGAAAGTTTGCCCCCAAGAGAGCCACTTCCTGAGAAAGAACAGAACCTCACAAATCTAGAGTGTATCTATCTTAAGAGACATGATGAAAACCATGAACTTGGAGAATCAAAAAAAAAAAAAAAAGACTTCACTCTCTTTGGAAATCCTATGCATTCATCCTTAAGGCACTTAACCCTAAAATACGTGCCAAGAAGAGGCCATCTGATAAATAGTACTTGGGCTACAGCCAATAAACATATGAAAAGTTGCTCAACATCATTAGTCATCAGGGAAATGCAAATTAAAATCACCATGGAATAGCATTACACTTACCAGAATGGCTCAAGTGAAAAAGATTAACCATACCACATATTTCAGAGGATGGAGAAATTGGAACTTTCATAAACTGCAGGTGGGAACTTAAACTGCTTTAGCAATTTTGGAAAACTATTTGGTATTATCCACTAAAGTATATATATATGTGTGTGTATATATATATATACACACACACATACATATATATACATATATATATATACACACACACACACACACTCTGTGACCTCCAATTCCACCCTTATGTATATGTCTAACAAATTTATTCACACGTACTAGAAACATGTACGAGAATGTCTTTAGCAACATGATTTATACTTTCTATAAACTGAAAATAATCAAATGCCCATCACCTATAAAATATAAGTAAATCTATGCAATTAATACTGTACAGCAATGCAAATGAACAAGCTACAAATGACATACATGAATCTTAGGAAATTAATGTTCAGTGAGGGAGGCCAGAAACCAAAGAATACGTTATGTATTATTCTATTTATACAAAGTAGAAAAACACGCATAAGCCCTATGGTGTTAGAAGCCAGGGTGGTGGTCACCTCTGGGGAGGAAGGAAGGGTATTGATTGGAAGGGGCTAGAGGGGACTCTTCTGGGGGATCTGGTGTTCTAAGTCCTTGATCTCAGTGGTAGTTAAATGAGGGCTCTGTAATTTAAGCTGTACATTTATAGGTTGGACATTTTTCTGTATATGGACACTTCAAAATAAAAATTTAAGGAAAAATACCACCAGAGACCACTGGAATAAATATATTTCCAGTCCTCAACTGTCAAAGAGCCACGGTGAATTGGAAATCTACAATCAGACCTGGATTTGTTGTTCATCCGTCTCAGTGTCCTAATATGTAAAGACCTAAGAATTTGTACCTAAAAGGATTACCTTGGGCTTGCAATTGTGCTGCTCCTCTGCCTGTTATCCTTTTTCTGACCCCTTCTTCCAACTCGTTTAAGCTGGATAATTTTTACTAGTCTTTAACATACAAGTGGGTTTTTTTAAATTTATTTTATTGAAGTATAGTTGATTTACAATGCTGTGGTAATTTCTGCTGTACAGCAAGGTGATTCAGTTATACATATATATACATTCTTTTTAAAAATATTCTTTTCCATTTTGGTCTATCACAGGATATTGAATATAGTTTCCTGTGCTCTACGTAAGACCTTGTTGTTTATCCATGCTATATATAATAGTTTGCATTTGCTAATCCCAAACTCCCACTCCATCCCTCCCCCCACACCCCCTCCCCCTTGGCAAACACAAGTCTCTTCTCTATGTCTGTGCGTCTGTTTCTTTTCATAGATGGGTTCATTTGTGTCATATTTTAGATTTCACATATAAGTGATATCACATGATATTTGTCTTTCTGACTTACTTCACTTAGTATGATAATCTCTAGGTCCATCCACGTTGCTGCAAATGGCATTATTTCATTTTTTTTATGGCTGAGTAGTATTTCATCATATATATGTACCGCATCTTCTTTATCCATTTGTCTGTTGATGGACATTTAGGTTGCTTCCATGTCTTGGCTATTGTACGTAGTGCTGCAATGAACATTGGGGTGCATGTGTCTTTTCAAATTAGAGTTTTCTCCGGATATATGCTCAGGAGTAGGATTGCAGGATCATAAGGCAACTCTATTTTCAGTTTTTTGAGGAACCCTCCATACTGTTATCCATAGTGGCTGCACCAATTTTTATTCCCACCAACAGTGTAGGAGGGTTCCCTTTTCTCCACACCCTCTCCAGCATTTGTTATTTGTAGACTTTTTAATGATGGCCAATCTGACCAGTGTGAGGTGGCAACTCAGTGTAGTTTTGATTTGCATTTCTCTAATAATTAGCAATGCTGAGCATCTTTTCATGTGCCTGTTGACCATCTGTGTATATTAAGATGCAAGTGTTGATGTCACTTGCTCTAGGAGGACAGTGACTGCTATGCATTGATGATACCACATCCCTGTCCTTTCCATGTCACAGTGGGTCTCATCAGGGTACCTCATTTCAGCAAAAAGTGACTCAGGCTGACCAAAAAGAAAAGGAACTTTCAAAAGAGTAATAAGAGGCCCCCAGCATCACTGGGAAGGCTGGAGAATTCAGCTTAAAGTCAGGAAAAAATAGCTAAAATCATGCTTTGGAGAGATTTTGGTGAAGAAAATGCTATCCCCATCACAGCCACCATCAGAGAAATAAAGGGCCTTGTCCCTTCCTTGAGACAATAGAACCTATTCAGAGTCTAGCAAGGTGTTAGCTGATTGGCACAACCTATTTCACATGCCTATGACATAGCTGCAAGGGATGCTAGGAAAATGAACCCAGTATCTTCAGCCTTCATAGCTGGAAGAGGTCTCTGCTCCATCTCAATAAGAAATTTTTCAGTATAGAAAGCAAATCAAATGCTAAGTGTCTAAAATAAATTGCAGAAGTTAAACACGCTGTGTTTCTTTGTTTACTTGTCTGCCTTTCCCAAATGGCAGCAATATCTATGAGGCCAGGAACCATGTCCAGTTTGTGTACCAGTTCATCTTTACACTCAGCACAGTGCCTAACGCAGAGTAGGCCCTGAGTTGAACGCTGTTGAACAAATGAATAACAGATATAATAGTTATAAAATTGTTTAACATCGTATCTGGCACACAGTAAGAGTTCTTCAAAAATAGAGCAATGGATCCTTTGAAGACTGGTGTCATTTCTCATTCTGTTTTGTGTCCCTAGCAATATATCAGATAGTTAGTATGTATTCAGTTATGTTCGTTGAGTGAATAATTAAATCAATGAGTTAATGGATATGTGTTAATGTAATTCATTTCGAGTAAGCTATATCCAAGAAGCTGTTTTGAGCACAGATGCTTGAAGGTTGAACAGTGACCCGGCTAGGCAGCGAGATCCTGGAGGGGGGGAGGTCGCATAATGGGCTTTCTACCATCAGTCAGTAAAAGTCCACTGAACCTCATATCTGTATAAACAATCTCTCTATGAACCAAAGTAGAAATGCTTCTTTTTGCTTCTTCATCTACTTCACAAGGCTCACATGGCTTGCCTTACTCCCAGCTGCCTGAACATGTAGGGGCAGAGGGGTATGCAATGTAATTCATACCCCTGTAAAATCACCAGCTATTGTTTGGATCCCTTTGCAGAGAGCCCAAGTCATAGAATATCAAATCTCATGTCCCGTATTGTCTTTGGAGCATTTATGGCTGGTCCAGATGGCAGCATAAGTTCTGATTTCTGGCAGATAGTATTGATTAATGTACCCCCAAAGGTTATGACTGGAACTTTCTTTAAGATTTCTTAAGACTAGGAGTATCTGACTCAGCACTATCACCAAATCCCAAAGTTTGGCCTAACTGTATATCTTCAGCTGCAGCCCTCAACACTGATCTAGAAACAGATGTGATGTAGGGAGGAAGAAACTCGGGACCTGATTAGGGTCCAGGATTATGTTTAGTCCCATCATAATACAGCCTGATGCAATCATTTGACAGGAGATAGAATGTGAAACAAAGAAAAGCCAACTAAAACTATTGTCAGATTTCAGTAAGCAATTCAGCTACATGAGGAGGAAGTGGGGAGGAGGGGGGAGGCGGGGAAGGGAGAGGAGGAGTTAAAAACTCCAGATGGTTATATTTATTTGCAAAAAAAAAACAAAACAAGGAAATTTTGAAGCATGGTAATAGTTTTCTTCAAATTTGGAATAACTTCAAAACTGTTTTTCATGTGTAAGGCTAGGTAATAGCAAATTAAAAGAATAGGTAACTGTGATTACCCAAGCATCCGGAATTTTTTTTTTTTTTTTTTCTTTTTAAGATCTTGAAGCACGAGTTCACTGTGAATGATGACCAGTAGGTGGCAGCATAACCTCCACCATTTTGATCTTTATCTGCCAAACTCTAAGGCTATCATCTTTTGAAAGTTAACAGTCACAAATTGCATACCAGCTGCCCAATTTGTTGGCTGTTGTAACTTTTCTTTTATGATACACTCCTCTTTTCAAAGAGATCCATTTAACCAATATATCCTTCAAATTTGTGCACAGTACTGAAGATGCATAAGCAGTGTGCCAACCTGCCTTTTTTCTTTTTTCGTTCTTTCTCTTGGCTTTTTTTTTTTTTAATTATTTATTTATTTATTTATTTATTTATTTATGGCTGTGTTGGGTCTTCGTTTCTGTGCGAGGGCTCTCCCCAGTTGTGGCAAGCGGGGGCCACTCTTCATCGTGGTGCGCGGGCCTCTCACTATCGCGGCCTCTCTTGTTGCGGAGCACAGGCTCCAGACGCGCAGGCTCAGTAATTGTGGCTCACGGGCCTAGTTGCTCCGCGGCATGTGGGATCCTCCCAGACCAGGGCTCGAACCCGTGTCCCCTGCATTGGCAGGCAGATTCTCAACCACTGCGCCACCAGGGAAGCCCTCTCTTGGCTTTTATACAAGCCAGTCTTTGAGTGTCTAACTGTGTAAAGACAACTAACTGTTCTGTAAATTGTTGCTTCTACCTATCTCGGATGTGTAACCACTTACCTACACATTTACTCACCAAGTACCAAAGCACTGCCAGTGGAAACAGAAAGGATGGGGGATTGATTTTAAACAGCTTATGTTTCAGATCCTGGCTTCATCACTTGACTCCTCTATGAGTCACATTTTGTTTTTGTTTGTTTATGTATATAAAGATGAAATGACTAGATTTAGTAATATCTGCCTGATAGGATTATTGTCATAAGTATATACAATAGTTGAATTCACTAAATGTTGACTGAGCTCTGACTATGCACCAGGCATTGTGTCAAGCCCGGGGAACAGGCACTACATTGACTTTATCCTAAAGAAGGTCACAGTTTACAGCTGAGCTGTCCAATACGGCATCCTCTTGCCATGTGCAGCTATTTAAATTTAAATTAAGCAAAATTAAGTCCGATTAAAAATCCCGTTCCTGGAGTGCACTGGCCACACTTCAAGTGCTTGATAGCCTTATGTGACTCGTAGGTACCATATCACATAATGCAGATAGGGCACATTGCCATCACTGCAGACAATTCTATTGGACAGCACTGGTCTGGAAGGCTAAGACAGACTCATAGAAGTTGATAATCAGTTTCAAAAGCGCTTTCGAAGACCAATATACGGAACCGGGAGGTGAAACAAACAAACAGCAGGGAGTGATGAACTCTTCCCTGCGGTGTCCCAGAAAATTTAGACAGAGGTCGTTTTAATGGAAGCCTTGACGCAAAAGATGATACTCAAGAAGTAGTCTGGGGAGTATCAGGGTGCTTTCAGGGAGACCTGAGGGAAGGAGAAATGTCTCTGAAGAGGCACCTCTGTGCAAAGGCTTTAAGGAAGACAGAAAACCACACAAGTTCCGCTCAGGGAACCCGAGCTGTTCTATATTGTGGAAGGATAGAGACTGAGAGGCAAGGAAGGTTAGACGGAAGGAGGTGCAACTAAGGAGAGAAAATCGCCCACGAGATTTTGAGTGTTAGAGTGAACCCTCACGACGGCTTAGCTTTTCTTTCCCCAGTGTAAGAGAACCAATGGTCACCCTTTTTACAGCTGTGCTCAGAGAGAGGGAGCCCAGAAAGAGGGAGAGGTTCCTGACGGATTCTTTCCACAACTGCGTCCAAGTGGAAAATGAAACTAACCCCTTCAGCCTGTACAGCACCTCCCAGAACAAGGCTGTTTTGCTCACACATTCCTCAGACTGTGAGAACAACCCACCAACCATGTCACCAATAACACAGCTGCCCCATCAGCCCCCGTGGATGTGCATTCCCCCCCAAATGCGTGAGGAATTCCTTCTGCCAACATTAAAACGGAGTCAAGCCTCGTGAGTCCTAAGCTTTGAACCCATCTCCAACTTTTCTGTGGTTAAGTTCATAGCTGGCTGGCAAAATATGACTTCCTGGTTCTAAGATAAAAGACTTGGGGGTGGGAGCGGGCAGAAGCCTTAAAAAAAACTAGCTTGACATCACATGGCTCTTGCAAAATGCAACTTTAATGAACAAAGCGCCAATGAATCCTACTCATCCCGATTACATTTCTGAAAATGTAATCTTTTAAAATTTCAGGAGAAGGAGGTTTGGCAGATAGCTTTGGGGTTTCTTTAGCCTCTAGATATTTGGGAAAGAGTGGAGGTATTGCTGATTGCCAGGGCACAGCGACGAAGAGGAAAGGGCCCCGTTTCGGGGGAGGGGAGAAAGAAAAAGCTCTGTTGTAATAGATGTTCCAAAAATCATCCGTCTTTCCTAAGAGATGAGGTGGGGATGGTGGAGGAGGGATCGGCTGAGCTCTTCATACGGTTTCATTTAAGCTTGAACAGAGATAATCAGCTCTGCTGTTTATTTCCATACCAAATGCTCGGGGGGCCGGAGCTCTGTCACATTCCTAACCCAGATCATTTGAGTGGCAATCTTTCTGGAATAGAAAATGTACTCAAGACACTTCCTCGTAAAGAGTTACCAGGAGAATCTAGAAGAGCCCTCCTGGATTTTCACAAGCAAATGGCTCTCCTCCTCCTTCCCCGGTGGCCAATTATTCCTGTGACAACACCTCATACTTTGCATGTGATGCCATTTGACAGAGGAGAAGCTGAGCCCACTAAATGCTCATCCACTCGACCCTTTAGCTCTTTATCATCCCAGTTAGAAAGTTGGGGGAGGGGTGATGGCACCAGGGGTCAACTGTAAACCCTTGCTTTAGTGGTGATGAGACAGTAGGTGCGATTTTTAAAAGCAAAAGGTTTTGGCGTTAGACAACCTGCTTTAGAGCCCGAGCTTGGCAGCTTGGACATAGGACTTGACTCCTCTTCGCCTCATCTTTCTCAGCTGTAAAATGTGAAATTGCATCACGTTTACCTCATAGGGTCAGTTTTGAAATTATATGAGCTATGTCAGCTGGGTGCCTAATAAAGAGCTTGACACATGCAAGAAGCATTTGATTAAGGTTGGTTATGGCCTTTGCTGTTATGAGGTCACACAAACTGATTAGCATATTGCAGAACCTGAGGGATGGTCAGACTCCTCTCACCAAGGGGTTTATTTTCAATTTTCTTAAGAACAAATGGTGTATCCAGGTCTCCCAATTGTTTTTCTTGTGGAAAGAACACATACCCATGAGTTTTTCCTTCTTAAGAAATTGTAAAGTATACAGTGTAGTATTGTCAACTGTAGGCACAATGCAGACCTCTAGAACTTAATCATCTTGCATAACTGAAACTTTATACCAGTTGAGTTGCAACTCCCTGTTTCTCCTCCCTCTGGCCTCTGGAAACCACCATTTTACTCTCTGCATTTGATTATTTTATATTCCTCACACAAGTGGTATCAGGCAGGATTTGTCCTTCTGTGATTGGCTTATTTCACTTAGCATCATGTCCTCAAGATTCAGCCATGCTGTTGCACATGGAACGATAGCCTTTCTTTTTTAAGGCTGGATAATATTCCACTGTATGTACACATGACAAATCCTTTATCTATTCATCCACCAGTGGACACTTAGGTTGTTTCTGTATCTTGTGAGTGAACACAAGTATGCAAATATCTCTTCAAGATCCTGATTTCTATTCTTGTGGATAAATATCCAGTAGTGGGATTACTGGATCATATGGTAATTCTATTTTTAACTTTTTGAGGCATCTCCATACTGTTTTCCACACTGGCTCCACCATTTGACATTCCCATTAACAGCGTACAAGAGTTTCGGTTTCTCCATATCCTTGCCAACACATGTTATCTTTGGGTTTTGTTCTGTTTTATAATAACCATCCTAACAGGTGTGAGGTGATATCTCATTGTGCCTTGGATTTGCATTTCCCTGATGATCAGTGATGTTGACCACCTTATCATATATATGTTGGCCATCTGTACGTCTTCTTTGGAGAAATGTTGATTCAAGTCTTTGCCCAGTTTTTAATCAGGCTATTTGGTTTTTTGCTAATGAGTTGTTTGAGTTCCTTATATGTTTGGTATATTAACTCATCAGGGATGAGGTTTGCCTTTACACTATTAATTGTTTCCTTTGCCTTTTCACTTTATTCTTTCCATCAAGCTTTTTAGTTAGATATAGTCCCACTTGTCTGTTTTTGCTTTTGTTGCCTGTACTTTTGGTGTCATATCTAAGAAATTATTGCCAAGATTGATATCATGAAGCTTATCCCCTATGTTTTCTTCTAGTAGTTTTACAGTTCCAAGTTTTATATTTAAATCTTTTATCCATTTTTAGTTGATTTTTGCACGTAGTGTAGGTTAAGGTTCCAATTTCATTTTTTCGCATGTGGGTATCCAGTTTTCCCAACACTATTTGTTAAAGATGACCCAGTCCCAAATTTAATCTCTCTATACCTGGGACTTTAAGGGAGGGAAAGCCTGTCCTCTTTGACATCAACCTCAAGGCTGAAAACTTTGGCTCATAACTTCCATTTATTAGCCTAGAATCATTCATCAAAACCTTTCTTAAACTTATTTTCAACCAATATTAACTCAGGGAATCTTTTCATACCTGTGTTACTCGACAGGGAATGTGCACTTCTTTTCACCAGATTCATTGAATCAAAGTGGTTTTCTTAAGGTGTGATGGAACTTCTCTCCACAGAGGATGTAGGGCCTTGAGAAAGGGGCTGTACATTCATCCTGGCTTGGCTTTGCCCTCCTGAGACCCCACCCTTCCAACTTGGAAATGGTACAGCTGCTGTTGTTGTTTTTATTCCTTCCTCATTTGGAAAGCTTCAGCCCAGTTCCAGGTTTACTTTCCTTTCTTCTGAAATTTTCTGGAGCAACACCTATTCCATGAGAACAATTTTTTCACCAATTTACAACTTGGGGCAAATTAAGCGAGAGTGGATGACTATTTCAGCACAACAAAAGAACAGCCTCAGAACTCAGGTCTGGATGTGGTCATTCCTGAGTATCTGCCCGGGCTATAGGCTCAGCTTCCTTCCTGGGTTTGGTGGTTCTACTTCCCAACCCTCTACAAAAACACCTAGCAATGCCAGACAGAGGAAAAGGAAAATAATCTGTGAAGAAGTTGAATCTTCTTTCCTTTGCATGAACTTTGAGAAGTATAATTAACTACTTAACTTAGCACCCCCAAAACCAAACTGTGAGGATAAGAAAGGATTGTTGTAACATCTGTTCTTAAGAAATATTTGAATATCATTAATCATTAGAGAAATGCAAATCAAAACTACAATGCAATATCATCTCACACCGGTCAGAATGGCCATCATCAAAAAATCTACAACAATAAATGCTGGAGAGGGTGTGGAGAAAAGGGAACCCTCCTACACTGTTGGTGGGAATGTAAATTGATACAGCCACTATGGAGAACAGTATGGAGGTTCCTTAAAAAACTAAAAACAGAACTACCATATGACCCAGCAATCCCACTACTGGGCATATACCCTGAGAAAACCATAATGCAAAAAGAGTCATGTACCACAATGTTCATTGCAGCTCTATTTACAATAGCCAGGACATGGAAGCAAGCTGAGTGTCCATCAACAGATGAATGGATAAAGAAGATGTGGCACATATATACAATGGAATATTACTCAGCCATAAAAAGAAATGAAATTGAGTTATTTTTAGTGAGGTGGATGGATCTAGAGTCTGTCATACAGAGTGAAGTAAGTCAGAAAGAGAAAAACAAATACTGCATGCTAACACATATATATGGACTCTAAAAAAAAAAAAAGAAAATGGTCATGAAGAACCTAGGGGCAAGATGGGAATAAAGATGCAGACCTACTAGAGAATGGACTTGAGGACATGGGGAGAGGGAAGGGTAAGCTGGAAGAAAATGAGAGAGTGGTAGTGTATATATGGACATATATACACTACCAAATGTAAAATAGATAGCTAGTGGGAAGCAGCCACATAGCACAGGGAGATCAGCTCGGTGCTTTGTGACCAGCTAGAAGGGTGGGATAGGGAAGGTGTGAGGGAGGGAGATGCGAGAGGGAAGAGATATGGGTGTATATGTACAACTGATTCACTTTGTTATAAAGCAGAAACTAACACACCATTGTAAAGCAATTATACTCCAATAAAAACGTTAAAAAAAAAAAAGAAATATTTGAGATACTCTGTGAGGTTCACAATTATATAAAGAATCCTCAAGTTTGGAGCAGGGATTTCAAACTCAAATGCCTATAGGGGCCAGGCATATAACGTAAATATAATGTAAATTAGGGAAGCAAGAGAATATAAGAAAAGTTTTACTTAATTCTATTTTAAGTGCAAGTGCACTGATTAAAGACCATTGCCACTAGCTCTAAGTATTGGGTAGTAGGGAGTGCTGGGGACTGTGGCAGACTGGAGAGGGCATGCCTTATTAAAGAGAGTGGTCCTTTCTCAAGTCCAGCTGATGGTTGCTCTGTGAGAACATGAGCCCAGTGTTGCTAGATGCTTCATGTTTTCAGGAGAAGCCAGAAGTCTCAGATTTTTCTGTTAAATCTTCTAATGTTTTAATGTTGGCAAGTAAAGTAATCGATACAATTAGAAGTCAGGATATTGACAACCCTTATGTAGAAAGTACAAGTAGAATTTTGGGGTGCTGGTTCTGTTTCTTGATCTTGGTGCTAATTACGCAGTCGTGTCTTTTTGTGAAAAGTTATGGAGCTGGATGCTTATATATGCACTTTTTTGTATGTATGTTATACTTTCATGAAAAAGTTTGTAAATGTGTTGGCGTTTTAGGAGAATTTTACCACATTATTTGGGCCAGCATCATGTAGGCCAAATAATGCCCATCTGTGGGATGAATTAAGCCCTCAAGGTCATTCTTTATCAAATTTAATTTAGAGAACTTAGTGGGGGGAAAATTGCTGATTTGTCTACCACTCATTCAAAGGCAGGGGAGGAAGGAAAGGGCCAGACATGGTTGCAAGGTTCCGGCACACACAGATGTATTTCCAGGCCATACTGCCCTGGCCTGAGTACATACAGAGAGCAGCCCAGATCCCCAGGCTGTGCCCTTCTCACCCCTACCTATGAGAGTCTGTCTTCATTTGACTTGCCCAGTGCTTCCCTTGGTCCACCATCACTGGGGCCTCTAATTCTTGCTTCACTAAGTCTCTCCTTGTGGAAATTCCAGTCTCATGTTTCCTCTCATTGAAATGAAAGCAGCTCACTGCAACCTAACCTTTAGGGAAAAAAATGAAAGTAATGCGAAACAGTAGAAAATAGACAAGCTTTGAGGTCAGACACAACAGGGTTCAAATACTGGCCCTACCACAGACTAGGCAGGAATTGGGCCACGCTCCTTAACCATTCTGATCTGTTGTTTTCTCATTTAAGTAACATGGACATAAATACCTGTTCTCTAAACGTATGAAATGCCTAAATAAAATGCCTAGCACAGCAGTGCTTCTCAAACTTTAATACCTGGGAAAATTTTCCCAAGAATCTTGTGAAAATGTAGATTCTGATTGAGTAGCGTTGGGATGGGGTCTGGGATTGTGCATTTCTAACACATCCCCACGTATGCCAATGCTACTGGTCCCCAGACCACACTTGGAGTAGCAAGGCTGCAGAATGCTTACTCACAGTGCTTAATAGACATTAATTCCCCCCCGCCCTCCATAAAAACATATAACCCCGCCATGGAGTTTGACATGGAAAGTTGGAGGCAGGTAAGCTGTAGGCACTGACTGTTTACTTTGCATGGGATTCCAGTAAGCTCTGGACAACTTGTTGCCTTTGTACTGATAACAACAAGCGCCAAGTCTCTGTCATGATGACTTTCACGTGGAGAAGCTGGGATTGCTCTCAAGCATGGTGGTGGTCAACAGGGTTCCCACATTAGGAAATGAGACAGGAAGAGTTAAACATGCTTCTCTATAGGAGGCTTCTCTTTGTTTCCTCAAGATGACTACCAAACTCGCTGGTTTGTTTTTTTTTTTTTTCATCTGAATGTTTTATTCCATGAATAGCCTACCAATATAAATGTGTTTCAAGTACATGAATAAACAACATAATAATAAAAAGCACATGATTTTCCCAAGAATGTATCCCTGCAGTTCTGAGTTAACCAAAAGACAGCAACTTTCACTTTGGGGGAAGGGGATGAAGACAAAGTTTCAAACGTGCTGAAGAGACTTCAAGAGGAGAGGAAACAGGAGGGAAAGAAAGGACTATTGGTCTAGCTACTCATAGTTCCCCAGAACTGTTTGTGGGATTGGGGCAAAACTGTTACAAAAAGATTGAAGTGGCAATAAAAGACACATCTGGTTTTGTACTTGTTTTGGAGACAGGAAAGAATTCCTTTTCCCCAGGAGTATAAGAAAGAGCAACCGGCCTCCTCCCTTTCCCTACTGGATAAGCCTATGTAGGTCACTCACCTGAGTCTTAGTTTCTTCATCTATAACATAGGGGAAGTTATACCTCCCTACTGAAATGTTCTAAGAAGGTACTAAAATCATACATGGAGAAGTGCCTAGCTCCTTGGCCACTTAGCTAAACAGATTCTCCGTAAATGTGTGTTCCCCACCTTCCTTCTCTAGGGGGATAAGGCTCTTGATCACAGACCCTGGAAGGAGCACAATATCCTAGTTCCCTGTACTCATCTAAATCACCAGGACACTTTTTTTGCTTGGCAGATATTCTGATCCAAGATGGCAGACCTTGGTACACATTCCTGGGGTGTGTTCCAAATGATCCCTGCCATCACTTTTGCTCAACACCTAATTTGGTCCCCATGGCCAAACAGCCCCTCATTCAAACTCATGTTCATCTAGCTCCACTTCACCTAGCACTTACTTACCCCAAACCCACATGCCTCTGACACTGCCAGGATTGTGTTGCAAAGCTCTAGGTTTGAATTGTATCTTTCTTACTCACTAGCTGTGGGAACTTCGGCACATTACTTAACTGCTAAGTCTCAATTTCTTCATCTGCAAAATGGGAAGATATAAAATGGGAATGGGAAGTATGAAAGGTCTGAGGCTTCAGACCAGTGCCTGACACACAGAAGGCACTTTGATGTGCTAGTTGTTATTGTTATTATTATTATTCACAGTGGGCTTTGTCCTTGTTCATGGGTGAGGAAATTGGCATTCTAGGTGAGTGAGTGATACAGCCAAGCTTTAAAATTTGGCAGTTCCATGGGGGCAAGGAGGCCCCAAAATGCAGAATAAAAGGTGTTCAAGCCATTTTTTAAAAGTTTAAAAATCAGCTGGCTCTGAAGCCCATGGTCTGGGTATTGGACCTGGATTTGAACCTCCCACCTTCTTTTTCAAGGTCTCAACCCTGCTGGACCCTTATCTAATACAGTTCTTGCCCATTGTTTCCTCTGACCCCTCACTGGGTAGCTGCTTATTTCAGCTTTGTTGGCCTTCATGGTTTTGACTTCTCATGTGACTCCAGTACCCACCAGATTCCTTGAAACTTGCCTTATTTCCCTAGCACATGCCCTTCATCCTGCATTCACCATTCACTGCAGCAGAGACTCTGTATCTTCTTTAAGGCCAGTATCCTATGTCTTGATTTAAATTTATCTCTGAGCAAGAAAACTCTGGTATAGTGATTCTGTATACTTAGAAACCAGCTTTCCTAGTATTTAATGAGAATGTACTGTACTAAGTGAAAGGGAAGTGATATTAGGTAAAACAGAGAAAAACAGAAGCAGAAAGATTATTGCTTTTGTTTTATACCTGGTTATAAAGCACTGTGGGTCAAACTTTTCATCTCAGTTTCTTTTCCAGCAACTTCCTCCTCTTCTTCCAACAACCTCTAAATGATGGAGTGTCTTAGGATTCTACTGAACTTCTTCTGTGTCCTGCCTTTACTCACTTCTTAAGTGATCTCACCATCTCAGCTTTAAATAGCTTTGCCCACTGTCTCCCAAATGTGTATCTCCAACCCAGACCTCTCCCTTGTACTCAGGATTCACATCAAGCCATCCAACTGATCCATCACTCAAGTGTCTGATAGTCATAATACATCGAGCAGTCCAAGCCAAATTCTCCTCCCTAGTCTTCCTCATTTGGTTAAAGGCAGACCTAGCCTTCCATCTACTCCTCCAAGACAACCATACTTTCTCTCATGCACTGTAGGCAATGAGTCAGCAGATCTTAGAAGTTTTACATTCATATTATATCCAGAATCCAACCCCAGCTGTTAACCATCAGTTCTTGCCAGGACTGCTGCAATTGCCTCTCAGGTGGTCTTCTGTTCCACCCCTGTCCCCTGAAAATTATTTTCAATAGAGCAGCCAGAGAGAGCCTAACAAGTCAGATCATGGCACCCCTCTGGCTGCCCATTGCTCTCAGTGTAAAAGCTCACATCCTGATCCACCAATCCCACTCCTGGGCATATATCCAGGGAAAACTCTAATTCACAAAGATACCTGGGCTAAAGGAGGGGCGCGCCTTCAAGATGGCAGAGGAGTAAGACATGGAGATCACCTTCCTCCCCACAAATACATCAGAACTACATCTACATGTGGAACAACTCCTACAGAACACCTACTGAATGCTGGCAGAAGACCTCACGCTTCCCAAAAGACACCCTCAGGGGACCTACACGTAGAAGGGGGGCCAGATCCAGAGCTGAACCCCAGGAGCTGTGTGAGCAAAGAAGAGAAAGGGAAAGCTCTCCCAGCAGCCTCAGGAGCAGCGGATTAAATCTCCACAATGAACTTGATGTACCCTGCATCTGTGGAAGACCTGAACAGACAACGAATCAACCCAAAATTGAAGCAGTGGACTTTGGGAGCAACTGTAGACGTGGGGTTTGCTTTCTGCATCTAATTTGTTTCTGGTTTTATGTTTATCTTAGTTTAGTATTTAGAGCTTATTATCATTGGTAGATTTGTTGATTGATTTGGTTGCTCTCTTCTTTTTTAAATTTTATGTATATATTATTTTCCTTTTTCTCTTTTTGTGAGTGTGTATGTGTGTGCTTCTTTGTGTGATTTTTGTCTGTATAGCTTTGCTTTCGCCATTTGTCCTAGGGTTCTGACTATCCGTTTTTTGTTTTTTTGTTGTTTTTGTTTGCTTGTTTGTTTTTAGTATAGTTTTTAGCTCTTGTTATCATTGGTGGATTTCTTTCTTGGTTTGGTTGCTCTCTTATTTCTTTCTCTCTTTCTTTTTTTTATTACTTTATTATTTTTAATGAATATTTTCTATTTTACTAACTTTATTTTACTTTATTTATTTATTTTTCTTTCTTTCTTTCTTTTCTCCCTTTTCTTCTGAGCCTTGTGGCTGACAGGGTCTTGGTGCTCTGGCTGGGTGTCAGGCCTGAGCCTCTGAGGTGGGAGAGCTGAGTTCAGGACATTGGTCCACCAGAGACCTCCCAGCCCCACATAATATCGAATGGTGAAAGCTTACCCAGAGATCTCCATCTCAAAGCCAAGACCCAGCTTCACTCAACGACCAGCAAGCTACAGTGCTGGACACCCTTTGCCAAACAACTAGCAAGACAGGAACACAACCCCACCCATTAGCAGAGGGGCTGCCTAAAATCTTAATAAGTTCACAGACACCCCAAAACACACCACCGGACGTGGTCCTGCCCACCAGAAAGACAAGATCCAGCCTCATCCACCAGAACACAGGCACCAGTCCCCTCTACCAGGAAGCCTACACAACCCACTGAACCAACCTTACCCACAGGGAGCAGACACCAAAAACAATGGGAACTACAAACTTGCCACCTGCGAAACAGAGACCCCAAACACAGTAAGTTAAGCAAAATGAGAAGACAGAGAAACACACAGCAGATGAAAGAGCAAGGTAAAAACCCACCAAACCAAACAAATGAAGAGGAAATAGGCAGTCTACCTGAAAAAGAATTGAGAGTAATGACAGTAAAGATGATCCAAAATCTTGGAAATAGAATGGAGAAAATACAAGAAATGTTTAACAAGGACCTAGAAGAACTAAAGAGCAAACATACAATGCTGAACAACACAATAAATGAAATTAAAAATTCTCTAGAAGGAATCAATAGCAGAGTAACTGAGGCAGAAAAACAGATAAGTGACCTGGAAGATAAAACAGTGGAAATAACTACCACAGAGCAGAATAAAGAAAAAAGAATGAAAAGAATTGAGGACAGTCTCAGAGACCTCTGGGACAATAGTAAACACGCTAACATTCAAATTATAGGGGTCTCAGAAGAAGAAGAGGAAAACAAAGGGACTGAGAAAATATTTGAAGAGATTATAGTTGAAAACTTCCTTAATATGGGAAAGGAAATAGTCAATCAAGTCCAGGAAGCACAGAGAGTCCCATACAGGGTAAATCCAAGGAGAAACACACCAAAACACATATTAATGAAACTTTCAAAAATTAAATACAAAGAAAAAATATTAAAAGCAGAAAGGGAAAAGGAACAATTAACATACAAGGGAATCCCCGTAAGGTTAACAGCTGATCTTTCAGCAGAAATGCTGCAAGCCAGAAGGGAGTGGCAGGACATATTTAAAGTGATGAAAGGGAAAAACCTACAACTAAGATTACTCTACCCAGCAAGGATCTCATTCACATTCGATGGAGAAATTAAAACCTTTACAGACAAGCAAAAGCTAAGAGAATTCAGCCCCACAAACCAGTGCTACAACAAATCCTAAAGGAACTTCTCTAGGCAGGAAACACAAGAGAAGGAGAAGACTTACAATAACAAACCCAAAACAATTAAGAAAATGGTAATAGGAACATACATATTGACAACTACATTAAATGTAAATGGATTAAATGTTCCAACCAAAAAACATAGACTGGCTGAATGGATACAAAAATAAGACCCAGACATATGCCGTCTACAAGAGACCCATGTCAGACCTAGGGACACATACAGACTGAAAGTGAGGGGATGGAAAAAAATATTCCATGCAAATGGAAATCAGAAGAAAGCTGGCATAGCAATTCTCATATCAGACAAACTAGACTTTAAAACAAAGACTATTACAAGAGACAAAGAAGGACACTACAAAATGATCAAGGGATCAATCCAAGAAGAAGATATAACAATTGTAAATATTTATGCACCCAACATAGGAGCACCTCAATACATAAGGCAAATGCTAACAGCCATAAAAGGGGAAATCGACAGTAACACGGTACTAGTAAGGGAGTTTAACACCCCACTTTCACCAATGGACAGATCATCCAAAATGAAGATAAATAAGGAAACACAAGCTTTAAATGATACATTAAACAAGATGGACTTAATTGATAATTATAGGACATTCCATCCAAAAACAGCAGATTACACTTTCTTCTCAAGTGCTCATGGAACATTCTCCAGGATAGATCATATCTTGGGGTCACAAATCAAGCCTTGGTAAATTTAAGAAAATTGAAATCATATCAAGTATCTTTTCCGACCACAATGCTATGAGACTAGACATCAACTACAGGAAAAAATCTGTAAAAAAATACAAACTCATAGAGGCTAAACAATACGCTACTAAATAACCAAGAGATCACTGAAGAAATCAAAGAGGAAATCATAATATACATAGAAACAAATGACAATGAAAACACGACGACCCAAAACCCATGGGATGCAGCAAAAGTAGTTCTAAGAGGGCACTTTATAGCAGTACAGTCCTACCTCAAGAACCAAGAAACATCTCAAATAAACAACCTAACCTTACACCTAAAGCAATTAGAGAAAGAAGAACAAAAAAACCCCAAAGTTAGCAGAAGGAAAGAAATCAAAAACATCAGATCAGAAATAAATGAAAAAGAAATGAAGGAAACGATAGCAAACATGACTAAAACTAAAAGCTGGTTCTTTGAGAAGATAAACAAAATTGAGAAACCATTAGCCAGACTCATCAAGAAAAAAAGGGAGAAGACTCAAATCAATAGAATTAGAAATGAAAAAGGAGAAGTAACAACTGACACTGCAGAAATACACAGGATCATGAGAGATTACTACAAGCAGCTATATGTCAATAAAATGGACAACCTGGAAGAAATGGACAAATTCTTAGAAAAGCAAAACCTTCCGAGATGGAACCAGGAAGAAATAGAAAATATAAACAGACCAATCACAAGCCCTGAAGTTGCAACTGTGATTAAAAGTCTCCCAACAAACAAAAGCCCAGGACCAGATGGCTTCACAGGCAAATTCTATCAAACACTTAGAGAAGAGCTAACACCTATCCTTCTCAACCTCTTCCAAAATATAGCAGAGAGAGGAACACTCCCAAACCCATTCTATGAGGCCACCATCACCCTGATACCAAAACCAGACAAAGATGTCACAAAAAAAGAAAACTACAGGCCAATATTACTGAAGAACATAGATGCAAAAACCCTCAACAAAATGCTAGCAAACAGAATCCAGCAGCACACTGAAAGGATCATACACCACGATCAAGTGGGGATTATCCCAGGAATGCAAGGATTCTTCAGTATATGGAAATCAATCAATGTGATAAACCATATTAACAAACTGAAGGAGAAAAACCATATGGTCATCTCAATAGATGCAGAAAAAGCTTTTGACAAAATTCAACACCCATTTATGATAAAAAAACCCTCCAGAAAGTAGGCATAGAGGGAACTTACCTCAACATAATAAAGACCCTATATGACAAACCCACAGCCAACATCGTTCTCAATGGTGAAAAACTGAAATCATTTCCACTAAGATCAGGAACAAGACAAGGTTGCCCACTCTCACCACTGTTATTCAACATAGTTTAGGAAGTTTTAGCCACATCAATCAGAGAAGAAAAAGAAATAAAAGGAATCCAAATTGGAAAAGAAGAAGTAAAGCTGTCACTGGTTGCAGATGACATGATACTATACATAGAGAATCCTAAAGTGAGTATTCCATTTCAACTGAAGGCCTTTGTACTCACCCTTGCCTCTGCCTAGAAGACTTTCTCCAGATATCTGCACGAATCATCCCACGTTTCAGTCATATCTCTGCTCACATTTTCACTCTACCACAAGCCCTTCCTGGCCACCATATCTAAATGGTACCCATCCTCTTTAGCCCCCAGCATCACTATCCAGCCCTTACTTGCTTTGTCTCTCCTGGCGTTTATCAGTCATATCTCTGCTCACATTTTCACTCTACCACAAGCCCTTCCTGGCCACCATATCTAAATGGTACCCATCCTCTTTAGCCCCCAGCATCACTATCCAGCCCTTACTTGCTTTGTCTCTCCTGGCGTTTATCACCACCAGCCTTATCATACACTGATAGATATACTGATAGACTTTTTTATCATCTACCTTCCTAAACAGACTAGACTCTTCTGTACCCCCTGAGCACAGGAGCACAGACATTTTGTTTTGTTCTTGTGTCCTCAGCATCCCCCCGCCAAACAGTTCCTAACACATAGCTGGTACATAATAAATATTTTCTGAATGAATGAACATTATTGACATCCTGGCTCATTTTCTCACATGTGTCCAGGCAGACTGAGAGTCACCCACAGAATTCACATCAGAAGTGATGCCCCTGTTTCTATCTGAGTTGTCTCCAGAGAACTTTAACAACCTAGAAACCTGTTTGTGACCCTCTCCTCCTATTGATCCAGGCCCATCTCAAGACCAACTTGATGAGGTGCTAGCTTTTTAAAATTCCTATATTTTCACATCTTTCCTGTTGCATTATTCTGGATTATTTCAGTTGCAAGTTACAGAAACCCAATTCAAACAGGTGTAGGGTTAACAAGGGGAAAGGAAAAAAAAAGGGGGGGGGGTGGATTTCTTGGCTAATAGAACTGAAAATCCCAGTAAAAGAGCACTTGGAGAAAGGTGCTGGAAAGAGTTTGTCAGGAATGTGCTTCTTTCCTTCTCTTGGCTTTTCTTTCCTCTCTTTGGTAGAATTCAAATCAGTTCACTCCAAGTAGAGGTAACGATGGTCACCCACATCCCCAAGCTTATATTCTGCCAAATTAGCAAGCTCGGTATCAGACCTGACCTAAGATGGGGTTAGTTCCACTTAGACCAAATGGGCCTAGGAGACATCCAGGTGTTTTCCTCAAGAAAAGTCAGCCTGGTGAAACTGAAAAAGAATGCAGATGGTTGCTGTGCAAATGAAAACAATGTCCACTACATTTATTTTACCTCATGTCCTTAGCTTATAGCATCTATTTCCTAACCCTGTGAAACCTAAGGATAGAGACCAGGTCTTGCCTCTTTGTATCTCCAAGATCTCACAGGGGGCCATACTTAGGTTAAATACATAATAAATGTTTGATAAGAATGATAAAATCCCCAAACCAAGTAGCCCAGCCCAGAACTGTGACTTTATTTAAAGTTTTTTTCATCCCAGAGGAAATTTGAATTCCCTTTCAGATACTGTCTCCTTATTCTAACATGTCTCCTCTCTCCCTGCCTCTTTCCTTTCATGGAGTCTGCTAAAATCTTGCTATGTTATCTCTCACTGCGTAACAAATTATCCCAATGCTTAGTGGCCTTAAAGCAATGGTATTTATTATCGCATAGTTACTGTGAGTTGGAAGTCTTCTGGCTCGAGGTGTCTCCCAGGGCTGCAATGAAGATATTGGCCAGGGCTGCAGTTATCTCAGGGCCTGGCTGGGGAATGATCCCCTTCCAAGGTCACTCACCTGGTTGTTGGCAGAGTTCAGTCACTGGCTTTCTCTTGGATTGAGGGCCTTAGTTCCTCACAAGCTATTGACCAGAGGCCACCCCTCAGATCCTTGCCAGGTGGCTTCTCCATGGAGCAGCTCACAGCATGGCAGCAGGTTTTTTCAGAGTGAGACGGCAAGAGCAAGTACCAATGAGATAAAAGTCACAGTGTTTTGTAACCTAGTCTCAGGAGTGACAGCCCATCATCACTTTTGCATATTTTATTCACCAGAAGTGAATGGCTAGGTCCAGCCCACACTCACAGAGAGGGAATTACATGAGGGTACAAATACCAGGAGGGGGCTTGCAATGGTAGGAATACTTCTGTGTCACGTGGAGACAGCCCCAATAAGTTTTCACAGTGATGACAATTCCAACACTGAAGGATTGACTACCTGGCGCCTCTTTTGGACGAGATTCTGAGGCCTCATGGCCTCAGTGGGAAAGAGTGTTGTAATCGATTAGTGATGTCTGCCCTGGGTGAGATATGGAAGAAGGGCAGCTTAAGTCTGCACATTGGCTGGCCCCATTCCAACAGCATCAAAGCCAGTTTGCCCAGGCCTAATGTACATAACAATTTCTCTATGGCACTAATCAGAGGAAGTGAGATGCAGCTAAAACACACATCTGATAACTGAGTCTGAAGGTAGCTTTGGTCCAATGGCATGCCTTGAGTTACTGTTACCAGTTACAACTGGTGCCTTGTCTTACTGTATTTTTTGTTTGTTTGGTTTTTAGCACATGCCCAAATCAATATTGAACCATTTTGTGCATTTGCATCCAGTTTCCCACTGCAAACATACTTAAGAAATGGAGCGGGGCGTATTTGTTCTGATTTTTGGTTTGGTTTCTGAGGTTGTGTGAGGAGGTTGGCCCAGATGCTGTAATCTGTCCCTAAGTTACACAGTGAACTCATGACTCTCCCGCCATCAGGAACAGTAACTGAAAAGGCTGGGCCTGTGGGTAGAGCCGCAGAGAGAACTGAGTCATGTTTCACAAGGTACTTTCTCTTCCTTGAAAGAACTAGCAACATGTTTGCTAAATGGCAAAATAAATAAAAATTTGAAAGTCTGATTAAAAACATGTTTGTAAACACTCCCTTCTTTTTCACTTAAGCAAGAGAACAGAGCTGGCTTATTTTGACTTCATCCCAAAATAAGTTTGTTTGGAATAATGGAATAAATGGAAAAGGAAAGTAAGTATCTCTTGCTTTAAAATATTAAGGGATGTTCTAGAAATGAAAATATTGCTTTACTTACTGAATGTTGGAGCAACAGGGTTGTGTTTATAAACTTCTATAGAAGGTCAGTTACTTACAGTTAGTATTGTAGTTTCCTTCCTCCCTCCCTCCCTTCTTTCCTTTCTTCCTTGCTTTTTTTCTTTCTCATTTTCCTGTTACCCAATTGTACTGAAAGCTTGGGAGTTAACAGAGGAGTTTACAAAATACAAAACAAAAAACAAAGCCAAAATAAGTTTTAAACAAGCTTAATTTTGAGTTTATTTTTGTCCCCTCTGTTTGGATTGGTTTCTTTCCATGCAGTGACGAGGGCCATCCTGAGATTAAAATTTGCTCAGAGAATGAAATCTCCACTTGCAAACTCCTTAGAGGCACTCGTGACACTCAGTCTTCCCAGGGTTCACATGTTAGTATGGCCACATGTCAAACTCAGTCCCTTCCAGGGTATTAGAACCCCTGAAATCAGCATCTCAGGACGTGTGGCCTGCATCCTGTGGCCATCTGGAGCCTGCTTGGTGGAGCCGTCTCTTTTTCATCAGATAAGTTATAGAAAGGGTTAATCAATCACTGCGCCAGTTCAAGCTCGAAGCCTTCCTCCTGCTTGCTGGAGCTCCCCACCCCCACCGCCCCCAAGGCCCAGAGCAGCTGAATAAGGGCCAACATCAAAGCGGAAACTCAAAGCAAATGTGCCAAAAGCCCGCAAATGGAAGGGGCTGAATTGGAGAAGGTTTTATGAAGTGTCACTTCTTAATCCAGCCCACGAAATGAGCAGAGGTGACGACTATCACACCCAGAGCAGAAGTCAGGCACGCCAGCCTGGGCAGAGACGAGGGCTCCCCACTGAGATCACCAATGTCCCCTAAGGTGGTTTCTTTAATAACACACCTTGAAAATGCGGCAAAGACACATGACGAAAGAGCTGCATCCGCGGGGATGCCAGCGCGAGGCGTGGCCTCACGCTCTTACTGGATGTCCATGAACACGTGCGGATGGCCTGCCCGCTGCCCCTTCTTCAGTACTGCCTTGAGTTGGACGCAGATGACAATTCCTTCACCACTGTGTGGGCATTCTGAGAAAGCGAGGCTGGAATACTTCTGTCTCCTTTCTTGACCTGGCTCTTGGCCCCTTGGTTAGAACATTTTCTTTATCCTTCAGGGTGATAAATGTGCAGTTCAGTCTTCCACTTCCCCCATATCTTGCAAACAGCAGCTTTAAGTCAGATGGATTGGGGTGGGAATAGCATATCACTTGTGCAGCAGTGCCCTTGTGGGGCTGACCATTCCAAGCCTCCACTGTGTCGTCTGTAAAGAGGGGATAATCAGCGTTCCTTGAAGAAGTCGAGCTGTTCAACTGATGAGTGAGGGAGTGTATATAAAGGCTCAGCCCAGTGCCTGGCAGATAATAAGCACTCAGTACAGGTGTTTTTCTGCTGCTGTTGATCATGCATTCTTTCAACAAACATTCTCTGAATGCCTTTTCTGTGCTAGGCACTCTCTTGAGCACCACGGGCAGTGATGAACAAAATAGACAAGTTCTTTGCTTCCATGATGCGCATGAGCTAATCAGAGGAAACAAAAGATCAAAAGTAAAGGAATAAATGAACAAGATAGGAAGTGTTTGATGCCAAACATGAGCAGAGCTTAATGTGATAGAGAAAGACCTGCACTTGGAAAATTTAGACTAGGAATTCCTAGGAGAAATTCCTGTAAAAAAGAGGAGGACTGAATTCAGACCTGAATAACAAGAGGCACCAGGCCTGTGAGAATCCAGGGGCAGAGCATTCCAGGCAAAGGGGGCAGGTACAAGGCCCGTGAGTCAGGACTGAGGTTGGTATTTCTCCTTGAGGAGAGAAGGCTGAGCTGGTCGGAGCCCCCATGGGAAGAGGGCACGGAGGAATGGAGGAGCATGGCGTGGTGGGGCCTTATTTCTGTACATCTTCTAAGTTTGCACGTGACTCAAAAAGTATTTTTGCATTTCACCCTGCTCACTTCATCCTTGAGTTTGCCAACCCACCGCACAGAACCAGAGGGTGACGTTAATTTATTCCCCACAGCCTAAACGCCCCACCATCATTCATAAAGCAGAGATTTTTTCCGAGAGAGATGCAGAAACCGAGGATCTGGCAGCTTTGAAATCTCTGGAGAGAAATCTACATACCTGCCCCAAAGCTGAAATGGACATTGTAAATGTAAGAATGTATGGTGACTAACATCTCAGTTTAATTCCATTTGGTTTTTCGTACTTTGGGCAAAGGGATCAATATCTGCTTATTTTCTGCATTTCTCTTCTGTGAGCTTCACCGTGTTGTGATAGAAAGAACATGCCATGTGGAATTGTGTTCCACAATTTGCTGCTCAGTTTTGCAACTTAATCACTGTTTGACCCTAAGCAATTTACTTACCCTCTCTGAGCAGAGCCTCTATTCCTTCATCTGCAAAATAGGGATAATAATACATATGCTATAATAGTTATGTTAGGATTAGTAGGAGAAGCGCCTAGCATGGTCCTGGCGGTGAGTAGGGACACTCAGTAGATAGCTACTTCTGCAGATCTAATAGAAATACAAGTCTCTAGCTGAGGAGATGGCAAATTACTGCCCATGAGCCAAATCCCCGTGTGTGTAAATAAAGTTTAATTGGGACATAGCCACGCCCATTTGTTTACATGATGTCTCCAAGGCTTTCAGCAGCAGAGTTGAGTAGTTACAGCACAGATTCTGTGACCCACAAAGCCTAAAATATTTACTCTCTGGCCCTTCACAGAAAAAGTCTGCCAGCCCCTGCTCTTGCCTTCTAAATATCAGTGCTCTTTCCAGTATTTCAAGGTGCCTGAAAATTCACTCCATGTCATAAGAATCTCGTGACTTCTTCACTGTGACTTGAACATAGTAGGCAGTTATTACATAGTGATTTAATTGAATTAAATACATATACACACACATATATAAATATTTGTACATAGATTCATACACAGATGCATGTATGCACATGCATGTACACACATATGCATATATATGTACAAACACCTTTAGATTTCTTGTGGTTGCTCAGTCCTTTATTCTCCCCAGAGTGCCCATCCCTCGGTTGCATCCTCTTTTTTTTTTTATTTAATCTATTTATTATTTATTTATTTATTTATTTTTGGCTGCGTTGGGTCTTCGTTGCTGCGCGCGGGCTTTCTCTACTTGCGGCGAGCGGGGGCTACTCTTGGTTGCGGTGCGCGGGCTTCTCATTGCGGTGGCTTCTCTTGTTGCGGAGCATGGGCTCTAGGCTCGCGGGCTCAGTAGTTGTGGCGCACAGGCTTAGTTGCTCCGCAGCATGTGGGATCTTCCCAGACCAGGGCTCAAACCCGTGTCCCCTGCATTGGCAGGCGGATTCTTAACCACTGCGCCACCAGGGAAGCCCGCATACTCATTTTTTTTCCAAATTATTCGTGGCCCCTTTATCATCTGTGCATGGCTGACAGATGTTGTAGGTTTGCAGTCACTCAAATAACCTTTGCCCTTTGCATGATCTAATGTTCATGGAATGACCAGACCCTGCTGACCAGTTGGCGCCTGAATATTCTATCTTAACTCTCGCGACCCCAAAATGTCAGCATTGGAAGGGGTTGCTCAGACCTTCTATATGTCCGCAAGCAGGAATTCCAAATAATGGGCCAGCCTCTAGGAGTCAGGGTGTGGGGTCCTACTCCAGCAGCTTGAGAGGGTACGCTACACAGAATCCACCACCACCCCTCACCCCATCACCTCTCCGACCTCCCTTCCTGCCTCTCTGGCCCTTGGTCACTGCAGTCCCGACACATGTCCTGCGTGCTGTGCTGTACCTCAGTCACCCTCGGCCCCTTGCTCTGGCTGTCCCCTGTCAGGAGTCCCCTTCCCTGAGAGAGCCACCACTTTTCACTGAGAGTTTAGCTTCTCTGTAAGTCCTGCCCTGACCACCACGTTGCAATGTAACCTACCACCCCTATGAATATTCCTGCCCCATCTTTGTTGCCCTGATATATTTTTCCATGCATTTATGACCTTCTGCCAGACTCTACTACTTGTTAACTATACACATTGTTTATCACGTGTCCCCTCTGTTATATGTCCCCTCGTGTAAGCTTCACAAGAGCAGGGATTATAGTGTGCTTTGTTCACTGATCGATTCTATTCAAGCCAAGAATTTATTTTTGTCAAACACACACAGCACTTATTTTGTATCTGACACTGTTCTAAACTCTTTAAAAATATTTACTCACTTAATGGTAGATGCTTGATGAATATTGACAGGCTAGGTGAATAAAGGGAGACAGCAAGGGTGTGGCTCTGGGTTCAGATTGAGCCATGTTTCAGCCCTGGACCTGACACATGGCTGCTGTGTGACCTTGGGCAAGTCACTTAACTTCTCTGGACATCTTTTTTTCACTGAGAAAATAGGACTGAAAATTTGCATTCATCGATTTGATGGGAAGGCTGAATAAGATATCATTTAAAAGGTCTTGGTACAGTTCACTGCACAGAGAAAGAGCTAAAGTTAGTAGCAGTTTGATGGTGATGGTGCCATATCACTAAGCAGCGTCTTTCAAGTCCTAGGTGGCCATGATCACTTCTTGTTTCCATTGCTATTTCTCTTTCTTTAAAGAACAAAAGGGCCCATTAGGGTCATTCATAAGATATCAGTTTCTTCAAGCCAAAATAAAAGAAAAATCAGAACAGGTTTCTTGGACAAAGTTCCCTTGAAATTAAGATGGGAACTATTTGAAGAATTTGAGTTCTGATGTTCTCTCTCTCAATATTGTGTTAAGAATACATGAGATCCACCCTCCTAACAAACGTTTTTAAGTGTGCACTATAATTATTAACTATAGGCACAGTGTTGTACAGTGGATCTCCAGAACTTGACCACCTCGCATAACTAAAACTTTATACCCCTTGAACAGCCACTCCCACTTCCCCCTGACAACCACCATTCTACTCTCTGCTCCTGTGCTTGACTGTGTTAGATACCTCATATAAGTGGTATCATGCAGTACTTGACTTGTCCTTCTGTGACTGGCTTAGCATTATGTCCCCGAGGTCATCCCTGTTGTCTCATGTGGCAGGATTTCCTTCTTTTTTAAGGATGAATAATATTCCACTGTACGTGTAGTATCTTCTTTTTATACTTGCAGTGAAAACACAAGAATGGATGACTTAAATATAAAAATGGACTTATTTAGCCATTCAACAACTATTTATTGTATTTGCTGATGACCAGAGGTGTGCCAAAATCTTTGTCCCAGAAGCAAAAGACACACAGTGATCCACAGAGGGGGGAGAAACCACTATCACACAGCTCACTCTTTGACAGTGGTGATGGGTGGGTTAACAACACAATAAATGCTGTGAAGGGGGCAACAGAGAGCCATGGGTACACACGGATCTTATGTTATAATGACTTACGGCTACTGATCACTCTCTTTCAACTATTGAGTACTGTGCTAAACATTCATAGGTATTAATATATCATTTAAAGTTTCTGCTGTACCCATGAAGTAGTTTCTGTTATTGGGTACTGTTTTCAGGGAGAAAAATGAGATTTAAAGAGGTTAAAAAGATCACAATTAGTAAGAGATAGAGGCAGCAATTAAATCCAAAGTGCCAGCTCTTTAACCAGGTGTAGATTTATAAGTAACTTGCTGACACTAGCTCTACCATAGCTGATGGGCACTTTCTGATTTGTTTGCCTTTTGGGAGTTTTTTTTCTCATTCGTGAAGGTAGTGTCTTCCACTATAAGATTATTAGAAGAATTAAATAGATAATAAATAGAGAGTAGTCAGCTAAGACGTAGCCCATGGTATGCAATAAATGTTAGTTCTCCTGCATCTTTCTTTGTAAATAACTGTGATTGTAGTGTCCTGCGTGGATATATGAACATATATACCAAATAATTACATTAATAATAACTGATATCAATGAAGCACTGACTGTGTGCCAGGTGCTGTGCTCTTTTCATGGATTAACTCATAGCATCAACACAATCACCCTATGAGTAGCTACTAGTATTATCCTGGTCTTTCTGGAAGGGAGACGGAGGCACAGAGATACTGACTAAGTTGCTGAAAGTCACAGAGCTTGTACATGGCAGACCAGGACTCAGTCCCTGGTGGTCTGGTTTCAGAGTCTGCCCTTGACCAGTCTGCTACCTAAATGCCATCAAAAAAGGACTGCAGATACCCTTGGAAGTGGTCACTGGTAGTGATGGTGCCAAGGCTAGTGTGATTCCCAAAATGGAGGTATTTGCTTTGTGCTCAAAATATGAAATACTGTTTACTCATTTATTTTCAAGTTGGATAGATTTTTTCCTAAGTCACCAGTAGCCTCATGTAGTTAGATGATCCCATACATTTTCCCTTGTTAGCATCAGTCAATGCCATGACAAGGCTAGCATTATCTTTCTTAAAATGTGCTCGTGCTACCCACCTGCCTTGCTCAGCACCAGCAGGCAACCAAGTGCAGCAAATGGCTCCCTGAGTAATTTCAGTGACCTCCCAGCACCTACCAAGTTTCGTGGTAAAGCTCACAGTTTAATTTTGGAGTGAAAGTTTGGAAAGCTGTCTTCATACTGCTACTCCTCCAAGATGCTCAGATATTTATATTGCATTAACTGAAAGTCATGTCAACTTTCCCAATGATTCTGTTCAACTCTGTAAAGCATGTAGTACAAGTTGTAAGAACATATTTTCTATTCCTCCACAGAATTACCAAAAGAAGCCTTCAAAACAAATAGGGAGGAGGGGGAAGTTATCCCTTTGTGCTCCTTTTCAAAGCTGCAGACCTCAGCCAGGGCCCCCAAAGCTTGAGTTTCATCTGGAGGCTGCTCCGAAAGGAACTGGTCCTTTCTCAGGAGGTGAAATATTTGTTAACTTCTCCTAATGAGGGTGGTTTGCAGACTATAATTTCTGTGCAGCTACATTGGCAGGACAGGTTTGGACAGAAATATGCAAACAATAAAGCGCGACAGGGCACGCAGAGTTGGGTCATAAAATGTACGTCCCCTCGTCCCCCGTGTGTTGTGAGGCAACTCAGCCACCTGTGTATGATTCCAGCCAATCATCTGTGACTCACTGGAGGCTGATTAGATTGTTTCTGTCCTGAGGCCATTTTATTATAACGTTTGGTTGTGAATTTCATTAAGTTTTACAGTCTTACGCGCTTGTGTTTATAACAAGAGCCATCTCCCCTTGTGAGATGACATTTGTTTTTATAAAACAAAAATTAAATCAATAGCTAAGCTTACGAAGGTTTAAAAAACAAATGTGTATGGAAAGCAATGGGCAGAAAACAAATTGTTGCGTAAGCCACCATGAAATGTAAATCATTGTTAACGGAGGGGCTGAGTTTGGCATTACTCAAGATGCAGTATGAAACATAAATCGAGATGACGTGGACGCATGTGCAATCAGCCCTTGAGGAGCTGAATATTTACCTCTGGCCAGTGCTAAGACACACACACCTAGGGGGAGGAATGTGGAATTTTACCTAAGCAACAGAGGGGTGGTACTGCTTCCATCTTTACAGAAAATGGTGACTCTAAGTTGCAGTCTGTGGAGAATATTAGGGGAGAGCCAGGGGCCACTATATCTGGGTTTCCTGCTTTCTCAAAGTGATGTATACTCAAGGGTGCAAATGGACTCATCAGATCTTGGGCTCACCTCTCTGTTTCATGGTAAACTGTCAGGCTTCAAACCTATGTAAGACTAGGCTTCAAACTGTTTGAGAACCATATAGAATTATGGTATTTTGTATTTGAGTAAATCACTTAGTCCAGAGGTTGGCAAATGTTTCTTGCAGTAGGCCAGTAAAGCTACAGCAAATATTTCCAGCTTTTCAGGCCATGTGTCTCCATGGCAACTACTTGACTCTGCTGCTATAGCACCAAAAGCCTTCAGATATAATACATAAACAGATGGGCATGCCTATGTTCCAATAAAGCTTTCTCGTGGCCACTGAAATTTGAATTTCGTATTTTTTCGCAGTTATAAAATATTATTTTCTTTTGTTTTTTTACAACCATTTATAAATATAAAAATGACCATCCTTAAGTCACAGGCTATACAGAAACAGGCAGTGGGCCAGATTTGGCCTATAGGCCATAGTTTTTAACCCCTGATTTAACCCAGTAACAAAACCCCTGGGGTGGAGGTGGCAGATTGCCATAAGCAACCTGGCTAGCTTTGTTTACTTGTCTGAGTGTGCCTTCTCCAAGAGGCTGGAATAGAAAAATTCAAGAGGCTGAAAAGCAACAGCAACTTTCTCATTGACCTTCCGACGCTTAAATATACTCAACCTAAATTGTGATTTTTATGGAAATCATTAAGTTTATTTAATTTTGACTTTCAAAAAGGGTAGTTAATAACCCTTGTCACCTGACTTGATCTTTGGCAGGGTAGATTTCTCTCTGCCTATGTGATCCAAAGCCTTATTTTACAAATTTAAAAAACAGAAATACAGTTGTTACTGGAAATTCGATTATGGCAAATTCTATTACTGTGCAGCCAATATCCACTCCTCACCCCCCTCCAAGGGAGGAGGATTCTTCCCTCATCCCTGCCCCACTTCTTTGACCTTAGGTTTGGTCAGCTGACTTCATTTGGCCAGATAAGGAAGGCAGGTCACTGAGGGTGGATGTAACAGTGTACCAGTTGCACTCATAGGTCTTCAGAGGAATTACATGTTTCCATTTGCCCTCTGACCTCCTCCATGAGAAGAATATGCCCCAGGTAGCCACTGCCCCTTCAGTCTGACCCAGGCATGAGAGACCCTTGAAGTAGGCCTGACCTTGATTGGCAGCCTGGAGTAGATTGGTAATGACCCATAGACTCACAGCCAGAAGCAGAGAAGTACATGCCAACTGACAGTCCGGCGAGCAACCAATAAATATTTATTGTTGTGCACCACTGAGATTTGGGACGTTTTGTTTTGCAGCATAATTAAGACAGTAGCTGACTAAAATACAAGTTAATGGCAGAGCTGGGACGAAAACCCAAATTTCCTTATCCTACCTGCTTTACTTGCCACTAAACTAGAAAAAGAAAAATTTACATAAAGCAGCTCTTAGTGGTAGAATATCCTCTTGGTGTGGCCTCATAATCACAATTTCCAGAACAAGATAGGAGATCATGTATTTGTGGGGTGAAATTATTGAGGAACCCCAATTTTCTGTGACACTTCAGAGCTACCCTGGTGGTGTGCCAGTCTCAACGCCTCTGACACACTTACAGTTTGCTTCTTATATCATCGTTTATCGTGCTTTGAATAATTGTTGCTGTATTTATTTTTCTTTCTTTCTCCCTTTGTTTTTATTCCCAACAAAGCTTGGCGCATTGTGAGAGAGAAATCTCATTTTGCTCATCTTGAAAACAGATTTGAGAGAAAAAGATCAGGTTTCCTCTAAGTGGAAAAGACAGTGTTATACAGAGAAGATGAATAGAAACTTCAGTTGCTAAAAAATGATTCAAGTAACATTTAAGAGCTCAAAAGAAACCCTTGGGTGGATCGCGCTTCCATGGAACTGTATTTGTAGGAGATTTTTCGAAATCATATCCACATATTCCAATTACACAGAACCAGTTAGTTGTGTTGTATTAAAAACTGTTAAAAATTTGGTGCCAGGCTGTATGTAATGGTTGGCCTAAATAGAGCCAGTATTTGGCACACTGACTATATACTTGAAAAGGACAGTTCAGGAACACAAGATGAGAGATTCAATGCAGCACACGGTTTTCCTCTATTGCCCTTACTGGAGTCCCCCCTCATCCGAAGTTTCACTTCCCACAGTTTCATTTACCCGCAGGCAACTGTGGTCTGAAAATATTACATGGAAAATTCCGGAAATAAACAATTGATACGTTTTAAGTTGTGTGCCTTTCTGAGTAGCGTGATGAAATCTCCTGCCATCCCACTTGATTCCACCCAGAACGGGAATCATCCCTTTGTCCAGCATATCCGGCGTACTAGCCACTTAGTTGCCATCTGGGTTATCAGATCCACTGTCAGGGTATCACAGCGCTTGTGTTCAAGTGACCCTTAGTTTACTTAATAATGACCCCCAAAGCATAAGAGTTGTGACACTGACCAGTCGGGTGTGCCAAAGAGAAGCTTTAAAGTGCTTCTTTGAAGTGAAAAGGTGAGAGTCCTCGACTTAATCAGGAAAGAAAAAAATCGTCTGCTGAGGTTGTTTAGATCTAGGGTAAGGTGCATCTTCTCTCCATGAAATTGTGAAGGAGGCAAAATAAACTCATGCTAGCTTTGCTGTTGCATCTCAAACTGCAAAAGTTGCAGCCACAGTGCATCACAAGTGCTTAGTTAAGGTGGAAAAGACATTAATTTTGTACAATAAGATATTTTGAGAGGAAGAGATTGTGTTCACATAACTTTTCTTACAGTATACTGTTATAATTGTTCTATTTTTATTATTCGTTATCGTTGTTAATCTCTTACTGTGCCTAATTTATAATTAAACTTGATCATACGTATGTATGTATAGGAGAAAAAGGTGGTATATGTAGAATTTGGTACTTCTCATGGTTTCAGGCATCCACTGCCGGCGGGGAGGGGTCTTGGAAAATATCTCCAGTGAATAAGGGGGGAGCGCTGTGATCATTTTCACGGAGTGCACTGGTTTGACTGGAGAGTTTTCCTAGCAATCCATTTTCTTTGTTTTCCCAGCAATCCATTTTCTTTGTTTTCCCCTCAGTTCTTTGGCAATTAAATCAATTGTTTCTTAAATGAAGAAACTTGCTTTAAAACTAAGCCTGTTTACTTTTGACTGCTGTCAGCTTGGTCTTTCTGAAAGCATAGATAAAGAGCTTTAAACTGGGGTCCTTCTAGACCACCAACAAAGAGAAAGAAAAAGCCCGAAAAGCTTCTGCAAAGAAAAGTTATACTTCTAGCATAGAGTAAGGGAACATTTTCAGAAAAGAACAGTCTTTAAAATGAACTTAATCACTTATAACTTTAAAATGAACTTAATCACTTATAACTTTAAAATGAACTTCATCATTTATAACTAAAATGGATCAAATTTTCTGAGTTTCCCTGTGAAGCTAAGACATTAGTTGTGCAATATGATCTTAATTTTCATCAATATGAAAATAAGACCAGGTTACATATTGGATAAAAGATAGGGAAAGTGAATAAAAGAAGAGGTGGCTTTCAAACCTTGCTTTCCTTCTTTTTTTTTTTTTTTTTTTTTTCATTTTTCACTGTTCCTGTGAAAAATCACTGAACTAAAAGTGAGGCAAGCAACCTGATAGCCTTGTCTTACATCAAAATGAGCGTAAGACAAAGCGGGCCACTGGCGTGGTCTTGTTGATTGCACCTGACACATAGGTACCCAGATGAAGGAGCAAGTGAATCTGAAGTGATTGCCAAATATTACGTTTGAGTAATAAACAGTATTTTCCTTACAGGCCTCACCAGTGTTGTCAACACATAGACATATCAAAAAACATGGACATTTTCATGAAATTATGTTCTAATTCTGTACCTTGTCCAAGAATATCATGGAGTTCTATCAGCTGAATGATAGCCTTCTTGCCTTGGGTCCACACTGTTTTGCTCTGTAGATAGCATATTTTGCTGGCTGAGAAAAGACAGGGCTCAGGATTAGTGACTGTGGAAATTGTCCTTTGACGGAGCCTACCAAGTGTGACTGAGGCCATCTAGGTATTCTGCTGATTTGTGCACTGGTGATATATGTGTCTTCTCTAAGCCCATCTCAGATGAGCTTTTAAGTGTGGGCTTTTAAGTGTGAGCTTTTAAGTGTGGGCTGTTGAAAGGAGTCACAAACACAATGAAGGTGGTATTTCTTAAATGATTTTTTTCAGGTTCGCTTAGGTTTACTCAGCCTTCTCAACACCATGTCCATCATCCAATAGATTCTTATTTAAATTTTCTCATTGGGGTAGTTTGACACTCAGTGGGCTATTTAAAACAATACAATTAAATGTGATACAACATATCTGAAGGGTAATTTTACTTAAAATAAGGCTTGGACATACTATATTCTTTGCAAGTAGCAGTTCCTTGCTACTTCCTGGGTAAGTCTACTTTCATAATACTGATCTTCATTTAGTCCTTTGTTCTAGCATGTTCCTTCCTGCCCTCAAGCCTCTGCAGCTGCTCTTCCTTCCCCCTGTGATCCTCTTTCCTTCTCTCTTGCCCTAATTAATTCCCATTCATCCTTCACATCCCAGCTCAAGTGTTACCTCTTCAAAGAAGTCTTCCATGACTTCCCTAAATTAGTCAAATCCTCCCTCTAGGTCCCCATGGGACCATAAATCTCCTTGGTATAGCACTTGTTTCAGTAGCTCTTTAGTATTTTTTCTTCAGGGCTGTTTGATTAATGCCTGTGTCTTTCACGTGAAGGTTAACAGATCTGTATCTCCAGAACTTCACCCAGGGCCCCCAACACTGAGGAAGCATTCAGCAACTGCTATGGACTGAATGTTTCGTGTGCCTCCCAAAATTCATACGTTAAAACTCTACCCCTCCCCCCAATGTGATGGTATTTGGAGGTGAGTCCTCTGGGAGTTGATTAAGTTTGATGAGGTCGTGAAAGTGGGACCCCCATGATGGGATTAGTGTCCTGATAAGGAGAGGAAAGACAGCTTTTTTTCTCTCTCTCTCCTTCCCTCCTTCCCTCTCTCTTTCTCTCTCTCTCTCGCTCTCTCTCTCTCTCTCTCTCTCTCTGCCATGTAAGGACATAGAGAGAAGGTGCTTATCTGCAAATCTGGAAGAGAGCTCTCCCCCAAAAGTGGATCTGCCATCACCTTGATTTTGGACTTCCCAGTCTCCAGAACTTTGGAATAAATATTTGTTGTTTAAGCCACGCAGTCCGTACTATATTTTGTTATAGCAGCCCAAGCTAACTAAGACAGCAGCTGTTTGTTGACAAAGGGTAATAGGGAGGAAAAAAGGGAGGAGGGAAAATGTATCTGAAGGAAATAACCAGGTAAGTCTGCAAGACTGAGCTGTCAGGATATTTATCAGACCAGTAATTATGATAGCAAAATCCAGGGAATCAGTACTTTTATTATCAATATTCTACATAGCCTCTACCTATGACAACTTAAACATAGAGAGATGGCCCCAGCGTGTGATTAAACCAATGAAAAAAGTTATAAAACAGTGTGTACTACATGGATCCTACTTTCTTTTTAAAGAAAAGTATAATGGACCAACACAAATGTGCACAATAATCTAGAAGAAGGGCCAGAAGGCATCAGCACATTAACAATAGCTATCTTGGGGTGGCGTAAGTCTGGATGGATTCTTTCCTTCCTTGTGCTCACCCAGATTTTCTCACTTTTCCAAAATTAGCATGTGCCACTTGTGTGTACCATATGTTGGTTTCCTCCCATGCAGGCGCTGCTTTTTCCTCACGCCTAGTTTGAGGCAGCCTCAGCTCCTTTCTTCCTTTTCCAAAAAGAATCTGAAACTATGAGCTCTGATGAGCAATGTAAATTCTATGGAAGTTTTAAGTGAGAGAGAGAATGCTTTTTTCTCAGAGCCCATGGTGTTTATCTCAGAAAGGTCCCCACTAGACCTTCTCTTGGATCAGGGCTCTTTTCCAAGTAACCAGTGGCTTTTCCTTTCTCTCATCTGTTACCCTTTGCCCTCTCAGTCTCCCTTGGCTCCTTGTGTCCACTCCAGCTTCTGACGCTTATAAATGTAAAGTCCCTTCCTTCCCTCACTCCCTCCTTCCCTTCCTCCTTCCCTCCCTCCCATCCTTCCTTCCTTCCCTCCCTCCCTCCTTCCCTTCCTTCCTCCCATCCTTCCTTCCTTCCCTCCTTCCCTCCTTCCCTTCCTTCCTCCCTCCCTCCCATCCTTCCTTCCTTCCTCCCTCTCTCCCTCCCTCCCTCCATCCCATCCTTCCTTCCTTCCTTCCTCCCTTCCTCCCTCGCTCCCTCCCTCACTCCCTCACTCCCATCCTTCCTTCCTTCCTCCCTCTCTCTCTCCCTCCCTCCCATCCTTCCTTCCTTCCTCCCTCTCTCCCTCCCTTCCTCCCTCCCATCCTTCCTTCCTCCCTCTCTCCCTTCTTCCCTCCCATCCTTCTTTCCTTCCACCCTCCCTCCCTTCTTCCCTCCCATCCTTCCTTCCTTCCTCCCTCTCTCCCTCCCTCCCATCCTTCCTTCCTTCCTCCCTCCCTCCCTTCCTCCCTCCCTTCCTTCCTTCCTTCCTCCCTCCCTCCCATCCTCCATCCCTTCCTCCCATCCTTCCTTCCTTCCCTCCCTCCTTCCCTTCCTTCCTTCCTTCCTTCCTCCCTCCCTTCCTGCCATCCTCCCTCTCACCCTCCCATTCTTCCTTCCTTCCTTCCTCCTTCCCTCCCTCCCATCCTTCCTTCCTTCCCTCCCTCCTTCCCTTCCTTCCTTCCTCCCTCCCTCCCATCCTTCCTTCCTCCCTCTCTCCCTCCCTCCCTCCCATCCTTCCTTCCTCCCTCCCTCCCTCCCATCCTTCCTTCCTTCCTCCCTCTCTCCCTCCCTCCCTCCCTCCCTCCCAACCTTCCTTCCTGTACATAAAAACTTGTCCCAGCCCCACACTTTCTCCTTCCCCACAGCTGGTGGAATATAACTCCTCAGCAAAGGCCACATTTCCTCAGTTAAAAAAAATCCTCAAACCAGCTGCTGAGAAGACATAATTTCATCCATATTGTTACACATAAACAATAAAATTGAAACCATAATTATCAAAAGATGAAAAAGTTCATGTGCAATTTATCGTTTTCCCATATAATACTCTTATCATTCCCTAGCATAGACCATCGCTAGCTTTTAAAGCAAAAACATTTCAATTAAGAACAGAAGTATCAGCCACAGCCTGAGCTAAGATGTTTTGCTGCTCTTTGGGGAATATTATCCACTGCATATTGGTCTAGTTATCAAATTTCCCAGCATGCTCTAGACATTGGTTTTCAAATTCTCAGATTTGGTAGGACACTGAAAATCCAATTCTTGGCACACTTTTAGGGCATCTTAAAGGTCCTGGCACAAACACAAATAAATATATCCAGCAGGACTCCATTTTCTTAAGGAGCCCCAACTGTCATCTTCTGATACTTAAGGACTCACAGGACCCAGTGCAAAACCACAGTTCTTGCCAATTGGGCAGAAGCCAGGAAGGGGTCGGGATGGCCAAGTTCTACAGCAAATTCCAACAATTCCAATTCTTATTCACCCCAATTTCATCCAGAGCTCCCATGTATAACTGAAGTCAGAATTTCTTTTCTTTTTTGGAAATAATCAGAGGTAACATTTGTGACTTTCAATAACAATAGCTTTCTCTTAACTGCAGTAGACCAGGTCCAATGCTAAAGTTTAACATGGATTATCTCATCCAATTCTCCCAAGAATCCTGTCTACATCATACACATACTGCTTGTGTCATCATTTTATTAGCAAAATGTGAACTAGGGGTTAAATAACCTGTTGAAATCCCCACAGGAAGTGGTAGAGGCTGCACTTGAAGCCATGGCTGACATCAAATCCGTACTCCTAACCCTTTGACACACTCCTGCTTCCCCTATAAATTTAAATCTTCTTTGCTTCCCTTTTAGCATAGAGCTAGAGAGAATTACGTGACATTCTTAGAACAGATGCACTAATGTTAGATGTTTGCAAAAAGATTTTTTGTTGTTGTGGCCTGGCTATTTTTTTTTGATGACTCCTATTAGTAAGCAGTTAAACATCTGTGTTCCCAAATGGTTGGGAAGAACATCGTCAAACGTGTTTCAGCCCCTAACACTGTAACTAATAGAAAAGAAGTAGGATAATTTCAAGGACTGTTATTATGAAATATATTAATATTATATCATTCCAAAGTCCCAGTTTTCTGAAATTAAAATTGTGGTATTACACATCTGGTAGAACATATACACAGCCCTCTGTATTTACTTGTTCCGCATCTGCAGATTCAACCAAATGTGGATCAAAAATATTATTCTATCTGTAAGGGACTTGAGCATCTGCAGATTTTGGTATGGGGGGTAAAGGGGGGCCCTAATCGCAGGTGACTATTTCCCTAGACAAGAGCACAAAATTATAATTTTCTTAAAAAATTAATAGAAAGAGTATACTAATACTCTATCCTTTCTTAACCATGTAAGCTCAAAAGTATCTTCGAAATTATTTGTTCTTTAGAATCTATGGTTAAAAAAATATAAAGGAAGAATATATAGTTTGTTCTTGAAGATAGACTTTATGGGCACAAGTAAACATGTGGAGATTTCCTTCCAGGTCAAATTCAATTAACCCTCATCATGTCTTCATATTTAGAACAGTTTGCAATTCAGCAAAAAAACAAAATGAAGGTATAATTAAAGTGGGGAGTATTTTTGGTTTTATTTTCCAAGTACAAAATCGACGACAAAGTTTAAAGACTGTTCTAGTTACTATCCAAAGTCTTGACTTCCAGTATAACATATTATGTCATGCACAAATAAATAAAAAAAGAATTTTCCTCTTCCACATATTATCTCATGTGGAAGAGGGAAAAGGTTTTTGTGTGTCCTAATAAGTTCCCCTAAATTTTATTACATCTGTTTTTATGGCATTAAGTTTAAGATATCCACAGGTACTTCTTTTGAGAGCCCTGTTTCTTGCATTCTTTTTTTTTAATTTTTAATTAATTAATTAATTAATTTTACTTTTGGCTGTGCTGGGTCTTCGTTTCTGTGCGAGGGCTTTCTCCAGTTGCGGCAAGCAGGGGCCACTCTTCATCGCAGTGCGCGGGCCTTTCACTGTCGCGGCCTCTCTTGTTGCGGAGCACAGGCTCCAGACGCGCAGGCTCAGTAGTTGTGGCTCACGGGCCCAGCCGCTCCGTGGCATGTGGGATCTTCCCAGACCAGGGCTCGAACCCGTGTCCCCTGCATTGGCAGGCAGATTCTCAACCACTGCGCCACCAGGGAAGCCCTTGCATTCTTCTCAGCTGTGTGACCTTGGGCAAGTTTCATAACCTTAGCTGCTGTGCTAATAAAATAGGCATAATTATCAAGTGTGGAATGAATGGAATGATATCTGCAAAGGTAAAATGCCAGCGTGATGTCCAGCACACAGTAGGTGCTTAATATAGCTCTCATTACTATTTCCACCCTCCTTCGAGACTCTTCTCAAGTTTCTTACTGTGCATAGATGAATGCAACCCCTACAGTCCCTCAATAGCCCTGCCACTCTGGGATATGCAAAGTTATGGTAATTAATAGCCATGATTATCTACATGGTGCTGTTTAATGAGCCCCTTGAGTCCTGCTTGACACTCCAGATTTTTCACCACCTTCTTAACTCTTTGGGATGAAGGTGCTGTGTTGGGAAGATCTCTAACATGATATAAATGTCTGAGATACCAACTTAGCACCTATTAACACTGAGTCAGTACTTTATTCCTGGTGTTTATGTGGCAAGGATTCTTACAAGGAACACAGGACAGATGAGTTTTGATGAGGGAAAAGGACAGGGAAAAGTTCTAAGCAAAGGTGGCATCAGAGCAACACATATCTGAAGGACTGGCATGTCCACCACTTTAAATGCAACAGAATAGGACCTTTGTTTCCTACCTTACTGGTAGGACACATGGGTTTCAGTATCCTTTCACTCTCCAGTCTGATTCCCCTTCCAATACTGAGTCCTCAGGACTGAGCCCATGTTTATTTTCCCCAACACACATGAACCTTGTAAACAACAATTGCACCTTATGTTTGATAGCTGTTTAGAGGTGTACTTCTGAAACTGTTTACATGCATGCAGATTGCCTGAAGACCTTATGAAACTGTAAATTCTGGTTCAGGAGTTCTCGGGTGGGGCCTGAGATTCTCCATTTCCAACCAGCTCCCAGGGGATGCCAATGATACTGGTCCAACAATCATAAGGAGTCCTTAGAGCTTATAGTCATTTTCACAGTGACCTCATGGATCTTGACAACAGACCAGTGGAAAGGGCGGCAAGTGCTTTGTCTCTATTTTGAAGGGGTGGAGACTATGTTGCATGGAAGTTAAATGGCCTCTTAAAGTCAGATGGAAAGACATTCAGAGTTTTAATCCAGTGTACTTCCAGCAGTATCATGCTGCCCTCACTTTAATTTTCAGTGACTTAAGTATCATTACCAACTTAAGATCAACTCACAGATTCATTTGAGAGGAAAGAGGAAAGGATATAGCTGACTTTTTTTTTGACTACTCTAGATCTACTCTCTCCAGCATCATATCCACCTACACCCTCCCACCTGCTTATACCTCTTAGCTGCTTCTCACCATCTTCACTATATAAATGTGTATCACACAGATGGACCTCTTCCATTCAACTCGAAAATTAAATACTCATTGATCTTTTATCTGGGCAAGGCATTGAATGATAGTCTAGGGGCAACAAGATAAGACTTGGGTTCCTGCCCTCAAAGACATTTCGCAATAGCAGAGAAGACCTACATCTGTACCAGTTGTTTCAGTAGAAGACATGCTATACCAACGTAAGATGTGATTTGACAAAGAGAAGAATAAGCACAGTTCTATGAAAGCAACAAGAAGGGAGCAACTAGTTCCTACTGAAAAGGGTCAGGGAAGATTCCTCAGTGGAGACTGTATTTGTGGCTTAACCTTTAAAGTAAAGCAGGATTTCGACATGTGGGAGAAAATGTGGAGGAGGAAGAGAAGGAAGAAAAGACAGATTGCAGGAGTGAGTAAGGGCTCGGTGCAAGAGATTTGCTAGTTTGAGTTGGTCGGGCTTCTGTGCTCCAACTGCCCATCAGGCTTGTACATCTGTAACACAGTCCGGGGGAAACTCAATACCTTGCTTCTAAGGTACTGGCGGCAGAGTGCAGTCTCCTGTCACTCCCCCAAAGAATGGAACCCATCCAGGTTCCCACATCTCATTCTTCCTGAGTCCAATCCACCTCAGGAAAAGTATCACTTTTCAAGAAGGGACTTAGAGGCTCAGATAACAAATCTCTCATTGGTGAGTCATGTTCTTCTTGGCAATGCAAGAGCCCATGGGTATTTCCTTTCCAACCTCTTTTTTTTTCCCCCAATCACCCCTAATGGAAACATTGCCTCATGCCTTCCTTTGCCAAGCCCTCCAGTTTACCTGAAGCCCAGCTTCCGGGATTTCTTCCTCAAACTCAATTTCTGTCTCTCGTAAATAAGTCAGCCAGACTGTCTTCCTTGAGCCATTTGGGCGCTAAGCATAGAAGACGATGCTAAGTCATTGCAAGGCAATTTTTATTCTTATCTTTTCCAGGCTTCCCAGTTTAGAAACTAGCAATAAGGGGATGAGGCGGGCAAAACAATGAGCAAACAGAAGATGCTCAATAAATGTTCATTTTGTTGTTATTATTGGCTTTCATTTACCAGGTAGGTTTTGGTAAACCCCAACTTCAAGACATTTTTTATTTTGCTTGACAAATGTTCCCCTTGTGAATTCTTCTCCAGATCCCTTCTTTCAGTAAGATGGGACATTCTGCATAATATTTTTTTTTTCCAAAAATGTCAAGGTCCCTAAACCAGCCACCTCCAAAGAAGAAATCCTCAATGAACACCATGTGTGTCTGATTCCAGAGAAGACTCTCAGCCATGGAAACATTGGCATGACATCCTTCACCACTATCATTGTTAAGGTTGCAAATTACAAATGGATCTTCTCTAGTCACTTATATAACCCTGGAGATTTTTATATTAAAAAATATATATACATCTAGTCGTGACTAGCAACTGTTTAAAATATTCTTATGTCATCTTCAGTCAAGTTCTCTCTTTGCCAACATTTTATAAACTCTTTAAATGAGGAGGAATCATTGCTCCAACCCCTATGGTGATGTCTTCTATTCTCTATAGAGAGTATCTGCAGCTTTACCAGAAGCCACCTCCCATCTTTGGAACTCACATTTCAGAAGGATATATAATGTATAGAATTTGCATTTATTAGAGGGAAGGCAAATCTGAAATATAAGAAACACGTATTCCAGGACATTAAGTGTAATCATATTACTATGTAATACATGCAGTAAAAAAATAACTAAGCCACCAAAGTGTTAACAAGTTGCAATTCGTAATTAGCATACTTAGTATTTATAAATTGAGATCTCTGAAGTGCCCAACATTTGAAATAATTTTGTGGTTAAAATGATTTCTCTACTTTTTGACTAAGAAATCCTCTTATTGAAAACCTAGCCCTTGCACAAATTAAGGAGAATCTCAAATTAGAAGGTATAAAAATAATAAAAAGTCTTTTCTTTCTCATTAGAAATACATTAATTGTGAACAAACTGTGAAAATCAACACAAACTTAAGAAGTGTAATCTTTAGTTCTTTGCTTCTCTTTAAAGAAATAATCCATCAACATGTTAAGGTACTTCCTCTTTATATATAATTTGCATAATTGAGTTCATATTTATAATTACTATTATAGCATTTCCCAGTTAATTATATCTACTTGAAAATTTTCATTTTACTGGCTACCTTTTTTAACTGCTATGTATAATCAGTTAACCATTCTCTTATTATTCAGCAGGTACATTGTTTCTAGTTTTTCATTATTGTAAATAATGCTTTGATAAACATATTTGTACATAAATAGTTATCTGTCCTCTTATATCCCTAAGGGAGACTTTTCGAAGTGAAATTATCCAGCCTTGGTACTTTTTTTTTTAACTTTTTATTTCGACCTAGTTTTAAACATACAGACAAGTTGGAAGGATAGTATAAAAAATTATCATATACGCCTTCACTCAGATTTCCCAAATTGTAACATTTTAACACATTTGCTTTATGAAACTCTCTTCTTCCCTCCCTCTCCCTCTCCCATTTTAGAGTTCCTTGCAGACATGATACATCTTTACCCTTAAATACTTCAGTGTATATTTCTTACAATTAAGGATATTCTCCTACGCAACCATGTATAAGAATTAAGATAGAAAATTAACATTGACAGTATCTATTATCTAATCTACAGAATTTATGCAGGTTCCTCCAATTGTCCAAATAATAATATTTATAGCAAAAGAAAATTCGGGATCATATGTTGTTTTCAGTTGTCATATGTCTCTGGTTTTCTGTAAATTAGGACAATCCTCATCTGTTCTTTGTCTTTCATGATATTGACATCTTTGGCCAGTTATGGTGTAAAATGTCCTTCACTTAGGGTTTCTTGGATATTTTCTCATGAGTAGTTTCAGGTTATTCATTTGGGGCAGGAATAATCTAGAGGTGATATTGTTTTCCTCATAAGATCCATGATGTTGATTTGTCCCATTACTTTGATCACTCGGTTAAGGTGGTGTCTGCCAGGACTCTCAACTCTAAAGATACCTTTTTCCCCTTTATAATTGATATGCATTTTGTGAAGCTATGTAAATATCCTTTGACCCACTGGTGTTAGTATCTTCAAACTTTGACCCACTGGTGTTAGTGTCTATTCACTATTTATTTTAGCTTGAATGAATTGTTATTGTGATGTTTGCCAAATGGTGATTTTCTGATTCCATCATTCATTTTTCATTTATTAGGCGCATTCTCCTGTAAGGAGAAACTTTCCTTTTCTTTGACTCCTTAATTTACTTATATCAATATGGACTTATGGTTTCCTATTTTACTCAGTAGGTCTTAATCTGTTATTTTCACTATTCTGATGCTCAAATATAGCCAGGGGGGGATCCTTCGAGTTGGCTCCTGTGTCCTCTTGGCATGACCCCTAATTCTTTGACAACTTCGTACTTCCCTGAATAATGTGAAGTTTCAGGTCCATCTTGGTTTTGTTTTTGTTTTTGTTTTTGTTTGTTTGTTTATTTTTTTGCTTCTCCCCTGGAGTCAGCTATTTCTCCAAAGAGCCATCCTTGCTTTTAGCGGGAAATGGTATTTTCAAACTGAGATAGATGTGCATGTGGCTACCAAGGTGTTACTGCTTCTAGATCTTTTCAACCGACAGAGCTAGAAAATACAAATATGTATAAACATACTCTCATATGTACATGTGTGTGTACACACCCACACCCATCTCTATCTGTATCCATATCTATAACTGTATCCATGGCTATATATATTAAAAATAATGCATGTTTTATGACATCCAGTTGGAATGACTTCCAAATCTAATTCAACAGAATAAGATTTCTTCTAACTTCAAACCTTTTCATATATGTAACCCCATTCTCAAATAATCTAAAACATGGCTACTACTATCCACAATCTATTTACTGATTTGCTCAATCCTAGTTTACACTGAAAGTAAGTTTCATAATTGCTAACCCATAACTCTGTGGGAAAAAGAAAGCCTGTTAAGGTAGAGGTGAATATTTCTTAATAATTTCTTTGTATTCATCCTAAGGGTTGATAGTCCAAATACAATGTTCCAAAAAATAAAACTTTTGAAGATTCTCACTATATATTGTCATATTTACTTCAAGTCTCATCACCAATGATTAAGAACAAGTGATTGATAGTAACTTACCCAAGATTGAATATAGTCATTCCAAAAAAAAAATGTTTACTCATTGGGTAAGTGAATAAAATGTTACTGTTATCAGTTGTATTTCTTTTATTGCTAAGGCAAATTATTACTGGAGGAAAAATAATTTTGAAACCCCAAGTATTTTCTGTGAATTGGCTTGTATATAATTAGCAGATCAGTGCTTGAGAAGATACCAATGGGATTCTGTCCAATATTGAGGAGACCCTGCAGTGGGCAGTGCCTCTGGGAGCAATAGGTGAAGAAGTAAGATGGGTGATACTGAACAGGATATAAGACTCATGTGCATAGATAAGCAGTCACCAAAAGAACCATCCTTGTTCCTTCAACCCACTGCCAAACTCCAGGCCGTGTGTTTTGCTTTTGGTGACTTTTATATCCCTTGCCCTGAAATTTTATTTTAACTTGAAATCACTGAATTCATATGTTGGGCTGGAAGCAAAGCCACCTACACTATGATCTACCACCTACTCCAATCCCCCTTGGACTGGCCTTGTTCAACAAATGGTTCTCAAAGAAAGCCAGTGTCACTCAAAAGTCCTATGGATCTGACAAGCTCAATAATAAATATTAAATGAAGTCACAGATACCTGTGACAAGAACTAGCTTCAGAGTTCAAGCAAAGAGGATTCATTCTAAACAAAACACATATGTGTGGGTAATGTCCTGGGTCTCTAACAGGACCACCAAGATCTGGAAATTAAATGAGATCCACTCAAGTCTCCTTAATTGGCTTATATGTACATAGACTACCCATTGATAAAACTTCCTGGCCTTTAAAACACTAACACAATCCCCCAAATCCAAGAAAATCAGCCCCAAAGCTATTCCCTACACACTTTTAAAAAGTGAATTCTATAGTAGATGAGTTATACCTCAGTTATAAACAAAACGAAAAACAACTACTGTACTCCTTAAAGCCATTTCAGTGATGGGCTTCACAATGTGGGGATGAGATGCACAATAAACAGGGACTCTTAATATTTTCATTTAACACATGAGGAAACTGAGGTTCAAAGAGTAAAGAAAAAATGCGCAAGAGCACGCTGGTTATAAGTGGAAGAACCAGGCCTCAAAAAACCCAGTTCTTTTCCTTTCCAAAACTCAGGCTTTTACCCAACACACCATGGCTTCAGTGAAGACATACAAGGTTCATCCTGCTGTTAAGTCACCTCAAGTCAACCCAGCTTCCCATCAGAACGAGGCTTTGCAACAGGAGTAATTCCATCACACAAGTAGGTATTTTGGTTGACACTATATTGGATAATTGTCTTGGCTGATGGTTTGGGGGTTTTGTGAGAGCGTGTTTCTTCCCCCGCAGGAGTAACCACACATTTGACCAGACTAATTACTTCAACCAGTAAGTTCAGCCTCATGAAATCTCAGTCCCTTGAACTGAGATTCAGAACACAAAGTTGTAGAATATATTTAGCTGCCCAAAAGTAAGATAAAATAAAACGGAGTTTGGGGCTGCAGATATGTAACAAAGACAGTGGCAGTCATTACACCACGCTTTTGAAACATTACTGTGTGTGTGAATCATCTACATCATGTTGCTCAAGTTCAGATTCTCACTTGGTGAGCCTGGGGTGGGGCCTGAAATTCTGTGCTTCTCACCAGCTTCCAGGTGATGCTGATGCTGCCATCCCATGGACCATACTCTGAGCAGCAGGGGGTCTAGAGTGTCGTTGTCCATATTGTCCCATCACAAGGATTATCTGAAGCACCTGTGAAAAATGCCCCTGTAGGAACCACCCCACCCTGCTGAGTCAAAATCTCTAGAAGAGAGGTCAGGAGAATTAAATGACTGTCAGGCATATGAAGTGACAGATCACCAGCCAGGTGGGAATCCCTAGTCTAGATGACCCTAAAAATTCAACCCTGGGACTCTCTAATACTATGAATATACGGGAATCACTAGCAATTCTTAAGATCGAAGTCTTGGCCTATTTCAGTATGTTGTTTCAACTGATCTATGCCATTTATACTTAGTGATTCATGGGACCTCATTATATAACGAAGTATGTGTATATTAGGCAGTCCTTGTTACATAGGCCCTGTTTGTCTCAAAGACCCAGCTCTGAAACTTCACTAAAAAACGGATTAAGCCTGACAGATACTGTACATATGCATGCTTGGTGTTGGTGTGTATTGATATGTATGGCTAGGGTTTTACTTGTAGAAGAATATTAGTTTGTCAGTGGTTAAAACTGGAGGGGAAGATGAAAAAGAACAGGAAGAACCATAAAACTTGAGAACCGGCAAAAGTTGGTAATATTTGACTCTGAAGCAAAATAATTTTAATAACAGGTTGTCAGTCTTGTTTGAGATGTGCTAGGTTCTTGGTGTTTATTTAATATATTTAAATGTCCATCTTATAATTAGCAAACTGATACATAAACACACACACATATTATGGTTGCAAATAATGTTTTCTAGAAAACCAGAAAGCATATTTGCATAAGTTCTGTTTATTACCTTCCCTATTTGACTGTGGACCACTTTCCCACCCCCAGGACTCCCATCTTTATAAAATAGAATTGTTGAAATTGACAAAATTATCTGTGTTATATTAAGTTTTACTGTTAATAACTATTCTTCAGTTTCTAAGACAAGGGAAAAAATACTTTCTGGTATGTAAGTTCAAAGAAATAGACCTCTTACCAGATGAGAGCAGTTGTCTTGGGAATGCAGATTTATGAAAATTGATAGCCTGTCTTTGTCTGGCAAAACAAAGTGCCTTTCTTTCCCATTTTGTTCTCTGCCTGTGTAACAGAGACCAATTTTTTTTTCCTTCTTTTTTCGGGGGGTGAGTTGTGAATTTTTAAATTAGACATACCTCTCAAGCCCATTGCAAGGAAACATCTCTGGGGTCTCTGCCACTCCTTTGAGCCCCAAAGAAAAAAACATTGACTTCAAGTTCAAGCTAAAATGAAAACTTAAAGCAAATAAGCTGGAGTTGAAGGAGACAGATGTTCAGATTGTATGTTTAAATTGATGAGGAGTAAACAGTTTATTATAAACAAAGCCAGACAGCTGGATATGGTTAGAGAATGTTTTTTAAAAAATAAGTTAAATAAATAAAATTTAAATTCTCTTTTTAAAAATGAGAACATAGGAAAATGTTGAAAGAAAATAATTTTGTTCTATTTTGGTATCAAGGAGACAGTATCCAGGATTTTATATTTTTTTCATTCCCATAATTTATGTTTATATGTGTGTTGCACTTACCTAAGCTTACTTAGCATATGCTAAAAATAATAAGGACTTTTCATCTCTTGGGACATGTCACATCTTCCTCCAGTTACCCTGCTTTCGGTTTCAGGGCAGTGAGAAGGGGTGCTAAACAAGCAGCTGAGATAACACTACAAATTTAAAACGTCACTTGAACATACCCATTCAATAAAGAGACAAAGGGGCCATGGTGGCCTTTTTTTCTGCCCTAAAAATCTGGAAAGCAACTGGGTTTTCTATCACACTTTTGGGGATTTGAACAGCATCCAGACATCTGTAAGATGTGTATTTTTAATCACATCTGACTTTCACTCCCAAGCCTTGTGTACCAAAACTTGAAACTGCCCTGTAGCCTACAAGCCTGCAAAGCATCCCCCACCCCCAAACATGAGGTTTCCAAAAGCATTTGTTCCCAATTTCCACAGTTTGGGTTAGAGTACATCCAAAGTGCTCCCTGACTCTTGGAAAACTGGAAACCTGGCTTGATTTGGCAGATTTTCTGCTAGCTGCACCTTCCCAGGAGGCTTGCCTTAACTCTCTTGCTGACCTGCATAAATTTTTTTTTCATTTGCCTGGAACGATGTAATAATTTTACTACTAAATAAAGAAAATATTTACTGAGCATTTGTTAGGTAAGAGACATGTAGCATTGAAGTGAAGGAGGGTGGGTGGACAATATAGTGCCTGCCATCACTGAGCTTGGTGTCCAGTCAACAAAGAAGACACAAGCAGAAGAAATGGTCAATAACAGTCAAAGATGTAAAGAACTATATGGAAAAGAACATAAAACAAATGGTGTGTTTACAGCTTTTGCCAGAGGATGGAGTAAATGATTAGAGTTCAAAATGGCAAAGAGTATTACAGAGGAGATGCAAAAATGAACAAGGGATTGTAAGAGGTTGACCAGATGTACTGATTTGGCTGAGACAACACTAGTTCATACTTAATGGTGTAATATTGGCCCTTTTCATTCTCAAAAGTGTCATAGTTTGCATGAGAAATTATGTGGTCAACCTACTATGGAAGAGTGAATTTAGATAGGAGGAAGGGAGGGTAGGAAGGATATTGCAGAAGGCAGTAAACAAAGATGATAAGCAAGATCAAAGAGAAAAGATATAAGGCACATGACAAGGCTCAGTGAGTAAAGCTGTGTGTTTAACAATAACACAGAAAGGTATATATGTAGCTTGTTTATGAAGTTTATTACCACCAGTCCACTACATACATATAGGAAATTGTTTAAATTAACTTCTTAAAATTATATAAAATGATACTCTAGTATATAGTAAAATAAACAGAAAATAGACGTGAGAATAAAAAGGATTTATAATGACCCCTAACGTCTAGCACCTAGTGTTCACCATTGTTAATATTTGCTTGGACGTCATTTGAGGGATTTTTATTTTTCTTTGCAAATGTAACCCCCAAAGCGTATTGTATTGTCCGTATTGATCTTAAATATGCCTTGTTCACTCCATTTTTTCATTATGGATAACTGTCCGTATCATCAAATAGATTTATATATGCGATAATTGTTTCATGAAAATTGTTTCATAAATTATATAGATGAATTGTGATATGTTAAACAAGTTCCTAGGTTGAATATTTGGGACATTCAGACTATAATTTTTTGCTACTATAAACATTGTGGTAGTGAACATTCTTGTAGTAAACCTGTGTTCACTTGTTTTCGTCCACATAAGACATTACTAGAAGTGTAATTTTTAATTAGATGTTATCTTAGAATTTTTTTACTCACAGTGGAGAAATTAAATCACCCAGGTCATCCAACTGTTGTCATTTTGTTCCCACATTATCAGAAAGAAGAATTATGAGAGATCTCTGACTTTTCTCTGTCCCCATTGTAGCCATTTTAGTTTCTTTTTTTTTTTTTTTTAGTATTGTGATAGTCTCTTAACTTGTGTTACTTTTTCCACTCTAGCTTTGTCCAAAATATTCTCCACATTACAAAAAAACATTATATTTTAAAACATTGCCTACCTTATGCCATTTTCCTGCTTAAAACCCTTCAACGAGTTCCAGTGAACCTCACATAAAATCTAAGCTCTCTAGCCTGACCCTGCACCATCTAACCTGTGCTTGCCTCTTCCTCCCAATCTCCTGCCCCATCCCCACGGCCCACTACACTCCAGCCCCCGTGGCCACCTTTCAGTTTCTGGAACAAGCCAAACTTTTCTGCTTCTGGGTCTTCACACATCAGTCCTGGAAAGGCTCTTTTCCTTTATAGCTTTGCTCAAATTATAATTATACTGATCTGTTTCTAACCAGCTTATTTTGCAACCTCTTCCAGTAGACTGGGAGCTCCAAGTGGCAGTAATGAAGTTGAATTTTTCATCGTTGGTTTGACGGTGCCCCATTAAGGTTGACTGACACATAATAGGTGCTCAGTAACTATCAGAGAGGTAGATGGTAAATGAGATCTGTGGCCGTGCACCCAACTAAGCCTGTTTCCTTATTCTTTTAGCATGATATTCGAGAAAATCTAGCTAACCATAGCAGGTATATGAGTATTGTTGGTGTCAGATGACAAATGTCAAGAAAGGAAGTACCTGGAGATAGACCAGTGTTTTCAGTAAACTCCCTAGAATCAGGCGTCTTAGATCCTCCTTTACCCCATGTATAGGGTTTGTTTGCTGAAGGCCAACCCAAGGTCAAAATTAGAGCAACCAGTCACAGCGCTATCATCCTGACTTTCTGAAGGAAACCCTCTGGAATTAGGAGTCACCCCAGGGGCTGGGATGAGTGACACAACACAGCCGGCGTCAGGATGACCAACAAGATTAGCCAGGTCAAGGCATCGGCCAGCCGAAGCAGCCGCGACAGGCCCAGCAGATGCCGAGGAGTGATCGGGTGTCACTTCTGCTCATCCCCATCTGTTCACTGAGCTGACCCTGGAGCTGGCCTCAGCTTTCTTTCTGGACTCACAGGCAGCTGGGACCCGAGGAAAATGAGTATCATGCAAGGGTGTTTGGCAACTGTATGTCTGATATGTGCTCATAAGTCATGAAAATGACCAGGGCAAGGTGTCAGCTTACAATCTTTGCATGCTTCTCCTTCCGACAGAGCCCACCCTCTGCAAACAGAGAAGGGAGATGGTGGATGGCAGAAATCTCTACAGAGGCAATTTAGGGGATAAACGCATCTGAGGGAGCTGGCCAAAAGTCTGTCTTGGGCTGTGCCTTTATAACGTCCCGTGACACCCAGACTGAGGGAGATCATCTTGCGCCCAAGGCCTCTGAGCTGAAAGTTGATACTCTGCACTCAAGCTTCTTGGGTCTGAATATCAGCTCAGCCATTCCCTAGCTGTGTGACTTCACCCAAGTTTCTTAACTTCTCTGAGCCTCAGTTCCCTCTACAAAATGAGAATGCCAGCCCCTCGCTGCACTGATGTGAGGATGAAACGACACAAAAATAGTTCAGTGTACGTTGAAAAGGTTTAATAAATAATAGTTGCTTTTATTATCACTGATATAAACTATCCCAGGTTCCCCACAGTCCTTAGAAAGGAATCAGAGGTTTCCCCCAAGATTCATGAGGCTTTGGAACCTTGATATTAGTCTTGTTCGTACATCTTATCTAGTCCGAGATATTCTCTCAGATATTGCCTGGGGAATATTTAATTATCCTCTATGTCATCTTGAGTGCTAACTCTGATCAACTGCTAATGGCTGCCCAGAGTGAGAAAGTGTGCAGTGATCCATTGGCAGTGGGACATGAGTGCCTGGTATTTTCTATCCTTGAAGAGCTGGAACCATTTCTGTCAGCAAAATGGTCTGTAATTCTTTTTGAGGACACACCTGGCCTTGGCAGGAAGCATTTACCTCTCTGGTTTTCCTAAACACTGCTGTTTGTCCTATGTTCCCTGTTCCTGAAGCTCCTGCACCCGTTCCCAGAAAGAAAAAGGCATAACAACCATATGCGATACATTTCTCCTTTCCAGCTTCTCTGATTCTTTTTCATGAATCCAAGTCATCTCTCCACACCCACCAGCAATCCTGGCTGAAATTACTGTTTTCCACAGCACTTCAACTTTTCATCTCCCCGGGACCTGCTTTCTATCTGGTTCAGAAGCTTTTGGAGGGTGGGGGAGGGCACCCAAGCCTTCTCTCCAACAGGGATTTCTTGTTGAAATGTATTTTCTCCTCCACATCTAAGTCCCTTGGAAACACCCAAACCTCAACCCATCAGGGGTTATATACATACATAAATACATCTATCAATTCCTCTAACCCTGGTCTTTATCAAGAGTAACTCGTTTACAAGGGCATGAGAAGCATATCCTATAAGGCAGCTGACATAATCAGTGGCCCAACCCTTTGAGGGGTGACAATAGGTATTGTCCCCTCAGTGGCCAAATTGTGTGTGACGGCCATACTACAGATCATGTGATCCCAGGGCCCACACGCCCCATTCCTAACCATTGGTCGACTGAAGCCACTTCAAGGAAATCTTCCCGAGTAGCAACAAAATCTGTGCACAGCATGAGGCAAGCCACAGGTTCTGCAGCAAAGGAAATTCCATTGCCGAGGGAATGTCAGCCAGCCCTGGAAGAGCCAACTTCTGTAGCCCTCTGTAAGCAGCCAGAAAGCCAAGCTGACACACGGATATGAGTAAGCTTTCTACAGCAGGGAAAACTCTGGCAGTGTTTTCTTTCTCAACTCTTGCCTCAGTCAGGAACAAAGACCAGAATCATTATGTCTAAAGCAGGATTCTCAGAGCTGGAATCAAAGGGAGCCAAGGGAGGAGCAAACGGGGTGGAGAAGCATCTTGTTTAAGATACAGGTTCCCAAGGACCCACCAGACCTACTGAGATAGTCATCCTTCAGGGCAGAATCTAGGAATCTGAATTTTAACCAAAACAAGCACATGTGGGCATGCACACCCACGCTGAGAATCTCATGCACACTCAATTTTTTAACTGCAAGGAAAAGGTTGAGTAAACTATAGAGCTACCTCTTTCCTTACAGACCAGCCAAGACATGCATTGCTTGATTGCTGAGTAGAAGAAAGTTTCATAACACCCACTTCCCAGGGGGAGGAAATATTTTCAGCTCTTATTCGTCCCATGACAGATCTTTTGTTGTGGGGTCTCTGCGGTCCACATGCCAGCTTTGCACCCTTCTCAATAGGAAAGTTCCATTTCTCCATCTGTTGTCATCTTCTTAGATGGAGACATTCCACAACAACATCCACTGCTGATAAGAACCACTGGGAAAACCAGGTTCAAGTCATATCAAGGGCAGTCCCTCTTTAAGCTTCTGAGAATGCCATACTGTGTTTTCCCACCTGCCTTTGTTTTACTTCCAGCCTTTTTTTAGGGTGCAAATAATGGAATCTACTGAAATCAATTTAAGCAAGAAAAGAAAGGGGGGTGTAAGGTGATCAGGGTATAAGGTGGTCATTCAAGGTAGGAAATACATTCAGTCTTCCCAGGGATCAAAAACCAGGGTCTTGGCAAACACTGGAAATTGTAGTGCCCACGGCTGACTGTTTTCCTAGAACTTCCTTTCTTCTTCCTCCTAGAGTCCCAGTTCCCCTTGGTGTTCAGCTCTCCCCTCCAGGGCCCAGTGGTTACAGAGGAAGCCCAGCCCAGCTCCCAGTGAGGCCCAAACCACTGGCTTCCATTCTAGCAGATTTATGTAATTTGTAGCATGCCTGTATTATCGTGAAATGAAATTCAGAGATACATATTTTGTGAAATCAATATAATTCCGTAACTGCCATACAAAGAATAAATAAAAGTTTCATATAATAAAATTATATGCATTTCAATCAGAAAATGCCCCAGCATGGCTCCACTAGAGCACATAATAAATAGTGGGATGATAGTGCTTGAGGGAAGGTGCCCTGTGAATTCGAGAACTATGTGTATACACCAGGGTTTCTCAACCTCAGCACTATTGACATTTGAGTCTGGATAATTCGTTGCTGTAGGGGCCACCTTATTAAGCACTGAAGGATGTTTAGCACCATCCCTGGGCTCTGCGTCCTAGATGCCAGTATCATCTCTTACCCACCTCCCAGACAACCAAAAACGTCTCCAGTCATTGCCAGCGAGCCCTGGGGCAGTGGGCAGGATCACCTCTGGTTAAGAACCACTGGTGTAGACTGACAAAAGGTGTGTTTTGTTGGCAACTCAAATATAACAAACAGTGTGATTGTCAGTGATGTGATTTTTCTGAAACGATGACCAACTGGTAGTCAAGTTCCCAACAAACATACTGAAGTCTTCCCTCTCTTGAACACAATGGCTGCCTTCTTAGAAAATTCAATGTGCAAAAGTAACTTGCAAAACAATGCTTCATGTTTATGTGTAAATGAGAGTCATATAATGCACTCCAGTAATTAGAAACAGGGGTTATTTCCATCTGCAGATCAAGTAAGAATAGAAAATGTTTTGGATGATCTGGCAGTCTTTCAAAAGTTTAAACATAGAGTTAGCATATGACCCAGCAATTCCATTCCTAGGTAAATACCCAAGAGAAATGTAAACATGTATCCTCACAGAAACTTGTACATGAATGCCCAAAGCAGCATTATCGATGACAGCTCAAAAGTGGAAACAACCCAAATGTCCATCAGCTGACAAATAGATAAATAAAATGTGGTAGATCCATACAATGGAGTATTTTTTGCACTTCAAATAATGAAGTGTTAATGTATGCTATGGCATGGATGAATTTTGAAAACAATATACTAAGTGAGAGAAGCCAGTCACCAAAGGCCGCATATTGTTTTATTCCATTTATATGAAATATCCTGAACAGGCAAATCTTTTGAGACAGAAGATAGATTAGGTTTCTAGGATGTGTGTGTTGGGGAGCTGCAGGTCAGGCTGAGTAATTGCTTTGGGGGCTTATTTGCCATGGAGAGGAATGATGAAAATGTTCTAAAATTGGTTGTGATCATAGTTGCACAACTTTGAATAATCTTTAAAAAAAAAAAAAGGATCCTATACATTAAATAGGTGAATTCTGTGGTATACGAATTATATCTCAATAAAGCTATTATTTTTTTAATGTCCTGCCGATCAGAGGACAATTCACTATTGTATGAAACTATATTGCAGACCTGTTTTTTTTAACATCTTTATTGGAGTATAATTGCTTTATGATGCTGTGTTAGTTTCTGATGTATAACAAAGTGAATCAGCTATACATATACATATATCCCCATATCCCCTCCCTCTTTCATCTCCCTCCCACTCTCCCTATCCCACCCCTCTAGGTGGTCACAAAGCACTGAGCGGATCTCCCTGTGCAACGTAGCTGTTTCGCACTAGCTATCTATTTTACATCTGGTAGTGTATATATGTCCATGCCACTCTCTCACTTTGTCCCAGCTTACCCTTCCCCCTCCCCGTGTCCTCAAGTCCATTCTCTAAGTCTGTGTGTTTAGTCCTGTCCTGCTCCTAGGTTCTTCAGAACTGTTTTTTTCTTTTTTTTTAGATTCCATATATATGTGTTAGCATATGGTATTTTTCTCTTTCTGACTTACTTCACTCTGTATGACAGTCTCTAAGTCCATCCACCTCACTACCAATAACTCAATTTCATTTCTTATTATGGTTGAGTAATATTCCATTGTATATATGTGCCACATCTTCTTTATCCATTCATCTGTCGATGGACACTTAAGTTGCTTCCATGTCCTGGCTATTGTAAATAGTGCTGCAATGAACATTGTCGTACATGATTATTTTTGAATTATGGTTTTCTCAGGGTATATGCCCAGTAGTGGGACTGCTGGGTCATATGGTAGTTCTATTTTTAGTTTTTTAAGGAACCTCCATACTGTTCTCCATAGTGACTGTATTAACTTACTTTCCCACAAACGGTGCAAGAGGGTTCCCTTGTCTCCACACCCTCTCCAGCATTTATTGTTTGTAGATTATTTGATGATGGCCATTCTGACTGGTATGGGGTGATACCTCATTGTAGTTTCAATTTGCATTTCTCTGATGATTAGTGATGTTGACCATCCTTTCATGTGTTTGTTGGCAATTGGTATATCTTCTTTGGAGAAATGTCTATTTAGGTCTTCTGCCCATTTTTGGATTGGGTTGTTTGTTTTTTTGATATTGAGCTGCATGAGCTGCTTGTAAATTTTGGAGTTTAATCCTTTGTCAGCTGCTTCATTTGCAACTATTTTCTTCCATTCTGAGGGTTGTCTTTTCGTCTTGTTTATGGTTTCCTTTGCTAGGCAAAAGCTTTTAAGTTTCATTAGGTCCCCTTTGTTTATTTTTGTTTTTATTTCCATTTCTCTAGGAGGTGGGTCAAAAAGGATCTTGCTGTGATTTATGTCAAAGAGTGTTCTGCCTATGTTTGTTTTCCTCTAAGAGTTTTATACTGTCTGGCCTTACATTTAGGTCTTTAGTCCATTTTGAGTTTATTTTTGTGTATGGTGTTACAGAGTGTTCTAATTTCATTCTTTTCCATGTAGCTATCCAGTTCTCCCAGCACCACTTATTGAAGAGGTTGTCTTTTCTCCAGTATATATTCTTGCCTCCTTTGTCAAAGATAAGGTGACCATATATGCGTGGGATTTTCTCTGGGATTTCTATCCTGTTCCATTGATCTATACTTCTGTTTTTGTGCCAGTACCATCCTGTCTTGATTACTGTAGCTTTGTAGTATAATCTGAAGTCAGGGACCCTGATTCCTCCAGCTCCATTTTACTTTCTCAAGATTGCTTTGGTTATTCGGGGTCTTTTGTGTTTCCATACAAATTGTGAAATGTTTTGTTCTAGTTCTGTGAAAACTGCCATTGGTAGTTTGATAAGGATTGCACTGAATCTGTAGATTGCTTTGGGTAGTATATTCATTTTCACAATGTTGCTTTTCCCGTCCAAGATCATGGTATATCTCTCCATCTATTTGTATCATCTTTAATTTCTTTCATCAGTGTCTTATAGTTTTCTGCATACAGGTCTCTTGTCTCCTTAGGTAGGTTTATTCCTAGCTATTTTACTCTTTTTGTTACAATGGTAAATGGGAGTGTTTCCTTAATCTCTCTTTCAGATTCTTCATCATTAGTGTATAGGAATGCAAGAGTTTGCTGTGCATTAATTTTGTATCCTGCTACTTTACCAAATTCATTGAATAGCTCTAGTAGTTTTCTGTTAGCATCTTTAGGATTCTCTGTATAGTATCATGTCATTTGCAAACCGTGTCAGTTTTACTTCTTCTTTTCCGATTTGTATTTCTTTTTCTTCTCTGATTGCTGTGGCTAAAACTTCCAAAACTAGGTTGAATAATAGCAGTGAGAGTGGGCAACCTTGTCTTGCTTCTGATCTTAGAGGAAATGGTTTCAGTTTTTCACCATTGAGAATGATGTTGGCTGTGGGTTTGTCATATATGGCCTTTGTTATGTTGAGGTAGGTTCCCTCTCTGCCTGCTTTCTGGAGGGTTTTTATCATAAATGGGTGTTGAATTTTCTCTAAAGCTTTTTCTGCATCTATTGAGATGATCATATGATTTTTATCCTTCAATTTGTTAATGTGGTGTATCACTTTGATTGATTTGCATATATTGAAGAATCCTTGCATTCCTGGGATAAACCCCACTTGATCAAGGTGCATGACCCCTTTAATGTGCTGTTAGATTCTGTTTGCTTGTATTTTGTTGAGGATTTTTGCATCTATGTTCATCGGTAATATTGGCCTGTAGTTTTCTTTCTTTGTGACATCTTTGTCTGGTTTTGGTATCAGGGTGATGGTGGCCTCGTAGAAGGAGTTTGGGAGTGTTCCTCTCTCTGCTATATTTTGGAAGAGTTTGAGAAGGATAGGTGTTAGCTCTTCTCTAAATGTTTGATAGAATTCGCCTGTGAAGCCATCTTGTCCTGGGCTTTTGTTTGTTGGAAGATTTTTAATCACAGTTTCAATTTCAGTGCTTGTGATTGGTCTGTTTATATTTTCTATTTCTTCCTGGTTCAGTCTTGGAAGGTTGTTCTTTTCTAAGAATCTGTCCATTTCTTCCAGGTTGTCCATTTTATTGGCATATAGTTGCCTATAGTAATCTCTCATGATTCTTTGTATTTCTGCAGTGTCAGTTTTTACTTCTCCTTTTTCATTTCCAATTCTATTGATTTAAGTCTTCTCACTTTTTTCTTGATAAATCTGGCTAATGGTTTATCAATTTTGTTGATCTTCTCAAAGAACAAGCCTTTAGTTTTATTGATCTTTGCTATCATTTCCTTCATTTCTTTTTCATTTATTCTGATCTGATATTTATGATTTCTTTCCTTCTGCTAACTTTGTGGGCTTTTTTATTCTTCTTTCTCTAATTTCTTTAGGTGGAAGGTTAGGTTGTTTATTTGAGATTTTTCTTGTTTCTTGAGGTAGGATTGTATTGCTATAAACTTCCCTCTTAGAACTGCTTTTGCTGCATCCCATAGGTTTTGGGCCATCGTGTTTTAATTGTCATTTATTTCTAGGTATTTTTTGATTTCCTCTTTGATTTCTTCAGTGATCTCTTGGTTATGTAGTAGCATATTGTTTAGCCTCCATGTGTTTGTATTTATTTATTTATTTATTTATTTTTGGCTGTGTTGGGTCTTTGTTTCTGTGCGAGGGCTTTCTTTAGTTGCGGCAAGCGGGGGCCACTCTTCATCACGGTGCGCGGGCCTCTCAAAATCGTGGCCTCTCTTTTTGCGGAGCACAGGCTCCAGATGCGCAGGCTCAGTAGTTGTGGCGCACGGGCTTAGTTGCTACACGGCATGTGTGATCTTCCCAGACCAGGGCTCGAACCCGTGTCCCCTGCATTGGCAGGCAGATTCTCAACCACTGCACCACCAGGGAAGCCCCTGTTTGTATTTTTCAAAGTTTTTTTCCTGTAATTGATATCTAGTCTTATAGTGTTGTGGTCAGAAAAGATACTTGATATGATTTCAATTTTCTTAAATTTACCAAGGCTTGATTTGTGACCCAAAATATGATCTATCCTGGAGAATGTTTCATGAGCACTTGAGAAGAAAGTGTATTCTGTTGTTTTTGGTTGGAAGTTCCTATCAATATCAATTAAGTCCATCTAGTCTAATGTGTCATTTAAAGCTTGTGTTCCCTTTTTTATTTTCATTTTGGATGATCTGTCCATTGGTGAAAGTGGGGTGTTAAACTCCCTTACTAGTACTGTGTTACTGTCAATTTCCACTTTTATGGCTGTTAGCATTTGCCTTATGTATTGAGGTGCTCCTATGTTGGGTGCATAAATATTTAAAATTGTTATATCTTCTTCTGGGATTGATCCTTTGATCATTATGTAGTGTCCTTCTTTGTCTTTTGTAATAGTTTTTGTTTTAAAGTCTATTTTGTCTGATATGAGAATTGCTATGCCAGCTTCCTTCAGATTTCCATTTGCATGGAATATTTTTTTCCATCCCCTCACTTTCACTCTTTATGTGTCCCTAGGTCTGAAGTGGGTCTCATGTAGACAGCATATATATGGTTCTTGTTTTTGTATCCATTCAGCCAATCTATGTCATTTGCTTGGAGCATTTAATCCACTTACTTTTAAGGTAATTATCAATATATATGTTCCTATTACCATTTTCTTAATTGTTTTGGTTTTGTTTTTGTAGGTCTTTTCCTTCTCTTGTGTTTCCTGCCTAGACAAGTTCCTTTAGCATTTGTTGTAAAGCTGGTTTGGTGGTGCTGAATTCTCTTAGCTTTTGCTTGTCTGTAAAGCTTTTAATTTCTCCATCTAATCTGAATGAGATCCTTGCTGGGTAGAGTAATCTTGGTTGTAGGTTTTTCCCTTTCATCACTTTAAATACGTCCTGCCACTGCCTTCTGGCTTGCAGAGTTTCTGCTGAAAGATCAGCTGTTAACCTTATGGGGATTCCCTTGTATGTAATTTGTTGTTTTTCCCTTGCTGCTTTTAATATTTTTTCTTTGTATTTGATTTTTGATAGTTTGATTAATATGTGTCTTGGCATGTTTCTCCTTGGATTTATCCTGTATTGGACTCTCTGCGCTTCCTGGACTTGATTGAATATTTCCTTTCCCATGTTAGGGAAGTTTTCAACTATAATCTCTTCAAATATTTTCTCAGTCCCTTTCTTTTTCTCTTCTTCTTCTGGGACCCATATAATTCGAATGTTGGTGCGTTTAATGTTGTCCCAGAGGTCTTTGAGATTGTCCTCGATTCTTTTTATTCTTTTTTTCTTTATTCTGCTCTGTGGTAGTTATTTCCCCTATTTTATCTTCCAGGTCACTTATCCATTCTTCTGCCTCAGTAATTCTGCTATTGATTCCTTCTAGAGAATTTCAAATTTCATTTATTGTGTTGTTCATCATTGTCTGTTTGCGCTTTAGTTCTTCTAGGTCCTTGTTAAACTTTTCTTGTATTTTCTCCATTCTATTTCCAAGATTTTGGATCATCTTTACTATCATTACTCTGATTCTTTTTCAGGTAGACTTCCTTTTTCCTCCTCATTTGTTTGGTCTGGTGGGTTTTTACCTTGCTCCTTCCTCTGCTGCATATTTCTCTATCTTCTCATTTTGTTTAACTTTCTGTGTTTGGGGGTCTCCTTTTCACAGGCTGCAGGCTCGTAGTTCCCATTGTTTTTAGTGTCTGCCCTCAGTGGGTGAGGTTGCTTCATTGTTTTTGGTGTCTGCCCTCAGTGGGTGAGTTTGGTTCAGTGGCTTGTGTAGGCTTCCTGGTGGAGGGGACTGGTGCCTGTGTTCTGGTAGGAGGGACTGGATCTAGTCTTTCTGGTGGGGAGGACCACGTCCAGTGGTGTGTTTTGGGGTGTCTGTGAACTTAGTATGATTTTAGGAAGCCTCTGCTAATGGGTGCGATTGTGTTCCTGCCTTGCTGGTTGTTTGGCGTGGGTCATCCAGCGCTGGAGTGCTGGCCGTTGGGTGGAGCTGGATCTTAGTGTTGAGATGGAGATCTCTGGGGGAGCTTTCACCGATTGATATTACATGGGGCTGGGAGGTCTCTGGTGGTCCAGTGTCATGAACTCACCTCTCCCACCTCAGAGGCTCAGGCCTGACACCAGGCCGGAGCACCAAGACCCTGCCAGCCACACGGGTGGAAATACATTTGCTGTTGATTGTTGCATGTTCCTGGCCTGTGAACGTACGAGTCTTGTCTCCTGCAGCTGTTAAAATGAGTAGTTCTCCGCATCTGTCCACCAGAATCTTAAAAGTTTATATAGAGGCTTTAACATGGTTTCAGTCACATATTCAGTGCCAATGGTCTCAACACTGCCTTACTCTCTCCTGCAGTCCTCTGTATGCTTTGTAAGACCTTTAGCTTCTTGTCTACTTGTTACCCCCAAATCATTGTGAGGACAATAACAGCCCCTTTAATTTCCTCACAAGGCTAGTTTCAGCCACTTGGAGAACGATGAGCCACTTGTTTAACAAGTTACATAAATGAATTCTTCCTTGCTAGTGATTGGTTCAGGAATTCAGGCTTAAGCCAATCAGTAAATCTTTTAGACCATAGTGTGCACATGACCTGTGTTGGCCCAACCAGATTGTATGAAAGACTTTTATCCACTGGCTTAGGAAAGTGCCTCTTTCACTGTCTCTGACTGGGCTTGAGTAAGGACACACATATGTCTAATTGCCCCTGACAGCCACCTTGAGAAGATGAGTAGAACTAGCTGTAGAGTGAAGCCAGTGGTGTGGATAGACAGGCAGAAAGAAAAAATCTGGGTCTATTGCTGAACTGCTAATTAACCCACCCTAAATCCCAGCCTAACTTTTAAACATTTCCTTATTTTTTAACTAGCTGGAGGCTTGTTTTCTGTGAAATAGGAACCAACGTGGACTGAAGTCAGGGAATTAGATTTGCTACTACCCTATGACAAGCTGAGATCCCAGAACATCTGTCCCTTCATGGGAAGATTTCCAACTCTGCCCAGGAAGTGCAGGACGTAGAATCAACCCTCCTCCTCAAGGGCAGGGAAATACCAAAGAGCATGTTTTCGGACCCCAATCCATAAGGATTAGCTTTCAAGACCAGGCCTAGACCTAAAAGTAGAGCTTGGGAGAACAGGCCAATTAGAGGACCAAGGTGAATAGAGAAGAGAAAGAAAAGATTTTCAGCTACAAGGGTAACTCACCGTTCATCTCTGCCATTTCTGGAGTTGGGTAATAACTTGTAGGTATTCCGGAGCTTGCCTTTTATTTACTTAAACATTCTAAAATTGTCATTTTATAATATTTTATTCATGAGTCCAATATCTGAAGTCTTTATAATTTTGCTTTTGCTCTTTATTCTTTCTGCTGGTTCTCAGTCTTGGTGCCTTGTTTCCTTATGTGCTTGATTATTTTTAATGGTATGTTGGTCATCGTCCTTAAAAAGTGTTCATAGGGATTGTATTTGTTTTAAGTTGAAGTTCCTTTCTCCAGAGATAATTTGAGTTGCTTCTACCACATAACTAGATACACTGTCAGTCCAGGGCAACTTTAAATTCCTGGACTGAGAAAATAATGGACTTCACAATTTGGGAGAATATTGTCAACATCAGCATCTTTATTCCTACCATTATTGTGCCCTTATTCTACACATGCATGATTCTAAGTGTGCCGTATAAATTATCACACTTAAACTTCATAGAAGCCTGAGGGTGCAGGTGTTACAATTATCCCCATAATTCAGAGAAAAGGCTAGGGTACAATACATTAAGAAGTTAATTAACCCTAAGTCATGTAGTCAGCTGGTGGCAGAGATCTTAAAGTCCTATAACCTAAAGACCTAAATTTCAGAACCCACTAAGATAGTAAGTAGTTAATAAATACATGTTGATAATGGTCATCACTGTAATGCTTTTGTTCTTACAAGCTAAAAAAAAGTAGAAATAAAGACACAGGCTCCGTTGATTTAAGTTTTGAGATGAAATCCTCCAATCTCCACTTTCCTCTATACTACATAAGTGGATTGAGTGTGCCCGGAAGTGAAACAACAGGAAAGATTTGATGATGCAGTCAAATGTTATGCACAGAACAGTAGATTTAGGCCAAATTCCAGAGAGCGTAGACCTCAGAGAATCACAAATAGCACTGAACTCACAACAAAAATGTAAAATTATTTTGCAAGAGGAAAGTTTTGTAGAAGTACGGCTAGGAACAGCCTGAATACGTTATCTGACACAAAAACAAAGAGAAACTTCCTGGAGTTTCCAGCTAACAATTGACCAGAGAGTTAAATATGAATTGAGGATTCCCAAATGCAACTTTGTGAGGGGGCCTATTATCCTGCTTAAGTACAGAGATTCTCATTGGTCCTGGGACCGTGCCCTCAGCTGCTCTGGAGCTGCCACAGCAGGTGACTAGGCCAGTGAGCTGAGTGAGCAAGTACATTGTTGCTGCCTTCATTCGGGCCTCTCATTATTCACTTGGACAGTTGAGATTGATTCCAGACTGACCTCCAACCTCTAGTTGACTATGAGCTCCTTGAGGGCAGGGACTGATGATCTTTTCATCATTAATGCTCAGCACAGTGACAGCACCCTTACCCACTGGTTCATGCCACCATTTTTTAGCGAGCATCTACCCTCTGCTAGTCCTGAGAACATAATGATGAACAAAAACCTGCATGGTCCATGCTCTTATGGAGTACATGGTGAAGGTCTAGTGAGGGGCATACAGGAATCAAATAATAAAAGCCAAATGCATATTACAAACTCTGATCAATGCTATGAAGGAAAGGAACTCAGGACATTAAGAATCTGATCTCTTCTGGAGGTTCAGGGAAAATTTTCAATAGAAATTGACATTTGAGCTAAGACCTGAAAGAGAGATATAGTTTAATCAAATGTAAAGGAGAAAAACATTCCAGGCAAAGGGAACTATAGTGGCAAAGACCCTGTGGGTCAGAGGAAATGTGGCACAGAGTAGTTGATCAGTAAAAATTGGATGTAGGAATGAATAATTGACTCAGAATAACAGCTAATGTGTCTATGGCACTTACCATATTTTGAGTATTATTCAAAGTGCTTAATTTGTATAATTTCATTTAACCTCCACAAGAACCCTATGAGCTAGGTATTATTATTATCTCCAATTTACAGATGAGGACACTGAATTACTGAGAAAATATTTAACTCTTCCAAAGTTACACAGTTAACAAACTGTGAACCTGGGATTTGAACCCAAGCACCTGGCTGAAGCAAAAACCCAGAGCTTTCTTGGCAATCTGCAAAGGCCTTGGAATCACATATATCATTCAATCGAGCAAATATGGTAGGCTGAAACAGTGAGCATCAGTTCTAAAATTGAGTCTGTGAGATCCAGGAGCCAACTCCTTTGAATGACGTGAAAGTGAGATGGCTTTAAACAAGTATTAAGGTTTTTAAAACTCAGTTAAAAACACCCCTATAAAAAACATGACTGTTAAACTTGGTAAATTGGCAGTGAAAACTACAGAGAACAATAAAACAAAAATACCATTAACTAAATTTTTTTAATAAAAACCTTTAAAATTAAAATGTTAACATAATCAGCATTATTTCCTTTGAATATCTTTTTCTCTTATATGTACACACTCTAAGTATCATGAACACCATCTGTCCTTGCATTTTCCCCGTCTCTCTGCAATCTGTGAATGGACTCCAGTTATTATTTTGTCTCTAAGTGCAGAATTAGAGAATTGGGAAACCCCAGAAAACCGCTCCTTGCTTCACAGTAATGATGTACTGATGAACCCTGCTGAGAAATTCATTCTGGAGGTCAGCGGGGACTGTTTCCTCCCTGATGCTCATATTTGCGTGAATCCAAATCCAAGTGAAGTTCTAAAGTCATGGAACAAGGCAGGCAGCCAGCCAGCAGCTCTGCCAATGCCCGTCACCCTCACACAACCAAGGAGTCTTATTATTACCCAAGGAGCCTCCAAGTAAGCCTTGCCCTTGCATTGTCCCACTGAATTTTTTAGGAAGTTGAAAATTCCAGGTTACTTAGGGATGCTGGTTTACTTTGAAATCTCTTTTCTCTCTCTCTCTTTGTATCTCTCTCTCTCTGTCTTTTACTCTCTCTCAGTCCTGTGCTCCCTCTGTTCTCTCTCTTGTCTCTCTCTCTTTCTGTGTCTCTTTCTCTTTTCACTTTGTTCTTTCCCAGCTTCTCTCCTCCTCTCGGCCACTCTTAGGAGCAAGCGCTGGCAGGCCATGCATCAAAGTGGGCTATTTTTGCTCTCGCTGTGAGAATGTTTACAACATATTGAAAACTCAGCCTGTGGTTTAACGTTGTGTATATTTTCAGAGAAACTGACTGGTTTCCAAAGTCAGTGGATGCCTGTGAAACCCACACAGGGCTTTATGTATACGAGCAATACGTTGAGCGTCTGTCCTGACCCTCACCGCTCCCACTGGGTCAAATACAGCCCCACGTGGGTAGCACAGAAAAGATCAGACTGCGCCCCAGCTTTGTTTCCTAACAGTGCTGATCTCATGACCAGTGGCTCAAAGTTGTGAAAGAGGAAATTCAAACCTAGTGCTGTACGACCAGGAATTCTATGAAAACTCTATCTGTGGCCTAATTAAATTATTCCTCCTTCCCACCCAACAAGGCTGCTCCCAGATGTTTTGGATACATGTACCATTCCATTAGAATACAGTTAATCTTGAATATATTTTACCATGAAACATGAACACAGTAATTACAGAATTTTCCATTCAACGTCCCCTATCATATTCCTAGCATATTGGAATCTCTTAGAATAACATTTAACTGTTTTCATATGGGCTTCAGCTGACATCTTAGAAAATCTGAAATGGCCAATCACTTCACTGCTTCAAAACCCAGTCAAAACTCTTTTTCTTTTTTCCTTCTTCTTTTCTATCTTTTTTTTTTTTTTTTTTTTTTTTTGGCTACAACTCCAAGTTTTAAAATAAGATTAGGGCCAACCTAATTTTCTAAGTGCCTCCTGCTGATTTATCAGCTGATAGCAAGTCTGAGGTATTCAGGCCAATTAAACTGGCTCACCAAGTTTTGCTCAGTAGGTAGATGTGAAGTGCAAATGTCCAGGGGGTCTTCTTTTATCTGGAGCTAAAATCAGAGGGAGCTGCAAAGGCCGATTGGTGTTTGTCATCAGGGTGGTAGGGAAACAGCCCACTGGCGTTCACTAAAAACTATGCTGACAACAGCTCGTGGACAGACAGAAACCTTGAGCAGAGACGCTCCAGGTGGGCAGCGCAGATAGAGGGGGTCCGAAATCAGGCTGGCCTGCTTTCTTGGACAGAGGCTAACTTTCCGCTGAGGTTTGGATTCCTCACTCTGTATTCGGTCCTCGTTTTGAGAGTGACTCCTATTGTCTAGGTGTGCTGCCAGCTCACACCAGACAACACTGGGCCTCTTGTTCCCATTCGTGTGGAGATTCTGTAGTTTAAACAACGCAGAGCGTGGGCCAGCCTCAAGAGTTATAGCCTAGTTTAACAGGATTTAGAAAACTGGTTAAACAAGGCTACAGCTCCCTGGTCTTGGACCTGCTGTTTGTGTTTTGTTTTTGTTTTTGTTTCCTCTCTGTTTGAAATATAAGTTCACTCCCTTTAGAAAAGTGAAAAGGATAAGAAAATGGAAAATGACAAGTAGATTGGAGGGATTTATTTGTACTGGCACAGCCGTCTGACTTTTAACAAAGAATTTCTTTAAAATGTCAAGCGTTTGCCAATGGCACTGGCCCCCCCTAAACTCTAATTGCTTGTTTAGGTCTGAGTTCCCCACTAGAACCGTGGTTCTCAAAGTCCACAGAGCATAAGAATTGCCAGGAGGGCTTGTTAAAGCACAGACGGCTGTCCCACCCCCAGCGCTGCTAATTCAGTGGCTCCAGGTGGGGCCTGAGAATCTGCCTTTCTCATAAGTTCCCAGGTGGTGTGGATGCTGCCGGTCTAAGGAAGACACATCAAGAAGTACTCACTGTGCAAGACTGGGAGCTTCTTGAGGGCAGGGACTGGCTTACTCATCCCTTTAGAACACCTTGTCCTGTGTCTGGTAAAAAGACATCTTCCAATAAATGATAAACTCTCTCCATTCATTCAACTACTATTTATTCAGTACCTACTGCATTCAAAACTGTTCTAGACACTAGGGATTCGCAGTGAATAAGACAGGGAACTTTCATGTGCTCAGAGAGTTTCCATTCTAGTTGGGCAGTTGTGGAAGAAGCACATTTGTAAAATGATGGACAGAAGGATGGAGAGTGATGGGGGTAGGAGGTAACTGTAGGTAGAGTGTCAGGGGAGGTGTCTCTGAGCAAGAGTGAATGAAATAAGTGAACAAGTCATGTGAAGATTTTGAGAAGGATTTCATGTAGAGAGAACAGTAAGTACAAAGGTCCTGAGGCAGGAATAGGCTTGGCATTTTCAAGATAGAGCAAGAACTCCTGGGTAGCTAGAAGGAAGTGATTTAAAGGGAGAATGGTAGACGGTAAGAACAGAGAGCTAACCGGAAAGCTCCTGCAGAGCCTTCAGAGAGTGGTAGGAAGTTTGGATTTTATCCCGAGTGTGATGGGAGGACCATGCAAGGTTTTGATTGGGAAAGCGTTATTGTGTGCTTTTGTTTTAAAGATCGTATTGGAGGAAATAATGGAAGTGAGGAGAGCAGGTAGAGGCTACTATTGATACAATAATCTGTACCCATAGTGATGATAATTTAGACTAAGATGTTGATGGTAAGTGAGATAAGAAGTGGTGAGATCTGAGATATATTTTGAAAGTAGATCCAACTGCAATTGCTGTTAAATTGGATATAAGGTATGAACCGAGCATGATGGAGGGAGAGGGTCAGGCTTGGGATATAACCAGGAATGACATGTGCCTGGTGAGGGACGAGGAGTTTGAGGATATATGCAAGGGAGTACTGACAGTGACAGACCATGGACGTTCACCAGGGTGAGAAGGAAAGGAGGGCATGAGAGGTTTCTCAGTGGGAGATAGAGTGGCAGAATCAGTGCTTGGAAGTCTGGAAGGGATGGGTGGGTTGTTGCCCTGGGGAAATGGCCTGGAAGAAGTGGAGGAAGTACAGTTCTTGGTGATGATGAGAAAAGTCTAGCGTTGGACTCAGAGTGGGTTGACTGAGGTAAGATAGCAAGAAAGATTTGAGGGAGTGATGAGGTCAGTGAACAGAGAGGCCCGTGTGTTGGCTGCGTCGTGGAGCTGATGGATGCAAGCTGAAGAGGACAACGTACTCAGAGTAATGCGAGGTTATCAGTCAGTGTATAACTAGTAACCACCTACAGTTTCAAAGCTGTGTACAAAACAAGTAAACAAATAAGGTTAATCTCCTTGCCTCAAGGAGCATATAAATGTCAGGGCATAAAAATAGTTTATGAGGGTAAACAGAATCTGCTTTGTAAACAGCACACTTTTTGAACAGAACAAAACATACCCATAAAATGAATGAAAATTGGAGGGTTCTTTTCACTTTGGGTCAAAAAATATCCATAAACATTTGTATATGTATAATGTTGACAACCCTAGAAGGGGCCTTGATGACTGATTTGTGTGATTCTGAATAATTATATAGAACCAAGTATGAGATACACCATTACAGATAATTCCCTGTAGCCTCAACAGCAGGAATAGTTGGGCACCTCTGTACAACTTGTTCGCATTCATTTGTTCAATCCTTTTAATAAACTTACAGAATTTCAGAAACAGGTGATAAGTAAGACCAGCCCCTCAACTCTGAAATCTCACAATCTCATGTCTTTTAACTTATGTCCCCTGTGACTGTTATAATCAACTGTATTTTCCTTTATACCTTGGCTCTACAAAGATCAGAGCTAAACGTGTGAACAACTACTAAAAATGTACAGGACTTCCTGGTAGACGTTTGTGGACTAAGCTCTTCCATGTTTCCCTTTTGTTTCCTCTTTTATGGGTTTGTTTGCTTTTTTGTCTTATTTCCTTGAAATATTTTTAATCGTACAATTGTTTGTACCTTTGTAAGCCTCTTTAAATCCTCTGTGAAACAAGGTTGAGAATATGTAAATAGTATAGGGCACTGTACTATTGACTTAAGTAAAGTTGGTTTTAGTAAAAAAAAAAAAAAAGGATATTTTGGCCCTTGTAACTGGGAATCTCTAGTGATGGACTTCAGGGACCACTAGATCTAGATGCTTAGGGAATGATGGCACAAATCTACCACTCTCCATCTCTGGGCTCTGCTTTCCTCTGTATAGGCTTTATTTCTAGTCAGGAGCTCAAAAAACAGTGGCAAAGAGAAATACCAGTAGCTTCTGGCCATCTCAACAGAAATAGTACCTGAAATGTTTCCCCAGCAGTACCTGGCTTGACTGAATAGCCATCCTCAAACCAATCTTTGTTACTGGGCAATGCCATGTTTTCTTCAGATGGGTATGGGTCACACATCCATCCCTGGGGTGTGGAGTCATATTAGCCCAACCAGAACCACATAGATTGAGAGTTGGGGAAAGATAGCTTTCACAAAGGAATATACAGTGCTGAGCCAAAGAAGTTGGACTGGATCCTCAGTGGGACACAGCTACAGATGTCACATCTCCAGACTTAGAATCTAAGTCCTTAGAGTCTAATCCTGTCTGAGGAGACAGGACTTAGGTACAGAAATGAAGTGAGGCAGTGCCTACCTGATATGAGCCAGAAGAATGGTTGGGACATCGTACATGTCATAGGATGACATAGGAGTGGGAGTTCATTGTGAATGAGACACTGCAGTCATTCAAGAAATATTTCCTGAAGCCCTTCTGTCTACAAAGTTCTGTGCTTAGTGCTTAGAATACGTCAGTGAGCAGAACAGACAAAGATACCCATCTCCCTGGCGCTCCCATTCCAGACAGACAATATACCATAGACATAAACACAAGTAAAGCCTAGAGTTTATTAGAGGGTGATGGGTACTGTGGAAATAGGGAAAACAGAGTAAGATAAGGGAGGCTGGAAATTTTCAAGGTAAGATTGGGCTTCATTGAGAAGGTAACATTTGGGTAAACACGTGAAGGGGCTGAACAAATTAACCGTGTGAATATCTGGGGGAAGAGCATTCCTGGCAAAGGATCCAGCCAAGGCTAAGGCCCTGCAGCCTCACTGTACCTGGAATATTCTAGCAACAGCACAGAGGTCAGTGTGGCTGGAATGGAATGAGCAAAGGTGAGAGTAGAAAGAGGTCAGGCTGGAGAGGGGAAGGTGGGGAAGTGGGGATGGGGAGCAGATCCAGTTGGGTGCTTCCCACGCACTTTGATTTATAACCTTCGTGAAACAGAGTCATTGCAGGGTCTGGGAGAGGAGTGACCTTCTTCTTTTTTTTTTTTTTTTTTTTAATAATTTTTTTCCTTCATAGCATTGAAGTTTTTTCGTTTTTGTTTTTGTTTTTAATTTATTTATTTATGGCTGTGTTGGGTCTTCATTTGTGTGCGAGGGCTTTCTCTAGTTGTGGCAAGCGGGGTCCACTCTTCATCGCGGTGCGCGGGCCTCTCACTATCGCGGCCTCTCTTGTTGCGGAGCACAGGCTCCAGACGCGCAGGCTCAGTAGTTGTGGCTCACGGGCCCAGCTGCTCCGCGCCATGTGGGATCTTCCCAGACCAGGGCTCAAACCCATGTCCCCTGCATTGGCAGGCGGATTCTCAACCACTGCGCCACCAGGGAAGCCCGAGTGACCTTCTTCTAATGTACATTTTAAAAGATCATTCTGGCTGCTGTGTGGAGGATAGGCTGTAGCCGGGAGAAGGGTAGAGGGTGACACAGATAGGAGGTTCCTGCAGAACTCCAGCAGTGAGAGGATGGAGGCTTGGAACTGGGGATTAGCAGTGGGAGGGGGATTGAGCCAGATTCTGAATAGGTTTGGAAGACAGAGCCAATGGCATTTCCACTTCCCCTGCGCATGAGCTTTAAGAAACGGGCAGGGTCAGCAGGCAGAGAAAGACGAAGAGCATTCATTGCAAACTAAATGAAACATACAGCAGAGCAGAGAGAGAGAAAACACAATGAGTGGGCAGGCCACTGTAAGGAGGAAATTTGATTGGAGTGGAGAATGGTTATAAGGAGGGAATAGAGGGTGGGTTTGGGGTCAGATGTTAGAGGCTGCCCACGTGGGTTAGGAATTTCAGATCTCATCTTATCTTGAATGAGAGACATTGAAATATATTGAGGAGAGGAATGCCATGATAGAATTACGGTTTAGGGAAGTGAATGGGACCTGTTGGTGGGTAAGATTCTTGCTTCAGGAAGTTCTCTTACAGAAGTTCTAATGAAATGAGTGTGTGAACCGAAGTAGTAGCAGCATTATGTAGGGACTCGAATAGATTTTAGCATTACATCAACATAGGTGGATCCTGGTCCCATCCTGTTTGCCATGGTCAAGGTGAAACGTAAAATGGGGATAACTGTACCTAATTCAAGGGGTTACTGTGGCCTTAAACGACACAGTGAATATTAAACGCTTAGACCAATACCTGGCACAAAGTAAATACCCAAAACACTATTAGTGACTATTGTTAATATTTTTAATTTCAAGTGGAATGGAAGGAATGAATAAAGATCAAAAGAATGAAGAAAGTAGAAAATCATCATTAGAACACTACAGCAATAATTATTGCAGGCAAGACCCAACAATGAATGCTGAAATTACTGGGGAGAAATTGTGTATCTGCATACTCTCGAAGTATCTCCTCCAAGACATTTATTAATTACAAAGGGTAGTAAGTTTACAGTAGAGAAACCCAGAAGACATCATATTATCCAAGTGATTAAAGATGAACATTGCCCTTGTCACAGATTGGAGGCAACTAACAAAATAGGATAACAAAGTGCAATATGGGGTCCTGAAAGTTGAATAAAGCCTGTAGTTGAGTGAATGATATTGTACTAATGTTAATTGCCTAGCTTTGATAATTGCACAGTGGTTGCATAAGGTGTTAATATTAAGGGAAGATGGCTGATGGGTGTATGGGGATGCTGTGTATTATTTTGCAGCTTTTCTATAAGACTAAAAGTACTTTTTTAAATAATTTTTTTAATTGTCTTTGAAAGGCATCACAAAAAAGAGGCACCCACAGGACTTCATGACTGGCTGGCTGGCTTTAAAGGATGAAGGAGTAGGGGGAATCAAAGCTACCTTGAAGCTTGTTCCTTGTCGTTGCGATGCAGGATCCAGAATTGGGAAGTCCATTAGTGAGGAGCTATTTATGTGAGTGTGAGTGTGGGGTGTGATTAGGGGTGGCTGTGTGAGTGTGTTAGTCATGGTTCCCCAGAGAAACAAAACAAATAGGATACAATAGGATATATAAATCCTATTGATACATGTCAGGATACCTATATCTATATATCTTTATCTATACACAGAGAGAGAGGTTACAAAGAGTTGGTTCAGTTGATTAGGATGCTGAGGAACCCAAACCCAGGAGATCCAGTGATACAGTTTCCAGTCCAAGACTGAAGACCTGAGAGCCAGCAAAGCTGATGGTGTACATCTCTGTCTGAGTTCAAGTCCAAAGGCAGGAGATGACTTATGTCCCAGCTCAAAGACCATCAGGTAGAGAGAAAGAATTCTTTCTAACTCAACCTTTTATTCTATTTAGGCCTTCAGGGGATTGAATTATACCCAGCCAGACTGTGGAGGGCACTTTGCTTTACACCATCTACCGAGTCATGTTAATCCCAACCAGAAACACCCTCACAAACAACCCCAGAATAATGTTTAACCAGATATCTGGGGACCTCATGCCTCTGTCAAGTTGTCACACAAAATTAACCATCGCAGTGAGTGTATATTTGTGAGTGTGTGTGACAGTGCAGATGTGTGACTGTGTGTGTGTGTGTGTGTGTGTGTGTAGGAGATGAGGTAATCACTTCCCCTCTAGACGTGTGCCAAAGCCCTCCAGCAGCTGGATAACGGAAGTGTGAGGTGAGAATACAGAAAAAGCAGGCAGAGAAGTGAGGTTAGGAGAAAACCACAGAGGATATTTGAGGACATATGTAGAGACAAGATCCCCAAGGAGATTTATTTATCTATTTATCTATTTACTTATTTATGTATGTATGTATGTATGTATTTCTGTTTTTAGCCTGTAGACTTTTTGTTTACTGACAAGCTAAAGTGACAGGAAAAAAATGTGTCCAAAATAAGCATCTGGGCCACATTCACATCTCTTGTTACTTCCCACAGAAGTTAGTTCCTTAATGTCCATTAACATTTGTCCTTCAGTATTGGGAGCTGGGGCCTTGTATCTTTTTTTTTTTTTAATTGATCTTTATTGGAGTATAGTTGCTTTACAGTGTTGTGTTAGTTCTGCTTTACAGCAAAGTGAATCAGCATATATAGCCCCTCTTTCTTGGATTTCCTTCCCATTTAGGTCACCACAGAGCATTGAGTAGAGTTCCCTGTGCTATACAGTACAGGTTCTCATTAGTTATCTCTTTTATACATAATAGTGTATATATGTCAATCCCAATCTCCCAATTCATCCCATCCCCCCCTTCCTGCCCCCAAGGAGTGGATTTAGTAAGGTGGTAGGAGACCTCAGTGGACGATTGAATATCAGTGACTTTCCATATAACAAGGGGAGAAAATTCAGGGAATGACAGAGATAAGGTCACAGAGAGAGAAGGAGAGTTAAGATCATGTAGCATCACAGAAACTAAGAGAGGAGACCGCTACGAGGTCAAGCCAACCTTGACTAATGCTGCTGTCAGACCAGGTAGAAAAAGGACTGAGAGAAGGTCAGAGGAGTTGGTGAGCAACACAAGGCTGATTTGCAAGACCATTTCATTAGACCAAAGTAGGTGGAGTTCAGATAACAAAGGGGTAAGGAGAAGTGGTGAGGTGGCAGTGGAGGTAGCTTCTAGGTATGGAAGCTGCAGGCATGATCCTAATAAGATCCCCAAACTATAAAAGGAACTAAGAAATCTTACTTTCTTTCACCCACTCATTGAGTAAATTTGTGAGTGCCTACTGTGTGCTTGGTGCGGCAGATACACAGCGAACAAGGAAAACATGATCGCTTTCCTTGGAAAGCTTCAGTCCTAGTATTTTCTGCACACCAGCATTCAGGATCCTCAAAAGATATGCTAACACAGCATGCTTTGAATTTTCTTTCTGGAAGAGCCTATGAAAGACATTGCAGGGATTAGCAATAATACATCTTTTTTAACTCAGCACCGGGAGTGTGGTGGAGAGGACAATGACTTATGTGATCCAAGCTTTCAACATGTGATTCACAGCTCAGCCTCCTAGGTGTGACTTGTTTCCTTCCTGGGTTTGAGAAAATCTCCTCTTTTGTTCTCTATAGAGAACAAAGCCCATGACACCATGCTTAGTCTAGCTAGCCTTCCAAATTTCGCATCATGGATTCTATGAGTTAATAAGCTTCCTTTGAAAAACTCACTCCTAAATCACTGAGCTTAACTTTATGAATAACAATGAACTGCCGTATTAGCGTAACAGAATTATGCTCTGATTTTGACAGTAGGCAATTCACAATTTTGTCCTAGTTTGTAGGACAAAACTCATACCTGGTTTGAGTAGAATTAAGTACAACTTACTTCTCATCCTGAGATGACAAAATGCATAAACAAGAGCAAGGAATATTCACCTGGGAGGCAAGTCTTGATGTTCATGAGCAAAGTACACATAGAGGAACACAGCTTCAAGGAAAACACCTTGTCCATTGTAGGGCCTCAATGACTGCTAAGTTAAACCTCTAGCAAAGGAGAAAATCTAATGATCATTTATCATTTTCCTAAAGTTCTCAAAGGCTTTTAACTGCTGTTTTATCATGGCCTTAAACCTCAATAATAAAGATCAGGAGAATTCATGGTAGAAGTTCTTATTGGTCTGCAGGATTTTACCACACTAAGAAAAATGAGAAAGTCTAAGAGTTTACCAAGAAAGGATATCTCATCTCTTATAAATTTCCAAGGTCAAATCAACAGCTTTTGGAAATGCTGACCTACTTACTACGTGACCTTAGGCAAGTTACTTAACCTCTCTGAGCCTCAGTTTCCTTATCTATAATACAAAATGACATACTACTTCTTATTCAATATGGTTGTTTGACTATCTAATAAGATTAGCTATGGCATGGGGTCAGCACATATTAAATAATCAGTAAATGATAATTACTTTTCGTAATAGATTTGGCATAGTTTGTTAAATTTATTCATCCTTTGTTCCCTATTACCAGAATCCTAAGCAATGTGTCCAGCTGAACAACTACATTTCCTCCCTCCCTTACACATAGGGATGGCCGGTGTGATATAGACACAAATATTGGGCTTGGGATTTATGGGAGAGCCCTTGTTCTTCTCCTTCCTTCCACTCAGCAAGCTGACATTATGCCTGGAACCCCAGCAGCCATCTTGTGACCTAAGGATGGAAGCCATGCACTGAGGCTGGCAGAGCAAAAAGACAGTGGAAAGCTGGACCTACAAGGATTCTAGGGAGACTCCATAGCAATTTTGGATAACTACCATCAATGTTCTTTTAAATGAGAGAAAATTATTTCCAAATTGATTTAGCCACTCTGTTGGGTGTCTGTTACTAAGAGCAAAAAAACAGAACCTAACTAATATCTCAAATAAGTAAACTTGAAGATCTTCTGAATTTTCTCTCACTTTCGTGTTGACCTGCCAACAGACACTAGTACAACTGTAACTAGTTTGTCTCCTTTTTCCTCACATACCTCTGTGATGACAAATTGTTTCTTCTCTTTAGCCTAGACTTCACTTTGCCTTTGGGGAGATGAGCATCCTTCAATTACCTACAACTCTGCCCATTGAATAAGGCACCCATTTTTCCATTGCTCCACACATACACACTTAGAAACAGGCTCTGATCTAGACATGCTTGGATGCGTTAAGTAGGGAGATGAGTAGAAATTGGAGAACAGTTTCCAACAGTAGAAGTGAAGCCTTGGCCACATGCATTTCTAGAACAAAACACAATGGTTTGTCCACGTGCAGATGTGTTTTTACTGGAAGATGAGGCAGTAGTTTCTTTCTGTGAAGGTTTGTATCTACCACATACTAATAGAAAAGTTAATCTCTCTTGCATTTGAGCATGGACTTCACTCTCCATTTCAAATCTGGACTGATAAGAAAGAAAAGATATCAAAGATAAGGATACCGAAGTCCCACCGAAAAACTACAGGATGAGATCACTTTCCTGACCTAGGGAGCAGAGAATACAGGTCATAAACGCTATTCCCTACTTCAGCCGGGCAGGTATAAGAAAAATCACACGACGCCTGGGTTATCTTTTGTTTTCCCACTTTGATAGAGACATAAGTTTTAGGGACCTTCCTGTACTCTAAGAAGATAACATTGTAAGCACAGTAATAAATGGCAGGCTGCCAGAGCCTTGGTGTCAGGGAGAGAGAAGAAGGAATGCTGGGGACCATGGTGAATGGAAGGGCACCTGCCATCTCTAAGGGGAGCTCATTTCTTAGCTCCAGTAACCGTTTCCATGCCAGAGCTTCTGAATTTTCAAGAAAAGCAGGAACTCATATTTTGGTGTGAAACCTCCTAACTTTCAAATGCTGGCTCAATTTTTTAAATTGTGTGTGGACCAAATAAAACACATCAGTCGGTCCAAATATGCCCAGATGACAACTGAGCCCTAAGTGAAGAGTAAGCCCTGCAGAAGAGCAGCAGGGGAGGGAAATCAAAAGTTCATTCAGCGAGTGCTGTTCATTCATGTGACAAGAGCACGTTAAGCGGCCGCCGTGTGTGCCCTGGACTGTGCTGAGCACTAGATCTGAATGAAAACCAAGAAAAGAAGCAGGGGATGATAAGGGCTTGTTAAATCCAGCCCCCAAATTTTAAAATATTATAATTAATAATAAAATCCTCCATAAAATCTGTTGGGAAGAAGTCTTCTAAAATCCCAGGCAAGAAGAAGAAAAATTAAAGTACTGAGAGTTAAGAAAGACGCGAATAGTAGGTGTGGTAGCGAGCTTCCCCAGTGGTAGGCGGGGTAGCCGGGCTCTAAGTATTCTCATCTTCTGGTATGCACACCCTCATGTGGCTCCCTCCCAGGCTGGATGGTGCTGGCCTACGTAACCGACAGGATATTGCTGAAATAATGGGTGTAACTTCGAAGGCTAGGTCATAAGGGCACTCTGGCTTCTGTCTTGCTCTCTGTTAGATCACTCACTCTGGGCAAAACTAGCTGCCCTGACGTGAGGCCACTCAAGAAGCACTATGAGAGGTCCAAGTGGCAAGGGAACTGAGTCCTCCTGGCAAAGTCAAATGAGTGAGCCAACTCGAGTGCGGATCCTGCAGCCCCAGGCAAGTCTTTAGACGACTGTAGCCCCAGCTGACACGAGAGACCCTGGAGCAGAATCACCCAGCTAAGCCACTCCTGAATTCCTGACCCAGAGAAGCTGAGAGATAATAAATGTTTGTTGTTTTAACCCAGTAAGCTTTAGGGTAATTTGTTATGCAGCATTCAATAACTTAAACAGTAGGAAAGATAGAGGCATTGAGTATAAACCACCAGTACGAAAAACAGGAGAGAGAGAGAGAGAACAGCATATGTGTGGGTGTTGGAAAAGAATAGCATAATGGTAAAGAGCTTGGACTTTTAAAATAAATCAGACATGGGGCTTCCCTGGTGGTGCAGTGGTTGAGAATCTGCCTGCCAATGCAGGGGACACGAGTTCAAGCCCTGGTCTGGGAAGATCCCACATGCCGCGGAGCAACTAAGCCCGTGAGCCACAACTACTGAGCCTGCGCGTCTGGAGCCTGTGCTCCGCAACAAGAGAAGCCACGACAGTGAGAGGCCCGTGCACCGCAATGAAGAGTGGCCCCCGCTCGCCGCAACTAGAGAAAGCCCTTACACAGAAACGAAGACCCAACACAGACATAAATAAATAAATAAATAAGTAAATAAATTTAAGGGAGCTGGACAGTTCTTTGTCCGGGTCCCAGAACAAATGTAAACTTATATTTAAAATAAATAAATTAATTAAATAAAATAAATCAGACATGAATTTGAAACCCATAACACACACACACACACACACACACACACACATACACATCAGTGCTATGTGACCTCGGGTAAACACTTAACATCTCTAAGCTTCTGTTCCTTCTTTCTTTTTTTCCGTGTTCTCAAAATAATAGTAACTACTTCTTACAGTTGTTGTGTAGATGAAAAGACAGACTTTTCATGAAATATCTTACTTGGTACATAGTAAACACTCTATGGGTTTAAGTTATTAGAGATCATATCACTGAGGGCAAACCTCATATACTTTTTGGACCCGGCATTGCCAATCTTTTCAGGGGAAAAAATTCCATTTTGATGCTTTTGTGTGTGTGTGTGTGTGTGATTCTGAAATGTATCAGAACCTTAATTAACTTTTAAACCTGGATTATCTTAAACAACTCTGTGTTTCCCAAACATTCCAAGGAAGAAAAGCATAGAATATAAAGCAGAAACAAATAAATCTGGGGAAAAAAATGTATTTGAACAGTAATAAAAACTCTGTCAAGAAAACAATACTCCTTTTTTTTTTTTTCTTTCCTTTTGAACAGTGTAGACACCGTGTCTGGTGCATATACAAAACCTCCAACATCACAGGAGGGCAGATGCCTAATGTGGGTTCCATGTTTATTACTTTGAAGAGAGTAAATTTCTTCAGCAAGAGCTATTATACACTAAAGCACAATCTCAAAGTCTTCAAGGTTTGCTGTTCTCATGTATGGCAGCAATTCAGTTATCAGTTGTATTAATGAAATTAGTCAATCAATCAATTAAAGTAAATTAACTTCAGTGGTGTAAATGTTTTCTTTTTCTTTTTCAAATTACCGATATATTTTGTCTCCTTGAAGTATAAACTGTCATCCTTTCACGGTCAGCAACAAGTCACCACCAGCAAGGATTAATTTGTTGTTACCAGAGACTGACAAAGTTTACGCCCTGGTTGTCAGACGTTGCTGTTTTCTTGGTGTGGATGTGGGTAGCATTTGAAATGTCTCTCCTATGTACTCACTTCTCTCCGAGCAACCAACTCACTCTTGTAATAAAATAAAACCACTCCTTTCAGAGTGGTTCCGTGTTGGACCAAACTTACCCATCTAGTTAATAACAGAGCCTGAACTAGAAATAGTCTATCGTTCCCAAACCTAGTGAAGATTGTTTGTTTTTACTACAGTGCAAGTATTTTAACAGCTTTCTTAAGTGGTATCACCAAGTCAGTCCCCTTTTCCCTTCCAATCATCCTGGTCATTCGTAATATTACTCCCTCACTCAAGAACCTGCACTGGCTCCCTATTGCCACCCCTACTAATCCCAGATGCCATTATCCATCTTTGTGCCCCTGTCTTACATAAATATTTTCCAAATGCTCCTAAATATTGCCTTTCTCACTGAGCAGGACTGCTTTCTTTAGGCAATTACATCTCCTAAAAGGGACCACACTAATGTACTCTAGGCCACGTACTTCTTACCACCTGAGTGCTCTCTCTGTCCCTCCTTTTGAAATCTTTATAATCTCTTCAATAAAATTGCACCTCCTCCATGAAAACCTTCCTCAATTCCTCCAGCCCTTTTGGACTTCAGCTGTGCTAGGACCCCCATCGTACTTGCAGTCAACACTCTTGAGTTCAGAACTTGTCCCTTTGCCTACTGTGCCAGATATCTTCAGTTTATCCCTCCAAATCCATTCTTCACCCTTCTCCACCATGCTCTGTGCCCCTGCAGGCTGACCTGTTCGGTCTCCCCCAGAGGTTCTCAAAGTGTAACCCAGGACCACAGGGTCAGACTCACCTGGGAACCTGCGGAATCAGAGACACTGGGGAGAGGCCTCAGCAGTCTGTGTTTTAGGAAGACTTCCAGGTGCTTCTGACGATGCTCAAGTGTGAAAACCGCTAGTCTACATCGAAGGCCCTCCTGTTCTTTGGCTTTGTGGTTGGGTTCAGTCAACAGGTAGCGCTAGCAGGAGATCAAATGGAGGGAAGATTGAAAGATTGGGACTCTTCTGGTGGTTCCCCTGTCCCTGGCACACACCTTTAAGTCTCTTTATTTTTACTTCCTTGACTCATTATAACCCCCTGTTGTGTTATCCATTGTCTTTTGGGACCCTGACGCGAATACCATCCATATTAGTTTAAAGTTAAGTGTAAATAAAATGTCTCAGTTAAATTCTTTTCTTACCCTTCCTGGCCTGCTTCCCATCCCCTAAATTGTTGAACAATGCAGTCCCCTGTTTTTCATAATTATTTCCTCAGGACCCCTAGACCTCTTAGTTCAGGTATGGTAGACAGAATAATGGTCTCACAAAGATGTCCACATCCTAATCCCCAGCACCTGGAAATATGTTACTTTTCACGGCAAACGAGACTTTTTCGACCTCAAAGATCTTGCCGTGGAGAGATCTGGACCCTCCCCCATGGGCTTAATCTAATCACAAGTGTCCTTATTAAAGGAGGGCCAGAGGGTCAAACTCTGAGAAGGAAATATGACAAGGAAAGCAGAGGTGGGAGAGAAGGAGAGAGAGATTTGAAGACGTTATGCTGCTGGCACTGTAGATGGAGAAAGGGACCGGGAGCCGAGGAATGCAGCAGCATGTAGAAGTTGGAAAGGGAAGATGTTCCCCCAGGGCTGCCAGAAGGAATGAAACATCACAAACACCTTGATAATGTGACTAGTAAGACTCATTACAGACTCTGACTTCCAGAACTGTAGGAGAAAAAATTTGTGTTGTTTTGAGGCACTAAGTTTGTGATAACTTATTACAGCAGCAACAGAAAACGAATACAACTAGCTTATAGAAAACAGATGTCTTGATTAAATGTTTGGGAAATCCCCCATACTATACCGTGAGACATATTGCACTAAAGAACCATTTCTAACTCTTTGAAACCCACTGCTTCCCAAACTTTTCTCTAGGAAGACCTATTAACATACTACAGGCTAATAATAATAATAGCAGTTAACATTTGTGGAATGCTAAGTACATTCCAGGCACTGTGCTACAGGCTTTAAACATCGACTAATTCCCCCAGTAGCCATAGGAGGTCGTAATTACTATGCTCATTTCACAGAGTGGTAAACTGAGGTTCAGAAACGTTAAGTAATTTGGTTCATGGCCACACAGCTAGTGGCCGAGCTCAGACTTAAAACATTGCCTGATTCCAACACCCATATTCTCAGCCCTCCACTCTACTCACTATTCGTGAGAAACAGACTTTGATAAACACTGAATAGACTCAGGCTACTTTATGGCTAAAGTCAAAGCACAAATACATGATGTCTAACATCTTTATAAATACCAAATGCATCTCTTCTCATAGTTTCAAATATTCCATGTTAATCCCATGCGAATCTTAGGGCCAAGTACAGGATGGAAACCTGTTTCAGCTTGTTTGAAAGTAATTAAACTTCTGGAATGTGTGCAAGGTAAGGGGAACTTCCTTTCCATGAAGGAGCAGCTTTCAGATGTAAAGTAGCTGAAGCGTAGGGAGGTGACGTGACCACATAGGTTTAGTACACTTAAATATAATTCAGTAGAGAGACACCATTCAGACATCACAAATCTGTCAGTATCTCTCTGGTGTGCCCATAAAAATTATTTATTGGCTAAAACTAGCAGAGAAAAATCTCAGACTGTTAGGTGGGAGATGTTTTTACAGGCAATCCTAATTATATATAATGTTGGGGAATTTACAGAACAGAGAGTTTCATGCATCAGAGTTAGAAGAGTTTTTTTCTGAATAAATGTTTATCACTTAACAGTAGTCTCCATAGGGCACCTGTCGTATTTTAGACGCATATTTTAGGGGGCAAACATTACCCTTTGCTGGAATATTTTATTGGCATATGCTTCAACTTCTTTACTGATTATTACCAAAGAAGTTTGTGCTTTTAATTCTTCTAAATAATATGTCTTTGTCAGTCTCTATGTTAAATATGGTGAATTATTTTGACAAGCATGCGTTCAAATTAAGCAAATTTTAAATTAGTGGCTATATCTTACTACTTTTTTATACAAATTTATATAGCAACAAAGCAGTTTCAAAAGGTAACCTCATGTACTTACAGACTTTAAAAGAAAAAAGCACTTCTATCTACAGTTCTTTATCCCCAAAATGAATGACACTAAGTACAATATTTAGTTCTGGAATGGAAAAAAAAGACATTAGTAGGAAAACTGGTGAAATCTGAACACAGTCTGAAGTTTAGTTAACAGTAGTGCACTAATGTTAATTTCCTAGTTTTGACAAATGTGTCACATGATAACATTAGAAGAAATTGGGTAAAGGATTACAGAATTCTTTTTACTGTCTTTGCAGCTTTTCTGTGAATCTAACATTATCTCAAGAAGTTGATTTTAAAAATTGAAGAACATCACCCACGTTAAACCACATGAGTTTAATGATGCTGTTACTTGTGTGTACAGACTAGGGCTCAGATAACTCTGAGAGCTAATACGGCACTCTTCCCATCTCCATTGCCTATGCTTAGGTACCAAGACCTAGCGGGTGTCTAACCAGGAAAACAAAGCCAATTAGCAAAGCATATACAGTGGAGAAAAGACAGCCTCTTCAATAAGTGGTGCCGGGAATACTGGACAAGTACATGTAAAAGTATGAAATTAGAACACTCCCTAACACCATACACAAAAATAAACTCAAAATGGATTAAAGACCTAAATGTAAGGCCAGACAGTATCAAACTCTTAGAGGAAAACGTAGGCAGAACACTCTATGACATAAATCACAGCAAGATCCTTTTTGACCCACCTCCTAGAGGAATGGAAATAAAAACAAAAATAAACACATGGGACCTAATGAAACTTAAAAGCTTTTGCACAGCAAAGGAAACCGTAAACAAGACCAATAGCAAAGCAATAAATTGCCCTGTGGTTGACACTCCTAAGAGGTGATGGTTGGTTTGTTAACCAATTCTTTTATCATAATCAGCTTCTTCAGTAAAGAACTGGCTCCCTGTGGATACCACATCCTTACACACGGTACCATTCAAAAGAAACACACAAGCAAAACTCAACCTCAAAATGTCACCTCATAGTCTGTATATGTAGAACCACTTGGTACTTAGTTGCCTGTCACCTGTCCCCCATCTAGGTTGTGCATCTTTCTAGAGCAGGAACCAATGAAACCCAGCACCTTGCCAGATGCCGAGGAGGCTCAAACGTTGCTTGATGATGGGTGAGTTCGTGAATTAACTAGCTGGCATTTATATGAGACGAGTCTTGGAGGATGTAAAGAAAAAATTGGATACCGCTGTATATGCAGTGAGAGCAGAGCTCTTATGCACACATGTATATTTCCCATAAGAATATGGGAAAGTTCCCAGTGACCTGAGTCATGAATGTGAATTCAGAGCTGAATGAGCCCACGAAGTACAATGAATATGAGCAATAATTCTTTCCTTAGGAAAACAAACCAGGTAAACAGAGTTCACACCAGTCCCCGACACAATGAAGACAAAGAGCATGACCTACATGTTAAAACATGACCCCACATTTCCTTTTTTTTTTTTTAACATCTTTATTGGAGTAAAATTGCTTTACAATAGTGTGTTCGTTTCTGCTGTAATAACAAAGATAATCAGCTGTACATATACATATTTCCCCATATCTCCTCCCTCTGCGTCTCTCTCCCACCCTCCCTATCCCACCCCTCTAGGTGGTCACATAGCACTGAGCTGATCTCCCTGTGCTATGCGGCTGCTTCCCACTAGCTATCTATTTTACACTAGGTAGTGTATATATGTCCATGCCACTCTCTCACTTTGTCCCAGCTTACTCTTCCCCCTCCCCATGTCCTCAAGTCCATTCTCTACGTCTGTGTCTTTATTCCTGTCCTGCCCCTAGGTTCTTCAGAACCCCTTTTTTGTTTTTTTTTTTGATTCCATATATATGTGTTAGCATACGGTATTTGTTTTTCTCTTTCTGATTTACTTCACTCTGTATGACAGTCTCTAGGTCCATCCACCTCACTACAAATAATTTCATTTCTTTTTATAGTTGAGTAGTATTCCATTGTATATATGTGCCACATCTTCTTTATCCATTCATCTGTCGATGGACACTTAGGCTGCTTCCATGTCCTGGCTATTGTAACTAGAACTGCAATGAACATTGTGGTACATGACTCTTTTTTTTTTTAATGGATATAATTTTATTTTATTTATTTATTTTATACAGCAGGTTCTTATTAGTTATCCATTTTATGCATACTACTGTGTATATGTCAATCATGACTCTTTTTGAATAATGATTTTCTCAGTGTATATGTCCAGTAGTGGGATTGCTGGGTTGTATGGTAGTTCTATTTTTAGATTTTTAAGGAACCTCCATACTGTTCTCCATAGTGGCTGGATCAATTTACATTCCCACCAACAGTGCACACCCTCTCCACACCCTCTCCAGCATTTATTGTTTGTAGATTTTTTGATGATGGCCATTCTGAATACTGTGAGGTGATACCTCATTGTAGTTTCGATTTGCATTTCTCTAATGATTAGTGATGTTGGCCATCCTTTCATGTGTTTGATGGCAATCTGTATATCTTCTTTGAAGAAATGTCTATTTAGGTCTTCTGCCCAATTTTGGATTAGGTTATTTGTTTTATTGATACTGAGCTGCATGAGCTGCTTATATATTTTGGAGATTAATCCTTTGTCAGTTGTTTCATTTGCAAATATTTTCTCCCATTCTGAGGGCTGTCTTTTCATCTTGTTTATGGTTTCCTTTGCTGTGCAAAAGCTTTTATGTTTCATTAGGTCCTATTTGTTTATTTTTGTTTTTATTTCCATTTCTCTAGCAGGTGGGTCAAAGAGGATCTTGCTGTGATTTATGTCATAGAGTGTTCTGCCTATGTTTTCCTCTAAGAGTTTTATACTGTCTGGCCTTATATTTAGGTCTTTATTCCATTTTGAGGTTACTTTTGTGTATGGTGTTAGGGAGTGTTCTAATTTCATTCTTTTACATGTAGCTGTTCAGTTTTCCTAGCACCACTTACTGAAGATGCAGTCTTTTCTCCATTGTATATTCTTGCCTCCTTTATCAAAGATAAGGTGACCATATGTGCATCGTTTTATCTCTGGGCTTTCTATCCTGTTCCACTGATCTATACTTTTTTTTTGTGCAGTACCATATTGTCTTGGTTACTGTAGCTTTGTAGTATAGTCTGAAGTCAGGGAGCGTGATTCCCCCAGCTCCATTTTTCTTCCTCAAGGTTGCTTTGGCTATTTGGGATCTTTTGTGTTTCCATACAAATTGTGAAATTTTTTGTGCTAGTTCTGTGAAAAATGCCATTGGTAGTTTGATAGGGATTGCACTGAATCTGTAGATTGCTTTGAGTAGTATAGTCATTTTCAACAGTGTTGATTCTTCCCATCCAAGATCATGGTATATTCTCCATTTGTTTGTATCATCTTTAATTTCTTTCATCAGTGTCTTATAGTTTTCTGCATACAGGTCTTTTTTTCTCCATAGGTAGGTTTATTCCTAGGTATTTTACTCTTTTTTTTTGCAATGGTAAATGGGAGTGTTGCCTTAATTTCTCTTTCAGATTTTTCATCATTAGTGTATAAGAATACAAGAGATTTCTGTGTGTTAATTTTGTATCCTGCTACTTTACCAAATTCATTGATTAGCTCTAGTAGTTTTCTGGTAGCATCCTTAGGATGCTCTATGTATAATATCACGTCATCTGCAAACAGTGACAGTTTTACTTCTTCTTTTACAATATGAATTCCTTTTATTTATTTTTCTTCTCTGATTGCTGTGGCTAAAACTTCCAAAAATATGTTGAATAATAATGGTGAGACAAATGGACAGGTGGACAACCCTGTCTTGTTCCTGATCTTAGTGGAAATGGTTTCAGTTTTTCACCATTGAGAACGATGTTGGCTGTGGGTTTGTCATATATGGCCTTTATTATGTTGAGGTAGGTTCCCTCTATGCCTACTTTCTGGACAGTTTTTATCATAAATGGGTGTTGAATTTTGTTGAAAGCTTTTTCTGCATCTACTGAGATGATCATATAGTTTTAATCATTCAGTTTGTTAATATGGTGTATCACATTGATTGATTTGCGTATACTGAAGAATACTTGCATTCCTGGGATAAACCCCACTTGTTCATGGTGTATGATCCTTTTAATGTGCTGCTGAATTCTGTTTGCTAGTATTTTGTTGAGGATTTTTGCATCTATGTTCATCAGTGATATTGGCCTGTAGTTTTCTTATTTTGTAACATCTTCGTCTGGTTCTGGTGTCAGGGTGATGGTGGCCTCGTAGAATGAGTTTGGGAGTGTTCCTCCCTCTGTTATATTTTGGAAGAGTTTGAGAAGGATAGGTGTTAGCTCCTCTCTAAATGTTTGATCAAATTTGCCTGTGAAGCCATCTGGTCCTGGGCTTTTGTTTGTTGGAAGATTTTTAATCACAGTTTCAATTTCAGTGCTTGTGATTGGTCTGTTCATATTTTCTATTTCTTCCTGGTTCAGTCCCGGAGGGTTGTGCTTTTCTAAGAACTTGTCCATTTCTTCCAGGTTGTCCATTTTATTGGCATATAGTTGCTTGTAGTAATCTCTCATGATCCTTTGTATTTCTGCAGTGTCAGTTGTTACTACTTTTTCATTTCTAATTCTGTTGATTTGAGTCTTCTCCTATATTTTCTTGATGAATCTGGCTAATGGTTTCTCAATTTTGTTTATCTTCCCAAAGAACCAGCTTTTAGTTTTATTGACCTTTGCTATTGTTTCCTTCATTTCTTTTTCATTTATTTCTGATCTGATCTTTATGATTTCTTTGCTTCTGCTAACTTTGGTGTTTTGTTGTTCTTCTTTCTCTAATTGCTTTAGGTGTAATGTTAGGTTGTTTATTTGAGATTTTTCTTGTTTCTTGAGGTAGGATTGTATTGCTATAAACTTCCCTCTTAGAACTACTTTTGCTGCATCCCATAGGTTTTGGGTCGTCGTGTTTTCATTGTCATTTGTTTTTAGGTATTTTTTTATTTCCTCTTTGATTTCTTCAGTGACCTCTTGGTTATTTAGTAGTGTATTTTTTAGCCTTCATATGTTTGTATTTTTAGAGTTTTTTTCCTGTAATTGATATCTAGTCTCATAACATTGTCTTCAGAAAAGATACTTGATGCGATTTCAATTTTCTTAAATTTACCAAGGCTTGATTTGTGACCCAAAATATGTTCTATCCTGGAGAATGTTCCATGAGCACTTGAGAAGAAAGTGTATTCTGTTGTTTTTGGATGGAATGTCGTATCAATATCAATTAAGTCCATCTTGTTTAATGTATCATTTAAAGCTTGTGTTTCCTTATTTATTTTCATTTTAGTTGATCTGTTCATTGGTGATAGTGGGGTGTTAAACTCCTCCTACTATGATTGTGTTACTGTTGATTTCCCCTTTTATGGCTGTTAGCATTTGCCTTATGTATTGAGGTGCTCCTATGTTGGGTGCATAAATATTTACAATTCTTATATCTTCTTCTTGGATTCATCCCTTGATCATTATCTAGTGTCCTTCTTTTCTCTTGTAATAGTCTTTATTTTAAAGTCTATTTTGTCTGATATGAGAGTTGCTACTCCAGCTTTCTTTTGATTTCTATTTGCATGGAATATCTTTTTCCATCCCCTCACTTTCAGTCTGCATGTGTCCCTCGGTCTGAAGTGGGTCTCTTGTAGACAGCATATATATAGGTTTTGTTTTTGTATCCATTCAGCCAGTCTGTGTCTTTTCATTGGAGCATTTAATCCATTTACATTTAAGGTAATTATCGATATGTATGTTCCTATTACCATTTTCTTAATTGTTTTGGGTTTGTTATTGTAGGTCTTTTCCTTCTCTTGTGTTTCCTGCCTAGACAAGTTCCTTTAGCATTTGTTGTAAAGCTAGTTTGGTGGTGCTGAATTCCCTTAGCTTTTGCTTGTCTGTAAAGGTTTTAATTTCTCCGTCGAATCTGAATGAGATCCTTGCTGTTTAGAGTAATCTTGGTTGTAGGTTTTTCCCTTTCATCACTTTAAGTATGTCCTGCCACTCTTTTCTGGCTCGCAGAGTTTCTGCTGAAAGATCAGCTGTTAACTTTATGGGGATTCTCTTGTATGTTATTTGTTGCTTTTCCCTTGCTGCTTTTAATATTTTTTCCTTGTAGTTAATTTTTGATAGTTTGATTAATATGTGTCTTGGCGTGTGTCTCCTTGGATTTATCCTGTATGGGACTCTCTGTGCTTCCTGGACTTGATTGACTATTTTGTTTCCCATATTAGGGAACTTTTCAACTACAATCTCTTCAAATATTTTCTCAGTCCCTTTCTTTTTCTCTTCTTCTTCTGGTACCCCTATGATTCGAATGTTAGTGCGTTTAATGTTGTCCCAGAAATCTCTAAAATTGCCCTCAATTCTTTTCATTCTTTTTTCTTTATTCTGCTCTGTGGTAGTTATTTCCCCTATTTTATCTTCCAGGTCACTTATCCATTCTTCTGCCTCATTTATTCTGCTATTGATTTCTTCTAGAGAAATGTTAATTTCATTTATTTTGTTGTTCATCATTGTCTGTTTGCTCTTTAGTTCTTCTAGGTCCTTGTTGAACGTTTCTTGTATTTTCTCCATTCTACTTCCAAGATTTTGGATCATCTTTACTATCATTACTCTGAATTCTTTTTCAGGTAGACACCCTTTTTCCACTTCATTTGTTTGGTCTGATGGGTTTTTACCTTGCTCCTTCATCTGCTGTGTATTTCTTTGTCTTCTCATTTTCTTTAACTTACTGTGTTTGGGGTCTCCTTTTTGCAGGCTGCAGGTTTGTAGTTCCTGTTGTTTTTGGTGTCTGAACCCGGTGGGTAAGGTTTGTTCCGTGGGTAGTGTAGGCTTCCTGGTGGAGGGGACTGGTGCTTATGTTCTGGTGGATGAAGCTTGAGCATGTCCTTCTGGTGGGCAGTACCGCTCTGGTGGTGTGTTTTGGGCCTCTGTGAACTTAGTATGAGTTTAGGCAGCCTCTCTGCTAATGGGTGGGGTTGTGTTCCTGTCTTGCTAGTTGTTTGGCATTGGGTGTCCAGCACTGGAATTGCTGGTCATTGAGTGGAATTGGGTCTCAGCATTGAGACAGAGATATCTGGGAGAGCTCTCCCTGATTGATGTTACATGGAGCCAGGAGGTTTCTGGTGGTCCAATGTCCTGAACTCAGCTCTCCCATCTCAGAGGTTCAGGCCTGACACCCGGCCGGACCACCAAGACACTGTCAGCCACATGGCTCAGAAGAAAAGGGAGGAAAAAAAGAAAGAAAGAAAAATAAAATAAAATAAAGTTATTAACATAAAAAATTAAAAATATATTATTAAAATTAAAAAAAATTTTTAAAAAGGAGAGCAACCAAACCAATAAACAAATCCACCAATGATAACATGCACTAAGAACTAAACTAAGATAACCATATAAATCAGAAACTAGTCAGTTGCATACAGCAATCCCCAAGTGTACACTTGCTTCCACAGTCTACCGCCTCAATTTTGGGATGATTCGTTGTCTTTTCAGGTATTGCACAGATGCAGAGTACATCACATTGACTGTGGAGATTTAATCCGCTGCTCCTGAGGCTGCTGGGAGAAATTTCCCTTTCTCTTCTTTGTTCGCACAGCTCCTGGGGTTCAGCTTTGGATTTGGCCCTGCCTCTGCATGTAGGTCACCCTCTGGCATCTGTTCTTTGCCCAGACAGAAGGGGGTTAAAGCGGCGGCTGTTTCGGGGGCTCTGGCTCACTCAAGCTGGTGGGAGGGAAGGGTATGGGTACAGGGCGAGCCTGCGGCGGCAGACCCGGCGTGACATTGCACCACCCTGAGGCACACCATGTGTTCTCCTGGGGAAGTTGTCCCTGGATCACGGGACCCTGGCAGTGGCGGGCTGCACAGGCTCCCGGGAGGGGAGGTGTGGATAGTGACCTGTGCTCTCACACAGGTTTCTTGGTGGCGGCAGCAGCAGCCTTAGCCTTTCATGCCTGTCTTTGGGGTCCACGCTGATAGCCGTGGCTCATACCCATCTCTGGAGCTTGTTTAGCTGGTGCTCTGAATCCCCTCTGCTCACGCACCCCGAAACAATGGTCTCTTGCCTCTTTGGCAGTTCCAGAGCTTTTCCCGGACTCCCTCCCGGCTAGCTGTGGTGCACTAACCCCTTCAGGCTGTGTTCACGCCGCCAACCCCAGTCCTCTCCCTGGGATCCGACCGAAGCCCGAGCCTCAGCTCCCAGCCCCCGCCCGCCCCGGCGGGGGAGCAGACAAGCCTCTCGGGCTGGCGAGTGCTGGTCGGCACTGATCCTCCGTGCGGGAATCTCTCCGCTTTGCCCTCCGCACCCCTGTGGCTGCGCTCTCCTCCGTGGCTCCGAAGCTTCCCCCTCCGCCCCCCGCAGTCTCCACCCGCGAAGGGGCTTCCTAGTGTGTGGAGACCTTTCCTCCTTCACAGCTCCCTCCCACTGGTGCAGGTCCCGTCCCTATTCTTTGGTCTCTGTTTTTTCTTTTTTCTTTTGCCCTACCCAGGTACGTGGGGAGTTTCTTGCCTTTTGGGAGGTCTGAGGTCTTCTGCCAGCGTTCAGTAGGTGTTCTGTAGGATCTGTTCCACGTGTAGATGTATTTTTGATATATTTGTGGGAGGAAGGTGATCTCCACGTCTTACTTCTCTGCCATCTTGAAGGTCCCCTGACCCCACATTTTCTAATGTGGGAAGGCTCAAATTCATTCTCTCATTTATTGGGCAAATATTTTTTGAGACCTGGGGATTCAGTAGTCAGTGAACAAGACAGACAGGAGCCCTGCGCTCATAGAGAGTAAACAAGGGAAATAAGTAAGCAAGATATTTCCAGGTTGGATGCCTGCAGGATGCTTGGAGCTGCAAGTCCTGGGCAGGCTTCATTAGCTGAAGAAACGTGGGCCTCAACAGGCAGCGTTATTACGAAGATTAAGGGAGATTAACTGGAAACTCTTTATTAATCTAAAACACCTTATAGTGTATGGGTGCACAATTTATTCAGTCATTCGTGACACTCTTTCTACATTCATGGATCACACTTTCACTGAGCACCTAGGATGTGCCAGACCCTGTCAGAGAGACCCCAAGATAAAGAGAATGACAGCAGTGCTCTCAGGCTGTCCACAGACCAGAAAGGGTCAATAGCGGTTTTCCATAAAGGGCCAGAAAGTAAATAGTTTTAAGCTTCATGGGTAATTTAGCGTCTTTGTTGCATACGTGTCTTGTCATTTGGTTGCTTGCTTGCTTGTTTTTACAACCCTTTAGAGATGTGAAATTTACCATTCTTAACTCAGTGGCCTTACAAAAACAGCCTAAGGGTCAGATTTGGCCCATGTGACGTAAGTTGCCAGCCCTGATCCAGAAGACTGACAAAATAACAACTTCAGCATCATGCATGCTGAATTTGAGGGCTGTGGTGTCGTTATTGTCTGCTTTCTGACATAATTCTCACAGAAGAAGCCTGTAAATTGAGATGATCATGTGGTTTTTATTCTTCAGTTTGTTAATATGGTGTATCACATTGATTGATTTGCGTATGTTGAAGAATCCTTGCACCCCTGGGGTAAGTCCCACTTGATCATGGTGTATGATGCTTTTAATGTATTGTTGGATTTGGTTTACTAGTATTTTGTTGAGGATTTTTATGTCTATGTTCATCAGTGTTATTGGTCTGTAACTTTCTTTTTTTTGTAGTATCTTTGTCTGGTTTTGGTATCAGGGTAATGGTGGCCTCATAGAATGAATTTGGGATGTTCCTCCCTCTGCAGTTTTTTGGAAGAGTTTGAGAAGGATGGGTGTTAGCTCTTCTCTAAATGTTTGATAGAATTTACCTGTGAAGCCATCTGGTCCTGGACTTTTGTTTTATGGAAGATTTTTAATCACAGTTTCAATTTCATTACTTGTGATTGGTCTGTTCATATTTTCTATTCCTTCCTGGTTCAGTCGTGGAAGGTTGTACTTTTCTAAGAATTTGTCCGTTTCTTCCAGGTTGTCCATTTTATTGGCATAGAGTTGCTGGTAGCAGGCTATTATGATCTTCTGTTTTTCTGCAATGTCAGTTGTAACTTCTCCTTTTTCATTTCTAATTTTATTGATTTGAGTCTTCTCCCTTTTTTCTTGGTGAGTCTGGCTAAAGGTTTAATTTTAAAAGGTAAAATAAAATTTAAAAATGAATGAAATTTTTTTTAAAGGCCTGTAAATTAGCATCCAGCATCTCACACCATTTTTAAAGGGAAAACATGAGGGCAAGTGTAAGTGCGGTAGTTAAGGCTGCTTCCTCCTTCTTCCTTGTTGTCATCACCCCAGTTTGTTCACAGCAGCAGTGTGCCCAGGTAAATAGTTGTTTCCTAAGTTTACTTGTTGCAAGAAGTCGCCTTTGGCACAGTTCTGCCCAATAGGCTGTAAGCACAATTCTGCTAGGGTTTCTGGGTAAATGTTGCTTTCCTGATGAGAGAGGACAAACATATCTTGTGCCATCCATCGCCCGTTGTTCTCACTTGCATTCAGATATGGTGTGTGGGGCTACAGCAACCCTCTTTTGACCATGAGGCAACCAGAATGAAAAAGGGCCAAGGAACTCACAGGTAGGTTAGCCCTTAGATCATTGAGGCTCTGAGCCGCTGTGAGCAGTACTCTTCCTTCATAAACCTTTACTTATTTTGTAGGGCACTTTAAGTTTCTCTTACTAGTTGCTAATAGCATTTCTAGTACAGTAAGGTTTAGTGATCTACCCAGCATACCCCAGAGAGTTTGTGACAGAACTGGAGTGAGGTGAGAGGCGCCAGGCTCCTTTGACATCATCACCATCAGCATCATTATCACCACCACTGCCACTAATGTTTATTGAACATTTACATGTATTATCTTATTTCCTTATTATCTAATTTTGTATTTATCAATCCTTATATAATTTATTGTCTAATAATTTTTTAATAATCAAAATTATTATCTAATTATCAATTATCTACTATTATCTAATATCACAGTAATTCTGGGGAAAGAGCTGTTAGTCACTTTTGGGTGAGGAAACTGAGTCTCGGCGACTGATTTGTCCAAGATCTCATGGCTAATCAGTGGCCAAGCCACAATTTGGACCAGACAGTCTCACACCTCAGGCCTTGCACTTTATCCCTGCCCTCCACTTCCTCACCTCCGTCACAGGGCCGTCCATACACATAACCCATATTCAGGTCCAGTGCCAGAGTCTGCTGTCTCAATCTGTAGCTTTGGTCACAGGGCCCCGGGTTCTCAGATACAACCTAGAAACAAGCCTCAGCCTTGGCATTTAGCAAAGTTGAACAAGCCTGTCAGTTAATTTCCTTTCTCTCCTCAGCATTAGGAATTACTGTCACTGGGAGCACACAGTTTCCCAGAAGTTGACAGTTCAACTAGTTTGGCATTTGAAAATTACCATTATTAGTTTTAGCATGTGAGCAATTTCTTCCAGCCTCATGGTTCGCAGAATTTGTTCTTAATCTTTTAACTAATGATGGGATGACATATTTCATTTGTTTTCAAATTTCCTCCTAGACTCGGTGACTAGTTGGACAACTGAATTTTTAAAAAGTTGTTACTGAAATAAAAGCCGTCAATTTAATCTTCCTACATCCCTATCCTCTTTATATTGATGCTATAAGGTTGGTCATGAAGATAAGAGAGAGAAATTGAAAGTCATTAATATTCGTTTTTTTTCTCATACACTAAAAAAAATCCGTGTTCTGAAGAATCTGTCAGGTAGGTTAGGCTAAGCGCTAATCTTCTGTTTAACTCTTGGCTGATAATCATCCTTGTCATATGGAGACGGAAAGAGAATATTAATTTACACAGCATTACACAAGGCTAGTGCACAAAGATGTAATATAAATAATACTGATAACATCATCATCACAGCAAAGCTTTATACTGAGTGCCCGCTAACACTCTAAACACTTCATGCATATTAACTCTTCTTTATTGTGATAGAAAAGCACATAATATAAAATTCATCATCTTAGCCACTTTTAAGTGTACAGTTCCGTGGCACTGAGCATATTCACAATGTTGTGCAACCATCAGCTCCATCAATCTTCAGAACTTTTTCACCTTCTCACACTAAAACCCTGTACCCATTAAACCCTAACTCCCCATCGTCCCTCCCCCTCACCTCCTGGCTACTACCATTCTACTTTCTGACTCCACAAATCTGCCTACACTAGGAACGTCATATAAGAGCAATCATACCATATTTGTCCCTTATGACTGGCTTATTTCATTTAGCATAATGTCCTCAAGGTTCATACATGTTGTAGCATGTGCCAGAATTCACTCGATTTTTAAGGCCAAAGAACATTATACTGTATATATATATACATTTTGTTTAACCATTCATCTATCAATGGATGCTTGGGTTGCTTTCACTTTTTGCCTATTGTGAATACTGCTGCTACGAACATGGGTTTTTTGTGAAAATATCTTTTCAAGTCCTGGATTTTAATTATTTTGAGCATATACTGAGAAGTAGGACTGATGGATCATATAGTAATTCTGTGTGTAATATTTTAAAGAACCACTATTATGTTTTCCATAGAGGCTGCACCATTTTACATTCCTACCATCAGAGCACAAGATTTCCAATTTCTCCACATCCTTGCCAATACTTATTTTCTGTTTTTTTATAATAGCCATCTTAATGGTTGTGAGGTGGGAGGGGCTATTTTTATTTCTACTTTGTAAGTGAAGAAGCTGAGGCACAGAGAGATAAAATAACCTGCCCAAGTTTACATATTTATTATGTGACAGTAGAATTGGGATTCACACCCAAGTGGTGCAGCTCCAGAAACCATACTGGATTCTGTTCTCTACAGACCTTTTAAAGCTAAGAGCAGCTACCCTTTAATGAACATTTATTATGTGCCAGGCACTGCACAAGGAATTTTACATGAATTATTTCATCTAATCCTCGCAACTAACCTGCAAGATCATTCTTTTTTTTTTTAAATTTATTTATATTATTTATTTATTTTTGGCTGCATTGGGTCTTCGTTGCTGCGCACAGGCTTTTCTCTAGTTGCGGCGAGCGGGAGCTACTCTTCTTTGTGGTGCACGAACTTCTCATTGCAGTGGCTTCTCTTGTTGAGGAGCACGGGCTCTAGGTGTGTGGGCTTCAGTAGTTGTGGCTCGCAGGCTGTAGAGCGCAGGTTCAGTAGTTGTGGCACGTGAGCTCAGTAGTTGTGGCTCACGGGCTCTAGAGTGCAGGCTCAGTAGCTGTGGCGCACGGGCTTAGTTGCTCCGTGGCATGTGAGATCTTCCCGGACCAGGGATTCAACCCGTGTCCCCCTGCATTGGCAGGCAGATTCTTAACCACTGTGCCACCTGGGAAGTCCCAATATCATTCTTATTATTGTCCCTACTTTTCTAACAAGGACTACAGAAAGAAGTTTAGTATATTATCCAGAGTTACTTAGCTAGTAAATAACAGAGCCGGGATTTGAATCAAAGTCTCTGAATTCAGGGCTTGAGCAATTAATCTCTATCCCGTACTTAGTTTTAGACAAGTGATCATTCCATTGAATTCTTTCTCTTTCTGTGTGCCCTCAGCAGAGATAGTTCCCCCTCCCTATAGCTAATCAAACCCTTCAAATTGGATTTCATAACGATATGGATTTCCCCCTGTCTCAGGGAGGATTTTACTGGCATTTGAATGCAATTCCTCAAGGCTTTCTGATGAGCTAAGTAAGTTGAAACATGCACAGCTAATGTAACATTCCTTCCCAGGTAGAGTAAGTTGGCAGGACTCAAGCTTTCATAGAAGGGCTGTGACTCTCAAAAAAAGCTTGTCATTTACCACTTATCCCTTCCAGTTAACTCGTTGCTGTTTTAAAAATGTTTTCTTCCAATGGGTAATGCTAAAAGCAAAGTTTTCTCACAGCCTCTCTGGCTAACTCCTTCCTCAACCTCCTACCATGTCTTTGGAATAGATGAGCAAGTTTTACTACCCTCACTCTTTGGTGTACCCCGAAGACCAATATCTTGCTGTCCTTCAGGAACTCTGCTAAATCTCCCCAACTCTTAATGACTTAACTTTGTCAAACATCAGTCCCCAAACAAGTGGGAAATGCCGTTCAGTATAATGGGGTGTAAGCGTAGTTGAGTGGTTATGAGCACAGGCATTGGCGTTTACTCACCCTAAGTTCAAATCCACCCAACCACCTCAATAGATGTTTTACTTTGGGTGAGCTATTTTAAACTCACTAGACATCAGTTTCTTCATCTGTAAAGCATGGCTTAAGAAGTTGCAGTGTCATAGGGTTTTAAAAGGACACATGAGATTATATTCGTAAGAATATTAGCGTGGTATTTGGCACATTGTAAGCTCTCTATAAATATCAGTTTTTCTATTAAATCTCACCAATGAAAGGATGGCATTCCAAGGGTAGAGATTAATTCTTCTTGACATACCTAGTGTAGAGCCTTATACACAGGAGAGGATTAAGAAATCTTTTTGGATGATTGCTCATTATTTGGATGGGATAGCCATGATCTTTCCAACATTGTGTGTTCAAAATCACAAGTTTCAAGACGAAGGATCAGGAAGGATGAGGGGAAGGAGTCAGAAGGGCTAAAGGAAGCGGGCATGGGAGACAGACGCACACAGGAATTTCAGAAGTCATCCTCCTGTGAGATCCAACCTTGAACAGCGCTCACACTTCACGCCAAAATAAGTTGGCTAGCTTCTCCGTGTGAAGAGATGGATTGTTGAGCAAGGCTCTGCATGTCTAAATGGTTCTAGCATCTTGTCCACCTGAGGAGTTGTCCTGCCTCTTCTCACCAGTGATTACTTTTCCACACCCACACTTCAGGAAATTTCTCCTCTCTAGGACATCCTAGGCCAAATCATCTCCATTTGTGCCTTTGAATGCAGTCAGGCGTGGAAGCGTTTTGCTTGTAATTGGAATGTTGTAGCATGGTACTAGAAAGCCTGCCCAGTACTTACATCATGGCTGGAATTTGAACTCTTATTCCTTTACTTGCTTTTCTAGAACTGAGCTGCCCAACGTAGTAGCTGCTATACACAGGCACCTCTTTACATTTAAATTAATTAAAATTTAGTACAATTTAAAATTTACTCTCATTAGCCATATTACCAGTGCTCAGCAGCCTCATGTGGCTAGTGAACTATTGTACTGGACAGAGCAGATGTAGATCATCTACATCATCACAGAAAGTTCTATTGGACAGTATTGCTGCACAAAATAACCTCAAGCATCATGGAACAAATGAGTCACATGAAGAATAGTGACATAGCTAGATGATTAGTAGGAGAGCTGTTATTCTCATGCACACTATGGTGATTTTTTTTTTTTAATTTTTGGCTGCGTTGGTTCTTCATTGCTGTGTATGGACTTTCCCTAGTTGCGGCGAGCAGGGGCTACTCTTCATTGCGGTGCATGAGCTCTAGGCACACAGGCTTCAGTAGGTGTGGCTCGCGGGCTCTAAAGCGCAGGCTCAGTAGTTGTGGCACACAGGCTTAGTTGCTCCACGGCATGTGGGATCTTCCCAGGCCAGGGCTCGAACTCGTGTCCCCTGCGTTGGCAGGCAGATTCCTAACCACTGCGCCGCCAGGGAAGTCCTATGGTGATTTTAAAACATGTCATAAACACTTTGACCATCAAAATGTGGAATCTAATTCCCCTTTTCTTGAATATGGGCTATCAGTGACTCGCTTCTATTGAATAAAATGAGATGGAAGTGAGCTGTGAGATTTCTGAAGGCTGTGTTAGAAAAGGTGATAGAGCTTCTGCTTGGCTCTCTCTCTGTCTTGAAATGCTCACCTTTGGAATCCAGCCACCATGCTGTGAGGAAGCTCAAGCCCCATGAAAAAGCCACGTGTAGATGCTCTGGCCGACAGCTCTCTCCACAGCCGCAGATGAGCATTAAACTCAAGACACGGGAACCTTCTGAAGACTCCAGCCTTTGAGTCACCACAGCTAATACTAGGTAGAGAAGAGAAAAGATGTTCCCGCTATACCCTGCCTAAGTTGCAGATTCGGGAGCCAGATGATTTTGTTGTTTCAAGCCACTATATTTGGGGTGGTTCCTTATAGATAAATAGATAATTGGAACATACACATTCTTAAAAAGCTACAGGTTTTTAATGAAGTATCTCTAGTGAATTATCTTTAATGAAGTTCAGAGCATGGTGAAAAGAGGTCAGAGGAAGCGCAAGGGCCTTTCTCTTCAGTAGTTAATTGCAACATCAGTGGTGAGAACATGAGACAAATAGAGTAGGAAAATGCTAATGCACTTTCAGACATGGCAACCACACGCACCATCCAACGGCACAAACTCCACCTTCCTTCAGCCCCACTCTCAATGGCTAAAAAATGGCAACACTTTTTATTCTTGCTTCCCCCAGTGTCAGAATTTCTGATTCACTGGCAACTCAACAGTTCTTTACAGGGGTTATAGGCTGGTTGGAAGAGGACTTGTCTCGGTACTATATCTGCATACAACTCTTGATGCTTTTAATAACATTGTATGTGATAGTTAAAATGGCAAAGATTCCTAAAATGCTTTTATTCTTAATTCACATCAAATTGAGAAAGCGTTCACTGTCCATATAAAAATTATTTTTCCTATCATCGGCTTTAGTTTTGATTAGTGTTAGATTTCCCTGAAAGCAGCCCTTAAGAAAAAGACTTAGTGCAAGTAACTTATTTGGGAGTGTCAGATGGACAGATAAACACAGGGGATGATTGAGACCAAATATACGGATGCAACTTTGAGTTGACAAGTGCTAGGGTAGACTGGATACTTAATGCCATGGGACTTTCAGAGAAGTTACATGAAATGCTTCTCAGGTCCATCCACCCCAGAGGAATGAAGGGAGGAAGCTTTTATCACTGGCTCCTATTTTCTGTGGATCAGTTGTTGCTCCACAGACTGCATCTGAACAAGTGCCAAATGGATTCCCAAGGGCATCCCACACTGTATACCATGAAAGAAATCCTAGGGCAGAAAGCAGGAGACGTGCAGTGGAATCTCAAGGTAAAGCACTGTCAGTTTCACCTGCATGAAGCTGGCTGAAGAATGAGTGGAACGGGTTATCTCAGATTGGCTGGAATAAGAGGTGAAGATAAGACAGGTAAGAGGCTCTGAGGTGGTACCCAAGGTGTGTCTGATACAGTCTCCCCTTTGATCCACTTGGCTGTGTTTTGGTCTCTCAGTCCAAACAATTACACAGTATGTTTAAAGTGGCAGCCACCACAATGTGTATAAAGACTTGATGCAAGGGGGTTAGTGAACCAGGCTAAGTGACTGCAGCCAGCCCTGAGGCTATAACGGATATTCAATAGATGTCTCTACTGCCAGCCATTCTAGATACCTTTCTCTCTTGGTTAGGACTTCAGCTGGGATGCTTGCCTGGTAATGACTCAAATATTCACCTTCAGGAGGTCTGAGTCCTTAGTTTCCTTGCCATTGTGGGACTAGTTGCCTTTCTCCATTTACCATTATCAACAGGCATGGAAACAGAAAGAGACACCCCTAATGAATGTCCTGGGTTTCAGGCTTACTTATCACTGCCCCCATCATAATTAGAGTCCGTTACCCTCACTATCACAGTAATTCTTTCCTTTGCCTTCTGGCCTGTTGTCATAAGAATATGCAAGTACCACACCTCAGTTAGACAACTGAGTTGTCTGCATACACTTTAACTAACAGATCCTTTCAGATAACTGTACCCCTTTGCCACACTTAATCTGCAGACGAAGCATGAGAAATAAATGCGTACAGGATATAATGGGATTTGAGAAGAAGAGGTGTTCAGAGATGACCTGCTAATTTTTCAGTGTTCAAACAAGGAATCAACATCATTCTGTGTGCCTTGCTACCTCTGGAGGTTTCAGGATTTTTATCTAGGAGCAGCCATCTAAGTGGAAGTGAACAGCCAAAGAAATTGTTTTAAAGCTGCAGACCGTAGGAAGCATGCTGGTTTTACTTAGTACGTTTACTTGGGGTGGCCTTTAGCGTGGCGAGGACACATAAGTAACACGCCTTGGCATTATCCAGGTATACTGCTGAGGTAGGAAAGTAGACTGGAGTATTTTAGAACAATTTTCCATGCTAAAGATTACAATAGGAACCCATCATATCAGATGCCTTTTTTTTTTTTTTTTTTTTTTTTGCTCTGCATGCTTTTAGCTTGGCCTGCTCCCTGTTCTACTCACAGCTGCAGTGGACAGTTCCATCCACCTTGCACTGGTAAGTGACACTCACCTCAGGGGCATGGCCACACCTTACATCCTGCCTTAGCTTTTTCTGTGGCACTGCTGGAGTCTACTGGACTCAGAGCAAGCCCAGCCCCTAAGTGTGAGAAAGTTCATGCCCCCAGGAGCTACCCTCATCCAGAGGGGGTTGGGAGCTAGTAGATAAATGTTCCAGCCTCCCATCTTTGGAATGGACAATTCTGGGAAGCATTCCACATGTTTCTCAGCTGTCCCAGCACAATCAGGTCCCCACTTCCCAGAGTGACAGCCTCAATAATTACTATTTGGGCTTTTGCTCCTTCCCTGTTTTACCCTCCTCACTCCCTCACTCTTGATTCTTGCGATCACCTCCTACATAAAAAATTGGAAGCTAACATCAGAGAAAGAAAATTATCTGGGATAAATAGAGGCATTTCATAATGATAAAGAGGTCAGTTCTCTAAGAAGACAAAACATGTACGTACCTAACAACACTGTCAAGCATGTGAGGCCAAAACTGATTGAACTACAAAGATGAATAGACACACTGACTATTCTAGATGGATATTCAATACCCCTCTTTCAGTAATTAAATTAAGCAAGCAAAAAAGTTTTAAGATACAGTTGACTTGACCAGAGTTATCAGTCAACTTGATCTAATTGACACCTACAGAACACTCCACCAAACAACAGAGGAATACACATTTTTCTCAAGTTCTCATGGAACATTTATCAAGGGAGACCACATTCTGGGCCATGAAAACAAATCTTAACAAATTTAAAAGAATATAAATTATGAAAACGATGTTCTCAGATCACAATGGAATTAAACCAGAAATGAATAACAAAATCCCCCAATACTTGGAAATTAAAAAAAAAAAAATGCACTTCTGAATAACCTCTTGTCAAAGAAGAAGTCTCACAAAGAAATTTTAAAATGTCTTGACTAAATGAAAATAAAAATATGACTAATCAAAACTTGTGGGATGCAGTGAAAGCAGTGCTTAGAGGGAAATGCATTTAATTATGCACATCATTTCAGTGGAGCCTGTATTACTCTAACTCCAAAAACAGATAAAGTCATCACAACAAAGGAAAATCACAGAGCAATATCCTCAACCAAATATTACAAATAAAATCCAACAACAGTTAGAATTATATACAATAACCAAACGGGATGTATTCCAGGTATGCAAGGTTGGTTCAATTCTAAAAGCAATCAGTATAATCCACTACATCTGTAATTTAAAGAAGAGAAATCATATGATCATATTGATTTATGCAGAAAAAATATTTGACAAAATCCAACACTCATTCATGATGAAAACTCTCAGCAAACTAAGACTAGCGGGAACTTTCCCCATTAAATAAAGAACATCTACCAAAAAACAGTAGAGCTGACATCATTCTTAATGGTGAGAAATAGTTACTTTCTCCCTAAGTTTAGGAACGTGTCGAGGATGTCTCTTTTCACTACCCTTGTTCACAGCATTCTAGAAGCCTTAGCTGGTACAATAAGAAAAGGAACAATAAAAGGAAAGTAAAGGGAGGAAAGGGAAGGAAAGAAAGGATACAGTTTTGGAAGGAAGAAATAAAACTGACTTTGTCCACAGCTGATATAAATGTCTATTTAGAAATTCCAAAGAATTGAAGAAAACAAACAAAAGAAACCAAAAAAGCCAACAACAACAAGAAACCCTTGTGGAACACGTAAGTGAGCATAACAAGGTTGCAGGGTACAAGGTTAATATACAACAGTCAGTTGTTGCCTATATAACAGCAATGAACAGTTGAAATTAGAAATTTTTTTAATTACCATTTATAATAGCATCAAAAAATAAAATGGGTATAAATCTAACAAAATATATATAGGATCTATATGTGGAAAACAATAAAACTGATAAAAATCAAAGAAGATATATAAATGACTGAAGAAATATTCTATGTTCATGGAATGGAAAGACGCATTGTTAAGATGTCTATTCATACCAACTTGATCTAAGATTTCAATAAACCTCAATCAAGAGCCCAGCCCACTACTTTGTATATATTGATAAACTGATACTAGAATATATATATGAAGGCAAAGACCTAGAATATCTCCAGCACAATACTGAAGAATAAAACCAAAGCTGTAAGACACACTACCAAATTTCAAGGCTTACTATAAAGCTATAAGTGATCAGAAAGCATGGTCCTGAGGAAACAATAGACATATAAATCAATGGAACAGAATAGAAAGCCCAGAAATAGATTCACACAAATATAGTCAATTGATCTTTGACAACGAAACAGAGGCAATTCAAGTGCTGGATTATAACCCAAAGTATAAAATGCATATCCATGAATCCATATCGATATAAGTAAATGATTAAATAATTTTTTAATGGGAATGAAGTCTCCTGTGCAGAAGAATTTCAAGTATTTCACGTAAATACTCTACTCTCAAGGAGGTGAAGCATAATTCTCCACTTAATTGTGGGCTGCACATAGTGATTTTCTTCCAAAGAGTTTAATATGGAAAGTGATAAAAAACGGAGAAACCTGACAAATCTGCTTGTCTAGGAGATCAAGGTCAACATCAACAGTGACATACCAAGTGGTAATATGTACCCTTGATATAATGTGATGAAAATGACACTTTACCTCTGTGGTCTTCCTCTCAAAAACCTATAACTCCAGTTTAATCTTGAGAAAACATCAGGCAAATCCCAATTGAGGGCTGTTCTACAAAGTACCTAACCAGTACTCTTCAAAACTGTCAAGGTCATCAAAAACAAGGAAAGACGGAAACACTAACACAGCCCAGAGGAGGCTAAGGAGACAGGATGATTAAATGTAATGTGGTATCCTGGATAGAATCCTAGAATGGAAAAAAGAACATTAGGTTTAAGAAAAACAAGCTGCGGAAATTTGAATAAAGTATGGACTTTATAGTGTATCAGTATTGGTTCATTAATTATATCAAATGTACCATACTAATGTAAGATGTAATAGGAGAAACTGAGTGTGAGGCATATGAGAATGCTCTGTACGGTCTTCACGATTTTTTATAAATCTAAAACCATGCTTAAAAATAAATTTTGTTTAAAAAAAATCCATTTTTAACAAAGAACTTTGCAGGTGACAAACTGAGTAGAAGCAGCACAGTATAGGGCGGGGATGAAGGAGAAGCATGGGAACCTGAAGACCCTGCTCTGTTTCGAGTCCTTTTACTAATTAGCTGCATAACTCAACTTCTTAGAATCTCAGTTTTCCTCATTTATTATAATAATAGTAGTTAACATTTTAGTAAACTTTATGAGATTGGGAACCCTGTCCTGTGTATCATTTTATCCCCGGTGCCAAGAACAGAATGAGCACATTATAAATATTCAATAATTGTTTACTGAGTGAATAAATGATCAAAGGGAGGAAGGGAGGAAGGAAAGAAGGAAGAAAAATGAAAGGAAGGGAGGAAAGGAGAAAAGAAGGAAGGAGGAAGGAAGGGCGCTTACTCTGTCAGGCACAGCATGCTCTAACTTGCGTCCATTTCTTTAGGTAATACACTCAGTAATGCATGATGCACATTCTTTCCCATTTGACAGCTGGGGCACCATGGCTTAGAGAAGTTATATTTCTTGCCCTGCCCATACACAACCGAAAAGTGACAAAAAGGCAAGATTCAAACCAAACTGTCTGACCCTAAACCCCATACACTTAACCTGTACTCTCCTGGGCCCTTAAGCTCCTAATGTAATAACAGTACAGAAGGAATTCGCACTTTCCCACATCTCCCATGCTGCATCTCTTCTGTGCCCTCACGGAGTCACACTAGATTATTTCGAAGGTCCCTTCTGTAATGCCAAATACAGGACTCAGTAGAACCGAATCTTCGCCCCCAGGACTCTCCCTGCCCAGTTCTGTTTCTCTTTGCTCGCCACCCCAGCGAGTTATCTCCATCTGAACTTGGCTTGGACAAAAGCACCTCATCTATAATTTTTCTTTCTCTGGATCCTGCCGGGGAGACAAAGAGACAAAGATAAACGCGTGACCTCCACATTCATTTTTATGATAACAATATCTCGGCCTGACACACACAGGCCTGGGTCTACTCAGCAGGTTCAGCTGAAAAGAATAATAGCTCGGGGGGCAGGGGTAGAAGGCAATAGAAGAGACCTTTCCCTTTAAACACCAGGGGGATAAAAGGCAGCTCAACCCAGATAACATCAGACACCACAAAACAGCCCAAGTAAGCTCTCTGTTGTGGAAGTTCCTGGTCTGTCTTATTGTTGCTTTACCCCTAAGTTCAGACCTAATTGTAAGATCATGATTTAAAGTAAGATAAAACTCAGGGAGAATGTCAGATTGTGGAGGAGAAAGCTTTTATTCAAATTGAACTTCTTTGATGGTAGAAAAAATAGGGCTGATGTCAATTGCCATTTTACAGCAATCATCTAATTGCTAAATTCCTCCTTAAGCATAGTGCAGTTTTTTCTGTTTTTTCTCTCTTTCTTTTTTTTTTGAAAGAGAAAAGAGGAAAGATAAGTTCTTTTCAGTAAGGATTCCAAGCCAGTCATCTCGTGTTTTTTGAAACGAGCCGACATTTTAGTAAAAACTTGGGCTTTCCGTATACTACTCAAGATAAAAGCTAGCATCCTGCCCTGTGTCGTCTGTGAGTGCCGTTTGAATTTTTTTTTTTAATGCTTTTACAGTTGTTAGAGCAATTGTGAGCTGCACACATTTTTGCCTGAGTAATAAAACTGGGGGAGATGTTTGCAAGTCATAATGTTCCATAAATGGTTCCAAATTTATGGTTGCACTATAAACTATATTAGGCGATCCAAAAGCAAGTTTGTTGCTTTCACCGGTGTTTTCAGAGTCTATAAATTAAAGCATTAAGCCTGTAAACAGCAAATGAACAGTCGTGAAATCACCCTGGGACAAAGTGAACACATTGACTGCTCAGAACGTTCTGTGTCTCTCAGCTCCCAGGCGTGACTAAATAAATCATCCGAGGACTGGAATCAAGGTGCCCCTCCTCAAGGGGCACCCAGCAGGCAAATCAACTCTGATGTCACATTCCTACCAACTAGAACGAGGATGACTAAGGCGAGCCATATGGTGGAGAAGCTTTATCAGGTCACAGAAACATCCTCCTCAAGGGAAACTCTGTCTTTCTTCCAGAACCCTTCTTTTCACAAGGCCCAAGGCAGCCTGGCAGAAATCGCTATAGGATGATAATAGATATTAAGACTTATTGTTATTTATTTATTTATTGAAACCTTACAGACCCTACGCTAAGCACAATAGATGAACGAGTCCTGCTATTCTCACAGGCCTGTGAGGGTTATCGTGTGGGGAAACTGAGGCTTGGAGAGGTTAACTACTAGGATTGCCTGGTCCCAGATAAAGCATCTTAGTCTTTCTGTATCCAAAGCCAAACTGTTAGCCACTCAAAAAATTGTTGTTTCTAGACAAAACACAATCTTTTGAGCCTAAGCAGAGAGTAAAATGTCTTGTCGGCCTTATGTGCGTTTTATCACTCACTACGAATCCCGTTTAGCCAAAATAAGAGCGATATCGATAAGGATGAAGAAAAGGAGGCATTGTCGCCTTTATTGAGTGATTACCATGTACAGAGTGCTGTGCTAGGCACGATGCATACAGGATTCACTGCGTCCTTATCAGAGCCCTCAGAAGCAGACTCCAGTAGCACTCCCATTGGGCAGATGAGAAAACTGAGGCTTAGAGTGGTAAAGAAACGTTTCCTGAGTCACATGAGAAGTGGCCAAACTCTGACTTGAAACCATATCAGACTGACTGTGAGATGCATCCCCTTTCTACAGCACCAAGCTGTCAACACCGTCTTTGCAGAAATGATAGGATTGGAAGCCCAAAAATAAATTAGGTGTATTATGAAAACTAAGTCTTCTGTTAACTCTTTAACAGGTTGTGTGTGGTCGAACTGGACTAGAGCCCAAATGGTCTGAGCAAACGCTTCGCCATCCTGATCACCTGTTCCTTCTCCTCCCCTAAGGATGAAGAGAACTTTCTAAGTCCAAGTCTTGGTCATATTTACCCTTTTTACTGCAAGCCCGTCATCCTGGGTTTTGTTTTGTTTCAAATACGAATTAAAACCCACAAATCTCACTTTTCAAATAACCTGTTGAAACCAGGGTCCCTTTTCCCCTCTCCTTTCCTGCCTGTAGTGGACGTGTGTTGCTTTTCTCTCTCTATCATTCCTTCCCCTTCTTTCAGGTAATGGAAACTTGATTCTTGTTTGCAGAGTAACACTGCTCACTTCTCAATCCACATCTCAAAAAGTAGATGTTCCTGACAACTTCATCTTAGCCCTTGGAGTCAGCCCTGTCTGAAGTTAATTGTTTAACTTTTCTGCTCTGTGCGCCAGTTAATTTCCCTTTTTTGCTTTAGTCAGTTTGCACGAGCCATGTCACTGGCAAGCAGTGTAGACCTGAGCCTTCCCAAGCCACAATTTCAAGCTCAAGTCACAGTTTCACATGAAAGACTGAAAGTACTCACTATCTCTACCCGACTCTGTCTTCCTGTGTTCCCCTGAGCCTTTCCAAGTAAGTTAGCACTAGAGCACATGTATGTCACAGAAGGGGGTCGGTAGACGTTTTGCCACGTCTCAGGTACCGACAGTACACTCTCCGATTACCCACCTCAGGACAAAAGTCACCATCACTGCTCGTCTTGCTATAGGGCTGGCGGCCAGATCCCTTGCACGCTCTGCACCCCTGAAATTCCTCTTCTTGTTCTGAGAACCAAGGGCTGGCCTTTGGAGTGTGCTCCGTATTGATAGCCATGGTTATTACAAGTCCTCTTCTCAAATGTTGGAAGAGCTTCCGAGGAAGAGAATGGAATAGTAGACATATGTGTACCTTTATTATACAGAACAGCAACTAATAAAGTCATAAAGCAGGTATGATGTTCTAAGAAATACAACTTTGAGCAGTTGCATTTTCGATAAACTCTTCTAGATGATTTTGAACTATGGAAAACCACAGCAACGTTTAAGACCCTATGGCTGAACATAGGAGAGAAGAGACTCACGATGAACCTTCATGTTTGAGTTAATAAATATTAAGATGTAGTATGGAATCTTGAATACCGACTGTAAGCTAACGACTCCCAAATTCATATCACCAGGTCCAATTCTCTCTGATCTTCAGACTCATGTATCCAACTGCCTACGTGACATCATTTGAATAGGCATCTCAAGCAGAATTCTTGATTTCGTCTCCCAAACCCACTTGTGTTTCAGTCTTCCCCACATTGGTAAAGAACGCTATTATTCACCTGTTTGTTCAGGCCAGAAATCTTGAAGTTGTAAATCTTCGACTCTTCTTTTTCCCTTACACCCCATCCAGTCCAACAGCAAGTCCTTCCATGGAACCTTCCAAGAGTATCCTTGATCAATCCACTCCTTGTGCCCTTCATGGCAGCTGCTCTATTCCAAACCACTGTCATTTCTTACAACTACAATAGTCTCCTATCTTATTTGCTTCCTCTCTTGCCCCCTAGAGTCAATCCTCCTTCCAGAAATCAAAATGACCTTTGAAAAAGGCACATCAGGTGATTTCTCTCTTGTGTCTAATCTGTCTGCTTTTCACCATATATCCAGAATAAAATCCAAAGTCATGAACCTGGTCCGTATAGATCTATGTACCCTGCCTGATTCTCTTCTTGACCTCAACCCTACCAGTGCCTACACCCAACACACAGCCTCTGCTCTAGACATTCAGAGGTCTTATTGCTTGAACAGGCCAAGTTCATTTCCGCCTCAGGGCCTTTGCCCATATTCTTCCCTTTTCCCAGAAATCAACTCCCCGCTCAGGCAGCCGAATTCCTCCCTTTCTCCAGGGCTTTGTTCAGATGTCACCTCATCAGAGAGGAGTTCTTTGTCCGCACTATTAAAATAGCACACCCCCCCCGAAGTTACACCTAATGTGCACAAACCTAATTATTCCCTATCCCCACCGTTACCTTGATTCACACTTGTTCATAGCATATACTATGTGTTTAAGATCTATTTATCTGTTTTCCTCACTAGATTGCCAGCTCCAGGCAGGCAGACAGTTGTTTTGTTTGCCACTGTATCTCCCATGCCTTGTATGGGTCTCTTCTTAGCAGAACTTGATAAGCATTTGTTGAATTAATTAGTTAACAACCATAGCATCAGCTTTAGCCCCAGCAGCCTCAGAGCTCCCATTTCCCCCTCCGTCTTCCGTGCCTTTGGGAAAACACGCCACTCACCTGGAATTGCCCTACAGATAGATGTGTTCATCTTAGTTGAACAAAATCATTAGGTCTCGCATTTAGTGAGCATTTCCATATGGTAGGTGTTATATGCCAAGCCCTTGACCTGCAAGATTCTCTTTAATTCTCAGAACAATGCTATGAGGAAGTTAATTTTAATTGTCCCCATTTTAATGATGAGGAAACTAAGATTTAAAAAGAACTGCCTTGTACAAGGCTTAGATGTGAATAGCCAAACTTGATCCCAAGCGTGCTGACCTCAGAGTTACACTCTTCCCCATCTGCATCCTGTCTTCATCTCTGATGCACTGAACAAGCTTCCCAGAGCTGGGGGGAAAAAAGGTTATTTCCTATTTTTTAAGCTGTTGATATGGTTTGTCTTGTGTTTAAGGAAGACATGCCAAAATCGGGTGAAAAATTTGTGGAATAGTTTAAGTGTGTTCACTTAGCACAGTTACACTTCTAACCTACAAGACGCGCCGAAACCACAATGAGCTATGAGTACTATTTACAAGGTGATAATGGGATTTTTTAGAAGACAGTGGTAATTTATAATGAACTCCAGGTGGGGAAATGCAGTTACAAGACACAAAAGAATGGCATCTTCTTCTAATCCTGTCACTACCCTTCTGGGACCATAGGCATGGCCTCATCTGGCAGTCGTAATTTGGGGCCCCTGGTCGCTGAAAGGTAAACGGCTCTTCTTCATTTGCTTCCCACCTTGTGAGAGGCCTTGACAGCGTTGAAGGAACTTAATTAACTAAGAAGTGCATGGCCTGGGGATGTGCCGAGGGCTGGAAAGGCAAGAGCCAAACCTTAACTGTTGAGTTCAGAATCCCCATCCTGTATCAGTGTCACTGAACAATCAGAACATGGCACAGATGCATTGATTGCATCTCCACATAAAGGGGATTTATTCTTCTGAGTTCCCACTTGCTCAGCCACGTAGCCAAGCCCCAGTGACCAAAGCTGATTCAGACTTTGGTCACGCCCAGTCCTTTTTCTTTGGGGAAATGCTAACAGAATGAATGTTCTAAGCTTTGCCTTCACTGTGACTCATGCCTTGCAGGATTTTCTTTTGCATTTTCTTTAAAGCTAAATTAGGGGGTTAAAACTAGGGTGCCAGTATGACTGTGCAGGTTGAACACTGCGCAACTCTGGGGGTCACCATTCATGGAGACCACAGTGGGACTCAGCAGCTCTGGTTATGATGTGTTGGTGCCCTTTAAACTCTCTGAAGCTTCACCTTTTTCCTTCGTAAATTGAAGGTAAAACCTGCCTGATTGATTTCCTAAAGTTGTTTGAAGGGGTAATGAAATAATAGAGGTAAACACCTCATGAATTGCAAAGTTCTTTAGAGAGTGTATGAAGTGTGTGTTGGGGTGAGAAGTAGAGAACTGACTAGCCGCCTTTATATATAATTGACCTTATACAAGCAGAATCCCATTGTTATAAATGGCGCCATTACTTTATCCATAGATGCAGGTCCTAAGACGACCCTCTGACTCCTTCATGTGAATGTTTACTCAGACCACAAACAAACTGAGAGAAATGAAATTCTTACACCACCCCCTCAAAAAAAAAAAAGACAAACTATATGCTAGATAAAGTAAAATAAAATAGCTTAAGCTTGGTTTTTTAAGTGTAGGCTGTTTAACCATTGTGTTAAAAGGCTAACTGAACTCCAAGTGATCTTTCAGCAGGTAAGTCCATATCCACATAAACTGGATCTCAAACTTTAATCAAGGAGATGACTTTTTCAATCAGATTTTTACAGTACAATAAATGTTGTTTTCAGAATACATTTGATGAAATGGATATACTAATCAGGAGAAACACAAAATAGCCAAGGAAATCAGACATTCCATCTTAGCGCAAGCACGACGGGCCCAGAAGCAACAATAAAGTCCTGCCAACAAATCTGATGTTATTACTAGAGAAATAGGAATTGCTTGAGCCATGTTTTGACTCTCCTTATGGAAGAAAGAACAGTGTGCTGTACCCAGGAAATGATTCTAATCCAGGGCTCTGGCCATCTGCATGGATTTTGAATATCAAACTGCTCTAAAATTACATGGAGACGATCACATTCTGGGTTGCCTCCGTTTAGTATTTTCAGTTACTGAAAGAGCAGACAATTACAGCTGCTCAGAGTCCTCTGCTCAATAAAAGCAATTCACAGTTACATTATTTTTTTAATTGATCTTTATTCATTAGTGCCAAATGAGAGCGATAATTGGCCTCTAATTACCCTGGCATCCGAGTAAGTAGTAGTATAATTTTCCATTTGGCTCCAAAGTATTCTCCATAATTAAGTCATGTCTCTCTTGCTGTCTAATTTAAGAACCCGAAAGAAGTGAAATAGTGGGGGGAAAAAAACACTTAATCACAGCTCTTATTGATATGTAACTTCTTTCATATATACAGCTTTATTTTGGTTTTAATCAGAATTGAGGCATCATGCCAAGTTCAGGGGAAAAGGGAGCAAGGAGTGAACTCTACACAGGAAGAAGTCTCCTCCGTTGTTTATTGGAGATGGAAATTCAATGCTCAAAAATGTTTATTGCTAAGATGGACAGAAAAATAGATACCATCCCACGGCACGCCTGGGTGTTTCTGTTTTGATTAACATCAATTTGATTGCTTTCTAATCCCTTCAGAAACCTAGATAGAGATGTACCACTAATAATTATGATAGCTATTAACTTATATTTATAGAACCCTTTATAGTTCAAAACACTTTAAGGTACATTATCTCATAGAAACCAGAGAGGAGGCATAGTTTCGAGCTTAAGATGCCAGCTCTGGCGTGGGACTGCCTGGGTTCCAATCTCAAGTGCACTATTTCCTAGCTTAGTACAACCTTGGGCAAATTAGTTTGTCTCTCTGTGGCTCCTTTTCTTCATCTGTAAACTTGAGATGATAATAGCATCTTCCTCATAGGGTGGCTGTGAGGACCACATTAGTGAATATTTGTAAAATACCCAGAACCCTGGTGTATAGTAAGCTCACCATAAATGGTTGCTAATGGATTAGGGTTTCAGAAAAATTGTAAATCCAGATAATGGGATATAGAACAGGAGTTGGCAAACTGTGGCTCAGGAGCCTAAAGTGGTCCACTGCCTACTTTGTATGGCTCGCAAGCTAAGAATAGTTTTACAGTTTTTGAAAAAGAATAACAATTAGTGACGTGAAAATTATATGAAATTCAGACTTCAGTGTCCAAAATAAGGTTTTATTGGCACAGGGCCACACCCATCATTTATGTATTATCTATGGCCACACTCAGTGTGTCGTTGTCTATGTCTTTGTCTGTGGCAAAGCTAAGTAGTTGTGACAAAGACCGTATGTCCTGCAGAGCCAATAATATTTACTGCCTGGACCTTTACGGAAAAAGTTTGCTAACCCCTGGTATAGATGTTAAAGTAAGTTATAAGATCGGGACCCCCAAAGTAGTACAATTAAGGAAGAAGGAAACAGAAATCAATTCCCAGTAATAGGAAGAAGGAATTAGAATAGCATGTACTTTGGAGCTACACAGACATGGTTGGAATCCTAGCTGTAAATACATTCATCTGTGTAACCTTGGACACGTCACTTAAACCTGTTGGTTTCTCGCCCCTCATCCGGGAATAGATTTTAATAATAATTCTACCTTTCTCACAAGTTTGTTTTAAGGACTGTATTAGGTAACCTACATAACACACTGAATAGCCAGTAAGTATCCAAAGGTCGAGGATGACGCAGAATTAGAAAATACAAAATTAAGTTCAAGAGCTCAGAATCCAAGATTCATGTCAAGATTCAGGAGGGACAGAGGTCAGGGTGAGGAGGGACAGGAAAGGCATGTTTGCAAGATGATGAACGGGGCCTGGCTAAGGACAGGGAGTCAGGATCCAGCTGGATGTTCCTACCAGCGTGACCTCCACCGAAGCCTGCATCTCTTTCCCCACTGGGGTGTGACGTAGGCTTGCGGCTTCAGCTGTTTCTGTGATCCATATTTATCTCCAAGGGTGTAATCAAGACAAGAACCAAGTTGAGACGGATGGAGGAAATTGATGTGTGCTGTTATGTCTGAGGCACCCGCGGGACATTCAAGTCTACTTGAGCAGCAGACACCTGGGAATGAGGACTTGAGACAGAGCTATGGCCTGGAAGACACTAGGAGAGTAGTGGTAGTTCAAGTCCTCAAGGCTGAGATGAAGGAGAAGAACACATAGGGAAAGGAAGATTAGAAAGCCAGGGACAGAACTGGGGCAGACATGGCTATCTACATAAAGGCCATGCCAACGCCGTGTTCCATTGCTTCCTGCCACCATCGAGTCCATGAGGCCGAATGCTCACCCAGCTGATTTAGTCTCTAAACCCCACATGTTGGGGGTTCTGGGTAGCAGAAACCCACTCAAACTAGTTTCAATTTAAAAAGAGGATGTGCTATAAGGACACAAGGCCACTTCAGAGAATTCAGGGATAAGAATGAGCCAGATCTTACCATGGACGAGAGGCTGATGGCATCCAACAAATAGACATCACTTCATTTCCTGGGTTCTGAACCAATTGAGAATTAAGGCCAAAGGGAAGACCAACTCTCACCTTTTGTTCATTCCAAAATCTAAGTGCCTAAGACAGTGTTCGGTACGTGGTGGGTGCTCAGGGCACATTCATTGAATTTGAATAAATGAATGATATTTTTGCCAGCCCAGGCGAGAAGTACTTTTTAACGTAAAAGAATAAGGCCCAAATGATTGAATATCAAGGACCAATGGCAAGTGATGAGCACAGTAAAACCCACTGCCCACTCTGCTATACTTTGTTTTCGTAGCATGTATCACAGTTTTTAATAATATAGTGATTATTTGATAAATATCTCGTGAGATTATAGACTTCATAAAGATAGAGGTTGTGTCTGTTTTGATCATTGTCTAGCACAGGGTCAACCAACGTTTTCTGAAAAGGGCAAGATAGTAAATATTCTCATCGTTGCAGGACACGTGGTGTCTGTCGCAACTACTCAGTGTTATTGTCACACAAAAGTAGCCATAGACCGTATGTATTGAATGGGCATGGCTGTGTTCCAGTAAAACTTTGCTTGTGATGTCGGGAAGCAGGACATATATGTTTCATGGGCCACAATTTGCTGACCCCTGCTCTAGCAGATAGAGTTTAATAAATGCTAAGTGAATGAATATTCTGCATCAACTTAAAATCAGCTCAGGATGATCTCAAACTGTCTGTACCATACAGACATCAGTGATGTCATTCTATTTGACTTCTGCTGAAAATTCCATCAGGCTTTGTTCACTTGATTTGATGGTCAGTTAAGAGGCAGCCAGAAGAAAGTAGGACAGACAAGATGAAAAACAATCTTCCTTTTTTAAAGGAAAGGAGGAGAGTTGGGGCTTCGAGTTTTCTACCTAGAACTAAAGCAACACCAATCTGTCTGAACTATTGTGGCCCAAATATGAGAAAGTTACATATGTGACTTTGTAAGAAGACCACTTGGGCTTTGAGGTCTAAAAGGCCTGAGTTAAATTCTGTCACTCTTTGGCCGTGTGATGTTGAGCTAGTGACTTCTTATGACTGAGCCTCAGTTTCCTGGTCTGTAAAATGGAGATAACAAGAAACACCTCCCTTGCAATGTGGTTATAAGGATTAGTTAGTGTGTGTATATGCTTAAATTTGTTTTGGATAAAAAATATATATATACAGGCTCAGAAAATATTATCTTTGTTGTTTTGACTCAATTCTGAAACCCTTTGAAAATCTAGATTTGTCCTTCTCCCAAAGAGCTGCAAACAGCCATTTGGCCCCCACCAGCTTTCATGAAAAATTCAAGACCTTTTCAAAATATACACATTTCCTTTGACATCACTACACAATGCAGAACATGTGTGTTGTTACAAAGGCGAAAACAAGGCTTTGTGGCATAAATTATTGATATGTTTTGGAGCATATGTAAAATGGGACATGGGGGAGGGAAATAAAGTGAATAAAGAGATGAATGTGAAAGAAACTCGACTTACAGGCACAATTAAATCCCTATGAAATAATCCTGGTCAAATAACAGTAATTTAAACAGACTGACTATAAATTAGAGAAAATTGAGTTCACTAAAGTTGTTTATTGGCAAGTCTTGGGGTGGTGATTCTAAAGCCCTATACCTCATGTTACCCTCAGCCAACAACTGGGCTTATCTTTAACGTGAAAATAATGTTGATGTAACTCAGCATATTTTACTGGAGAGCAGAAAGACTATCCGCCTTTTGGGTGTTTTGTAGATACAAGCCAAATAAATTCTAAGAAAGCATTTGGTTAATCCCCCTTCCCTGCCCAGACACACACACACACACACACACACGCACACGCACACAGGCACACACACACGCATGCACACACGCTTACACACGCACACACACGCTCACGCACATTTTACCTATGTAATTAACAAGTTCTTTTGTTTCTCTGGAGCCTCTCAAGCTATAGAGTTTCTCAATTAACGTTGGTTCCTGTGAGAAGCATGATAGGTAATCCTTACGAGTGTCCTCACGTGTGCTCTCCCCTCCCTTCCAATTATACATTTCATCTCTCCTTAAAAAACAAATTTTTTTTAACTTTTTAAAAATCAGCTTTTTATTCTAGGATAATGTTAGTTTTACAGAAAAATTGGGAAGATAGTAGGGAGTTCCTGAATATCTCACACTTAGTTTCCCTTTCTCTTAACATCTTATATTGTATGGTATATTTGCCACAATTAATGACCAGTATTGGTACCTTATTATAACTGAAGTTCATACTTTATGTAGATTTCTTATTTTTTACCCAGTGTCCTTCTTATGGTCTAGAATCCCATCCAGGATACCACGTAACATTTAGTTGTCATGTCTTCTCAGGCTCCTCTTGGCTGAGACTCTTTCTCAAACTTTCTTTGGTTTGGATGACCTTGACAAATTTATGGAGCACTGGTAAGGTATTTTGTTAGAATGCCGCTCAACTGGGATTTCTCTTATGTTTTTCTTATGAATACACTGACCTCATGGGTTTCTGGGAGGAAGGCCATAGGGGTAAAGTCTGGTGCTCATCACTTCCTATAAGGGTATACACTCCCAATATGGCTTACCACTGTAAAAAGCAAATTTTAAACTTGAGCCGTAGAAACTGCTTCTCCCTAAGTAGACATTTCCTCCAACTTGAGCACAGGTGAATTTTACCAAAATAAATGGATTTCCAAATAAACACAGAATGACTAGTCTTGCCACATCTGGAATATCATTCATTTTAGTTTTGTTTTCACCTTTTTTTTTTTTCCCCATCATTCTGTGTATCCTGTCTGGATGATGGAAATACTATATGATGGTGAGCTAATACATGTCTCTTCCCAACTGGGTGTTCAGTGATTTTAGACTGGCAGCTTGAAAATGGCCATAATGGGAATATTTACATTATGGAAATCAGCAGTCACTACAAATCAGTGCTTTCTCTAAGCGCACAACCCAGAGTTAGGTGTTAAGTATTTACCAGCATGACGTTGCTTTTAGACTTCTTTTGAATGCTTACGATTTTTTAAAAAATCTATACCTCTCTTAGGACACCATGCTCTCCTTTGCATTGCAGATCATTGGTTATAAGTCCTAAAATTTCTTCTCGATTATACAATCCTTAAGGGCAGGATAGATATCCTGTTCATGATTATATTCCCCAAAACATCTAGCATAGTATATGTTCAATATTTACTTATCAAATGGAATTAATTAGAAGCAACAACTCAGTTCTGGGAAGTGAAAATCAAGCACACATTTAAGTAATATAATATACTCTTCTTGAGTATATATAAACCAAATCAAAAGACAGGGAGTTGGCTGTAGGGAGGCCAGCCAGAAGCTTACTAGCAGAGAAGGAATCTGTACAAGGTGAAAGATGGTGCATACAGCAGTGCTATGGATGGAAAATTGCAGAAGGGTAAGATCAAATTCAGACATAATTAGTTTGAGGAGAACTGATAATATTGGTGTCCTAGTTTTCTTCTATTATACTGGGATAAAGAATTTTCTTTCACAAATCTCTCTGCATCTTCAGAAAGTTCTGCTAAATCTTTCCAATGATTTGGTTTACAGTATGTCAGAATAGGAGCTATAGTGTTTTTCTGTGCCAATCCTGAGGATTTCCAGTGTCAACTAATTCCTGCCTGCCTGCCCACACCTCCTCCTAAGGGCAACCACCCTGTGTAGAGCCACTGCTGCCCACATGGTCCTGTTTTCTCCCAAGTGACCTCGCTTCCATAGCTGATTGGCTCAGGGATGGATATCTGCCTAGTAGGCTGGCCAGTGAAATGTGAAGAAGCTGAGCTGGTGAGTCACATCACTGCTCTTAGCAATTCCACCTGGGAAACATGGAGCACTTAAGCCATGTTTAGAATTGGTAGAAGGAAGTGAAACTGTGCCATGAAGGGGCTACAGAGTAGAACTGGTGCCACAGCAAGCAGAAGCCATGTTATAAAACAGCAGAATTTTTGAAAAAGCAGGAAAGGTTTTTGGTAGATAAAGGAATTTGCAGCAAATAGAGAAAGACAGAGTTTATTAGAGAATGGTCATAGCCGGCTCATGGAGCTATTTTAGTTTCTCGTTTAGTAGTTATAGTCCATAGTTTTAAAAACAGAAAATGTAAGTAATTTTTACCCAAGGTCATATATAAACAGCTAGACTTCATAATCCCAGATTTTTCCAAACAGATGGTAGTATATTTGCTACAACTCCCACTCCATGCCCAAGACAGATATGGCTGATTGAACCAGGAACATTTACCATGAACACTGGATTTAGCATCTAAATTCTTCCTGCATTAAGATCGGAAAAGTCACTTTCATCATTACGAGTTAAGAATGATTTAGTCAGGGGCTTCCCTGGTGGCGCAGTGGTTGAGAATCTGCCTGCCAATGCAGGGGACACGGATTCGAACCCTGGTCTGGGAAGATCCCACATGCCACGGAGCAACTGGGCCCGTGAGCCACAATTACTGAGCCTGCGCGTCTGGAGCCTGTGCTCCGCAACAAGAGAGGCCGCGATGGTGAGAGGCCCGCGCACCGCGATGAAGAGTGGCCCCCGCTTGCCACAACTAGAGAAAGCCCTCGCACAGAAACGAAGACCCAACACAGTCATAAATAAATAAATAAATAAATAAAAGAACGTGAATTTCTTAAAAAAGAATGATTTAGTTAGGCTTCCCTGGTGGCACAGTGGTTAAGAATCCACCTGCCAACGCAGGGGACACGGGTTCGAGCCCTGGGCCAGGAAGATCCCACATGCCACGGAGCAACTAAGCCTGTGTGCCACAACTACTGAAGCCCACGTGCCACAACTACTGAAGCCCGCACACCTAGAGCCCGTGCTCCGCGACAAGAGAAACCACCACAATGAGAAGCCTGTGCACCACAGCAAAGAGTAGCCCCGGCTCACCACAACTAGAGAAACCCCACGCACAGCAATGAAGACCCATTACAGCCAAAAATAAACAAACAAATTTTAAAAAAAAAGAATGATTTAGTTGAATATTTCTGTTTTCATTCTGTAAAAGTCTATTTCAAAATATTATTCCATAATATTTCCAATATTACCTATTGGTAATAGGTTTCCTCTCAAAATTCAAAAAGGAATCACTGAAATAGTCATCTGAAATACAAATTAAATGCCCAAAAATAAACTTAAAGTTTTTTGTTTGTTTGTTTGTTTGTTTTTTACAGAGTCTGGGCTTCTAATTTTGACCAGCTATAAACATCTTGGATTCTTGCACAGAAAAAAGAAAGCCATTTTAAAGACTGAGATATGGTCAAATAAATTAATCCCATTATGAAAATTGTGCTAGAAAATCATGAGGAAAAGACAAAATAATATATGAAAAACGAAAGATCTTCAACAGAGCTGGAAAACCATTGACCATAGAATGCAAGACTTTTCTAACAATATCAAAGAACAAATGATGAAACTATGAAAACATTGCAAGTACTTTACTTTAGCTTTCAATGAATTGTATGACATATGATACACAGCCCAGTTAGTACTCTGGGTATGTTTTGTCTTAAAGGGCTTCCAAATTTACTAAGAAATGTCAAATCAAACCAAAAAAAAAAAAAAAAGAAAAAAATCAAAGTTATGTAGATATTTTTCAACTTGTATCTGTCAAAGAAGAATTTCAGTTAGACATGAAAAATTAGTTTCTATCGTGATGGACAGTATTCCAGGTATGTTGGATTAAAAATCTAAAGCTAATGGATCTTTAAAACAAAAGACGGGTGATTCCTTTAATGCTTTGCTTCACTGTAAGATTCAAATTGAAGCTCTCTGTGCTCAGTTTACTAAAGTGAACTCTATGAAAAGTATCATGGGTGCAATTGTTAAAAATTGTTTAATATGTGTGCAAATGCTAGAAATCATCACCAGTTTATAGAACTCTTGAAGAGACTAGAAGACAGTGATTTTAATGATGTTGTATACTTTGCCAATACACATCAGTTGAGTCATGCAAGAGTTTTATAAAGATTTAACTCCAGTCCAAGATCTTCTTGAAGAAAATGAATGCTTGTCAAATATTTAATAATCAAAACAAAAAATGGCAGAATGATTTATATTTTGCACCAATATCACACTACATATGAACAAACTAAATTTGAAGCTTCAAAAGTTTATTTGTATCAGCTGTATATAATGGACATTTATAGACATTTTTCTCAAACTTACATGGAACATTCACCAAGATGGATCACATTCTGGGCCATATAGCACACCTTAAAAAACTTTAATGAATAGAAATCATAGCATAGAAGTGGAATTGCTGGATCATATGGTAGTTCTATTTTTAATTTTTTGAGGAGCCTCCATACTGTGTTACATAGTGGCTGTGCCAGTTTATATTCCTAACGGCACACAAGAGTTCCCCTCTCTTCACATCCTTGCCAACACTGTTATTTCTTGTCTTTTTGATGATAGACATTCTAACAGTTGTGAAGTGATATCTCATTGTGGTTTTGATTTGCATTTCCCTGATAATTAGCAGTGTGAGTGTCTTTTCATGAACCTGTTGGCCATCTGTATGTCTTCTTTGGAAAAATGTTTATTCAGATCCTCTGCCATTTTTTAAAACAGATTGTTTTTGTTGTTGTAGTTGTTACTGAGTTGTATGAGTTCTTTATGTATTTTGGATATTAACCCCTTATCGAATATATGATTTGTAAATATCTTCTCCCCTTCAGTAGTTGCTTTTTTATTTTGTTGCTGGTCCCCTCTGCTGTGCAGAAGCTTTTTAGTTTGGTGTAGTCCCATTTGTTTTTTGTTGCCATTGCTTCTGGAGTCAGATCAAAAAAAAATATTGCTAAGGCTGACGTCAAGGAGTTTACTACCTATGTTTTTTTCCAGGAGTTTTATGCTTTCAGGTCTTATATGCAAGTCTTCAATCCCATTTTAAGTTAATTTTTGTGCATGGTATAAGATAGTAGTCTAGTTCATTCTTGTGTATGTGGCTGTCGAATTTTCCCAAGATCATTTATTGAAGAGACTGTCCTTTCCCCAGTGTATATTCTTGCCTCCTTTGACGTAAATTAAGTGACTGTATATGCATGGGTTTATTTCTAGGCTCTCTATTCTGTTCTGTTGATCTATGTGTCTGCTTTTATGCCAGTATCACACTGTTTTGATTACTATACCTTTGTAATATAGTTTGAAATTAGGGAGTGTGATGCCTCCAGCTTTGTGCATCTTTCTCAAGAGTGCTCTGGCTATTAGAGATCTTTTGAGATTTCATAGGAATTTTAGGATTGTGTGTTATATTTCTGCAAAAAATGTCATTGGAACTTCGATAGGGATTGCGTTGAATCTGTAGTTTTCTTGGGGTAGTGTTGACATTTTAACAATATTAATTCTTCCAATTCAGGAGCACAGAATATCTTTTTATTTATCTATTTATTTACTTGTGTCTTTTTCAATTTCTTTCATCAGTGTCTTATAGTTTTCATTGTACAGGTTTTTCACCAACTTGGTTAAATTTATTCCTGGGTATTTCATTCTATTTGGTGTAATTGTTTGTCTTTAAAATTGTTGCAAAATATACATAACATAAAATTTTCCATTTTAATCGTTTTTAAGGGTACAGTTCTGTAGCATTAAGTACATTCACATTGTTGTACAACCATCACCACCATCCATCTCCAGAACTTTTCATCTTCCCAAACTGCAAGTTTATACCCATTAAACACTAACTCCTAATTTTCCCCTCCTCCAGCCTCTGACAATCACCATTCTAATTTCTGTCTCTATGAATTTGACTGATGTAGATACCTCATATAAGCGGAATCATGCAATATTTGTCATTTTATGTCTGTCAAAGTTTAAATTGTATGTTCCAGTAATATATTTCAAAGTTTTATCCCATCTTGTTTCCAACAGGACATTCATTATACAGAAGAAAGGGAAAGTTGTACTTTGATAAACATTTGGCAGTGGTCAATTTCTGTGAAGCTTCTTTTTCCTAGGTGAAAAATTAAGTTAAATTCAGAAAAATGCTAGCAGCTCTCAAGGAAATAGAAGGTGATATTAGAATAATTTACGAGGGACTTGAAATCACTCCTGAGCCCTGGGATACTTCTGTCAAATATGTAGCTCGTTGGGCCGTTCATAATTGTGTCTTAATGCTTGGAATATGTGTACTGGCTTGTTATAGGAAAGTAGCATTACTTTATCAAACAATGAAATTATATGGCAACTCTAACATTTATAGTACTGAAGTTCAAATCATTCCCAAGATGAGTGATGTTGCCACTATACAACATACATAAGTGTTTCCTGCTAGGAAGAAAGATGGGTGGATGGATGGATGGACTAGATTAGATCTAAGTTTACATAATATACATGCAGGCCGTGGGCTGTTCACGATTCTTCATCCCTTTTTTTCTTCCAAGAGAAAAATCAAATATTTTAAAATGTATCAACAACCAACTCATTCTGTGATTATACGTTTTCTTGACTCTCCAAAAATTATTTACGTAATTTCTGCCTGTAAACACCTAAATACAAGTTTGTGTGTTTATAAACAACCAAAGGACTATGGACCAATGTGAGGAAAATCAATAAACTTCTCATCAAATCCCTCTGAACAGACATTTTGGTTTGCCTTGAGGTTCACCAGAGGGTAAAGGAAAAAAAAAAAAAAATTCGTGGGGGAGAAGGTGAGAATATGGAAAAAATACTAAACAGAGTTTCAAGTTTTAAAAAGTCCCTGCAATTATTGAAAATGCAGAAATGAAAGAAGAAAAGGAAATGGCTGCTAGTGGTGACAAATTGGAGAACTAAAAGAAAGTTTAGCATTCACATCACTATTTGATTGATATTTTACAGATGTCACTGAGGCTGGGGGAAGGGTGCATGGGACTTACCCAAGTCACAGTTGCTGATAGTGTGGGCCCCAAGCCAGCCCAGTTCTTTTTTGCTCCATCCCACATTGTATCCAGCCCACATCTGGTCATGCAAAACAAACAGAGCTTTCATTTATTTTTCCCTTCATAAATGCAGGAAGTATCTGCACTTGCAAGGAAAATATTTATGTATTTTTAAAGTGGATTCTAAGACCAATTGAATATACAAATTAAAACAAATATATATGTCTGCTGGCCAATGCCTCTCTGAGGCCCTAGTTGTGCTTTACACATGAAAACAGGCTAAACGTTTTAAGTCTGAGGAAGTAAGGTTTCATTCGATTCTGTCATCTTGTTTTTGAAGGAATTTATGCTCCTCCCTGCCTTTTCCATTCATTTCGTCAAACGATGATACTACATCAGCAAAAACCCAACACAACGGAACGAGGTGCAAGGCAGAAGTGATTTGAAAACCTTCAAGTTGTGTTTCAGTTGTTTTTGAAGAAAAAAGGATGGGTGGTCAGTGAGCATTTGTAGGATTCCATCTGCATTTGAGCACGGGATTGTAGACTTGTTAACTCACAGTGTCACACAGATTTGGAGCCTCATTTTTCATTTAGGAATGGCCAACCTAGCTTTCTTTTTCCATTTGAAGGGAGCAAGCACAAAAGCCTGCCATGGGCCCACTACAAAAGAAGCTCGTTATCTCAAAACCATATGACATCCTCGGCTCCATGATCAGAATAAGCTAAATAAATTAAAGAAAAATAATGGTAGCTCAACGCACTTTATAAGCATGATTAAAGACACTGGAGGTGGGGAAAAAATAAGCTTGGGTCTCTGAGGTTTCTAAATTTGAATGGACTTTCAGGGCTTCCCTGGTGGCGCAGTGGTTGAGAATCTGCCTGCCAATGCAGGGGACACGGGTTCGAGCCCTGGTCTGGGAAGATCCCACATGCCGCGGAGCAACTAGGCCCATGAGCCACAACTACTGAGCCTGCGTGTCTGGAGCTTGTGCTCTGCAACAAGAGAGGCCGCGACAGTGAGAGGCCCACGCACCACGATGAAGAGTGGCCCCCACTTGCCGCAACTAGAGAAAGCCCTTGCACAGAAACGAAGACCCAACACAGCCATGAATAAATAAATAAATAAATAATTAAAAAAAAAAAAAGATAGCCAAAACTCAAAAATGAAGTGGTCTTTAAAAAAAAAAAAAAATTTGAATGGACTTTCAACCTTATGGCTATGAGAGGTTGCAGCCCTAGTGTCTTCTCCACAGCCATGTTGATTACTTGGTTAATGTAAATTCCAAGGAGTCTCAGTAGTTATATTAAAGAAGTAGCAGTAGGTCATGTTGAGTTTAAAATAAATTATGGAACTTAATCATCAGTAACAATAATACAATTAACCTTTGTGATATTTTCCAAAGGCCAAGTAAAATAAAATGTAATAAACAGAAGTCATGTAAATATTTAAAGACGGGCCCCTCTAGTCTAGACAACATTGGAGCTCTAAAAGGAACCATTTAACTAATGTTTGGGTGGTTTGTCTGCTGTTTTCTCTTAACAAGCTTGTACTCACATAGTCAGTCCAACATCAGCCTCTTCATTCTGCTTATGTTCATTGTCGCCTGACTGCCACCAAGTTGGAACAAAGAACAGCCATCAATAATTGCTGTCATAGGTGGCTTTGGGCCACAGCTGCAAGTTGGGATCTTCCTCTGACCCCATCCACAAGGCTGGCTGTGGTTGACCTTGGTCAGCCTGAAACCTGCTCTGTAGAGCTCTCATTCGGCTTGGTCTTTAGATCCCAGGCCTGAAAGCTGTCAGGGTCAGGGCCAAAAATCTCATGTACAACTTACTGTTCCCACCACTGTGGTTCTGTGAGCATTCCCCTGGCTTAACAAGAAGCCATCTTGCTGATGAGAGAAGTTTATAACATCAGTATCTTGTTCTTGTTGTTGTTGTTAAACTTTAGCCTCGTTGGCTTTGCCACAAAAAATATATCTCATCTCTATTCCTTCCGGGATGTGGGGTATAATACTTCCACAGTCTACCCCAATCCATGATCACTATTATCTCTCACTCAGGTACTAAAATGATCTCCTTTCTTACTGGTCTTTTTGCTTTCATTCTTCTTCCCATTCACCTGTGATCTATTCTTACTCAGCAGAAAAAACAAAAATGATCTCTTTAGAGCATAAATCAGAGCACATTTGTGTTTAAACTTTCTGATATGTCCCTCACAATAAGCTTCAATGCCTTTCCTAATATTTACCTTCATCTAGACCCAGCACCAGCTATAAAATATGGAGCCCAGAGCCAAATGAAAGTATGGGGACTTTGTTCAATATTATTGCAAATTTCAAGATGGCAACAGGAGAGTATTAAAACAAATGTGGGGTCCTTGTAATCATGGGACCCTGTGCCACTTTGAGGGTGACCCAACCGTGAAACCAGCCCAGTCTCCACCAGCACCATCACCAACCCTCTGACATATTTTATCCATTTTGCAGCCAGTATGTTGGAGCACTGAATCCTATTTTGGAAAATGGAGTTGTACGCACACACAGTTCCCATCACTGTAGAGCGTAGCTGGGTTTCAGAACATGCCTTCCTAGCATTTTCCCTTTACCGTAGTCACTGTGTCTTCAAGTACTTCTTTAGAATAATAGAACAGTCCCAGTGGTATTGGCTATCGCCTCATACGGCCATGGGGAAAATCAAGAAAATTAGGAATACTTCACTCCATAGTTTTACTGGTATATCCACAAGAAAATATAATCAATGGTAAGAAAGCAAATTTTGTGATGGTTACCTTTCAGTAAGAAAACAGCAAGATGCCACAGAGAATAAAAACAAGGAAACTGCAAATACAGAAGGATGGCCTGGCCAGCGTAAGAAGTCGATAGCAGGGTATCTACCAGTTATCCAAAGCCTTTTCCTTGGCTTGGCCCTACTGCCCCATTCCCTGCTTTGTGGGGTTTGTCTGGTGTTGAAGTCACTTTAGCACTTCCTTGAACATGATTTTTTGAAATAATAGTAGTAATAAGAATAATATTGTGCTTTAGTGAGCTCCTATCATATACCCAGCAGTGTACTAGGTGTTTTACTGACATCAGTACACTTTGGGGGGATACTGTTGTACCGATTTTATAGATGAGCAAAGTAAAGTTTAAAGAAGTTAAGAAATCTGACCAGTGAGCAACACTGCGGCCAAACCCATGCCAGCTGGGCTCCTGTGCCTGAGTTCTTCCCTATACCATGGAGCCCCTTGCAGATGTGTTTCTGAAAGTGTGGTCAATGGACGAATTGCCTCCAGATCACGTGGAGCTTGTTAAAAATACAGAGAGCCTTGCCTAAAACCTAGAGACTTTGATTCTCCATGGTTGTGGCCTAGAATGTGTGGCAGGGGTGTTGGGGGGGAGCAAGTCCCTGGTAATCTTACGCACAGTGATTTGAGCCTTGCTGCTCCAAGTATTTTCCTCTTTACTGATCTGTTTTCTTAAGGACCCTTCCACGCTGTCTGGAGGTGCCTTCTGAGTGCCCTGGCACTTCTTCCACTTCAGCTAAATGATGCGATAGACCTTGGCATGGCGTAGCGTGTTTTAAATGCCAGTAGGCTCTGCAATGCCACCAGACACACAGTAAACAAAGTTCAATAATCCCATACAACAAAACCTGAAGCAGATCATTTTCCCGCACATGATATGAAACGAGATATGTAAAGCAGGGTCCCTAATGCTACGATGTGCACATTGCATCTGCCTCCATGTCTGGCCGGTCATTTGTTATAATACATGTGACATTCCACAGTGCAGCCTAGGGCTCTGACGATCGTCAGCTGCACAGAAGAGTGAAACAGAGAGGATGATACAAAACAGGCCCTGAGATAAGAGCCATCCTCTGACCTAAGGGCCATTCGCGAGACTGCATGATCAGCACGAAATTCCGTAAATTACCCTGAGCTTGAATCCGTTCTGAGATCCTGCCACTAAAGGAGATTGCAGTCTTATTACGTAACCCCTTAGCCTATATTTTCCTCCACCACATTCATACTTTGTCGTTAAATTCCAGCCTATACTTACTTTCCAAATACCAAGTCATGATGTCATGTTACTGAAAGTGCCTTCTGTTTTACTTAGTTACACCATTTCACACATATATTCATCCTGTAGGTTCTCTTGGGTCTCATCTTCTAGGAAAACTGACACAGGTTTTGTTTACCTCTTACTAGTTAAAAAAAAAAAAAAAGAAAGGAGGAGGCCAGTTACTGGAATCATCAGCTGCCTTCTCAAGGCAGAAAAGAAAGATGAAATAATGGAATCTGGCCCCGGGATGTTTAAAAAATAGCATGGAGGAAAAGTAAAAACATTGCCCGGATAAAGAATCTTACACCAGAGATCAGGAGTTTGCCTTGTGAGGTCAGAATTCATCCAAGTACAAATAATAAATAGACGAGAGAGAAGCATTATCAGGTTTACATTTTCCAATTAGCATTCGGAACATCAAAGCTCTGAGAAGGTGTGGAATCCCTTCCAGGCCTGAGGAGGGGGGACTCACGTGGATACAGCATGTCTCTCCGCGGGGGACTCTCACTTTCGGAGGTCTTTGTTTAGAGTCCTTTTGCCACAATTCAGCCTCCCCAGCCACTTACACGCTCTGGCCTGCAAATGCCTCTTATCACAACTGAGCATTTCTTATCTCCAAGAGGATTGAAACCAGAGCGCCCTCGAAGGATCCAGGGACTGTTTAAGAATAGCAGAAATTTAGCCTGACCAGACTTACAGAACGGAGAATCCTCAAAGACAGAAGAAAAGTTATCTGCTAATGGTCAGCATTGGGCCTAAGCCCTCGTTCTTCCTTTCAGCTATTCACTCTGCTTGATTCCATTAAACCTCAATTATGGCTATCATCGTTTTCCTTTGAAGACCAAGGGCTGGTCTGGGGGGGACAAAGGCCTATAATCACTTTTCAAAGGTCTCGTAGCATGCTTTAAAGATGCCTTATTTGGAAAGCCAAAAAAACTATAATCCAATGAGTTTGGTAACTTGAAAATGTTCATTTTTGCACAGAACAAGAAAGGCGTTTATTTTCCCCAAATATGTAAACATAATAAATGTCAATAAGAAAGATTAATGGGAAAGACATGAACATTATAATGGCACAGGAAATAGAAATATAGAATGATAACGCCAGTATCAGACAACACATTAGGCACCTAGGTGTATGGACCATGGCTTAAAACACATGGATACATAATTTCTTTGTACGCTAAGACACCTTTGTTTTAGTATGGTGAAGTGAATTTACTTCCTGTCAAAAGAACAGTAGTGCTAAGGAGTTTTGTTTGGCATCTAAGTAAATTTGTAAAAAGGTGAAGGACGTGCAGGCAGCAGGCATACATCATTAATATATTCTTCACAGAGTATCAGTGCTCTGCATTGTTTCCACGGAAGACCCTGAAGTTATGTAAATAACATTACCCTAAATCCCTAACCAGAGCTATTCATATAAAGTCCTTATTGTAGCTATCTCCCTGACCATGACCATGTAGCGTAGAGATATTGCATTGTTGACAATCAGATAATATAAATTACATTTGCTCTGAAATAGCACTGGCTGTTGCTTTTGAAGCCAGCCAAGGTCAGACTTACAAGATGGAGAACATATGCCCATATGGCTTAAGAACTAGATTGCTATCTGCTGAAAACCTAAATTCCATGAAGCGCTCTAGAAGACGGATGCTAGTGGAAAAACCCCACATATTCTTGCTTGTAAGGTAGTTAAATTTGCTTGCCCTGGGAAGGCGCACGGCAGTTTTTCACCTAGTGGAACTAAAACTAGAAAAAAAAAAGGAATTGGGCATATGCCAGGAAAATGGAACCTGTACTAAGCAGTTTCCATCCACCACCACTTGGGAAGACCGAAATGATGACTAAAATAACACCTTTAATTTTTGCTGTGCTGCATATGTGCAAAGAATTTCATATGAACTTTCTCTTATAATTTCAGTTAATCTGGTAATAAATGTGCAGGTGACACAAAACTAAAAGGTTTCGGTAACAGATAGACTCCAGGAGGGTCGTTATCTAACAAGATTAAGTGCTGTGGGGTAAGTGTAAGGACCACACAGGCAACTGTGTTCATGTGAAAGGGAGATTCAAGACCTGGCAGAAGCGCTGACGGTAGCAACTCAGGGGTACTGGTTGATAAAAAGCTCAGTTAGAGTCACTCATTACTGTGGCTGGTGAAAGTGTGCCTTCCATTAAAGTGGAAGCCTCTGTTACTAGGGTCTGAAATGAGAAAAATGTCAGCTCGCTCTACCATCCCCAGAGTATTGAATTCCAATCTGGGTCCCCTACTTGATGTAGGCCTGCTATGCTTGTTATGTGCCAGGCCCTATGCCGAAGACTTTATGCATATTATCTTGTTTAAGCCTCAGATAATCAGTAAGGCAGCAAATGGCAGGTTAGAGAGTGCAGTGGGCATCTGCCTGTTGGCCTGCCCAATATTCATTCCATCCTCTTTCTTTGGGTAACTACCTCTCCATCATTATGTACGGGCTTGGTTGAACATCAGTCATATTCCAGACCAAAGGGTGAGAATGTGAATCAAACCAAACCCAAAGCATTACCTTTTCCAGGTATTTGAGCTGTGAATGGAGTACAACAAGGACAGAAAAGAATAGAGCTAATAACACCCAACATCAGTGCTCTGAAAGAATGGCCCTACTGCTTTGGTCCCCAAGCTTTGCTTGTTACTCAGTTTTCCAGGGCCTGATTTTTTTTTAATCAGATCTCTGAGCCAGTCCATATACTTCGAATAAGTACACTTTTTAATTGTTTAATTCAGCCAGGTACTATTGCTTATTATAAAGAACATCAAGTGACTTGCATCAAGGTAAACAAGTCATTCAAACCATTCAGGCTCACTCCAGAACCCACATAGTTAACTGCTGCTCTGGTCTAGCACCAGGCCCTGTGAGAGGAGAGCTGGCAAACTACATGGAGGAGAGAAAAGGGAGAACCAGGAGGGAAGGGGATCGGAAATCATGTGTAGACCAGTGATGGAATGAGATTGTTTTTTTCTGGAGAAAGATTGACATGGAGATAAGTAAGCATCTTCAAATGACTGAAGGACAGTTATTTGGAAGAAAGGTGAAAGATGGATGAGCTATAGTCATTTATTCATTCACTCTTTCACAACACAATTTTATTGAAATGTGTCAGGCGCTGGGGTTACAGAAGTGAATAAACACAATATCTGTGTTCTCATGGAGCTTGCAATCTAGTTAGAGATAATGGACAAGGAACACATTTTAGAAATGAATTTAGCAAATGACAGGAGATGGTAAGTGCTATGAAGAGTGGTGGTGATATTTGATATTTGGTGGTAACACGAGCAAGAACCAGTATGAAGTGAAGGAGCCAACCTCAGGGCTCCCTGAAGGAAGAGCATTCCAGGCAGAGGGAACAGCCAATGCAAAGGCTTTGTTTTTTTCAAGGGATGTCCAGGAATGGGTAGAGAGTGGTGAGTGGGAAGAGAATAGTTCAGAGAGAAAGAGCCAAGGGTCAGTTCACATCAAGCCTTGTATGGCTACAGTATAGAGGCTTTGTAGAGCTGCCAGAAAGTTTTGACCAAGGCAGTAACATGATAAAATGTATCGGGGCGGCGGGGGGAGCAAAATACATTTTTAAAAAAATTGTATTAGATTATAGTTGATTTACAATGTTGTGTTAGTTTCGGGTGTACAGCAAAGAGATTCAGTTATACAGATATATATACATATCCACTCTTTTTCAGATTGTTTTCTCATATAGGTTATCACAGAATATTGAGTAGTGTTTCCTGTGCTCTGCAGTAGGTCCTTGTTGGTTATCTGTCTTATACGTAGTAATGTGTACATGTTCATCCCAAGCTCCTGATTTATCCCTCCTCCCCGCCACATTTCCCCTTTGGTAACCATAAGTTTGTTTTCTATATCCATAAGTCTGTTTCCGTTTTGTAAATAAATTCATTCGTATCATTTTTTAACTAGATTCTACCTATGAGTTATATCATAAGATATTTGTCTTTCTCTGTCTGACATACTTCACTTAGTATGATAAGCTCTAGGTCCATCCATGTTGCTGCAAATGACATTATTTCATGCTTTTTATGGCTGAGTAATATTCCATTGTGTATATATGTACCACATCTTCTTTATCCATTTATCTGTCAATGGACATTTAGGTTGCTTCCATGTCTTGGCTATTGTGAATAGCAGAATGTATTTTTGAAAAGCATCCCCCTTGGGTGATATAGAGACAGCAGATGAAGGCAGGCAAATATGAGAGCATAGTAAGCAGTGAGCAAATTATGGTACCAGGCTGGAGAATGATGGGGCTCATACTAGGGTGGTCAGAGTAAAGATGAAAAGTGATGAATCTTGGTACGAATTTAAGGGTGGATCTGATGGTGTTTGCCAGTGGATTGAATAACGAGTGTAAGAGACAGAAAAGAGTAAAGAATGACTCTCCGATTTTGGACCTGAGCCATTGGATGAGTGAAGGTTCTATCTACTGTGTGGCCTTATAGGGTAGAAATAGGACTGATGGTAGACGGACTGGGATGTTATGTAAATTAGGACTTTCCAGCAGTCATATCTGGCAAAGGAAAGAATGAAGTGATTTAAAGATGATGAGTTTCCCACACAGGAGGCTGGCACAGGTAAGGAGGACAAGTGTTTGGCAGAGGCTTTGTAAAGGGGCTCAAATGCCAATAAAGGGTGGAACTAGGCGACTGCAAGCATCCTTCCAATCATGAACTTTCGTCAACTATGAGGTCTACAGAATTGATAAGTAACTCATTACCCATTACCGTTCATGCAGGTAGAAGGGAATAAAAATACACAGTCAAATTGTATTTTGCTGGTTTCAAACTTGGGCAAATTAGGGAAGGCGACATTGGTTTCTACAGCCCATGACTCAGTTCATTACTTCAGCGTAAGACAGTCCCTTTGCAAAATCAGAACACCCTGGGAAAACAACAGGGTGTGGTTTCTTATTGTTTCTCTTTCCTTTTCTCTTCTCAGTGTAAAGCTGGAAAAGTCTATGCATCTATGTAGTCTGGTAAGGTAGCAGACTATAAAAGCAGTGGCTGGGATCCAGTTACACTTCATTCCCTGTGTTAGCCATCCTTGGAACTGACACATTATATAGGGGACCCCAGACAAACCAAAGAGAAGAAAGAAGAGCCAGGCTTGCTGACTTTTTATTTTTTAAAACAGAAATAACTCCTATAAATTCAACTGAAGGGCACCTGGAGTTCCGTAAGGCACATTTAAAGCTGATTCCACAAATCCAAACTCTTGGTTTCCCTAGACTGGTTTTCCCAAGTTTAGCGTTCCCTTTCTAGACACGCTACAGTTCCCACTCCCAGCCAAGGAGGCCTGGGACAAATCTCAGAGTGGAAAATACTCCCCCAACCCTTTCCCATTCATATCTAGTGCAGAAGAAATCAAGGGGGAAGCACACCATGATTTATTTAATTTTTTATCCTACCCATCCTGTCTTTCTTGGCTCGTTCCTAAGAAGGAACATCCCCCTTTCCTTGCCAGGACTAATCTGAGAGCCTGTATCTATCTGTGCTTGACTCCTATGGGAACTTGCCTCCCCAGCCAGCTGCTCTTTCTGTCTCCCTCCCATTCCATTCATGCTCTTATTAAACACCTTTGAGCCTCTGTCTGACTGTGTGCTAAGCATGTAACAGGAAAGATGCCTCTCCATCCCCACCCAGCACTCTAGTTCCGGTCAGTGGAGAAGGGATTCCGGCCTAACTGTGAGGTCTCTAAGTCTGAAGTTCCTTGCAGCTCTCGGTCGTGCTAAGCCTGGATGCCAGCGTTGATGGTCCTTTGAGTAGCAGGGCACCACCAACACGTCTTGGAAAAGCAAGGGCAAGTCCAGACGCGAGTAAGAGTAGGTGGAGGAGAGCTTACCTGCTCATCGTGAAACACTCACCAGAATTTATGAGCAGCTGGGTATTTGGTGATGGGGAGAGGTGGGTGTGTAGGCTGCTGGGGGGGGCAGGTGTGTGATTATGACCAGCAAGAAAAGTCGCGGGGATGAGGAGTGGTCAATCAGATTGTCGGACCAGGGATGTCAAACACTGCATCTGGGATCATTACCGGCTATGGTCTGTGATTACCCAAAAAGTCAGTCAAAGTCTACTGCTCCTCATGACATTTCTGGTTAAAGTGCTTTGGGGTAAGGAAGAAAAAGGAGTCCGGTCCAGGATGGAGATGGTGAGAGAGGGTAGCAGTGCCGAAAGACAAGACCAGAAGCTACACAGAGATAAAGCTGAGGCTGCACAGAGAGACGGCAGGACTGCCCCAGCAGCCGCCGTGAGCATCAATATGATCCCCCCTTTTAATTTACTTTAAAAGGGAGACTTGAAAGTGGTAGAATGATCGCATTACATTGGGATGCAAAGGATAATAAGATATTGCATCCTGACCTCCCTAAACAGACTGGTATCTTCCCTCTCTTGGGTACCCACCCCACCCTACTTTATTTTTGTACCTCTATTAATAACACCAATTCCCTTCATGCAGCATTTACACCTGTACGTATTTGCTCATGCCACCATATCATGAGTTCTCGGAGAGTGAGATTCATTCATTCAACGAACATTTATTTAGCACGTGCTATATACCAGGCACAGGGATAGGCTCTAGTCATGCATGGATGAATAAGACATGGGCTATGGATTTGTTTTCAGTGAGCTCTTGATCTGGAAAAGCAAAAATAAAAAGGAAAAATATTTTCTCTTCATTCCTTTATGTGCCTAGAAGAAGATGGGTTCATGGTAAATATTTGTTAAGCAAATATCTGTGTTGAAAAGGGACATAAATTAGGCTATAAATACATCCAATAGGAGAAACCACTGGAAAGAAAGAAATTTAAGTTATTGGGTGACATTGGAATGCACTTCTGTCCTTTGGAATTAAACGGATAATAGACACTACTTTGTGTGAGGAAGTTGATCTGTGTATATTGTACATTTTCTTGATGTTGCTCCAGTATTTCATGAGAGAAGAGCTTATCCTCATTTCTTCTTTAAATATCACTCCCAGGAGCCCAAAAGGATGTGCTCTCTGCATGCCATTTAAAAAACCCAAGACAATAGTGGAAATTAAAAGTTAAAAACCCTGTGTGGAATAGATGACACAGTGCTACCAAATCACTGAAAATCCAGTAAAGAAAACGGGAGAGAATTCTTTCCCAGTAATGTTACTTGGCTTCATCTGAAGAAGTTTGACTTACATTTTTAATAAAAATTTTTCCCCTTTCTTGCTGGTTTATTCCTAGGCTTCCAACATTTTTAGATTTTTTAAACCAGATGAATGGTATATGGTCAGAAAGGAACGTGGAAGGCAAGAAAAGCATGGCAGCTAGCAGAAAATGATGAATGTGGCAATAATGACGCTAAAAAAATAAGACAGTTAAGGTACAAATGTAGGTCCTTGTCTGTGCTCCTCCGGGAACTCCCCAGTAGAGATTCTGGCTCAGTGATGGGAGAGCCACCAGGCTGGGCTTAAGTGTAAATATAGATTTTCAACTACAGCCCCGTCCCCCAACCCTGGTGCTCTGGCCAGGGTTTTGGTTACAAACAATGGAAGCATCTCTGGTTGGCTTATTCAGAGATGAAATTTATTGGAAGGATATCAGGTAGCTCGTAGCAGGCAGGAACCAGGGCAGGCACTGCAAAGCCAAGTCTAGCCACAGGAATGATCCCCTTCGTGTGCTCCCCCAGGGCCATTGTCACTACCACGGAGCCATTGCCACCAACACCTCCTCCCGTGGCCTTGGGCTCTCAGTGCTACAGCACATACTTTCTGTCTGATCCTGTGCCTTTCTGTCACTCCACTGACATTCAGAGACCTGGGCTTCCACACCTGATAGACTATGGGGCCAGGAAGCAGGAGAGAGAATACGCATCCCACCCTCTTAGCTTTTGTAGTGAGAGGTGGGCTTTGTTTTGCTCTGATCTTGGGATCTCCCCAGATAGAATATTCAGATGTCATATAGCCAGAATGCCAGAGGTCCATTCCGCCTGGCCAGCAGGCTGGGTGCCGGGCCAGGACTGTGTGTGAGAAAGGGCAGAATGGGAGCCAGAGAAGCTTCCCCAAAATGGTGACTGAGGTGGCATTGACAGTAGCTGAGACCTGGGAGCAGAAGTGGTTTGCAGTCAGGCCAAACAACCAAGGAAGACATGATCAGGGGACAGTGGGTAGGGGTGTAATGTAGCCCCAAATCTGGAGGCAGGTAACCCACACTCATGTCTCATGCTTCTCCTGTTTGCGGGTATTTTGGGATAGATCCTGACGATTAGAAGGGTAGACACAAGCTACTACCTGCTCCCCTTTGCCTTCCATATATTTCTTCCATCTATCTGTCAGCCGGTCCATGTTTCCCAGATCATGGTATATCTACCTGTTAGTGCATGAGAAATGATTTTTAGGTCATGGTTGTGTAGTCTTTGTTTTCATCATTATGCATTTATTGCATTTATTATAATGGTGTTCAGAAATATGAAAAGTAAAATTAACTTACTCTGTGGTGGGCACTGTTCTAAGTCCTTTTCACACATTCAACCTCATTTAATCCTCACAGAAATCCAAAGAGGGGATTATTATTATTATTATTACCCATATTTTACAGATGATAAACCCGAGGCTCAAAGAGGTTGAGTCACGTGCTCGAGGTCACATGGCTAGTGAGTGAAGGAGCCTGGGTTTACACTCAGGCAGTCTGGCAGCAGAGTCGTTGCTCTCTGTGCAGCGTGGTGAGGGTCTTTGCTGTGAGAGGAGCCCCTGCTGGGCATTTTGAACATAGAACATGATCTCAACTTTCCTATTTTTAATAAGCATGAGTGTTTCTCTTCACCGCAACCCTGGAAGGGTAGCAGTAGCTAACATCACTTAGCACTTAATCTGTGCCAGGCACCGTTCCAGATGATGCACGTACAATGAACTCATAATGAGGAGGCAGAGGCTCTCTTATCCTCATTAGAAACAGAAACTGAGGCACTGAGAGATTAAGTTACTTTCCCAAAGTTACGTAGTTAGTAAGCCTTAGAACGTCTGCTCTCGCCTGTGTATTATATTGCCTCATTAAGCTGCCAGCCTGGGAGGAAGGTGCCATTATTATCCCATTTTACAGGTGAGGAAAGTGAGGGTCAGATAAGGGAGTTGCCCTGGTTCAAGTCAACAGACTTCCTATAAAGGGCTAGATAGTAAGCATCTTTGCCTTTGTGGCCTTAAGTCTTTGTATCACTATGCAACTTTGCTCTTGTAGCACCAAGGCAGTCATAGGAAAACATCAATGAATGGACATGGCTGTGTTCCAATAAAACCTAATGTATAGACACCAAAGTGTGAATTTCATATAATTTTCATTTGACACAGATTGCACTTCTTTTGACTTCTTGTAAAATGTATTCTTAGCTCACGAGTGAGGCAAAAGCAGGTGGCAGGCAGGATTTATCCACAGGTCACTGTTTGCCAACCCTTGGCCAAGGTCATGTCACCAAATAGTGTCTGATTCCAAACCAGATCTCTTGCCACTGAGCCTTGGAAGCTTCCACACAGAGAGAGGAGAAAGAGAAGGGCTCTCCCACACCAGTGACAAGCCAGAGTCTAATAGGATGATAGCTCCGTCCTGGCCTGTGGTATCCCTAAGGGTCAGCTCTTGACAGCAAGTAAAGGTGGAGCGCTCTGGTGGATGGAAAGAAAGCGTTGATTGTGAAAAGCAACACTTAAGATCTAAACGTAATACTTTTAGAGCATGTTTTAGAAAACTCCCTCTATGTCACAAAAAATGCCACACCTTTTTTTTTTCAAGATCATGATGAAATGAATAGTTTTGAGCCAATGGCTTGCATTTTCCCCTTTACCCCAAAGAAAATCACATTGTAAAATCATGAATTTCCCCGAGAGGGCTCTTTGCCCGTTCAACCGTGTCTTCTAAGGGGTTTGACTTATTGAAAAATACAAACCACTCATGGCTATAAAACCAGTGAACCTCTTTCCTTTATTTAACCTATTGCCCTTGAAAATGTACTTTTTTATGGTTCGCACGTGATCCAACCAAGCCTGCTCTCATCAATCCTTTCACGTGAGTTATGTGGAGAAGCACTTCAAAGAGAAAAGAGAAATGCTACATAAATACAAGGTAGTAGTGAACTCAAGTCTACTCTTAACTCATAACTTGAACCCTATTGCCAAGTATGATAGTCCCTGATTGAGACAGGAATTTCCTGATGTACGCTCTCTCCTTGCTTCGTGTCCCTTTAATCCCTTTCCCATTTCTGTGCACGCCCTTTCTGGAGTACTGTCATGCCCAACAGCCAGCACACTGGTTCTCTGTTGGAGAGCTGCCCTCGGGCTACCGGAGCCGGCTTTGCCCCCTTGAATAGAAGGACGTGGTAGTCCAGGCACTCCCACCCTTGGGGGCAGCTCTTGACCAATGACTGATGGGTGTAGGGCTCTGAATATTCTTGTTCCTTCGCTCCCAATTGGGACAACTGAGGCATGAGCCTGGCTGTGGCCAGACCACCCCCCACCCCCACCCCGGTGGGAATGAGTCACCTTCAGTAAGATGGTTCATCCTTGCTTGATCTCCTTCTATTCCCTGGTTCACACTCCTACTCTTCCGCTCATTTTCCCCAGGATTACTTCTTAATAAATCGCTCTCACACAAATCTTCATTTTGGGCTCTACTACTGGGGACCCACCTAAGCCATGGGGTTACAACAAGCTTCTTAAAGTTCTGCCTTCTGGTACACAGCATGTTGCAATAGAAACCCATTACTTTGTGCAGCTCTGAAGAGTTTTCCAAAGGCTTCTAGAGCAGCATCTGAATAATCCTTCAAACTGATACAACTACCTCCATCGTACTGGGGAGGAAACTGAGGCTCAGAGAGAGTAAACCACTTGCCCGAGGTCACACAGATGAGAATGGACAGAGCTTGAGCCTCCTGCACCTGTGGGTTGACGGTCATTATTTGAAACTAAATTGTCATAGGATATTTTCTCAAATGAAAGTGTAGTCTCTCTTTTAGGGCAAAGGAAAATTTTCTAAAAAAAGAAAATATGTTGGAATCGTTTATTCATACCACAAATATTTATTGAGCCCCGACTTCGTTTCAGATGCTGGGATAAAGGCTATAGATATGACAGTGAGATCTATATGGGACTTAACTTTTAACAGGAGGATGAACAAGAGAAAGAAAAAAAAAAAAAAAAACAACTTTGTAATGGCCATAATTGCTTTGAATAAAATAAGCAAGGAACTGAGAAAGGGAAACTCCGAAGGGGTTCTCTTTAGAGCAGAGAAGATCTGCCGATGGGGAGGGGGAGGACATTTAATGTGAGAACTAAGGATAAGGTTGGGGTGGGGGAGGAAGGAAGCCGAGAGCTCAGAGAATGTGCTCCAAAAATGAGGATCTGAAGCCCACCCTTCACTGAAAAAGGGAGAATTCAGAAATTTGGTTTTCTTGTTGGCTCTAGGATTACACTTATTTGTAAGCAGAGCAGATGGTCATCTTGGAGGTAGAATTTCAGGGCTGTCAACAGGAGGTTGGGCAGAGATATCCACCACCCTGCTGGCCTGGGCTTTTGACTGAAATATCCAGCATGTGTCTTACTCTTGAACCACCCTCTGGAGAAGCTCAGTTGGTTTCCTTTGGCTCCACATCTGCTGTTAACTGGAGAGGGGCCCGCCTGTTAGACTAACACTGGCCAAACCACCCTCAACAATGGAAGGCTGTGGTTGGCCCACATCCAGGTATCGGGGAGGCGGCTGTGAGTGTGAGAAGGGCGGAGAGTGGCGACCGCAGGTCTGACTCCCTGTTGTGCCATCGAATCCTCTGTGTCCTGGGGAAAGGAGCTCATCCCTCTGGACCTCTGTTGCCCCTTCTATTAATGGTGAGAAGACCAAGTACCCTAGCAGGCTGCTTGTGAGGATGAGAAAGAACGTATGTAAAAAGGACCTGGCTCAGTACCTGGAACCCTCAAAATGAGAGCTTCGGCTGGAGTAGAAGTAGTAACAGTAGCAAGAACTGTAGAGGGAGAGTAGCAGTCGTCATAGCAACAGTCACACTAGTGAGCATTGATATTATGAGTATCATGGCCTCTGCCTATACGTCAATCATTCTGGTAATAAACCAGGCCCTCAAGGGTGAACCATAATCTCATACCCATCTAACACACCAATGATCACCTATTGCTTTCAGGAAGTGACTTGAGCTTTGGAAATGTATCCAGAACAGAACAGCACTGGTCAATAGCCAGACAATGCAAGCCACATATGGAAGTTAAAATTTTCTAGTAGTCATATTTTAAAAAGTAAAACTGGGTGAAATTAATGTACATCATTTTTTCTTTAACCTGATATATCCCAAATATTATCCTTTTGACATGTAATCAATATAAAGGAAATTATTGCTGAGTTTTTTTATGCTCAGTGTGCATTTTGTATTTATAGCACAACTAATTGCAGACTAGACACATTTCAAGTGCTTCATAGTTGTGTGTGGCCAGTGACCACCATGTTGGACAGCATAGTCCTAGATAATAACAATATATTCTGTGTGACTAAAATTACAGGGTCAGGGTAGTTCATGGGGCAGGGTTTACCCGTTCCCAACTCTATAGAGGAAAAAATTGCAATTATTAGAAACATAGCAAAACGATCAAGAGCAGAAAATATCAGTTATGTAAACTGTGAACATAGGAAGCAATTCTGTTCTTTCTCTAATAGTGGAAAAGTTTGTCTTTCTTTCACCCACCAAGATTTACGAACAAACACCCCAACAAATAAAAGCTCTTGAGTCTTTGGTATAACTTGGCTGAAATGGACCCTTAAATTCATCTCTTCACTTCATTCACATCTCTCCTCCAAGGTCACCTCGTCAGAGAGGTGACCACGCCACACTGACACAGCTCTGCGTGGCTTGGAACACAGCTGTCTTCTTCCCTGTCATTTCTAATTTCAGCGGTGTGGTTTTTTTTCTTGCTAACTGTTGCCAGCTCAAGATGCCATCAATACAGAAGCCTCTCTTTTTCTTTCTGTCAATCTCTCAAGAGCTCTGCCTCTCCAAGGCACCAATCATTGGCTAAATCCTGCTCTAGATCCCATCCTTTCCTCCTCACCCCTTTTCCTCACCTGACTCCAAATGCTTAGAAGTTTGCGGGAACCACTTAATCCCAAGAGGCATCTGTAACACCATGGATATTATTGATGGTTCTGGGCCATACCAAGTAGCACAAGGATGCTCGTCAATTTCCCTCCCCTCCATGCTGTCTCTAATGGTATGCTCTAGGGCCTCTTTCCTCATCTGTAAGGTGAGAGTGTTGGACCAAGCCAATGGTTTTCAATATTTTTAATGATGGGGACCCAACCCACATTTTAAAAAAATAATGTTGAAGACTATAATATAGTTATATAAGTTTTTAAATTTATACCTCAGATCACTCAAAATTCCAAGAAATAACCATCTTAATATTTGGTGATAATTACAGGCAATATTACTTTAAGTGTATAAGAAGGAAAGCAGACAGGAAAGCAGAAAGACAGGGAAAATGGAGAAAATCAAAAATGAAGGTGGGAAGGGGAGATGGAAAATAAGACAAAAGAAGGAAGACACATTATGAATTAAAAGTCAATCCTGAAGATGGCAAAGCAGAGATGTGGAAAGATCCTGGATCTCTCATGATTCTATTGAACTGTGGAATTAGCCAACCCTAAAATCCCACCTACTTCTAGACTTCTAATACAGTAGTTCTCAACTACAGCTTTACATTGGAATTTCCTCGACTGTTAAAAAATACAATAAAATGTAGTAGCCTGCCTGTATCCACGATTTTTCAGTTGAATCGGTATGGGGTGTAGCCTCTATGGCAAGACTGCTTAAAGCTACTAAGGAGAGTCTAATGTGTTACCACATTGAGAACACTGCCGACAGTAAATCTTGTATCATTTAAGCCAGTGTCTCTCACACTGTAATGTACATGTGAATCACTAGGGGATCTTGTTAAAATGCAGGTTCTGGTTCAATAAATCTGGGATAAGTCCTGAGACTCTGCATGTCTAACAGGCTCCCAGGTGAGGCAATCCTGCTGCTAAGGGCTCACATCTGGAGCAGGGAGGTTGTAAGCCAGTTTGACTCAGAGTTTCTTAGGAGCAGGAGCAACCCAGCTGAAACATCTTCCCACTTTATAGGTTATTTGATTATCCACCGCCCCCACCCCCCGCCACCACCCACCCACCCCCCCGCCCCCGCCGCCTTCCAATGTCCCATTCTTCTCGTTTAAAAAAAGGCAAGAACATTCTTTCTGAAGAACATTCAAAATAATCTTTTGGGGTTTTTTTGTTTGTTTGTTTTTTAAATAAAATGGCATTAACTTCTTCCAGGATATATCCTTTGCTCATTGTTATATGTTACTTTTTCCAAGAATGTGGTGTGGGCCTCTCTCTTCAAATTAAAGTGTGCATTTCAAGAAACTCTCCTCCATTTTATCTTGGAATATATTCTTCTACTGCATTTGTTGCCACTCTTCTTTAGCAACCCCATTTATACATCAGTTGTATCTCCTTTGTCTACCGTCCATACCTATCATCTTTTCTACAGCCATTTTTATATCTTTAGTATTTTTCATTTTATTTTGCAGGATTTCTTTAAGTCTATCATCAGTTTGGAGTTATGACATTTTTGTTTCATCTATTAGGAAATTCACTGTGGTTTTTTCTTTTTCTGTTCTTCCCCAAACTTTGCCAACTCACGTTTATCATCTTCTATTGATTTATAGCCTCTTCTTTGAATCTTTACATCTCTTATTTAAAATATTTTCTTAGTGAGATTATATTGCATATAATTCCTTTGAAATGGTTTCCATTATATTTTGTGTATTTCTTCTTGTTATCTTGAGAGAGAGATAATATACAACTTTTCTTCTTTATATTTTTCCAGTTTTTATACATAAGCTTCAGGTTGATCCTTTTCTTATTAAAATCTTTGAATAAGTCACACAACTTGCTGAAGGCAGTGGGGAGTGATATAACTGCATTACTGTTGAAACATCCTGTAGCCTCCACTCAGGTTTATGATCTATTATACTCTCTCATCAAATCTATATTTTTTAAAATTTCCTGAGGATACATCTCCCTCATTTTTGAAAAATCCAAATTAGAGTTTCTCAACATGAAGACCCTAATGAGGACCAATTTTTAAAATTGAAAGAGGGATGGGGGAATGCTAGGGTCTAGGCCTGTACAGATTACCAGGGCCTGGTGGTCAGGACGTGGAACTGGGGGAAATCTCATGTAAAGAAACCCTGGATTAAGAAAATACCTAAAGACAAAAAGACAGTATGAATTCATTAACATTGTAAATGAACTTGTGTTTTGGTACACACAATAGCATTTGCAAACATTTGACAAAGAGCTTGTGTATGGGCATCATATGTTATTTATTGTGTCTGTGGAAAACATCTACACATGGATTCACAGAATTCCTTTTCTTTTTTTTTTTTAACTTTTTATTTTATATTGGAGTATAGTTGATTAACAATGTTGTGATAGTTTCAGGTGTACAGCAAAGTGATTCAGTTATACACATACATGTATCTATTCTTTTTCAAATTCTTTTCCCATTTAGATTGTTACATAATATTGAGCAGAGTTCCCTGTGCTTCACAGTAGATCCTTGTTGGTTCTCCATTTTCAATATAACAGTGTGTACATGTCAATCCCACACTCCCTAACCATCCCTTCTCCCGAGGTAACCATAAGTTTGTTCTCTAAGTCTGTGAGTCTGTTTCCATTTTGTAAATAAGTTCATTTGTGTCAATTCTTTTTCGATTCCACATTATAAGCAATATCATACAATATTTCTTTCTCTGTCTGAGTTTCACAGAACTCATTTTCACTCAGTTGTATTTATCAGGTGCTCACCACGTGCCCACATGCCCTCAAGGAGTTTGGTCTAGTGGTGAGACAGATAGTAAATAGGTAAACCGATAAATAAGTGGTTTCAAAATGTGCAAGTATGTGAAGGAAATGAATGGAGTTTGAAATGGAGAATGACGTGCCCATAAAGCTGGCCTCCTGAAGGACAAAAAGGTCAAAGTCATGTGAAGAGCTGGAGGGGATGGGTGAACATGCCCAGTTGAGGGAACACCACCAGGAGCTTCCCCTAAAGTGGCCTGCGGATGTCCTAGACAGCAAGCAAAGCCTGTGGGGCTGGATACGTGGTCAGTGAGTTGGTACAAAATATCAGAGATGCAGATGTAGTCAGAGAAACAGAGCCCCTTTAGGCCACGGTGAGAAGTTAATTCTACATCCAACATGAAGCAAAGTGCTTCAGGCAGGGGTATGCCATGATCCAATTAAATCCATTTTTAATGGCTGTAGTGTAGAGAATGTATTCGAAAGTGACTGTAAAAGAATCAGACAATAGGCTATAATCCTGGAGGGAACTGGTCATTCTTGGACTAGAGCAGAGACAGTAAAGATGGCGAGAAGTCTGCAGATCTGAGATATATTTAGGAGGTAGAACAGACAGGACATGTTTATGGCTTGAACGTGGGTGGTGAAGGAGAGGGTGGAATGAAAGCTGTGTCTCCAGTTTCTAGCTTGGACAACTGAACAGATGGTGATGGCCCTCACTGACATGAGAGTGACTGAGGAAAGAATGTGTTTGGGAGGAGAAATCAAGAGTTCAGTTCTAGAAAAGTAACATTTGGGGTGTTTCTGAGCATCCTGGCAAACGCACTAGAAAACAATTTATTGAGAGATAACCTGGGCATCAAGGAGAAATCTAGGCAGCGCATATAAATGTTGGAGTCAGTGTAATACAAAAGATATTTAAAGTCATACGAATGAATGAGGCAATAGAAAGACTGAAGGAAGGAGGCTTAGCAGTTTTAAGTCTCTCCACGGCCCACATGTTGAAAATCATTGAATATAGTTACATTGGCCTTATTGTAATCAACTCTTTTGGTGACCCATGACAGAAACCCCCATCAAGTTATATTAAGCAAGAAAGGTAATTATTTGTTCAAACACTGGTAAGACCAAGAGTCAATATGCCTTCAGGCACAGATCGATCCAGGAGATCTTATATGTTACCAGGACACAGTCACTCACTATTTCTTGGCTTTCTTTTCCTCTCTGTTAGCTTCATTCCAGGCCAGCTCTCTCTACGTGGTGTGTCACAGGAACAGATTTACATTCTTCTATGAGCAAACTCAAAGTTAAAGAGAGCTTTCCATTCCAGTAGTTCTAGAAAAAATTGTGGATTTCTTCTAATTGTACTACCTTGATGTCTTAGTCTGTTTGGGCTGCTGCAACAAAATACCGCAAGCTGGGTGGCTTATAACAAAAAACTTATTTCTCACAGGTCTAGAGGCTGGGAAGTCCAAGGTCAGGGCACTGGCAAATTGGGTGTCTGACGAGGACCTGCTTCCTAGATGACCGTCTTTTGGCCGTAACCTCATGCGGCAGAAGGGGCAAGGGAGCTCTCTGGGGCCTCTTTGATAAGGAAGGGCACCAATCCCATTCATGAGGCCTCTGCCCTTATGACCTAATCACCTTCTCAAAGATCTACCTCCTAATACTATCACATTGGATATTAGTATTGAACATGAATTTGGTGGGGGACACACACATTCAGTCTATGGCACTTGGGTCATGTATCTAACCTGAGGCCAATCACTGTGCCCAGCATATGCTGTTTGGCCAGGCTGGGTCCCATGCCCATTCCTAGATCCAAGAGATACGGACAGCGACTTGGCCTGAAAGCGGGGGGTGTATGTATAATGCCTCAAAGGAAAAAGCAGAATGCCCTTTCTAGAAGAAGAGGATGTTGGCGCTGGACCAGGAAAAGCAACAGCCATGCTTAGAGCTCACTTGTGTCTCTAAAATACACTGACTATATAGAAGCATCTGAAATTTCCGTTTGTCCCATCAGGCAATGGACATAAAAGTTGCCTTACCTTTAGTGGGTGGGCATTATGTACGGAACACTGGAGGTAGCTGTGGGTGGCTTTGGGGTGGGCTGTTGCAGGATGGCTCCCAAAGTAAGAGGTCAAAAAAGAAAGAGGTCAGATTCCTACCCTCAAGAGTAAGAATACAAATGGACAGATATGGGGAAAGTCAGAGAAATGAGAGTGGCTGCTTATGGAAGTGGCCACACTCAGAATTCTAACAGGAGTGGGTGACATTGTGTCGGGTAAAGCAACCTTTACAGTCTTCCCTTGCCCCAAGGCCAATATCTGAGAATTCTATCAGGGTCAGGGGCCTGCGTCCTAATAAGAAAACTCTGAACGCAAATACCCTAAGGGATACGTTTATAAGACAGAGCTTACAGGCCCATTTCTAAACTTGGCGGGAAAGGGTATTGAGCAAGGTGAAATATGTGTAGCTTTTAGAAATGGAGCCTGACCCAAAATTTCTGCGTGGGTGTGACAGCTTAGAAACCGCAACTGCGGTAATGAGTCTTAGCTGTACTCTCTATGTTCTATTCAAAAACGCTAAATCAAACCAAAGTCCAGACCGCAGCTCTCAAGTTGCGCACACAGAGTAATTAGGTTCATGTACTAACTATTGTCCCTGTTCTGAGCCTGTCATATAAAAGCAAAAAGCCAGAACCACGGGGAGTTGTAACAGGGTTCCACGTCTGTGTTTTAATTCCATGCGCTTTCCCTTTCTCCATGAGGGAAAAGCAGAGTTGGTTTCCAGTTGTCTGGGAATACACATCAGGCATCAGCCTTAGCAAAGGCAGTTCTGAATCTTTATGCTTTCAAGATTTGGCATTTCAAATATGAATTCCCAAACTTAAAATGCAATGGTTTAGAAATGGTAAGTAGGTACATTTAATTTTAAGGTTAAAAGAGGTTTTATGCTCCTTTCTTAAGAAATATGACTCATTGCTGTCAGGTTTCGTGCATGGAGGTGGAGAGGAATATACAGAGGGGGTAGCTGGAGGTGAGGAGAGAAGGATGCAGATCTGACAGCTCTTTGTAACCCTGCAGAAGTCACTTAATTACTCAGGGTTTCAAAGCACCTGGAAAACTCATAAAAGACAAGCTGGCTCAGAAAGCCAGACACTCAACTGAAAAAAGTGTGACTGAAGAAAAAGAGGAAAAATAATTCCAGGCCAAAGGAAAAAGAAGCTAATAATTTTTTTAAAAAGCAAATGCTTCATTCTCTTCTCCTGTTATTAATCTGAAATAACTTAATGGTCAGAACACCTTCCAGTGTTTGAAATATTATTAGCATCGTCTGCTGTCTTCTCACATTTTCTCTATCATACTGCTGCCTTGCTTTATTTGAAGGGAAGAAGATGGGGTATAAACAGTTTTAATAATAGCCATGTCTAATAAGTCATGTTTGAATTAATTTTATTTCCATATTATGGAGATGTTTATGTTATGGAGCTGTAATTCATTTTCCATTTACTTATGCTGTCTGGGGGCTTCTTTTTAGCTGGTTAGACTAGTTGGGGGCCATTTTTGTTCCTTAAAGCAGAGTGAGAAGTTGTATTAGTTAGGATAGTCTGATGGCTGTGACAAAGAAGGCCTAAAAATTATGATGGCAGAGCACCCAATAAAAGTTCATTTCTTCCTCATGGAAGTGTCCCCAGAGAGTGTTGCTAATCAGCCTTACTCACATCCACGCAGTGATTCAGAGACCCAAGTTCCTTCCATCTCCACATTCAGTCATAGTTTGGTTCTTGGTGGTCTTGTGAATCGAGCTAGTGGAAAGGGCAAAACAACATGGAAGAGGCACGCCTGACTCTTAAGAATGTTGGTTCTGCCATGGCACAGATCTCTCCTTGTCACACTCTGTTACTGAATGTGAGTGACAAGTCCCACCTCTGTGCAAGGAGGTGTACAAGTGTCAGGCCTGCCGGGGCAGCCACGTCCAAGCAACAGCCTCATGCCGTAGGTGGGGAGAAGGGATTGGGTGCGGCCGCTAGCATCCTCCGCCACAGAAATCTTCAGCCTTCCCGCTATGTGGAATCCCTGGGACCCCACTCTGTGGCATAGTGAGTTCAGGGTCTGGCATCAAGCACCCAGGAGCCTGACATTCTGCTGGGTCGCTCACAGGTCTGCAGGAAGTCTTGGCAACTATGGGCCTCATTTTCCTCATCTGTCAAATGCAGGGAAGAGTATCTACCACATTAGGATTGTTGTGAGGGTTAAAGGAAGTAATTTGTATCTTCTTTGCTAAGCTTTTGTCATAGAGTAAGTGCAAAGTAAATGACAGTTATAAGTATTATTACCCAACTCAGGATATAATGTCTGGATGCTAAGCTCTACTCCGCTTGAGAATTACAGCCTGATACGTCTTGACATTTTGTTCTTATTCCTGTCTTCCCAGCCCATCCTCCCCCTGATGGGACTTCATACTGCATCCTGCCTTCTCCTCATTCCAAGGCTTCCCTAAGTTAGGAACACCCTCCAACCACGGATCCATGACTCTATCCAGCTTTAGGGGAGGGGGAGAGGGTGAGAAGGAGAGGTAGAGGAGCCAGGTTGTGAAACTGGGCAAATGACTGCAGCTTCTTTAAAAACAGACAGAGCTTAGCACAGTGTTTTTCCCGGAAAAGTCATAGGATAAAGATGTCTTGAGTAGGATGAAGGCTCTGGAGGTATGTGTGCGGGTGGTATTTTTGTGTGCATACAACCGCATGCTCACGAATGCAAGTGTGCATACGGTGGAGCTCTGCACACGTGCAAGAGTCAGGCCATGCGGGTCCTGCCCACCACGTGTGTCCTAGAATTAGTGTGAGAAAAATACCTGTCCTTTACAATGTCTGCTGGGAGCTACCTCACACGGTTGGGTGGAGGAGAAGTGGGGGAAGTCCCCTATGGTCTGGTTAGCAGAGCACGGCCACTGTCTGTCCCAGGCACCAGCTGGTCACTTCAAGGAGGTCTGTGGCTGTCTCAGGGGCTCTAGGAAGGACTGGGTGAATGGATCACAGAAGCATTCATCAGATGCCTTTTTTATGCAACGTGTTGTATTATTCAATCTACACAGCGTCACCTTGAGGTAAGCATTATTAGTCCCATTAAAAAGATGAACAAACTAAGGCTCAGGGAGATTATGCAGTTGCTCCCAGTCTTCGTAGCATCCTGACTAATTGGTTGAAATAAGTCTTAAGAGCAGATCTGACTGCAAAATGCATGCTTTGGGTCTGTTGGTAACATATCTCTTGCAACCATTAGTAGATCACCTAGTGAGTGTTCTACTAAGGGAAGATGAGAAGGGTGCCTTCATTATAAACATATAGAGGTTCACTTTTAGAATGCTAAGAATCTTGAAAAAAGAGGTTTGGGCTTTAAAGGCACAGAAACCTAAAGAGAGGGATTGAGAGAGAAGACTGACTCATTGACTAGAGAGAAAAATCTAAAGGCATTCAGGAGACCACACACATCTCCCTTTACGGCCTCATGCCGAAGAAGCATCTAGACCCCTCTGAATGTTTAGCCTTTTAATTCGGATAATGGTGGGGCTGGGGAATGTAGGGTGCACATATGTATCTATGTGTGAATTTAAGATGTGATTGTAGGGATTATTTTTAACTTTACTTTAAAAAGGGTATTGCAGGGTTAATAAATCATATCATATATAATTTAGCCTGAAAAGTACAGGGTTAAAATGCAACCAATGTCAAAACCAAAGGCAAAGTAGAAATCCATATGTTGCTCTGAAATACTGAAATGCACCCACTTTAGCAGATGGTTTGGCTGCTATGGAAGGAAGGCAGGTTTCTTGGTTTATGGGAATTCTGGGGCTGTGGGGTAAGGAGACCCCATTTCTCACGGGCCACTTCTCCCTCCTATAATCAGCAATATGAATCCCTCTCCCTCAGTCAGGACTGTGGCAAGACTCGTGTTCACCTCCTTTACCATTACTAGTCTCTTGCTTTCCCCTCAAAATTGCAATGTCACATCACTAAGCCAGTCGGCAACTGTTTATTGAGTGGCCTTCTGTGTGTCTATGAATGGTGAACAACCTCAATAATCACACTATTGCTCCACAGGGAAACTACAGGTGACTATGAGAGCATTTATTTGGTGGGAGGACCCGTGGAGGTTCCCCCGAGGAGGTGACGTGCCAGCTGACACACGGCAGTTAAATAGGAGATAACTAAGTGAGGGTGGCGTGAGAGCAAGAGAGAACAGCACGGGAGTGTCCCTAGTAGTGAGGGAGAGATTTGGGCACAGTGAAGGGGAGAGAGATGCTTAGAACAGCTGATTAAGCTGCTCTAACACAGCGGTTCTCAACCAGGAGTGATTCTAGCCGCCAAGGGATATTTGGCAGTGTCTGGAGATATTTTTAGTTGTCACACCTTGGGGGATGGACGCTCCTGAACATCCAATGGGTAGATGCTAGGAAAGCTGCTACAGTGCACAGCACAGCCCCCTTAAACAAAGAATCATCTCACCCAAAAAAGTCATCAGTATCAAGGTTGAGGAACTGTTCCACAGGAAGCCCAAACACAGAGGATTAAACAAGATAGGGTTTTTAAAAATATGTTTAACAGCCCAAATGGACTGATTTGGCTGAGATGACCAGCTCTCTAGTGCCAGGAACCCAGCCTCCTTCTACCTTGTTGCTCTGTGTCCTCTAGGGCACAGGTTGGCAAACTTCTCTGTGAAGGACCAGATTGGAAATACTTTGGCTTTGTAGGTCATATAGTCTTGATCACAGGTTTTTTCAACTCTGACACTGTCCTGTGAAAGCAGCCACAGATAACGCCTAAGTGAATGGGTGTGGCTCTGTTCGAATCAAACTTTATTGACGTAAACATGATAGACCGGGTTTAGCCCACAGGATGTAGTTTGGTCCCCTGCCTGGTCACGTGGGCTTGGTCTGCATGTTGACCAGTGGGAGGGGGAGGCGTATATCCTTTTGAGGGACAACATGACTTCTGCTCACATCCTACTGTCCAGAACTCGAAAGCCTGGCGATGTAGTTCTTGGCTGGGCAGTCGTGGGCCCAGGGGAAACTCAGCATTTTTTGTTTTTTTATGCACAAGGGAGAATGGATACCGGGGGACAATTGGCAATGTCCTCAATTGCTGAATTGAAGCTAAGAGAGAAGCACAAAATGAGGCTGGGAAGAGAGGCAGGGTGAGATCATGCCAGCCTTACAGATGAAATGAAGTGTAGGGTTACAATTTTTCTCTTAAGAGAAATGGGAATCTCTTAAGCAGCAGTGTTTCGGAGCCATTTTTCCATTTTAAAAAGATCACTCTGGCAGCAGTGTGGAAGGGCCTTGCAGGGATGTGGGCAGACAACTTTGGAAAATATTGCCGCCATCCGGGTAAGAGAGATGGTGGCTTGAATGAGGATGGTGTTAAAGACATGAAGTAAATGGATGGGAGAGAGATTTAGAGGGGAGGATCTGTAACATCCTGTAGATTAAACTCCCTTTTGAGGAATTAAGAGAACACAGCTTCATTATTAATAATTTTTTTAAACAGAAAAGACTTGATCACTGTCGTCCACATTGGGCATCTGATGCAGCCCCAGCTGGTCCTTGTCTGCTACTTTCCTGTTTTTCCTCCAGGACTCAACATGCCTATTGTTCAACATCTTTTCTGGGAAAAAAACCCATCCTGGTTCTCCCAAGCATAAGACTCTGGGCTGAAGTCACCCAGGATGTGGACACAGAGTTCACAAGTCCCACATGTAATGAGTGGGCAACCCCAGTGCTTGACATAAGCGAAGCGTGTGTTTTGAGTCTTACTGGCACCAAAGGAGACAAAAGCCTACAGTATAATTGTGCCAAGCACGTAATATGATGCAATCGGTTTCTCTCTCCCATATGCCCTGTGGTGCAGTGCAAGGGCTTTGAATCGTAGAATGTTCCAGACCTGTGTGTCTGTGCCATCGGAAGCCTGAGAAAGCCATGGCACTTTCTCTTATTTCAATCAGTACTGCTGTGGGCATCTACTAAGCACCTAGCGTATAGGTAGGTGCTTAGTAAATGCTCAATATCAGGGACATAGAGGTGAATAAGACATGACCTTGTGACTTCCTCAATGAAATAGCTCTCTGGTTTCTGCCTCCAGTGCCTGTAAATGAAGGATGAATAAATATTTCCCTAATTGGTTTAAAATGGGTTTCCAGGAATGAAGGCGTCTTGGCAATCTGCGTTATAGAACTCCTGAAAAGATCCTTTGGGTTTTATACTTAGCATGGTGGACACATTTGACCTTGAAAGACAATACCACTCAGTAATTCACTTTCAAGGAATTGCCTCAACGACTATTGGCACCATTTTTTCTAAAAAGAGAGGACATCGCATTCTTCCTCTCTTCATTTGTTTTTGGGGTTGTCAACATCGTGACAGTGACTAACCAGCTAATTTGCAGAATAATAAATAACTTCAGAAGAGAGAGATGATTCATACGTGGCTCTGTTAGGGCCTCTTCTTCCTCTAATTCCTTTCTGGTAAAGGGTGCCAGTAAATTGCCTCTCAGTATCACTGTATCTGTGGCTCCGTATCCACATGCATTAGGATCCTGGAATTCCAGGGCTGTAGGGCAGAGAATCTGGGCTTCATTTGTAGGCAATAACTTCAGAAAGCATGAGCAACGCCAGTTCACTAGAATCCTCACCCTCTCTACGGCCAATAACTCAGTCTTTATATTATTCAGCTCGGTAGTGCCAAGCACTTCACTTCCCATGGGTTTCCTACTTTAAATGTTATCCTATTGAGTCTACATCAACTCTATGAAGTAAGCGCTAATAACCTGTGCCTTTTGCAAACTGAGGAAATTTGCAAATGTTGCACAGCCAATAAGTGGTAGATCCAGGAATTGAAGGTAGGTTTTTCTGACTCCCAAGTTCATGACACTACACTATCTCCTTTGTTCAAAGTATTATTATTTATTGAGCATGTATGTCTCATAAAGTCCATATCCCTCTATCTCACTATGATGGTCTTAATGGTCTCAAGTTTAGTTGGTTTTGTCTCATCACAAAGGCAGTGTATTTACAGATGACAAGAGTCATCAAACTAAAGCCCGTGGGCCAAATCCAGCCCTTTTGAAAGCAAAGCTGTATTGGAACACAGCTGCAGTCATTCGTTTGCATATTGTCTATGGCTGCTTTTGTGCTATACCATTAGAGATGAGTAGTTGTGACAGAGAGCCCAGAAAGCTGTCACAAAGATGAAATATTTACTACGTGTTTCTTTACAAAAAAAGTTTGCCAAACCCTGATATAGAGCACAATCATATATGTTGTTTCTTTGATTAAATTCTTTCTAATGAACAGACTGGTGGTATTCAAGGCTTAGGGTCAGTTTAACTGTTAAATTTATATGTGTACATTATTTGTTCCATTCAATACATTTTTATCAAATGCCACTCACCCCGCCCCCCCCTCCAAAGAAAAAGGCCATAAGTCCATCCATGGGGGATTTCTGGATAGAGAAGAAAATGCACCATTCCCAATTAACGTGTGAAATGTGAAACTTCTTTTGACTTTTTCCAAAAGGCGCCCCTAAGTTTTTGCTACCTTCTGGAGTCGTGTGCAGTTCTGAGAACATCACCCCTTGATTCCGTTTACAAACTGGGTAGTCTCTAACCCGGCTAGTCAGTTACTGCCCTACTGGAAAACAAAAACAAAAGCAAAGCATATAATACACAAGTTAGAAACACACTTTCACATATCTCCTACAACTGAAAGAACCATCAGAAACTCTGCCATTCTGGAATAGAAAGAAAACCAGTATGAGCTCTCTGATTCCAGCTTTATCTTCATCTTGAAGCTTATACAACCCACAGATAAATTATAAGTTATGACAAAGATTTCCACCAACGACAAACTGACTCACTGTTCTCCAAGTCCTTTCGTCTCTCTGGATTCCACTTCTAAGCTTCTTTATATTCTGTCAAGATGGAGCATGCTATTTGCCAAAATTACAGACAGTACACCAGCATTGGGACATATTTTCAATCTTTACCTGTATCAAAGAATGTTATCATTGCTGAGGTTTTTTTCCATGATTGCTTTTTGCCCCTGTAAAAAGAATCACAGGGCCAGCTTTGTGTCTGTTCCTGTACAGTGATGAAAAGAGAACGAAAGGTTAAAGTGACTTTTGTTTGTTAAAATATAACAAACGATTATCCTAGAAACCCCATACCATCATAGCACTATTCTCGTTCATGTTATGTTTTAGCTTTTTCATTGCCAAGTGCCCGCTTGATTTGGGTACCAAAACCACAGTTTATGGACAAGATTTCAAAGAACGGCGACGTTACATTTCTCTTGGTTGGCTGACATCTCAAAAATGTTTTGCCTGAAGCCCTCCCAGAAGAAAAGAAGTTATTCTTTGATTGTAAAAATTATAAAAAGAAAAGACAAGGCAAAAAACAAACAAAAAACCCCAAAATCCCCCACAAACATGGGTAAGCCTCTTTTTAATGCAATGAGATTTAAATGAAAGCAATTGTGTTATACTTTATGGAGGCGGTAGGGAGGTGCTCTGGAAATCTACTAGTTTGAGAGCTGCCGTTCTACATTATTTGAGCTCAGACCTCTGTTGCTGCCAGCGCCAAAGTGGTTTGTATCTTGCTGTAAAGAGGAAACACCAGGCACAGCTCTGGCTATTTGAGGTCCTAGGTGACAAGAGAAAGTGATATCACTCTGCAGGGTTTGGCTTGTCAAATCCATCAGTAATGGAAGATACATGGAAGCAGTGTATGAAATTCCATCCCTGTGGAGGGGACAGCATTCTTTTTTTTTGTTTTTTTTAATTAATTAATTTTTATTTATTTATTTTTGGCTGTGTTGGGTCTTCGTTTCTGTGCGAGGGCTTTCTCTAGTTGCGGCAAGCGGGGGCCACTCTTCATCGCGGTGCGCGGGCCTCTCACTATCGTGGCCTCTCTTGTTGTGGAGCACAGGCTCCAGACGCGCAGGCTCAGTAATTGTGGCTCATGGGCTTAGTTGCTCCACGGCATGTGGGATCTTCCCAGACCAGGGATCGAACCCGTGTCCCCTGCATTAGCAGGCAGATTCTCAACCACTGCGCCACCAGGGAAGCCCGGACAGCATTCTTGAAAACAGAAAGTGCTATCTTCCCCATCAGCTTAAAATGATTATATTTAGCAACTGTGTATGTACATTCTTCAAGGGTTTCTACTTATAAAAATTAGTTAATTAGTAATTATTACTATAGGTTAGGTAAGCATGGATTATTATTATCATAATTTTACAGACAGAGTAAATGAGAATGATGGAGATGGTACCAGGAGAAAAATTAAAATGAATGAGCTCCTAGATCATAGGCCCGAGCTGCAAGGATTTTAAAGAGCTTGTTTATTTTAAAGAACACGCTTTCTTAAAGTGAAACTTAAATATCGGAAAAGCAGGTTTTCCAAATTTAAAAAAATGTCCTATTTATCAATGAAACCAGTGCTGGGATTCTGTTTTTCATTTATGAATATTTCTTTCTATGATTTTATATCTTCCCATATATCTGTGAGGGTCTTATTTTTGATGGGGGATTCCATGTGATTATAACTCTCACTCTTCCAATTGCATTCCTTGAATTTTTTCTCTTTAGGAATAATCAAAGATCTGAGAGGTTTTAGAAACCAGAATTTTTTTTTTTTTTTGGACAAGTGAATATTTGAATAAGTTACACATGCAATCTATATGTTTAGTGTCCACCGTAAACCAAACACTGTCCCAGGGCCTAGGGATCCGGCACTGACCAACAAGACAGGTATCTTTTAAACTTTAATAGTTTAAATTTGACTTTAGAAACCGTATCTTCATGTAATTTAGCTGAAGGAAGAGGGTCTATTGCTGCAAAAAAAAAAAAAAAAGTCATTTTGAAAGTATTTATTAAAAAGAGAGAGAGATTTGAAGATGTTATACTGCTGGTTTTGAAGATAGAGGAAGGGGCTGTGAGCCAAAGAATGTGAGGTGCTTCTAGAAGCTGAAAAAGGTCGGGAAAAGAATTCTCCCCTACAGCCTCTACAAGGAATGCAGTCCTCCCAAAACCTTGATTTTAGCCCCATAGGACTCTTTTTTGGATTGTTGACCTCTAGAACTGTAAGAGATTAAACTTTGTGTTTTTAAAAGACAAATTTGAAAAAAAGAGCATTACATTGCCTTATTATGTGTATTTGTTTTCCCTTCACAGATGATTGTTTCAAATCAGGGTATAGCAGTTAGGGAGGCTGATGGATTTTTAAAATTATATTCCTAGACAACGGGTGTACATATATTTTACAGGTGATGCTTCTTCCCCCTTTAGGACTAGTGATGAATTCTGTAATAAGATTGTAGTAGGCACCCATTTTTTGGCTTTTTGGCATCTCTTTGGGAAACCACTCCCTCCCCTACCTTCATGTCTTGTGGTCTGGGTGTGATTGTCCCCCACTCCCTGGTTCAGGAATGGGCACATGACCTGAGGCAGGCCAACAATGCCTAGGACATTTATTCGAACTGTTAGGAAAGAGACGCTCTTTCTGCTGGGGTTGATAAGCTGGTGAGATGCAAACCTGGATTGCAGGGGCTGCGTAACTATGTGGGGAGAGCCTGCCTGAGAAGCAAGCCAACCGAGAGGAAAGCAGGGCAGATTTGTAATGTGTTCTTGTGAACACCTGGATTTAGCCATACCTGAAGCCATTCTTACCTCCTGGGCTTTTCAGTGATGTGGCCTAGTCTTTTTTTTTTTTTTCCCAATGCCTGAGTCACTGTGAATTGGATGTTAAAAACTTGTAGGTAAAAAGAGTTCTAATGCAATTCAAATCAGTAATTTAAAAAAAATATAGCCTTTGGTATGAATAAGAAAATAAACCCTAGTTTAATAGATATAATTTTGAAAAAAAAAGCTTATGCATGAATACGGACACATGCAGAGTACTACCTGCATATCTAATATCCACAATTCCCTTCTTTCTGAATAACAGAACCCTATTAATATTTTTGTGTTTTTATAATAGCTTTATTGAGATATAATTCACAAACCATAAAATTCACCCTTTTAAAGTGTACGATTCAGTAGCTTTTAGTATATTCACAGAGTTATGTAACCATCAGCACGATTAATTTTATAATATTTTCATCACCTCAGAAAGAAATCCCATATCCATTACGGGCAACCCCCCGACTTCTCCCTCCCCCTAGCTTGTGACAAGCACTAATCTAATTTCTGTCTCTATAGGTTTCATATAAATGGAATCATACAATATGTGGCCTTTCCTGTTTGGCTTCTTTCACTTAGAATAATGTTTTCAATGTCCATCCATGTTACAGCATGAATCAGTACTTCCTTCCTTTTTATGGCAAACGATATTCTGTTGCGTAGATACACCAGACTTTGTTTATATGTTTGTCAGTTGATGGATATTTGGGTTGTTTAAACTTTTTGGCTCTCACGAATAATGCTGCTGTAAACATTCGTGTATACGTTCTTGTGTTGATATATATTTTCAGTTCTCTTGGGAATATACCTAGGAGTGGAATTGCTGGGTCAGATGGTCACTCAATGTCTAACATTCTCAGGAGCTGCCAAACTGTTTTCCAAAGTGGCTGCACCATTTTACAGTCCTACTAGCACTGCATGAGGGTTCCGATTTCTCCATATCCTTGCCAGCCCTTGTTATTATCTGTCTTTTTGACATTAGCCATCCTAGTGAGTGTGAAGTGATAGCTTGTGGTAAAACCCTCTTAATATTCCATGAAGCAATGTGCCCTCATAAAAGACTACATTTCACAAATTCCCTTCTTTGCATTTAGGGGTTGCTGTTAAGCTGTAAGAGAACATAGTTGGATGGGGCTTCCAGAAAAGCTCTGAAAGAAGGCTGGCTAAGTAAGGGGTCGTCATTTTTGGCCTTTCCTTTCTTCCTCCATTTTTCTGCCCTGGGATTGTTGGCTCTGCAGCAGGCCTCCTGGTGCATGAAGTGAGCGTAGAGACCAGGTCGTATAGGTGTTAGAGCAGGAAGATAAAAGAATCCTGAGTCCTTGTGACTTGGAAGCCACTACATCAGCCTTGGGCTCCGAAGTATGAATCATATGGTTTTACTTGAGAGAGAAATAAAATCCTAGCTTGTTTATTCCCTGGCTATTTGGATGTTCTGTTGCATTAGCTCAACATAATCCTCTTTTTTCCTGCGTTTATATGTGTGTGTGTGTGTGTGTGTGTGTGTGTGTGTGTGTGTGTGTGTATGTGTATATATACACATAAGTATGTACACACATATACATATACACACATATGGATATATTGGCTGGATGCTCACGAAGCCTAATTCTTCTTTTTCCTGGGAACATAGCTAGAGTACATTTCCCAGATTTCCTTGCTATTATTGTGGCCCTGTGACTGGATTATAGCCAGTAGAATGTGGTGGAAGTAATGTACACCATTCCCAGGCCTGGTCAATGGAAGTCTTTCATTCTTTCTCCCCATCTGCTGACTCAGTGGAGATGACTTTGAGGAGAGGACTTGAGGAGGGCGGAGCCATGAGATGGAAGGGGCCTGGGGCTCTGAGTGACCACATGGATATCCACACCAGGGGACAAGAGTGAAAAAAAAATTCTTCAGCGTGAGGTGTCTGAGAATTTGGAGTTTGCTTATCCTAATTCAGTTGCCTATACATACACATTCATATTTACATAAACTCACATAACTGATCTCAGGCCACGCACTGATCAGTGTCACACACGTCTCCTGACACTTAGTTCAATTCTCTCTCCACTGAACTGGGGTGCAGGGTATCTGCAACGACATTATGTTTCATCATAAATGTTTAGAAAGTCATCTAACTTCTTTGAACTTCCGTTTCCTCATCGGATAATGAGTAGTTGGGGCCGGATAAGATACTTAATACATTGGTTTTTGTGTTAGAACTATTTGTACTTTCACTCAGTTGGCCACCTTGGGGGCCTTGTAAGTGCTCTAAAGGTAGGAGTTAGGTCCTGTGTCCTTTTTCATATTCTTTCCTTCTAAGTTCTCTACATGATAGCTGTTCCATAAGTATTTGTGGAATAAAAGAGAAGGTCTCTTCCAGCTCCAAATGTCTACAGTGCCACGTAGAATCATGTTTGTCACACACACACTTTTTCTGTGCAAAGCCTGCCAATTCACAACCAGACTATGATCCAGATGTTCCTATGGGATTTGGTTGTTCCCAATATCAGGATAAATTTTGTTCTGGGAACAGTGTTCTGAGTGACGATACATAACTCCAAGGAGGCCACAGAGGCCTGTTTAACCCATCCTGTGACACAGATGCTCATGCTGTTGGCATCAGCCTGTGCTTAGGATCCTAGGAGTAGGAACTCACATGGAGCAGGGAGTGGGAACACTTATTTGTTCAACACGAATGAAGTCTCTGAATTCAACATGAATTAAGTGTTACATACGTGAGATAGAATGCGGACACGAGGCCCCGACACTCTAATAGAACGTTGCGTGAGAACTAGACTTTGACCAAATGTGCTCCTCCACCACCCAAAACCCTTCAGTGCCGTCTGTCCAGCACTCCTAAAAGCAATTCACACTCCTTACTATGTATGTCCTGCAACCCCCTGGATGTTTGGCTCCTGCCGACTTTTCTACCCTTATCTGATTTCATTCTCCCCCCTTCTCAGCCTGTTGTAAGTTCCAGGCGTGCTCTGTCCAACTTCAGTAAACCAAGAGCTTGACCCCCTGTGGACCACTGCATTTTCTGTTACTTCTCTGCCTGGAATCTTCTGCTGACTATTGCTGGCCCTTCTCATCTTTCAAGCAACATCTCATTTCCTCTCAGCAGACTTTTCTATTGGGAACGGTCTCCTCTAATTTCTCTCCAGCATGTCGGCTTGGTTTATGGTCTTTATAGCAGTGTTTCTCAGATTTCAAGTGCACACCAATCTCTTGGGGATATTGTTACAATGCAGGTCCTGACTCAGTAGGTCCTGGGTGAAGCCTGAGATTGTGCATTTCTAACAAGCTCCCGGGTTATGCCTGTGCCTCTGACTACACTTTGAGCAGCCCTGCTCTAGAGAACGTAGCCCATCCCACTGTTGTCTCAGGAAGCTCTTTTGTTTCTGGACGCTTGCCTCTCCCCAGCCTGGAACGAGGGCTCAGGAAGGCACCATCGCCCATCGTGTTTACCCCTGTCACCGCTGTGCCAGAACAGCACCTGCCTAGCATATAGTATCTACTAAATAAATAACTACTAGATAAATTCAGAGATTTCAAGTGTGATGAGTGTTACACCAAGGAATGTACATGGTGCTGTAGAAGCTAATCCCATCTGGAGAGACCGTGATGGAGGCCTTGCCAATGTGCAGCATTAGACTTTTGCACAAATTTGTAGGAAGCATTTTCCCAACTCTTCCTGTTCTCTGTCCAATGCGTCCACTGTGATAGGTCATCCTGACTAACCCAAGTCTTCCAAAGTCTCCAGGGTCAAAAATTACCTATTCTTCTCCCTACTCAAGGCTAAATGAATCTCCTGGGCCCCAGAATGGCTGACATTGGCTATGGTAGGAGGCAGGCAATCTGATTGAGACGTTTCACACTTGTTTGTGGATGACAGATATACCTTACTACTCTCTGGTGGTACTTTTATTTGGTTAAAAAAAAGATGCTTATTAATCTAATTGTCTGGTGCTATTTCAGCTAGTGGAGTACAAATATTTAAGCCTAGGGAAGCCACCAAAACCAAGAAGAAAAAAACTCGCTTTTTTTTTTGCTTTCTCCAGTACTGAACCCGCAAGTTATCTAAAGCCCAGGGGAAACTGAGGACTGATAGAGGGAAAGGGGAGATGAGTAATGTTGGAGGTGTGGAGTGATTATCTGTACCATTTGTAAGATAATAAGTCCCCAGTTAGGGGTTGTGGAGGAGGAAGCATGTGCTCACAGACATTAAGAGTGAGGGTGCTGGAATCCTTCTGTCTACGTTACTGACTGCCATTTTGATAACTGACATGAGCTCTGTAAACCTCAGTTTCTTCATCTGTAAAATGGGCCAACAAGACATCTCCCTCTTGATGTGCTGTGAGAAGTAATGAAATAATGAAGGTCAACTGGTGAGTACAATGCTCGGCACTGAGTAGCAGCTCAAAAATGGTAGACATTATTATCATCATCTTCTGAACAAACAGGCTGATGGAACGGAGAGTTAAGAACAGAATCTAAATCAGAGTGACGGGGAATATTGCATTTTTGTTAGGCTTGGGACCACGCCTTGGTTAGAAAGTGCAGAATCGGACCGTAAAAGGAAGCGGTGATGGCAGAGATGGCGGAAGCCATGAGAATCCTTTGCAAAGGGACCGATGCTCTTGTCCACAAGGAATCATCCCTTCATAAACATTTGGCTGCTTCTGAGACACTTGAGTAAGTATCTAATCCATGTCAAAACAACCAGCTACTTTTCTCAGATGACTCGCCACACCAAACGTTCAGCTTCCTACCATTTGTATTCATGTGTATTAATGTGGTGCCCCAACTTTTCAAGTTAACACCTCTCTCACTATGCTGCATTCACTAGGTCATTCCACAGCCAGCAGAGGACACGGGCTACCAGCACTGTCTAACGCTAGCAGTGAATGAAAGGCTGCCCCAAACCAGTGGTTCTCAGCCTCAACCCAGTGCAGTTTCACCTCCCGAGGACACTGGCAATGTCTGGTTGACACCGCTGCAGGGGGTGGGGAAGGTAACCACCGGCATCTAACCAGAGATACTGCTAAACATCCTACAACGCACAGGACAAAAAATTACTTGACTGAAAGCAGAAACTGAGAAAACTTGTCCTTAAACTGTTCTTTCTTTTAACCTCTCTGGTTCTCAATTCCCCTGTCTATTAAATTCAGCCACTAAATAGTATGCATGATCTGCCAACTCTGACATTCTAGGAGGTTTTTTTTTTTTTTCTGACCTCCAAGAATTTTGCTTCTAAAATTAACCAGCGAGGAGTGGTTTAGACAGACTTTTCTTTTTCTTTTGCCGAAAGAGGCCAATCCACAGTCTGCTATAGCTTTTCTGTGGCCTCAGCTGTAGCATTTCATCAACAGCCTCTCAGTTGGCAACAGGGTGGGGATGGGGGGGGACACAAGTCTGCAGAGAAGCCCACACCCAAAGTAAGCAGTAATTTCCCATTTATGGTGTATGACGCGCTTTCGTTGTTTCTCAAAACCAGTTTGGTTTGAAGATTATCACCCTGTTGACACTAGCCCACCTTGTGAAACTGACAGGCGCACACGCCTTTGGTGAAAGAATGTGTTTCTTACCCATTATCTGAGAACCTGTGAGCAGCTTAATAAATACACTGAAGGAGGATTTCTGGTACATGCTTATCTGAACAAAGGCCAATTATATTCCACCTCAAGAACTTGCAAAGGAATGCATTAATCGATTTAAGCAATTAAAAGAAAGCCCCTACCACAAATAGACAACAAATGCCACCAACACTGATGAAAGAACGCTGTCCAGTGACCTCAGCAAGGCACTGAGAAATCTAATCAGTGACAACTTTTTAAAGGTCGGTTCAAAACAAGTAATCCTTGTGGACATCAACACAACCCTTTCACTCTGGTGAAACAGTTAAGTAATGAAGGTCATGGGGCTCTCGCAGCCACATAAAGGAGAGAAGTAAAAGCAATTAGACAAAATGGATGCTGTCATCCCACTTTCCAGACCCCAGAGCCACACTAAACACAGAGATGCAACTTTTCCACTTCATTATTCAGGATCTGGCAGCACACTCCAAATGAGAATGCCATAGCTTGATTTTTCTTTCTTACCAATGCTGGCTGGATGTTTCTTAGCCGTCTCGAGCCTGGGGAGAGGAAAAAACCAAAAAACAAAACAGGAAATCCATGGATGACGCTATGAATTGATCACCTGGGTTGGAATCCCAAAGTATTTCTTCAACACTCAGAACTGTTGCTGAAAACTGCTCTGCTTGAAGCTACCCCCCAGCAGAAGAAAAAAGTCCAGATTCGTGGATGGCCGCTTCCCAATCAGGTGGAAATCCATTGAGTAATAGCATCAGCACCACTTGGAGGCCCTTTTGACAAGGAGATTCTCAGACTCCACCCCAGACCTACCGGATCAGAATCTGCATCCACATTAAAATTTGAAAAAGACTGCTCTACAGGGCCTTCAAGAGTTATTTTATTTTTTACCTTCTCTCAGCCTGAATTTCCTCAACTGGAAAATGGAAATATAACAAAGTGCATACATAGGAAAAAAACAAAACAAAACTGAAGGAACGCAGTTCACAGGATTGCGGGGGTGATTATGGGGAACTTCTCCAAGTTCTACACTTGTGCGGTTTTTAACGCTGTAAGACCAGCGTTACTTCTTTTGTAATGGGGGAAAATAATTTTTAAGTACGACGCGCCCTCACAGTATTGTACTGATGATTTTTAAAGGGACCGATTTCTCAGGGCCCAGCACAATGCAAGCCACGCTTTAGTGCAGACACTTCAGAGGTGTTAGGTGACGTGAACGGAGCCAGCCCGGCAGCCTCTCCCACCCTGGCAGCCGGCGAGCAGCTCTCGTCCCCGAAAACTGGCCCTCGTAGATTCGCCCTCTGCTTCTGGAAACCTTGGCCTGGCAAACCTCGGGGTCCGCTGAACCTCTGGTGGGACCTGTAGTTGCAGGAGCGTCCCGCAGGCTCTGTAACTTTCCCCCGGAATGAAATAAATAAATAAAGACCGTAAGTGCTGAGATAGCGGGCCCCGCGATATTTTTCGCTCTCTGTGTAATCAGCCACGAAAAGAGGAGGCAGGGGAGGGGAGTGAAAAGTCGCGATCCGGCCCGGAAGGGGCTCCAGGAAAACTCGTCTGGGCGACAGCAGCACCCTCAGCGCCTAACTTAGTGAGCTTTTCTCGGCTGGCATTTTGTCTCCCATAGCGAAAACTGCAAGAGAGCGGAGTGGAGTTTCCGGAGAGGAGGGCTCAGGCTGGCGTCCTGGGCGGGCCAGTCCCCTTGGCGAGCCTCTGGGTCTTCCTACCCTCCTTCGCCACCCGTCCTCCTCCCTTTTGCAGGGGGCGGGCGGGAGGCAGCCGAGGCAGGATGTGCGTGCGCACGCGCTCCCGCAAATACGGCTGAGGAGTTGTGTTCCTCGGGCATTTTCTGAGGAAGTCTGGAGCAATTAGGCTCAGTCCGGGGAGAGCCAGCGAGAGAGCGGGCGGCGCAGCCGGCGCGTCTGGGCTGCCTCGCAGGGAGGGAGGGGGCGGCCGGCCGCCCGGCGGCGACCCCGGGCCCCGGCCGCCACCATGGGCTTCGAGCTGGACCGCTTCGACGGCGACGTGGACCCGGACCTGAAGTGCGCGCTGTGCCACAAGGTCCTGGAGGACCCGCTGACCACGCCGTGCGGCCACGTCTTCTGCGCCGGCTGCGTGCTGCCCTGGGTGGTGCAGGAGGGCAGCTGCCCGGCGCGCTGCCGCGGTCGCCTCTCGGCCAAGGAGCTCAACCATGTCCTGCCGCTCAAGCGCCTCATCCTCAAGCTCGACATCAAGTGCGCGCACGCGGCGCGCGGCTGCGGCCGGGTGGTCAAGCTGCAACAGCTGCCCGAGCACGTCGAGCGCTGCGACTTCGCGCCCGCTCGCTGCCGCCACGCGGGCTGCGGCCAGGTGCTGCTGCGGCGCGACGTGGAGGCGCACATGCGCGACGCGTGCGACGCGCGGCCGGTGGGCCGCTGCCAGGAGGGCTGCGGGCTGCCCCTGACGCACGGCGAGCAGCGCGCCGGCGGCCACTGCTGCGCGCGGGCCCTGCGGGCGCACAACGGCGCGCTGCAGGCCCGCCTGGGCGCGCTGCACAAGGCGCTCAAGAAGGAGGCGCTGCGCGCGGGCAAGCGCGAGAAGTCGCTGGTGGCGCAGCTGGCCGCCGCACAGCTGGAGCTGCAGATGACCGCTCTGCGCTACCAGAAGAAGTTCACCGAGTACAGCGCGCGCCTCGACTCGCTCAGCCGCTGCGTGGCCACGCCGCCCGGCGGCAAGGTAGGCAGCCGCCGCCCGCCCCGACCCCCTGCCGGGCTCCTGGGTCCCCGGGGCGCCTCCCAGTCCCTTTGGGCACGGGGGTCCCGGGAGCTGCCCGGGAGCATCTCTGCCTCCCTCTTCTGACACTGCTTGCCAGATGGGTCGCCGTGAGCAAGGCCGGGGAATCGGCCTAAACTTGGGAACTGTGGTCCTTTGACAGATTAGACTCAGGGTGAAGTATAGCTCCAGCAGCTTCAGGGGTTCTGGAAAGACTCAAAGGAATCCGCGACCAGCGCAGAGTAAGAATGAGTGTGGCTCCAGTGTCAGAAGTGTGCAAAGGCTTTGCTGCAGACCAGCTGGGTGATCTTGGGGAAGTCGCTTAGCCTCTTTGGAGATTGGGAAACATGGTTCCTATACACGTGACACGCAGGATAAGATACTGACACACGGCGTGAACTATATCCATGCACCCTCAGGAGTTCCAGAAAGAATAAAAGGAACCCACAGCCCGTGTAGATTAAGTTAAGAAGGCTGCCAGAGGAGAGGCCTCGGGAGTAAAAGCTGGATTCCGACGTGGGCTTTGCTGCCAACTAGCTGGCTGACCTTGAGCAAGCAGCTTAAGCTCTCTCGAGTTGGAAAGTATGGCCCTAGAGATGTGACACAGGGGGTGAAACACACACAGGCCCCTTCTGTAGTATTCCTCCAGGGATTGAAAGAATTCCAGAATGAAGTAAAGGGACCGCCACCAAATACAAAGTAATAATTGACAGGCCTCTGGAATTAGAACTGTTCTCGAATCTGGGCTCTTGGCTAAACAGCTGAGTGATGTTGTGGCTTAACCTCCAGGTGCCTCCGTTTCCCTAAATGTAAAATAGCTTCTTTACCCCCTTCAGGGAGAGAACATGTGAAAAGGATCTAGCATGGTGCCTGGTGGAAAGTCAACGCTCAGCAAGCGTCGCCTGCAGTTATCTTCAGCCTCCTCCCCTTGTAAGCCATCCCCTTGTGCTGGGAGTTGGTGTAATTATAACAGCCACCACTACTGGAGGCTTGCTTTGCTCCAGGCCCCGTGCTAAGCACTTCTGCTTCTCAGCTGTTTCCTTTGTAATCAAGTAAGGGAGGCACGTTGCTTCTCGTTTTGTGGGTGAGGAAAACTCAGGACCAGTGAGAGGCAGTCAGATGTCTGAGTCACAGCTTCTAGGTGCCAGAACTGGGTTCTGAACCCACAGGTGCCCAAACTCGCGACCACTCTCGTGTTGTCGCCCAGTGTAACCACAAGTGCCATTTACTGAGGGTTTATTATGTACCAGCGACTGTGGCAAAGCACTTCGGAGGCATTCTGTATTTAATCCTCTGAGATGAGAAAGCAGGTTCAGGTCATAGAACTCGTCGAGAGCTGGGATTCAGGTTCTACCTCAGTTGTCCACCTTGGGGTGTTTTGACATTTTGGGCCCCAAAATTCTTTGTTATGGAAGGCCGTCCCGTGCATTGTCAAATATTGAGCGGCATCCGTAGCTTCTACCCACTGGATACCAGTAGCACCGCCCCCCGCCCAGTGGTGACAACCAGAAATGTCTCCATGTGTTGTCACCTGTTCTCTGAGTGGGGCACAGTCACCAGATGAGAACCAAGAGCTCCCTGATTGCAAAGGCCACATTTTCACCAACTGGGGAGGGGCGTGGGCCACGCCGCTGCCCCTCGGGCTGCCTGTTGCAGCGGAGGGGAATGTATTTGCCTGAGGGGCCCCCAGGGGCCTGTGTCTGCTTGTGTGCTTTGCCTCTCCCTGCCCTCTCCCAGCCCCCTCTTCCACAGCGCACACCGGGCCTGCCAGTTTTCCGACTCCCCCCTCCCCGCCTCCACCCCATCCTGGCCCCCGGCCTGTCTGTCAGCAGCAGCCTCAGCAGCTGGCCGGCTCTGGGCGAAGGGCAAATATTTACAGCTCTGAGGCTCACCCAGGACCGCACAGGCGTACAAAAGACTGGCTTGAGCCTGCGAGTCACCAAAGTAAGGGGCAAAGCTGGGTCTTCAAGCAGGCGCCGGGTTTGGGGTGAAGGAGTTTCCGGAGTTTCTCCTGTTTATGCTGTCATCTGGACTTCCTGCATAGTTTTAAGTGATGCTTATTTATAAATAAGCCATTCACTCCCCCAGAGTTTATACATCATTCATTGTGAAGCTAGTTTATTATTTCTTCTTGCCTTTCTGTTTTCTTTCTGGAGTGTTTGGGTAAACTCCCTCTCGGAATCAAAAATATGATACTTGAATCAAAACTGTGGAAGTTTTTGAAGCTCTGTTGGGTGAGTCAGTAGGCTAATCAGGGGCATTAAGTTTGGGGACAAGATGTTGCTTTTTGAGCTTACAGAGAAAGTTTCCTTCTGGAGTTGGAGTGCTGCTTGGGACTTTTATGGACCTCATTGCTGGGCCTGAAGACAGCCAAGAATGGCCTGGCCTGAAAGCTGCACTAGTTCATTTTTCTGGCTTCAGACCCTGGCTGGTCCCAGCCCAGGCCTTAGGGGAAGCTCGCTCCTTTTGCCTTGAGGTTAACCCTCAGTGGCCCTTGTGGAAAGCTTTTGCTGTTCCAGCGTCTGCCAGACAGACCCCTCCCACTGCAAGCTGTTTAAGAACTTGTTTATTTCATTGGCCAGACTCTCTGCTCCTGCTGGGTACTGTTTATTCTCTTCTAAAAAGCAGAAGGATTTATATTGCTTGGAAACTCGCATGCACAACAGTTTTATTATTTTTTTTTTAAAGTCCTATCATTTACCTCTCTGTTACAAGCTGAAGTAGATAAGAAAGACTCAGAAGATTTTTCCATACCCTTTCTTCAAGGCCTAGAACTTGTTCCATAAAATGATCTGGCATTATTTAAATAATATAAGGTTTCGGACTTTTGATACCAGCTGAGCATTTAGGGTTTGGACCTACCTAGGCATTGTTTCTCCTGCCCTACAAGGTGAGCTGAAACAGGTCTTCTCAAACCTTCACATGATTGGAATCACCTGGAAAGCTTGTTAAAGCGCAGATTCTTACCCTGAGAGATTCTGATCCATCAGGGCTGGTATGGGGCGTGAGGTTCTGCGTTTCTAACAAGCTACCAGCTCATGCTGGGCCACCTCTCACATTTTAGGTAGCTACTCAGCTAGACAAAGAGTTTAGGCTCAAGTACAGATGTAGATCAACACATGTTGGTCTTTCCACACGGTTATGATTTTACTGATGATCGTCTGAACATCCCTTCCTGAACGTTTTTTGAAAGACCAGGGTGAAGTTCTAAAACCCAGACTGCCTAGCAGTTATATGATAGGTAACACGGTCCAGAAAGGCTTCCTGAACCAATCTGAAGCCTCATCCGGGCTACAGCAGACTTGGTGATGCTATACTTGAGGATGTTAAAGAGTTGGGCTCCCAGCCTCAGTTTCCTACCCTGACTTGTCCCCCTGATTCTAAGAACAGAGGCATTCCACAGCAAAAAAACTTGTTTGGCTTTCTGGGAAGGAGAAAGTTCTGGGCGTAACTTTGCTTGGAATTGTTGAGAAACTTGAGACCCAGCCTTGATAGCTTCTGCTCTTGTATCCCTACTTCCAGTGTGTCATTGAATCAGGTTGATTTTACCTCCTAAACACTTCTTGAATCTGTTCATTGCTCTCCAATCCCATCAGATGATGACCTTGGTCCAAACCAGGGTTTCCTGACCTCAGCACTATTAGAATCTTGGGGTGAATAATTCTTGGTTGTGTGTGTGTTGTGGGGAAGGTGTTGTGTGCATAATGGGATGTGTAGCGGCATCCCTGGCTTCTACCTACTAGATGCCAGAAGCATGCCTCACGTCGTGACAGTCACAGATAGCTCCAGGCACTGCCATTGTTCCCTGTGGGACAAAAATCAGCCTTGGTCTCAACCCCCATAACCTCTTGCCTAGGTCACAGCTGCTCCCTCTATGTATCTTCCTGCTCCCCTCCAGTTACCTCGAGCTGGGAATCATTTCTTAGAAATGTAAATCTGATGTCACTCTTCCTTCAACCCTGCTGTGCCTTGAGTTTCTCTTGGGTGGATATAAGGTCAAGCACACTCTGGGTCCTGCTGGCCTCCACCTGCCTGTACTCTTCTCCCCTTTAGTCTCTCTTCCCAGGTTCACTGTCTTCTGGCAGGTCCGTGAATATGTCCCTGAGCTCCTTCCTGCCCCTGGGCCTTTGTACTTGCTCTTTTTTCTCCTTGGAATAGTCTTTCCAGTTGCTCATTGCTAGGTAACTGGCAAGTTTTCCAGCTCTCCCCTTCTAGCCCCTGCGTTTCTGTCAGCACTTAGGGTTTGCTCATGACTAGATAACCTTTCTATCCTTCCCATCCCAGCTCAAGCATCACTGCCTGTGGGAAGCCCTCTCTGACCTCACAGACTAGGTCTGGTGCCCTGAGACTCTCACCTTGGTGCTCCGCCTGCATGGCCTTCATCACAGCTGTAACTGAATACTGGGAAGATCTGTTTATTGTCTGTGAAGGACAATAAAGGAAGGACCACGTGTGTGTTCTTCAGGGCTGCGTATCCCGGCACCAGTTCGATTACCATGTACCCTGTGAACTCTCGATATGTTTTTGTTCCGTGAATAAATTCAAGGTCGAAAGGGCTGTCTTGTCAGCCATCGAAACTTTTCAGATTGCTAACCAAGAGTGAGCTTGTTAGCTCACTCTTAAAAAAGAATGAGTTTTTCCGTGACCTGCAAGTTAACAAAATTGTTTCCAGGTTTGTGGGAGGCATGCTTTTGTTTCTCCAGATCCACCCAGATCAATTTGTGTAAACTCCCAAATCCCAGAAACGATTTTGTCCATTTCAGAACTCCTGGAGATAAGTGAATCTAATAGACAATTGTATGAAAAGGTGTTCCAGATGTCCAAACAGTTTGAAATGTATCTGTTAGAATGTTCACAGTTCAGTGTCTTTTCTGTTTCTGAAAAGTGTCAGCAAGTGGCCATTCCATGGTGTGTCTTACAGAACAGCCCAGTTCCGCGAAAGGAATTGTGGGCTGTTGCATCCATTTCATTTCAGTGATTTATAAAGAAAATAAGGATTTGGCTTACAAATATGTTACCCAGCTACACTGGCTTGAATGATCATAACTGAATAATTTGAATTGGGAATTCTGTTGCCGTTTATCTGTAAGTGATTCTTTCTGAGTTCACAAATGATGTTTGCTTCTCTGTAAAACTATTTGATGAGAGAGAATCTATTTATAAGGTGGTTTTGTGTTGGCTGTAGACTAAGGAGCTTAAAAGGAAAGGAAATAACATTCATTGAGTTTAACTGGGTGCCATACACTTAGGGTACATTGTGTATGTACACACATCTTATTCATTTGGTAGACCCCTTTCTTTTTTGGTAAGAGAGGGGGATTGTAAAACAGATTATAAAACAGCTAGGTTAAGGCCAGAAGTTACACAGATTCTAAGTGTAGAACTGAGATTTGAACTCAGCACCCGACTCCAGGCTGTTACCAAAATAAGAACAGTATTTTCTCCTGAGGCAGTGTCCCCTCCAAAGTCTCATACAGGGTTTCCAAAGGACTGTTACTATACGTGCAAGTGCTGTGCGGGTTAGAGATGTGGGTGTATCTTCAGGAAGACTCTGTGAGGTTAGTACCCACAGCCCATTACCCTTCCTATTGCAGATGGAAAAAGAGAGACTCCAAAGATTAAACAGCTTCCCCAGCATCGTTTTCTGGCTCCGTTTAGTTGGTGTGATGGCTTCTGGTCCATGGTGATGAGGTGTGTTCACCCCACACTGTGATTCCTGTTTTCAGAGGTCTGGTGGGGAGCACATGCAATAGAAAACAAAACAGGTCCTGCCTGTAAAAGAGAGTTAGAGGGAGAGAGAGAGGAAGGAAGGGAGGAAGGAAGAAAGGAAGGAAGAAAGGAAGGAAGGGAGGGAGGGAGGGAGGAAGGAAAGAAGGGAGGGAAGGAGGGAGGAAGGAAGGAAGGAAGGAAGGGAAAGGGAAGGGAAGGGAAGGGAAGGGAAGAAAAAGGAGAGAAAAGAGGTGGTGTCCTGGATGGAATCATGCCTCATCTCCTTAATTTCGAACCTAGTAAGTTAAAGAGTGGTCGATGGTAGGAAGTAAATGAAATTCTTCCAAATGTGTTCTTTCAGTCCAGCTCCTCACATGCTTATACACTGCGTTTCAGGCGCTGGGATAGGCACCGCCGGGTGCAAAGGGGAACTTGAGCGGCTTTCACCCCTGGATCAATCAGACACCCACTTGTGCCTTTGAAAACAACACGTCTTGCTGTTCTTTGCTCAGCCAAGCCTTTTAGCCGTGGGTCACCTCTGTCCCCCCAGACTAATGGTGTTCTAATAAGCCTGTTCCAATAAGAAAGGGAAGTGGTGTAACATGATTACCCTTGTAAAGAAAATAGCTAACAGATGGACCCGAGCGTCCACCTTTCTCCCCTATCCCGTTTGTCTATTTACAGGGAGCCTAAGGGGCGGAGCCACGTGCAGCCTGTGTGCACGTGGGCCCTGCAACAGCCCCTTCTCCAGGAGGGGTGGTTGGATGAGCTTTTACCCTGGCAGCGGGCGACGGGTGTGCAGAAATGAGTCCTGGGCAGAGGGGTCAGCCCTAGAATTTTGCTAGGGGCTGTTTTCAGGTGCCCTCTGTCTTTGCTGCACGTGGATCAGGAAGGGGGTGAAGTCGCCTTAAGGTTGTGGGTCAGGGTTGGTTGTGTCACCAGCAGCTCCAGGGTACCCTGAACTGAGCTGTCATGTGATTAGTATCAGACCCTGGAGTTGGCGATATCCGGGCTCCTGTGCCCCTTCTGCCTTGTTGTTGAGGATCTCTGGGAGGATCTTCTAACCTCCTCTAAGCCTTAATTGCCTCATCTCCAAAATGGGGTAATGCTGGTAGGACTGGCATTAGGGTTCAATGAGATGATGAACATAATGTGCATAGTAAGGCTTACCAAGCATTTGTTGAACATTTATTAAGTGAATGTTTATTAAGTACCTATAGGTTTAGGGATGTGCTTCAAGTAAATCACTGAAGAAACATTAGAAATTGGAGATGGTTTAATAGAGAAGAAGGAAAAGGATTTTTACTCAAAGGATTACAGGCTCATTGCAAGTCATGGAATGCCCTTGGGTGACCAGAATCTCTGGCTTTCTCTTCTCTGACTGCTTGTCAGTGCTGGAAACTTTGTGAAAGAGGGATATTCAAGTCAATTTCACCGCATCTGGGTAGCAACTCTGAGCTAAGGTGTAAAGGAGGAGGCTAAAGGCACGAATAAGGTGAGGGTACTGGGTGTTTACTTGTATTTATGTTCGTCCAACTGCAGTTAACAAAGCTAAAGAGGGATGGGCCATGCCAAGCTCCCACCTGCCTGTAAGTGAGAAGGTAGGACTTTGCAGCTGGGTAGCCTTTGCTTTGTTGCTGAGTTGGACAAGAAAATGCTCCAGGTTGGGTAATTGGATGATCACTTTTCAAAAACTGAAATCACCTTGTAGTCCATCAAGTGGAAATGTGAAAATGCTGCAGCACCTTAATTCGGTTTGTTGTTGTCTGTATGTTGGTGAAAGCGTCACTTGTGGGCGTTCACCAGAAAAGCAGATGAGCGGATGATAAACATGAGAGATACAGACTTGAAATCAAACTCATGGAAATAAAGAAGTAGACTTAGGGATTTCTTAGGTTATCTAAATATAGCAGCAGATTAAAATATGTGTATATTTTTGGCCTAGGGCAGCACTGACAATCTTTACTTAATGTCTTAGGTTATTTTTCAGAAACATCTTCTTTGGCTGTGGATGAATATATTCTGTTCTGTAGATATTATGGCTCCATAAAAGCTCTATCTTTGCTCCTTTCTGCCTGTTTTCCCTTGCCCTTTGTCTCTTTTCATCCTCTCTGCACCTATTCTGGTGACAGATAAACGCTACTAATACTTCAGTTGACTGTCTCATCCGTTTCCAATTCATTTTCAAGCATCATTCCCACGACTACCTTCAGTCTTAGGCTTGAACAGTTTTCCCCTTCTGTTCTTCCTCCAAGAATCCCTTCTTTTAGAACTGACTTGGAATTACAGGGAGGGCTTGGTCCAAGCTGCTTCCTCATTAAAAACATAGTTTGACCAACGAAGATGACAGAAACATCTTGGTGCAGGGAGAGAAGGCATCCCCATTCTCTTTAGGACAGAATTTCTGGCAGCCATCTCTGCCTCCTGGTCCCCCCCAGCCCCGCCCCTCCACATTTTTGCGCTCTCTTGTCACTAGTCAACAGACAGAGCTGTTTCCCAGCTGTGCGAGTCTCTGGGAGCTTTGCATAATCTGAGGCTGAGAGGTGTTGTGTCACCCCAGATACACAGACTAGCGGTCAGTCAATTACGGTTCTCACAACCCGCCGGGCAGCTTTCCAGTCTAGCCCGTTCTCGGCTACAAGTCCCACAACAGCAATAATCAAGGAAGGAACACCCGTCACTGGGCGGAAAGGAGTTTTTAGAAAGAATCCACATCAACAGCGGCATGATGGACTTCGGGGGCTGCCACACCGCTTAGGAGATGGCTGGCGTCCAAGCTTCTGAGGCTGGGTTGTTTGGAGGAGAACCGTGACAGAGTGACGCTGAAAGGAAGAGGGACTCTACCACAGAAGACAGTTTGCATTCTTGGACTTAAAAGAAAAACAGCCAACATAAGGTGTCTTTTTGACAAAGTACATTTGACTTCTGCTTTTTCGCTGTGGCTTTTATTCCTCGCCCCCCGCCCCCCAAATTCTTGCTCAGTTAGACCTTGAATGGAGCAGATTACAAATTGGGTGATTTTAACACTGATCGGCAGTTACATGTTTGAATATGATAGCCAAGCTTATTTGAAGCAGAATCTAGTGTATGTTCCTGGACTTGGAGCTTCTATTTCTGCTTGTAACTTACTGGCTGTGGATGGCTCATGCCACACTCCCTTCTCCAGGGTTACTCTCTCTCTGCCCTTTCTCAATCCTAAAGACCTAAGCATCTCCCAAGGAGACCCTACACTTCACTAGGAGCCTGACTGTCCACTTGATTTGGATTCTGGGGTGGAGACAGGGTGCTGAGCATCTGTTAGAGCTTCGTGCCCCTTCACCCAAGGAGGCAGTGCTGGCACTGGACTCCAGAATATGAAGGCATCTTCCTTCTCCATCCCCCACCCCGGGCTCTTGGTGAGAGCGCCTCTCCCTCCTGAGTCCTGGCTCCGGAAGGGAAGAGACCCTGCCATTCAGGAAGAGGGTGGCTCTAGGAAAAGCTGCCAAGGAGGTGCTATCTCATTTCCATTTTTGTTGTTTCTTCCCGCCCCCCCCCCTATTCTTCACGTTTTGTTTTCTTACCAGCCCATCAAGACTCACTCATCCGATAGAACTGGAGGGTGTCCAAGTGTCTCAGCAATAACTGGGTATCCTGTGCCCCCCACTCCTCCCTCCACTGTCCATATCCAAGCCCACACTTTCTGGGACTTGATGTTTCTACTGTCCTGTTGGGAAACACCATCTGTTCCCCCACCCCTTTTGCTCCCAGGGCCATCTCCCTCCAGGCCTGGGGATGTCCTATGTCCAATTTCCCTTCCTTGTGCCTCACAGCCATCTGATCAGTACCCTTTGCCCGTCCCATCTCTGTGCCCCTGAAGGTCCAGGCCGAGCTGCTCACCTTGTCTTCTTTATCATGTCTCTCCCCCACTACCTCCAGGATAAAATCTGTCTCCTGGCACTTGTGCAGTCCTCTTAAGAATGTGCCGCTCTTTTTCCAGACTTGGGAAAAGGAGGAATGGGTACGTGGATGTAATAGCTCCCATCAGATGGCCAGATGTTGGGATGAATGTACAACTGTCTTTATTTCCTTAACTTCAGGCCTCAGCTCTCCCAAACTTGCTGTAGACTGAGTAAGTTAACTTAGGATTAGACATTCTTCATTTCCAGAATTTTGTAGCAGAGTCATTTATGTGGTTAAACAGCACCATGGCCTCAGTGCTGAGATGTGCTAGTGTCCGGCCCACGCTGTGCTCTGCTCGTGTTTGGAACCCTTGCTATTGGCCAGGCCCTGTACGGGGGCACTAGGCAGTGATAGTCTATCTCATTCATGTTTCAAGAAGAAACCATTATTATCCTCATTCTAAGAATGAGGAAACTCAACTCAGGTTCTGACTATGAAGTCCAAGATCTTAACCATCACCCTGTTCCTGTCAAAGGTATAGTATTCTTATGACACCCTTCAGGGTATAATAGATACTCTCATCTTTGCCACTGTTATTGCATAGTCCAAAGAAGCCTTGCTTAAAACTCTAATTACATAATAGATACTCTAATCTTTGCCACTGTTATTGCATAGTCCAAAGAAGCCCTGCTTAAAACTCTAATTACAAAGCTAATTAGATGTCTAGTCCTTCATGACATTGTAATGTGAAAGCCGTGTCTTTTGAGGCAAAGGAATTTAGGGTAGGGTGCACACATTTACCAGCCCAGGAGAAACAGCATGGGTGTTGGAGTCCTGTGGACCTGGGTTCCAACCCTGCCCCGCCCTCTTGGAGCCACGTGATCTTCAGCAAGTGTATGCATTTCTCGAGCCTCAGTTTCTCAGGTGTAGAGCATTGATATAATACGTGCCTCCCAAGGCTGATGTTTCGGTTATTCAGTTGTTTTTGTGAAACAGAGCTCTTTCTTTTTTTTAATTTTTAATTGGTATATATATTTTTAAACATTTATTTTATTTATTTATTTATATTTGGCCATGTTGGGTCTTCGTTGCTGCACGCGGGCTTTCTCTAGTTGTGGCGAGCAGGGGCTACTCTTCGTTGTGGTGCGTGGGCTTCTCATTGCAGTGGCTTCTCTTGTTGCGGAGCACGGGCTCTAGGTGCACGGGCTTCAGTAGTTGTGGCACGTGGGCTTCAGTAGTTGTGGCTCGCGGGCTTCAGTAGTTGTGGCTCGCGGGCTCTAGAGCGCAGGCTCAGTAGTTGTGGTGCATGGGGTTAGTTGCTCCATGGCATGTGGGATCTTCCCGGACCAGGGCTCGAGCACACTTCCCCTGCATTGGTAGGCGGATTCTCAACCACTGCGCCACCAGGGAAGTCCTCTTTCCCTTCTTTTACTATACCAAGCCACTGAGAAAGTTTCAAAGCATGGGTTCTGATAAACTACCAAAACAGAGCAATATAGGTTAAATTTTCCTTTAGATGAACAGTGTCACGTATTAACATAATGTCTGTGAACAGCCGGGAACACAGTATTGATGAGAGCCTTTGTCCTTATTCCATTTGTACATCTCTTCACTCAGTGGGATATAATTGAATGAGAATCATTTAAATGCCCTGGATCTGATGTATTTTGAACCCAGGAACAGGTTAAATAATTAAGCAGGAAGTAAGGTTAACCTGTTAAACATGGTGTTGTGTGAAGCCTAGTTTTTAAATTCTCTATTATTTCTTCTGAAGAATCAGAAATTAAATGAAAGTATTGATAGTTAAGGTTGCTTGTGGGAAGGGGAGTGGAAAGGAAAAATCAGGATCAAGCTCGGGGTGTCGGAGAAAAGGAAATGACCTTTGGTCGTTAGATGGAGAAATGAAAGGAATTCGGCTCAGACAGAGCTTTTCTCTTCTCTGTCATTGCTCCCAGTATCATGTGTTGAATCTTCCACATGATGGCTCAGTCCTGTTAATTAGTCCTAAAATAGGCAATGTCACCTAAAACCAGTGTCTATCCGTCCTGGACAACAGACTAGGTCAAGACACTTCTAGAAAATGAGAACCCACTTTCTTTCTTCCCTGGGATTGATTGCATCTGGGAAGGAGGTGTAGACAGTTAACTTGATTGTTCTTTGCACATTGCTATTTGACTGAGGAATCTTGTTTCAGGCATCGTCTCAGTTGGTCTCCATTGTCCCTGAAGAGAGATCTTTGAGTTTGGGACCAGACCTAGGTGTCTTTGGGCATCTCAGGTTGGGTCTTCTGGAGATAAATAGTTCACTAAAGAGTTTGGAGTTTTGTTCTGATACTGATTTCCTGGGTAAGACCTCCTATGATGAGTTCCTTTGTGGAACTTTTTGGAACTCCAACAAGGGAACGATCTTGCGTGGGACCAAATATGCTGCTAGTCTACATGGCACTCTTTTCTGTGTTCCACACGAAAAGGGAGTTAGCGTAGACAGTAATGAAGGTCTAAAATGGGAGATCATGGGTTTAAATCCCAGCTTGACCTCTTACTAGCTCTTTGACAAGGGACAGCTTTCTTACTTGTTCTCGCTCAGTCTTCCCACCTGTATCATGAGGGTGGTAATAGTGCCAGTTGATAACATTGGTTGGATTATTAAATAAAATAAAGCACTTAAGTGCTCAATATAATTTCTGGCACATGATAAAGAGCCAGTAAATGTTAGCTGTTATCATTGTTAATGCAATGCAATGAGATTTCTTTATTTTTCTTTCATTTTTTAGAAGAATAAATAGTTGTCACACAGTAGATTTAAAACTGGTCTGTTTTAATCATATGGCTGTGCATTCTCCTTTGTGCATCATTTGAGCTTGTCCAACCAGAGACATCTGCCTTGGATTACTGTGTGACTGTACAGTGTCTATTCTTGATTAGTTATGAAAGCCAGAAATGTAAGATATGTATGATAACTCTCAAATTCCCATGTATTTCTAACTTTTTCACCTCTCTAAGATAACAAAGCAAGAAATGGACTTAGCAACATTTTCTGTTTCCAAGGCAGAAGGATATAAACTCTTCCAGTTTGCACATCATTGTATTTACATCTCAAAACTATTAGGGTGATTCTGAACGTTTATTCTCTTACAGCAGTGAATATTGTTGCCTGTTCTCTTGTTGCAGGTCAGATGAACAGTAAAGATAGCGTTGATAGACGCTCTGGATGGTGGTGCTATGAATAGGACTTTTTTTTTTTTAATAATTTAAATTTATTTACTTATTTATTTATTTATTTTTGGCTGTGTTGGGTCTTCATTTCCGTGCGAGGGCTTTCTCTAGTTGCAGCAAGCGGGGGCCACTCTTCATCGCGGTGCGCGGGCCTCTCACTATCGCGGCCTCTCTTGTTGCGGAGCACAGGCTCCAGACGCGCAGGCTCAGTAGTTGTGGCTCACGGGCTTAGTTGCTCCGCGGCATGTGGGATCCTCCCAGACCAGGGCTCGAACCCGCGTCCCCTGCATTGGCAGGCAGACTCTCAACCACTGCGCCACCAGGGAAGCCCTAGGACTTTTTTTTTTTTTAAGTTTATAAGTAGGTTGTCATTACTGAGGCGCTGCTGTTTTTTTGTTAAAGTACAGTAGCTTGATAGAGACTCGCTTCTCTTTTATACTTACCTACTGTATTTTCTGCATTGAGTAAATGACGCTGAAGAAATGAAGATTTTGTTGTGTTGTTCTTATAGGACACCTAGTTCTTTCATCAGAAACTGCTTTTTTCTACTAATAAATAATCATTTTTGTTTTTACAGGGTTTTAGTAATTGATGCTAAGGCTTCTATGACATTTTTGAAAATATTTTGAATTCTGCTATACACTAACTAGTCATGAGAAACAGCCGTTGTTGCTAAGAACTTTAAGCGCTTGGAGATACTTTTACACATTAAGACCCGTTAGTTTTTTTTTGTTTTAGAAACTTTAATCTTTATTTATTTATTATTTATTTATTTATTTAATGTCTTAGGTCGCGCCCTGCGCAGCATGTGGGATCTTAGTTCCCTGAGCAGGGGTTGAACCTGTGCCCCCTGCATTGGGAGCATGGATTCTTGACCACTGGACCACCAGGGAAGTCCCTGAGACCCATTAGTCTTTAGTGTGTGTGTGGCTGTGTTACATACAGTTTTCCCGGCCAAATATGGAACAGGGTTTTACATTGACAACTATAGCAATAAATGAAGCAGTGCTCCAGGAAAACCACTGGGCACTGCACAGTTGGCAAGAGTGGTTTTCGTTGCCACCGTGGAGGTCGAATAAGATATTTGCATTCATGTCATTCAAATGTTGCCACTTATTTCCCCAGCAGAAGTAGAAAGCGCAGATTTCATCAGGAAGCAATAAATATCAGAATAAAACCTCTTTGTGATAAGCTGTCAGTGCTGTTTTTGAGAAGCGTAAAAAAAATTACCGCATTTAAATGATACCCTGTTTAAACAGAAAACATGAGTGAAGCAATTGTAAACTTATAGCCAGTACATGTGGAGTTTTGCATATCATTCAGGTAGTTGGAACTGTTTCAGAGGTGTATCAGCAAGTTTAATATTTATGTCTAAGCCTATTAAGTGATAGTTTGTGCAGAAGGTTAAATCTATTTTTATTTATCTGTCTGTTACTTGAGAGTGTTAGTTGGGGTGCCCTGGCATCTCCATCCTGTTTGACTGTTGAACATTGCGCCTCTGAGACCTGCTGGGGCCATTTCTGCTTGTTTGATTTAAAGGGGCTCACGTGGACCCCCCATACCTTAAACAGAGTGTTTTCTGTTGCACACTCTGCATCCCCTCAGGACTGGACAGTCATTACTTTGTGAAAATGCCCCCTCCCCCCTTTTCAGTAAGATTCAGGATTTTTCTTTTTCCCACCCGTGTTTGCATCTGACTTTTCAAGAGCCATTTTCCCCCCAAGTCTCCCAAACACAGATGACTACTGATGGGCCATACGTGCACACAGACTTCCGAGGGGATTGCTATTGGAACCTTTCATGACATAACGTGAATGCTGCTGTTAACAATGGTTGAGAAACAGACAGACAGTAGCCATCTAGACAACCAGCTTGTGCTGGGCTGGCCATAGGAAAGATGCGTTTGCAGACCAAGGTGTCACTGAGAGAAAATATTCGTTACACGTGACTGGACATCTCCAAACGTTCTTAAGTGATTGCTCCAGGGTTAGATGGTATCAAGAAATGTTTGTAACCTCTTCAGCGCAGGACAGAGTTTCATCATGGGCCCCCAAAGTTTTCCCTGGTTAAACTTCTCTAGAGACATAGGATTTTTAATGCTCAGCAGCCCAAGTCCACTTAGATAGAGAGAAAATTCCTCCCATTTTTTTCGCTGTTTGTAAATAAAATTTTGAACTCATTTGTTCCCTGCAGGGTGAAGAAACAAAAAGCCTGACTCTTGTCCTGCATCGGGACTCGGGCTCCCTGGGATTCAATATTATCGGTGGCCGGCCGTGTGTGGTATGTTAATTGCTGAAATGGGTTTTTCTTGTCCCTAATGCAGCTGGAAGAGGGGTCAGGGTTTGGGGGGTGAGGGGTAGGAAACCTTGCTCACTTCATTCTGCTCTAATTAGAGTTCATTGTGTATCTGACATCTTCACGCTCAGGGATTTTTATTATCTTATTTTTTTATTGAAGCATAGTTGATTTACAGTGTTGTGTTAGTTTCAGCTGTACAGCGAAGTGATTCAGTTTGGGGGATTTTTATTTCATCGTGGTCTCCTAATGTAGCGTTGTCCTAGTCATACAATAACTCATCTTAGCTGTTTAGCTTTGGGGATGCGTGTCTGGTTGGGTAGCAGTTGAGCTGAGGCACGGGGCATGAGACGTGTGCAGTTGCACGGAGTGACTTTGCTAGACTGGGGGCTCTGAGACTGGCCATGTGGTCGGGGCTTCTGCTCTGTCTGCCCTTCATCAGTCAGGGGCAATTCCCCCATTTGTGGGATAGTGCATCCCATGCTCTTTCTTCCCTCTGGAGCTGTTCACCCCATTCATCATGATCCCCTCCTCCAGAAAAGAGAGACTGAGTTCAAATCTGTCAATTTAATTGCAAAGAGAATGTCTGCTCAGAGGGCTCTGGGGGGTGGCAGAGGATGTGTTTTGGGATCTCACCTTTCATGCTGGATTGCCCGAGTATATGTCATCTCTTGCTCTTTTCTTGGGCTGACCCTTTCCTTGTTTGTTAGCTTTGAAGGAAAATAGTCAAGGGAAGGGAAAAGAAAATCAGATTCACTCATTCAACAAATAAGTATTGAACACAGGCTGTTCGCTAGGGGCTTGGAGATACTGGCCAGGGAGACTGGGTCCCTGTGGTCATTGAGTGTATGTCCTGGGTGATATTGGGCAAGAAACAAGCAAATACAGTAATTACAGATGGGAGAAGTACAATGAAGGGTAAAAAGTGGGAGGATGGCATGTGGTAGCCACCGAGGAGCAAGGGCCACCATTGGCTAGAGTAATCAGGAAAGAGAGGAAGGGATATTAAGGCAAATCCTAAAGGATAAGAAGATGTCAGCTATCCAGCTGTGGTTAATGTTTGCCCCCACCTTCATGGAGCTCAAGTCCAGATGGAGGAACTGATGAGTTAGGAGAGGAAAACACTGTTCTCATTGATATACGCTGTGCCTGGGTCCAGCTAAAGATGCGTGGGGGCGGTGGAGTGGGGGGGGCCGTTAACCGTAGGGAAGGAGGCATCCTGGGGCAGGGCCATTGGAGCTGGGTTCTGAAGGATGAGTAGGAGTTTGCTAGATCAGAGGGTCCATATATAATACATTTAGTTGAGCAGTCTTAACTGTAAAAAAAAAAAAGAGCATATTTAGTTAGCTACAGATTATAAATATATTTACTACTGAACTAATGTTACCTGTCTTATAAAAGTTACATGCAAAAGAGTCATTTTAAATTATGAAATTAAAATATGAATATGATTTTTAAAATGCTTTTTTGTCATTCCAGTATGTTGCATTGCAAATACCCATCTTTGAAGACCACTGAGCTAAAAGAAAGTGGGCAGACCCAGGGAAGCCCAGACAAGGACAGGAACAGAGTTGAGGGGTGGCAGGAAGTGGTCAGAGGAGGCTGGAGAAGCAGAGGCGGGTTATGATTAAATTCCCTTTGCTTTTAGCCAAGGCTACAGTTTCTTGCAAGAAACTTCCACACCGTTGATTGTAAGAAATGACGGCTTAGTTGTACGTGATACGTAGTCATTAAAATGATAAACTAATACATTATCTGCCTTATAAAACATACTTAAAAAAGAACACTTCTAGACAATGAGGAGAATGAAGGTGGGCGGGGGTAGGGGCCGGTCCCACTTGGCTGGGCCCCAGCACTGTGCACACACCCTTGTGTTCCTCCCATCGTCTCGGGGTGTTTCATAAGAAACTAACACTGTGGGCTTCCCTGGTGGCTCAGTGGTTAGGAATCCGCCTGCCAATGCAGGGGACGCGGGTTCGAGCCCTGGTCCGGGAGGATCCCACATGCCGCAGAGCAACTAAGCCCATGCACCACAACTACTGAGGCCCATGCGCCTAAAGCCCGTGCTCCGAAACAGGAGAAGCCACCGCAGTGAGAAGCCCGCGCACCGCAACGAAGAGTAGCCCCCACTCACTGCAATGAGAGAAAGCCTGCGCCCAGCAACAAAGACCCAACACAGCCAAAAATAAATAAATAAAATAAATTGATAAAAAACAAACAAACAAAAAAACACAAAAATCCCAGCAGGGTTCTCCTGACACCCATTAAAAAAAAAAAAAAAAAAAAAAGGAAACTAACATTGTGTCAGGCTGGGACTTTTTGCTTTCTCCTTTTTCCAGTTGACTGAGAGATCCTAGGCGGCATGTCACGGTGCTGCTCTGATTCAGTTCTTGCTGCCAGGGGTTAGGCTCTCCAGCTCTGGGAGGGGCTGAGGGAGCCAACTGGGGCTTGACTGGCTCAGTAATTGTCCCTAGGAAACACCAGGACCGGATGGACCCAAGTTCTCCAACTTACCGTCAAGAATGTGTTTTGTCGTTTGGCACAAATAACAGAGAGTTGGCTGTGCTTGGTTTTTGTTCATAATTTTTATTCCTCCTCTCCATACCCATCATTACCAGTTTTAAGAAACAACTACCGTAAACGAAGATGCATTTCACTTTTAGATGTTTCAGAAGTTTCTGCAGCCAAAAGCGCCCAAACTAGGAAGATCTCTTCTGCACACACCAAAGCGTACATAGAAGAAGGGAGCCTGATGTTTGCAAAATGCCTGAAATGGAGAGGCAAGCCTAGGGCTTGACAACTGTTGGGCAGCCAACTATGGGAAAGCCCGAAAAGATGGTGTTTAGTTTCTGCACATCCCCAGGGGTGAAAGGATGCTTCCAGCCTCACTAGAATGCAGTTGTTGTTTTTTTCCTCAGACTTACCAAAGAACATGTTTTAGGTCATTTTCTTTTTCCTTTAAAAAAAGTGATTTAAGCACAAACCAGACTCAATGTTGTAGCGTTCAAAAGTGTTCTCAGTTTATGTGGTCTTTTTGCAAGAACTCCATGCATGGCCCTGGGGAGGAAAATTGAATTCCATATGCATGTGTTTGCCGTTGTGTTTTTAAAAACTTGTGCTGATTAGCAGAAACAGTAAAGGGAAACCTAAATGGATTCTTCACTGTTGCCTGGAAATCTGGCAGGTCATTGAGAACAGGCTAAAAAGCCAGGATGAGCTACAACGCGCACTCACTGTCAGTTACTGGAAGTAGAACACCGTGCACATGACGTGTGTGTTTCCCAAGGAATTCCTGTGTTGGATGCTTGGTTGGGTTGTGGCATAAGCCCAGCCAGGGGGCTCTGACATAAGGCTTTTCATTGCATGATGCAGTACGTGATGCTCTTAGCAAAATCACATCACCCATTCATGAGTGCTCGTATCCCTAAAGAAACAGCAGCCAGTGTAGTGTCTCAGACCTTTCCCTTCAGCCTTTGGGAAATATACTTCATTGTCAGGCACCCCTGGGATGAAAACAGTCCCTTTCATTTTTCTGTTTCTCGAGCCACCAAAAGCAAACAAATCCTAATTCATCTTGGTTCACCTTGATGCATAGCTCTACCTTAAAATGTGTTAGGAGAGGAGCCAACAAACAAAGACTAAAGAGATGTCTCTTAAGAGAAAAGTCTAGCTATCAGGGACGGGCTTGATTTGTTTTTTTTTTTTTGATTTTGTGCTTTCTGTATTTTTTGAATTCTGTTCCCATCCCCTACCACTGTCTTTATTTAAGCTCAGTTGTGGTGTTTGCTCTTGCCTGTTCCTCTCTAAGTTTTGCTTGGACTTTCTGATGCTCCTTAAGAAAAATTACTTGTGTATGATGTATTTTTCTGCAAATCAAGCCAAAGCCCAAATCCCATCCCCTTTTTCCCCCCTTCCTCCCCAGCCAAGAAATGCAAAACAGTTAAATCAGAGTAAACACAGATCTCTTTTCATTTGATATATTGACATCATCTCTTAGGGAACTCAAGCTTCTCCATAAATCCTTTGTGGTCCATTGAGACTCTTCATGTTCCTCTAGTGGAATATTCCCATAGCCTGGAATGTTGGAATTCATGTGTATTTTTGAGGTTTTTCTCAATGGGAGACAGCATTGCACTTAGAGCTTGTATAAGAGAATCAGCCTATCCTTAGTTTGAAAGTGACCTATGCCACTTCTTAGCTGTGTGACCTTAAGTAGGTTACTTAACTTCTCTGTCTCAGATTTTTTCCGTCTATGAAATGGATAATAATATTACATACCAGTTGTGGTTATTATGAGGATTAAGTGGTGGACAGAGTACACTCACTATGTACCTGGTACCTAGTGTGTGTCAGTAAATAGAAGCTGTTGCACTGCTCTGTATCTGTATCTGATACAGGCACGTAGGGAGCTACGCAGATGCCTTGGGACGCGTGCATCATTAGTAGTGGCTGTGAGAGAGAAAGGAGGCTCATAGAAATTCAGACAGTGAAGGCCTGAGCGGAGTGCTGTGATGCTGGCCAGGGGTGCCTTTGGGGGCCGGCTGATCCAGCACAACACCCACAGACTTGCAGACCCTTCTCTCTTGGAAGAGTGTTGATAGAATCCAGATGGCAGTGAGAGACTTATCTTTGTCTTGTGGGGATAAGTGTTGGGAAAAACACTTAATGTTCATTTTTGCTTGTGATTTTGGTGTCTTTTGAATCATATTTATAACATTATATAGTGTGTGTGTGTCTTTGTGAGAAGCGGGGGAGGGAGGGGACAGAAGAGATGGAGAATGTGCATTTTCCCACCCTTGGTTACTGCTGTTATACTTCAAGGGGTAGATTGAACCACTTCAAAGCCATCTCTCTCTTTCTTTAGAATATAGGTTTGTTTTTGTTGTTGTTGTTTTGCAGCTTAAAGAGGAAAATGTTGTATTTTCATAATTATTTTTTAACAAATGGAATTTTGATGTATTTGCGTGTAGAGAAATTAGTACTGAAGTGGATCTTCTTATGGCGTTATGTCAGGGAAATTACCATGATGGTAGATTTTGGAGTTTTTGTGGAACATCCTGAACTTACTTCCCAAATGCTTTTGTTTGGAAACAACACATGCTTTTGCCATTGCATTTATAAATCCATCTGTTAATCACGAGAAATTTAATCCACACACTTGGAGAGCATTCATCCCAGTGCTATTTGGAAAGAAGTTCATGAACAAGCTGTGAGGGTTTTTTTTTTTATGAGTTTGTTGGAGCTTTTTGATTTTAAATAAAGGGAGGACTTTGAGCAGCGAGCCGTCTTCTTTCCCAGAAAGTTTCAGTCTGGACTTTGAAAGATATAAAGGGATTCAAGAAGATTGGAGATCAGAATTTATTAGGAAGGGGGAGGGGTCGTGGTGGGCTTTTCTGATGCAAATCAGAACAAAGATAAAACGCCTATTTTCACCATCAGATTATTGGATATTTAAAAGTTTTATAATACTCTGTGCTTGTGGGGATATGAGAATACACTGTCTAATGAGCTGTAAGTACAAGCTCTCTGAAGGGTAGTTTGGCAACATCTATCAAATATACATACCCTTTGACCCAGCAGTTCCATTGCTAGGGATTTGCCCCGATATATACTAGCAAAGATATTTCAAAATACAGATAGAAAGGAATTAGAGGTGACACAGTCTCTAACAGGAACAGCTGTAAACAGTGCTAATTATCCCTTTGTGGGGATACTGTCCAGTCACTTAAGGGAGTGAGGTAGACAGTGGGCCTGATGGTGAAGAATCTCCAACATTTTTAAAGTTAAGTGAAAGAGGCCAGGCACCCAAGAACGTGGGGAGCATAATCCCGTTTCTGTGTGTAAGAAAGAAAGAAATACATGTTTAGGAAGGTGATACATGAAAATGTTTTGGAAAGGATGGATAAAGTGCTACTCGATGCAGTGAAGGGGTAGAAGGACAGTGGGTTAGAGATGGCAGGGGCTTATCATTTTATACCTTTTGGTATGGCTTGACTTATTTTATCACATGTTAATTTTAGTTTAAAACAGATATCAGGGGAAACAGCTGGCTTTTACCCCGTTGCCACTTGTGCCACCAGCAAGAACCCATTACTGTTTTAAGAGTGTAAGCTTGATTTTCATGATCAACTTAATGCCTAGCATTCATGTGTGTGTTTTTTTTTTAACCCAAAGGACAACCAAGATGGATCATCCAGTGAAGGAATCTTTGTATCCAAAATAGTTGACAGTGGACCTGCAGCCAAGGACGGAGGCCTGCAAATTCACGACAGGATTATCGAGGTATGTGGACACTGCCAGGGTCTTCTATAGGCCGAATGGCATCCCGTCTTCATCCGGCTCAAGGCAGGGTGTTCGGTGGGGCAGGGAGGCCTCAGCTGGTGACTCTTGAGGCAGGAGTCAGACCTCTCCGATGGTGTGGGACCAGACTGCGTGCTGATTGCCTTGCTCTTAAGCTTTTGTTCATGTTCAGTGCAGAGAAGCCAGATTATGAGTGGCTTGTTGACGATTTGGCTCTTGTCACGCGGCCGCGCATCTGTTTTGCGTGCTTCAGTTAGAGCTTCGTGTGAAAACCACTGGGGAGTCGTGTGTTAGTTAGAACCAGGTGAGCAGTCCCTGTGGTGCAAATGGTGGCTCTGTTCAGATCGGTGACCAGGGAGGGGTCATTGTGTCGGCTGTGGAATCACTCTAACGTCCTCAGGGCTCATGACACACAATCATTTCTACATATCCCTCTTTTATGCGTGTCTTTTTTGCCTGTTGTCACTTGTACTAGTTGACTGTCCGGGGACGTGCAGGCAAAGGTTGATATTCAGGACGGTCACTCATCTCATCACCCACTTCCTCATTTTCAATTTTCACTCATCATTTTAAACTTTTACTTAGGGGCTTTATAGATTTTCTCCGGGGGAGGTAGGTAGCTCCCTCCGCCCTGCCACAGGACACTTTGGAATAGGGTCACACAGTGTCCTGGCATGCTCCGAGCTGCTGAAAGGGAAAGAGTGATTCAGGGCCTGCTTGTGTGGGCTCCTGTTGCAAAGTTTGATACAAATGACTATATTTTGCTGGTGGTTTTGGCTATTTTGATTGCTCTTTTAATGGGTAAATATATATATATATATATATATATATATATATATACATGGGCTCAATTTGTTGGCTCTCCTATGAGGAAAAAATTAAATAGGAGAATCCAGGATGAGTTGTTGAAGCCCATAAGAAACTCCCCCATGGGCCGTAGCCATAATACAGCACATTAAACAGGAAACTGGAAAAATGGTACTGTGACCACTGCATGTTTTATGTTCCAAACACACATTTGCATAGCATCTGTATTTCTTGAGTATATTTGTGGTCTGTTTCAAACCTTGTACCGAGTGGGAACTCTGACCATGTGATAAGCCACGAGGGAAGTTCCTGTAACCCACCGTAATGTGGCCATGTGCTTCCGGGGAAGGGAGCGTTGGGGAGAGGACGACAGAGTCTTGCTTTTCTGGTCTCGTTTGGATGAATTCTGCAATGTGCAAAGCAGTACGCTTCAGGTCAGTTTATATCCTTAGGGAAACAGACAGTTATATCTCCCCAAGAAAGCGAACTGAACGAGTTAGGGTGTAAGAGTTACTTTTCTGAAGGAGTGGGTGCAGTGTGACAATTGACGTATTAAAAGGATACTTGATTTTGTTTTAAGGACATCATTAGCACTGCTACATCCCCCTTGACTTTTTGAAGGGTTCTTAAGCTTGGAGATCTTTTTGCTGCATGTTTTAGGGTCAATCTTCATATTTCCCCAGTCAGGGGAGTGGATTTTTCCCTACCAGGAATTTGCTTGGGCAAGACGCTTTTTCAAGAGCTCAAATGTGTCCTTACTGTCTTTTTTTAAAAGAAAGAGAGAATACATTTTCTGGACTGTTGTTCCAAAAGATAAGTACAGCTTCCATTGCCAAGGGTTTGGTGGAACAGCCAGTTTCTGTAAGTAATGGAATTTCATTGCTCGTATGTTTTGCAAATGAGAAATGTACAGCTGGGCAGGATTTTCTCTTGGCAAAGGGTGATCTGTGTTTGAAACATTTAGTACTGTTTCTGGTAAGTCACATTCCCCTTTTGGATAGTATGTAAAATATTAATCATGTCCCAGTGTTGAGATGGAAAGAAGGATGATCACAATAGAGAAACAACATATGTGTAATTGCAATTGACACCCCGTGCCCTTCTCCATCAAATCCTAATCTCTTTTGACATGATACAGTGATTCGCATGCCTGAAAACGATGTTCTCCTGTTCACCTTGTCTGTGTCTGAGTTTATTACCAGGCATGAATTTGATTATTTTAAGTGTGCCTGTGGGTTCACTAAGAAGAGTCAGGGGCTTTCTAGTTTTCCTCCATATTTCTTCCTTTTCAGAGGAGTGAGCAAACTCCCACTAGATTTTCACCATAAGGACTTTCATCCTGGCAAAAGGACGTTTATATTAAATCCATAGAGACTGACTAAATCTCGTCCTCACTGCAGAGTTGTTAACAGTTACTCTGTTCCTACCGCTCTTTGTTCCCTGAGACCAGAGCTGTAGTTCTCACCCACATCAGAACCAAGCACGCTCGCCTTGTGTTTTATCGGAAATATTGTGAAATGCCATCAATACTCTCATGAAACGAAATTCATCGATAATATTTATATACATGCACACCTAATGGTAGAACCTATATACTGTCATTAATAGAAAAATAACAGGAAGATCATTTATAGTAAAATGTATATATCGGTGTGTAAATGCTCGGGCACGGCCGCATTAGAAGCCACTGTGATGTTTGCTGCCAGACGCTGGCATCTCCTTGTGGGCTCGGCACGGTGCACCGGCGACAGAAGTTGCTGGTCCAGGAAGGCGGTGCTGCGGAGTTTGGCACCATGAGCGGCATCGCCGTCCACAATTGGATTTTCCACGGTGGTGAACAGATTGTGGTTAAGATACGGCACAATTAAATACAGTCTTCCTTTGATTTATACACGTCTTTGTGTGTGTGTGTGTGTGTGTGTGTGTGTTTTAAAAATTGTGGTAAAATATACATAACATAAAATTTACCATTTTAACCATTTGTAAGTGTACTTTTCTGGGGCATTAAGTACTTGATCGTGCAACCATCACCACCATCCATCTCCAGAACTTTTTTGTCTTCCCAAACTGAAACTGTAGCCATTAACCCACCCCTCCTCCCCTTCCCCCAGCTCCTGGCTGCCACCCTTCTGTTTTCTGTTTCTATGCATTTGACTACTCTAGGTGCCTCACATAAGTGGAATGCTACAGTATTTATCTTTTTGTGTCTGGCTCATTTCACTTAGCGTGGTGGCCTCCACAGTCATCTGTGGACTTGTAACATGTGTCAGAATTCCATCTTTTTTAAAGCTGAATACTATTCCATTGTATGTATAGAAGTATATACCACATTTTGTTTATCCATTCATCCATCGATGGACATTTAGCTTGCCTCCATCTTTACATTGTGGTGAATAATACTGCTGTGAACATGGGTGTGTAATCTGTATGCATTTAAATTGCAAAAACAAAACAAAACAAAAAAACCCTCAGTGTTTATATGTAAAACAGAGTTAGGGTGTACCCTCAGGTAATTATAAAACGTTTGTTACTTTACCTTTACTAATGTCTGGCAGGATACGGGAAGGTTATTCAGGAAGCCCAATAATTCTTCATTGCCCGAGACTCTGTGCGTTTAGGGCTTCTAGCATGCTTGGTCCCCACCCCAATCCTTGTGACAATGAAAAATGCTTCCATAGGTTTCCAGCACTACCTCGGGTTATGATAGGGACCCCAGGGAGAATGACTGGGGTAGAGATTTGTCTTGTTCCCAAACCTTATGATGCAAGGTGCGTTGCTCAGAAGCTCGTTCTTGCATTCTGCTCGTCTCTCATTTGGCGGTAAGTGAATTTCTGTGACAGTTGTCTGGGCTAAATGCAATGTCCTCTTCTGCTTTGAGATAGTAAATGCAATTCTCCGAGTGCAGTGAAGGCAGGGAGTGAAGCCCTCTGTTGCCACTAACCTTTATTTTATACAATCCTCTGTAAATACGTGTTCATCTTGGGAGTGTTATGATTTGAAGACCCAAGCATGTGGTCACAGAATGTGTGTAAGCTCAGTGGCTTTTGTGTAAATCAGTCATTCTCTGTTTTGTTTGCTGTAGGTTTGGTTAGTCTGTCATTGCTCAAAAGGCTGGGTTACAGGGTTGACTAGAACAGATTAACACTGCCTTCCCTTCCCGAGCTAGGCTACTTGGTAAAGCGAGATTTTACTATTTGTTAGTGAAGATAATGTTCTCCCACCAACTAAAATTGCAGGGTGGCATGTGAATTCACCTGAAAAAGCATTTAGTTTTAGAAAAAGGAAGACGCTCTTTTTTTTCTGTTAACTTTTTATTTTGACATAATTTCAGACTTCCATTAATGAATTCCTGTACAGTCTTTACTCAGATTCCCCCAGCATTACCATCTGCTACATTTACTTTATCCCTTTCTCTCTCTACCCCTATTCCTAAATACATCAGTGTGTATTTTTTTTTTTTTAGGAATAAGACCTCTTACATAACTACAATCCATTTATCTAAATCAGGAAATTAATATTGGTAGGGCCCTATTGTTTCATCTACAGAATTTAGTCAGATTTCTAATAATCTGTACAGTGTCCTTGATAGCAAGAGAAAACCGCAGATCATAGGTTTTATTGAGTTGTCATAGTTCTTGATTTCCTTTCCTTTAGAGCAGTGGCTTAAGTTTTTTGTCTTGCATGCTACTGATGTTTTCGAAGAACACAAACTAGGTCTTTTGTATAATGTCTCCCAATTTGGGTTTGTCTGATGTTTCCTCATGAGTATGGATCCAGGCCATACATTTTGGGCAGGAATACCAAAGAAGTGATAGAATGTCCTTCTCAGCGCATCCTGTCGGGGGTCACACGATGTCACTTTGTCCCTTTATTAGTGATGTTAACTTGGACTGCTTGGTTAAAGTCTTTATCTGCCAGGTCTGTCTGCTGTAAAGGTACTGTTTTCTCCTTTGTCTTGTATCCTGTCGGGGAGGGTGGAGGATACTTTGAGGCTGTGGAAATATCCTGCTGCGACTCAAACTCTCATACACTGGTTTTCGCACCCACTTATGGATTTTACTTGACTTGATTATTATTATAATGGTTGACGAATGGTGATTTACTAAGTACATTCCTTCTATGTTTATGAGTTGTAAGAAGAAGTGTTCCTTTCCTCCCTGTTTTTTTCTACCTATCTCCATCTGTCTGTCTGTCTGTCTATTTCAGTATGGACTCATGGATTCTTATAATTTGGTGGTCACCTTGGCCAGTTTTGGCCAGGAGGAGCTTTTTCAAGCTAGTACCTCTGTCCTTTTCTCATGTTTCCATCAGTTTTTGAGCACTTCCTTACTTTGTGGCACCACAAGATGTCCCAGGCTCATCTTGTACTTTGCTTGCCCCAGCCCTAGAATCAGCTCTTTTTCCAAGTAGCTCTAACTCCACTGAGTAGCTCTAACTCCATTGAGTGAAGAGTGAGTGGCGTTTAGAAACCAACATATGGGTGCTAGGGTGATCATATATAATTATATGAGGTTATAATTGAGGTTTCATTGTTTCTAGGCAGTCTCATCAGAGGTAGAAAATGTAAATATGCACATACACACACAATATTATCATCATCAACAACAACACACATCTCTCCTTCTATTTCTCTATTCATCCTTTTATATACTTTGAAAACTATGCCTGTATCAGTACGTCTAATTCCAGTCCAAGTCTGCGTGGTTAAGTTTCTCCTCCTCCTTTGAAGATTTGCAACTCCTAGAGGAATCCCTTTTGAAATAGTGATGAATGTACTCTTTTCTTTTGAATCAAATCTCTGATCTTTGCTTAGATGTTATCAGTGAATTAAAAATTGTTGATGAAAATTGTTTAAAATATTTCCATATTATTTTTGGTTTGATTTTGGGAGGAAAAATATGCTCTAAAGTAGGTGATTTTGTAATTATATTTTTCTTTCATTATGGGGTAAGAAAGGCTCGGTATTTCTTGTGTAACTCTATGCAGGAAACTTATTATTGCTAAACAGGCAGAGGTATGCCCAAGCCATTTGGGGGTAATATTAAAAATAAATACGTGGGGCTATGCTGTTGTCCTCTGTAGTGACTGATAGCCATGGACCACACTCAGCAGAGGAGAGGAAAAAATTCTGTGGCAATTATCCTCCTGAGAAGTAAAACCTATTCGTGTCAATTTGAAATCTCTGTTACCTCAGTTACACAAATAATCTGTTTTGATGAAAGAGATGTGGTATAATTCAAACTATGTTGAGGAGATTCTTTTTAAGCTGCAAAAATAAGCAGGTTTTAGAGACCCCTTATTAGTAATGGACCCCAACTCTCCATTTCCAGAGGCAGAGACTAGAGTTTCATCTTAGTTACCAATTTCGATTGGTTGACAGTGTTGTACCCTGGATTACTATGTGGAAGGATTCTGAGACCATGTCTGGATTGAGTGGGGATGAGTGTGGTGATCATTTAGTGATGTTTGCCATGGACACAAGAGAGGAGGGATGACAGTTTGACTCTGGATTTGTTATCTCTGGCTGGACTCATACGGTGTTTTTGGAATGACTACATTATCATTTGGAAGTAATGACTCTCCTTTCATTGGGATGGTGTGTGTTTCATAATAATGTATCAGTCATTCTTTTTGGTCTTCAGATGTAAAATAAAGTGGACACGTTTGTTGCATCTCGGTTTTCATTCCCTCCTCCCTGTTTAAACAAGCTTTTCACTTTCATCTTACTCTTATAGCCTATACCATAGCAATGGAAGTTCTGGCAAAATTAAAGCAGCTGATTTCCTTAGTATTAGCAGGCACATGTGGAAGTGGAAAGAGCCCTGAGATTTAAATGAGGACCCCAGGTTTAGGTTTCTACCAGGTTATTCGCTCTGTGGTCTTAGTATCCTAAATGCTGAGCTTCGAGTTCCTCATCTCTAAAGTGGGAAGAGTATTACTCTCTGTCTCCCCTACCTGTCATGCTGTCTGGGTAGAGCAAGGAGATAACATAGGTCAAAGGATTTTTGCTCTTAAGTGCCAATATGAAGAATTGTTTGGGGTTTTTTTCAAATTAAAATTTTAGTATCTGATACAAGAACTTAATACCAAAGCCAGTTACAGAAGTCAGCAAAATACTTCTGAGATCTGTTTTCCTCTTGTGTGTTTTAGCCAGAATGTAGTGCTGCTGCAGGATTATTGAGGAAACCTTGAACTGTTTCAGGCAGACATACTTTTTAGAATTAACATTGTGACCAATTAACACCAAGTATTTCCTCTTTACTCCCAGTTGCCTTTAAAAAAATAACATTTTGTATTAATTTTTTTCTAATGACTATACTGATGTATTGACTTGGTAATATTTATTATTGTTGTTATTTTCTTATTAGTTTTGCTATTAAAACTAACTTTAAAAAAAAAACAAAAAAAAACTAGGTTTTCCGTGAACATCTTTGTAACAGACATCACTGCACACCAGCCAGATAAACGTTAGGTGAAGAATAAAACATATGGCGTGATGCAATTTGTTTGTTTTAAAGACATTTATGTATATTAGTCTTTTCATAGGAAAAAGCACTCTGAGGTAATAAAACATTCTAAAGTTATATATAATGTTGTAGAGTGGGATTATGGGGGAACTTTAACATTTTTTAAGTCACCTTTCTATAATGTTGGACTTCTCCAGAGAAGTGAGTATTCTTTTTTATAATCCAGAAAACAGTAAAGAGGAAAAATGGTGAGTTAGAAGTTTCCTTTGAGTTTTAAGTATCACAAAGCTGACTCCTGCTTGTGTGTTTCCTTTTGTACATTACTTGTCGTTCTCTTTTCCAGAAGCTCCTAGCAGGTGGCCTCAGGTATGAGATGGGTGGGCAGCTCATGCTGGGAGTCTGGAACCAGGCTGTTGGAAGTCCCTCCCTCCCATTCTCTGCCCAGATGATCAGAGTTCACTTCCTCTTGACACTGTGTACTTTTGTGGGAGTTGTGGCTCCCCAGAAGTTTTAAATCTATCCCCTCATGGTCAACCCTTAGTACAAAGAGTTACTTAGATCATCCACAAAGCACTTTAAAATCAAGAATAAATCAGAAGTGACTGGCATCCCCATTAAATTTTTTGAATAAAGATTAGGTTGAAAAATTAAATTTTTGGTAATTCCCAGACAACAGCAAAACAACAAACCCTTGACAACAGTACAGATAAGATACAGTTTATATTCAGTTGTCTTCTTTGTACACCATATCTAGACCCTTATCTTTAAGTATGGGGGTTTTGAGAACAAGAACCCACATCATTTTTTTTAAAAATTAAGTTTTCGTCTTTGTCTGTTGGTGTAAGACACAAAGAGCTAGGTGCACTTTTATTGGACTTGAAAGGTATGTTTGGAATGCTCTGACTTAAATTATCAACTATGAAGTATATGTAAAATAAGCTGTGTAGGAGAGACTCTGGGAGAACCTTTGAAAGCAGTAGGTCCACATCATTTTGGAAACAAAAACGAAGCACGGGGCCTATAGATGAGGGGGCTGGGAACAGGAGCAGGGAGAGTTAGATTAGGAATTGTCACTGGGACAATGACAATTGGAAGACTCAGCCGCGTGGAATTGGCGGCTGCAAGCGCTGGTTTTGCAGTTATGCCACTTTCACTGAAAACTCCCAGTACCCCAGGGTGGGAAGCTGCAACGGCACGATTTCGTCTAATGATGATGAATGATTCCCATGAGCCTCGGGGGGAGGGCAGCTGGGATGGGGTTCTCGGCCACACAGATGCCACATTGCTCCGAGAAGACCTTTGGCTCTTCTGTTTTGTCTATTTGTCTGTGTCTATTTTGACAGTCATTTGAACTGCAGAGAGTCTGGGTCCCATCCCTCTTCTCCTGAGGGTAGCACTCCCCGCTTCCTTTTTGGCTCTTTTGAGTCTCTTAATTTCCATCTTTCATCACTTCCTCTTTTCCTGCTACTCCTCATGAGTCACTTGACAGCTCTCGGGGACCAGGAGAACTGAAAGCCTAAGAGTGTTTGCTTGCTTAGCCACTCGCCCACCTCCCCAAAGAGACGTGCCAGTCTGTTTTTTTTAAAGTGAGCTAAATATATTTATGTTTTATTTTTCACTCTCTGGAGAAACTCTGGGGTGGGTTAGAAGTTGCTGGCAGTCACTATCCAAAGAAGGCAGTTTTTGTTCTTTTCCTGGAATGATTGTTGCTATAGGACATTCATGTTTCTACACACGTCGATTTGAGAATTTGTTAGCCATACACATACAACTCCTATGCGGTGTTTATTTTAAAAACCGGGAGGGGGATGAATTGTATAGAGTGATCTCTGGTCGTGGCTTGTTGAAAATCTTCATGTTCTGTGGGTTCTCAGGCTCACAGTGGAAGAGAAACCATCAGCAGGCGTGTGTTCTACTTGTTGGAGGCGAGTTGTATTCTCCCTAATACTGAGATAGGCCAAGATGCATAGAGAGCTCATAGGTGGTCCCTGGCTCTGGGGAGTTTCCATGTCAGACCGATGGACAGAGGAAGGTAGCTGATACTCAGGCCCTGAGAAAGGCAGTCAGTTGTATAGAGTGGTTAGGAGTCATGGACTCTGGAATCACACCAGGTTTTGAATTTTAATTCTACCATCGCTAGCCTTGCGACCTTGGACAAGTTTCTCCTCATCTCTGAGCATTGCTTTCTTCTGTAAATTATGGACACCATTTAGGCACACCTTGGAGATACTGTGGGTCCAGTTTCAGACCACTGCAGTACAGCAAATATCACAGTAAAAGGCGTCACATGAATGTTTTTTGGTTTGCCAGTGCATATAAAAGCGATGTTTGTACTATACTGTAGTCTATTGTGTACAATAACATTCTGTCTAAAAAAAAATGTAACAGACCTTAATTTAAAAATACTTTATTGTTAAAAAATGCCAAACATCACTGGTCACAGATCACCATAAGAAATATAAGCAAGAAAAAGTTTGAAATATTGCAGATTATCAAAATGTGACAGACACAAAACAGGCAAATGCTATTGAAAAGGGTGCCAATAGACTTGCCTGACGCAGCGTTGCCACAGATCTTCCATTTGTAAGAAATGCGATAATCTTCGAAGCGCAATAAAGGTGAAGCGCAATAAAACGAGGTCTGCCTGTACGTGTATCATAAAGTTGCTACAATAACGAATATAATGCATGTGTCTGAAAACTGTAAATTTGGCTCCAGAATAAACACTCCCCAGGTGGTTAGCGTTGCTGGTGTTGTTTCTTGTCATTCTGTAGAGGCTGGGCTGGAAGGACCTTCTAAAAAGCCAGTGCTTTGATGACGGTTTTATGGCACAGTTTCATAAACCCAAAATTACAGTTGTGAATAGATCATTTTAATTTGTTTTAGATTTCTTTTCTTTAATTAGTGACCCTTTGAATCTGGATGGAGAAACAGCTATCACTTCCTAAGGCCATATAAATCATGGTAATTGATCAATCAGGAATAATTCTTAGTTCACATGTTAGTGTGAACCTGGTAATTCATTGCATATGTGCTGACTTCAGTGTTCTAAAAATAAAGTAAAACAATTGCATGTTTAATATCAGCTATTTTTAAAGTGCCTGAACCGATTAAGATTTCCATTTTTATATTGACTCATGAGGAATATTGGGATTTTCTTGAAATTCTGGAGTTTGTATTTCTTTGAACAAAATCTTCCCTTAAGATGGCAACTCACATCAACTTCTTTTTAGGGTAACATTTATAAATTGATGTCAATGCAATACACCAACGTAGAAAAATTGAGAAATATGGTAAAGAGTAAAGATGAAAATAGAAAACCTTACTGATGGTAAGCAGTGTCTTGAAAAAACTTTAATCGGTTTGCTTAATCACAGGGTACAATGGCCTACTTGTCAGAATCTGATGAGACATGGAAATTGCATATGGAGCGCATAATATTACTTGCTCTAAACTCTAGCTTAAATGAAATGGTAGGAGCACAAGTAAAACAGGATGATGTATGATTTTTTACAGCAATGTTAGTGGATTTCAGATAACTTTGTATCATTCTCTGAAATATCTGAAAGAGTCGGTGTGCTTATAGGAACCTCGGGGTGGGGTAATATTAACATATGTTGGGGGCTTGGAATAGAATTGCTGGTGATAAAGGAACTTTACAAGAGGGAATCAAGCAAGAAAAAAATGTGTCATATTTTTACTGAAAGCTGGAAACTCACTATCAATGGAGGAACATCTTAATTTTCTTTGGTGACTAAAAGGTAAGATTGAAAGCTAGCAAAAAGACCTACTTTCCCCTTTCCTTTTATTTATTTATTTTTTTTTAAATTTTATTTATTTATTTATTTATTCTTGGCTGTGTTGGGTCTTCGTTTCTGTGCGAGGGCTTTCTCCAGTTGCGGCAAGTGGGGGCCACTCTTCATCGCGGTGCGCGGGCCTCTCACTATCACGGCCTCTCTTGTTACGGAGCACAGGCTCCAGACGCGCAGGCTCAGTAATTGTGGCTCACGGGCCCAGTTGCTCCGTGGCATGTGGGATCTTCCCAGACCAGGGCCGGAACCCGTGTCTCCTGCATTGGCAGGCAGATTCTCAATCACTGCACCAGCAGGGAAGCCCCTCCCCTTTCCTTTTAAAGGACTAATGATGGTGGTAACAAAGTTGGTGAAGTTTATAGTTTCTCCGTTCAGCTGCCCTGATCAGCATCTTGGTATCTGAAGGACTGATTGCTTTGGTATACGAAGCGGCAGAGGGAAACACGATCAGATAGAGGAAGGACATAAAATGCCGCATTGGGCTGAATCATTTTCAGAGAAATGTTACCTTAACCTTGGTATCTGCGTTTTCATCACGTTCTAAACCACACTTTAACTTTTATTAGCCACAAACCTTTAATAGACCGTGTTTTGACAAATAAGATTTTTTGTAGGACTGCTTCAAGAGCTTGTGAAAACCGTATGTATATATATGACTCCATGTATGAGTATACGTATATATGAATCTGTGAGTAAGTGTATATGCCTGAATACATTGACTTCACATGAGTTACTTGTGAGATTTCGTCTTTATTTTGTATCAGCTGCTCATTGGAAACCCAGCACAAATCGGATGAAGTTTTAAGCTGTTTCAAATGTAGTCCCTGTTTAATAACCTCTGTTTACACTTTGTGAGAAATGAAAGGAGAATCCTTTGGGCAGGTGGTATTATGTAAAGTGCAGGCAAGGAAATCTTTGTTTTGACAAGGTTATTTAATTACCTGCAAAGCCTGTTCATAGGTAAGATTAGGTTATTTGCCTGACACGTTAAGTACATCTTACAAGTGAAATTCAGAGAGTCTCCTCTGCTTAAATTTACTAGATTTAACAGAACGTACAGGGAATTACACTAATTCAGAGAGAAGAGGCCAAGGAAGGAAGTTGCTTTTTCCATTGAAATGATACTTTTCCTTTCTTCTTCAGTTTGTTTGAAAGTTAAGTTCATGTAAGGGTTTGTTATTTTTTGCCATTATTAGAACACTAAAGGCATTCAATGTGATCTGTTTGTGGCCTTTTGTTATAATTGATCCCAGTTCTAAGTGATCTTTTAAAACTTAAAATAGTAGAGATTTAAGAAGAGAAGAATTGATACGTTTCTTTTCATTCGGAATCAGCTTAGTCCAGTCGGGGTTTTTTTGTTTTTTTTTTTTAAGCGTGATGCGTGTGAGAAGTACAAGTCAGAAGGGTTATAAAAATAGCATCGTATCATCTGCAGGGAGTGCTGATCTTAAACTGTTTTAAGACTATGTAAGAGAGGAAATTAGTCCTTCTGGTAGACCCTGGGACAGGAGAGAGACTCCACCATCCTCCTTGGAAAATCAGGGTACGGTATAGTCAGTTAAGCCAGTTTAGCATTTCACGCTGATCAGCAAAACTGAACCAGCGTTTCGCAAACTCGAGTCGGTTGTATACCACCTGGTCATTTTTTGCCTTTTATACACCACCTGTTTTGTTCAACACTTCACATTCTTCTTAAAGCTTTTGTTTCGCCTAGATTTATTTTAAAAGGAAACTTATGTCATGATTGCAAGTGGAAAGCCATTTCATGTGCTGTAAACAGACGGTAACAGTAAAAATAAGTACCATAAAAGTGTAGAGTTGGTCAGTTTCATCTAGATACTGTTGCTTGGGAAAGACTCTGAGCCTGAGCCTTGCTTTCTCTTTGATTAAGAGCAAAATTATCCTGTGGGGTTAGAAGTGAGGATGGTGAATGGGAGCAGAGGCCCCAGGAGAGCTTCTGGAGTGCTGGTCCCGTCCTGTTCTTCGTCTGGGTAATGGTCAATGAATGTGCTCAGCCTGTGAATACGCATCAAGATGTACACTTTGTGTAGGTATGTTACATGTAGATAACACTTATTTTACCAAATGGTGTTGGAAACACTTAGGCCCAGATTGACTCTGTCCCCTAGAGGCAATCAGACAGGTTGGAGATTGACAATGGAATGCCTTGCTCATCCTGTCTTCGGGTCCTTTTATGCCACGTCCAATAAGGTCAAAGAGTCCAGACTTCACCTTGCCCACTGCTGCCATGTGCCAGTCTGAGCTACACTTTGTGCAGGCACTTGAGTTTGGTTGGTGGAGGGATGAAGGAGCTCTTAGAAGTTTGAGTCCACCACAGGGAGGAATAATTTCATCACTGGTAAAGAATTTCAGAGGCAGAAAGGTGAATGATAGTGTAATAGGCCAGACATCACGGAATCTGTCTTTGATACAGTTTTGTTTTTATAAATTTTTGAAAATCTATACTATCTTTATGCATTCCAATTGTAGCTATGTATAGTGTGCCCATTTGTCAATTGATGCAGCCCATAGATATGTAAGTCCTGGCCCAGCAGCCTCTCCTGCTACCCTGCTCTTTGAAAGAGCATTTTGCAAACTTTTTTTTGGTAAGAAATATGCTTTATATACAACCCAGTGCAGCACTCACTAATGTGAGCAGGTCCTGGTATATGTGTCTAAAAATTGAGAAAAAGTTCATGAGAGATATTTATCCTTAGGACATGCAGAGCTGTCTGGTATTTCTATTTTATTCTTTCTCTTTTAATGCTGTCTGCCACCCACTGAGTTGATTTCATGGCTCACTAAAAGGCAGTGGCCAGCAGTTTGGGAACATTCCTGTGGAGGAAAGAACTGCATGTTCCATGTTGGCAGCAGATGTTTTTTTCTGACATTATACCCTGTTGATGGCACATGATCTGTTGATGGCACATGTAAGCCCCAGTCTCTTGCCAAAGAATGGAGTCAGATCTATTAGGATATATGACTGTATTGACAAAAACTAAGCTCCACTACCTGTCAACTTTCCACTTATGAACTTCCTGCCTGAGGCAAAGTTCATGGACTCTGCAGGCCACCAACAGATGGAGGGCATTCGTTAGCGGTCACTGGCGTCCTATTGGACTAACTACAAAGGGGACCTAGGTCCAGCCTTTGGAAGCCTAACTTGCTTCTCTGTGCGAAGCTTTGGTGTGCAGGGTGATTTCCCCTCAATACACATTGAGGAAATGTGTATCTGCCTGGTGTTTGATGTGGGTGCTTTTTGTGCCACGTGCGGTGACTGACTTCCAGAGTCTGTGGGGCAGTTTGTAAGCTATACCCACTATGGCTTCTGAATTCAGCCTCTGTTGGCCTCTCCTGAGGAGGAGGGGCCCCTGGGAAATTTACTTCCTTATGGAGGGACTAAGGCGGGTCCTGCTTGAGTGTCAGGTCCTGCGAGCAGGGACACATCGGTGGAGCCCTGGATTTGCAGTGTTCTTGGGGCCTGGCCCGATGCCTGGTGACTTGGAAATAGATTTTCAAGTCACATGACCGGCTTCTGAGGGTAAAACTGCAGGAAGTCTAACATTAGAAGCCTTCAAGGCAGGTGGCAGTATGTCATGAGGTCTCGGGGACATTTGAGACTTTGACAACACCTCCTTGGACAAGTGGACCCGGCCAGCTGTCCATACAGGAATAGTATCAGCTTAAAACAGACGTATCTCCTCGTGCCAGGGGGAAGTCAGGAGGAGAGTTCCTTTATTGGGAAGCAATATAAATATAATGAGATCCTAAGAAAATCAAGAGTTCAATTTTTGTTATACCACATTGGGTTTTATAAACTAAACTTAAAAAAAAAATCTACATTTATGAATTCCAGACTTTAGATTTTAAGAAAACATTGTTTTTAGTCATGTCTAGCAGTAAGATATAGGAAGTTGTGTCTTCTCTGGTTAACTCAGTTTCTGTGAGATAGAGTATGAGTTTCGTTTAACAGTTGTGGTCTTTGCTTATGAAGCTGCAGGCTTTGCCACCGTATTTGGAAGATATTTGACATTGGTCACCTCTGTCCTCTCATTGACTTCGGTCTTCGCACCTGTAGGACCCAAGTTTAACAACATAAAATCAAGAGCAACTAAGTTCTGGAAGATGCCTTCACCCCCTTTTATTTTGAGTGTGTCATGTTTTTAGATGAAGGTTTAGCCACTGTTGTGGCCATGGAATTTTTATGCCCGTTCCAGGAAATAATTCTGTTGTTTATCAAACCAAGTAGTCAGTGAAGCCGTAATTCGTGGTAGAACTTTCCGAGGGCTCCTTTGGAGGGAAATGCACATTAGACCACTAAACAGAGGCCTTGGGAAAGGCCTTCATTGCTTCTTGCCCCCAGATCCCACCCAGGATTATGAGTGAGATGATGTTTACAGCCCAGCGTAGTAAACAGATGTATTTTACCCTTTCACTGTTATCTTTCTGCTAAAATGTTTGAGATTTGTGTTCTGTGCTGTATTAGTGAGAAAAGATGACAAGCCGAAAATAGATGAATGAGCTTGGGATGAACATACACACACTACTATACATAAGATATTTAGATAACCAACAAAGGACCTACTGTGTGGTGCAGGGAACTCTGCTCAATATTCTTTGATACCCTATACGAGAAAAGAATCTTAAAAAAATGAATATATGTATAACTGAATCACTTTGCTGTACACCTGAAACTAACATAGCATTGTAAATCAACTATACTCCAATAAAATTAAAATATTAAAAAAGATGAATGTCCTCATAGAATTAACATTAAGCTAAAAACAATGCAAACGTGAATAAAAATGAAGAAATCAGGTAGAAATGGCTTCATAGACAGTTCCTGCTCTGTTTTCTAATACCGTTTGCTAGCAGAAACTTTAAAACGTGAATTCCTAAGCTCTAAACTGCTAAGACTAATACAGAGCAACTCTCTTAATTTTTCCTTTAAACCCTTGAGCCAAGAAAGGAAACCAGACTGGTTTAGAGTCGGGCATTTGCTTGTGTGTTGCTATGCCAGCCAACTTAAAAGTGAAATGTTCTCTCTCAAAGGTGGACACAGCCTGGACTCACATTAAAAAGAGTTTATTTTGAAAAAATAATTTTTTGTTAAAGGTTTCAAAAGGAGGAGATAAAACGAAGAATCATGCAGTTTCTCTCACCTTTCAGGATGTGGGATGGCAGAATTCACTCAATGGACGTTTTAAAATATAAGTGATATCGCTCTTGCACCAATTGAAAGGATCATGGGCAGCTCTGTGCATAATTAGCCGCTTTTGTTAACATATGTCAGTGATGTTTGAATGCATCTAATGTAACATTTTGCTTAGCTTGGTGCCCAAACAAGAATGCACAATATTAGTGAGAGAATGCAAAACAGTATCTGTATTTGCTTTAGAGGAACTGCCATGAAATGTTCTTTAAGGACATCCTGTAAGTAACACTAGAATCCAAGCCAAAATAACTCTAGAGGTCTCGAAATAGATATTTCAAGGACCTTTAAGAAAAGTTTTTAAAAACTAGATTGTTTTCATAGCAATAATTTTTTCTTCTTTTCCTATATCAGTTTTTATTTATTTTCTTACACACACACACACACACACACACACACACACACACACACACACACCCATTCAGTGGAGCATCCAATTAAGTAATAAAAATTGGTAACTAAAAAATTGGTAACTTCTGCTGAAAGTGTAGCCATTGTATTAATTGAGGAAAATGTGTTGTTGGCACTCAAGTTCAACTCCTAATTAAAATGGGTCTATCTGCCATTATCCTGTTTCCTGGGCAGAAGTGGCTCTTTTTTCCTTCTTTTTTTCCCTCCTTCCTCACTTCACCCCCCCCCCCCGCCCCCCGAGATACCTGAGGTTCAGTAGCGATCACAGAAGATGCTTCTGTAACAAGGATGCCAGGTTCTGCTCATTAAAAGCATTGAAGCAAACTCTTGGGTTATAAATGGCCTGCTTTTTCTTCCTTCCTTCCTTCCTTCCTTCCTTCCTCCCTCCCTCCCTCCCTCCCTCCCTCTCTCTCTCTTTTTCTTTCTTCCTCCCTCCCTGCCTCCCTCTTTCTTTCTTCCTCCCTCCCTCCCTCCCTCTCTGTCTCTCTCTCTCTCTCTCTCCCTCCCTCCCTTCCTTCCTTCCTTCCTTCCTCCTTCCCTCCCTCCCTCTCTCTTTTTCTTTCTTCCTCCCTCCCTCTCTGTCTCTCTTCCTTCCTTCCTTCCTTCCTTCCTTTCTTTCTTTCTTTCTGTCTGTCTGTCTTTCTTTCTTTCTGTCTTTCTTTCTGTCTCCCTCCCTCCCTTTCTTCCTTCCTTCCTTTCTTTCTTTCTTTCTTTTTCTTTTCTTTCTTTTCTTTTTACCACACCAAACAGAGGGAATGTCCTGACCTTGTCAGAGAGACAAAAGAACTGCTGTGGCCTTGGAAGTGAAAGTATAAAGCTAATTGATGGTTTAATGTTACAGACCACCTATGAGACAGAGGTCGAACTTGAGGTCTTTTTGACCTTTAAGGAGACAGAAATGCCACGTTGATTTTAATTTAAGGGAGTCCTGGAAGAGGTAGACCCATGGCTAAATGTGCAGATTAGAAATAAGTTATTTTTGTATGACATTGGGGTCGCCTATATGTGTAATAAGCTGGTCATAGGATTCTCCTGATCAGGGTCCGTGAGACCTTTCATTCCATCATAAGCTAGTGATGGGCTAGCTTGTCTGGGCTAGGGCTGGCCACTGTCAAGGGCTGCCCCCTTGGGATGCAGACTCCTGCGGTGATCCAGTGAAGGGCTGTGTTTCAGGTGGGTGCGGACTTGAGGCCACCTTGTCCTATTTTACATGGGGCATTTTTTCCCCTCCATTTGGTTCAATTTAGTTTGGGATGCTGGAAGTGCTTATGGGGGAAGGAGAACCCCCTGGCTGATGGGTCTCCTTTGTAGAGTGTAATTGGTTGGGCACACGGGGAGAGATGGGGGGAGAGTGCTGCATGTTCCAGGTGGGCTAGTTTGGGATGTCTGGGTAAGTGCACACCTGTGTACCCAAGTGAAAAGGTCTGGGAACCAGTGCTGAGAAAATCACCCGCTAGCCTGAGGCTGCTTTAGCTAGTGTGGTTCATTTGTTGTGACGCGGTCCACACAGATGCTCCTGTAGAAGAACTTACTTCCGTAAACTCCTGCCACAATCTCAGCATTAAGCAGCAGTGTGTGGGGTAGATAAGGGTAAGCTAGCTGCTTGAGTTGGGAGCCCAGCTCTCATACAATTAGCTGTGTAGCCTCGGGCTATACAGCTGGACTTTGGTTTTGTGGTCCGAGAAATGAGGACTGTGGTGCCTATCTCATTAATTTTGTGCAGATTAAATGAGTTAATATGTCTCAAGATTTTAGAAGCTCTTTGAAGAGTTTTTAGTACACAGCAAGTATTCAGTGACATTTTTAATACTACATCGTTCTTAGTGGTGGTTGGCATTTGTTGAGTACCTACTATATATCAAGCAGGGAACTTCATTATCCTAATGTGTCATTTCATTTAATTCTCTCCACAGCCCTGCAGTAGCAGGTAGTCTTGTTCCCATTATAGAATTTACACCACTGAGACTCAGGTTAAGGGCTTTATCTGGGGTCTCACAGCTGGCAGCTGAGGATGACAGGATGCAAATCCCCATCTGACTCTGTGTGCTCACCTTGATGTCACGTTTCTGCCCAGCCAGATCCCACGTCCATGGAAAGTGGGTCGAAGCCTCATTAAGTGAACAAGCATACAACAGAACTATATATGTGTATGTTTGTATATATATAATTTATTTTGTTTTAAAAAGTTATTTTAGTTAATGTAGGCACAGAGAATAATGGGAATTTGCACACAGCGAGTTGCCGGCAGTGGCCTCACTTGAAGGGTAGGAGGGGATAGGTTCTGAGACCTTTTTATCAATATTTATTAAAGCATACAGTTCTCTTCTTAACTAACATCTTTTATTGAATTACCACTGCCCAGGTCGTAAAGTTATGTGTTGTTGCTACAATCACTGAGACAGTAGAAGTTTTAAAACAAAAAGGCAGATCTCCACCTACCTTCCTCTCCTCTACCTCCTCCTGTGTTTGAGGTAGGTTGTGTTTCAGCCCGGGACATGTTCTTCTCTGCGAATAGAGAGAAAAAGAAACACACGCACACACACGGGTTGTTAGACGTTTCTTTTCTTCTTTAGGTCGTTGTCTTTACACAGTGGAACCCTACTGTACTCATTCGTGGGCTTGCTTTCTTTAAGTGTGTGTCATGCACAGGCCTCCGACAGATGCACAGATAGCTCATCAGCTTTAATAATGCATACTGTTTCATCACACGGATGTGACCCCAGCTTATTCGATGCCACATGTATTGATACGTCCTTCAGTTATTTTGCATTTTTTGGACCTGCCAACATTGCCGTCATAACATCCCTGTGGATGTTCCCTTTGGACCTGGTCCTTGGACTTCAAAAAGCTGATTGTGTGCTGTATATATTCATATGACTATTGAGATTTTATTTTCCACAATGAGTAAATGTTTCTTTGTAATCAGAGATAAAATTTCCCATAAAATATATAGAATCAGGTGATCACACGTTCGGACCCCCGCACAGACGCACCACACAAACCCCAAGGCTTGGTATGGAAAGACGTAGCTTCCAAAAGCAGAGTCACATTAATTCAAAGGCTAAAGTAACATAGTTGGGTGTTCATTAGTGATATTGTGGGGTTCTGTAGTAAAAGATAATATTTAAGGACATATGGTCATGGCACAGGGAGTGTTTTTGTTTTAAAAAGGGGAGAAATTAGTAAACGTAGTGAGCAAACCATCAGTTCTCTTTGCCTACTCAGCTGCCTGGGAGAAAGCCGCGCGCACACACGCGCTTGCACTCACACTCACACACTTGCTTGCGCACATACTCATTCGCATACACACACGGTTCTTTGTACGAAGAAGAATCCCGAAGGAATGTTGCTTATGCTTTTGCATAGGCCTGTTCTTCTGTATACGAGAGTATGTATGAACTTTGAAATTTTATACTTGGGTAAACCTCAAACCCCAGAATTCGTACCCCCTCCACAAAAAAACGGCATTTTACTAAAATAAAAACAGTTGCTGGTTGCTTCTGATGTGTTGTGTGGAAGCTTTGGACTGAATACTGCAAAGGTGGATGTATTGTATTTCAGAATTCATTTGAGGTAAATTTTATTGTTACGAAGCAAGATATAATTCAAGCCAGTCTCTGGAAAAATAACAAGAGTAACAAAACGTAGTCATTTATGGAGAATTACCAAACCACAGAGATGGTATGTGAAGAGGTCCATATGCATACTTTCTTTCATTTTCTTTCATCATACTGAAGTCAAGATGAAAGAAAAACCCTATTTTGTGTCTTAGGCTGGATGTCAAGAAGTTGCCTTATAGGTGAAATGGCCGCAGAAGAGGCCCCATGTTACTTGAGTAGCTACACCATTTGGATGGAGTCCAATCCAGCCCTCTCCTCTTTGTGTCGGATTCCACTCTGTGGGGAATAGTGACATCACAGGGTCATTTTGAGTCACTGATGAATAAGGCATCATTCAAAGAGTGATGAGAAGTGCTGTAGACTTGTTAGGGAGAGGAACAGGCTACAGGGTGACCTGCTGGCCTCTCTACCTGGGCCTACCTGGCTGTGTGAGCCGATGGCATGTAGAGGAGAGAGCTCCTCTGGAGGACGCCCTCCCCTGAAAGGATCTGATGAGAGCTCTGGGTCTTCTTGCCAAAAAATGCATACTCTCGTCTTCTCCCGTTCCCTCTCTCTCCCTCACGCACACACACACACACACACACACACACACACACACACACACACACACACACACACACACACACACACACACACACACACACAATTTCATGGGACACACAGACTGTTTGGAACCCATCCTTGAGCCCCCTGTTAAAGATTCTTGTTTGCAGTGTCTAGACAAAGCTCTGAAAATCATTATTCTCCTTCAGCCAAGATCAACTCAGTCCTAAAACAGCCTTTCCGTTTTCCAACTGGATAAAGGAACATCCACAGGAGCACTGCCCAAAATAAGGACTTGAACGTAGGAGGTATCAAACACCATGGAAAATGATAGATGGTGACTTGGAGTGCTGGAAAGGACCTTCCTTTCCTGGGATAAGTTTATCTGGAGTTATTGCTTCTCCAGTGAGGTCTGACCCATAACTTTTTCTCTACGGGTCTGAAGGAGCTTAGTCTAATATTATGATGTAAACATGCCCCCCCCCCCACATTCTGAACCTAATAGTAGATCCCACGGAGCAAACATTCCACCTGTCCATTTAGGGTTGGGATCACATTAATAGTTTCCAACCACCGGGAGCTCCAGGAATGATGGTGCCGTGATTTATGAAGTGACCTCTGAGTTGTACTGTTGTTATAGTCGGAATGTCAGTGGCAGGTTGCTCATTTCTTAGGAGTGACAGCACCTCTCATGCAGGGACAATTTTCGACGTGCCTCATTCAGAAAGGCTAGTTAAAGTTTAGGCTCTGTATAAATTTGGGCCAGTCTTCAATACCTGTTCACCTTTATTTTCTCTTCCAAAAAAATAAAAGTCACAGTAGTGTTTTTAAAAATAAGTTTGTTGGGTCAGTAAATGAAAAAAAAAAAAAAAGAACATGAAGTGTTTGCATAGGCCTTGGCACGTCTAAAGTGCTAAATAACTGGTAACTGGTAAATGGAATCGATGACCATTTATTATTATCTAGTAGCTGTTGATTGGTCTCAGGCCGCATGGAGTGGGGCCTTCCAGAATCAGTGTGCCCTGGAAGATTTGGGTCTTCAGAGATGACTCACATGTTACCGAGGGATGGGGCAAACTACTGAGTTAGTTTGCAAAATCTAGGGAGTAGGGACTGGCCAAGAGGGACCGTGTTTAACCGTGTAGCTCTCTGTTCGCCAAGAACCCATGCAATTGTTTTTCCCACCGTTCATGAATGAAGAAAATTCTGTAGCAGAATCTTTCTATTTTATGCTCACTGAAGTATGAATGGTTCTTATATCCAACAGGAAAGAGCAAGAAATGGCAAGGGATGCAGGCTTCTCATCAGTCGCCAAAGCAGCTTGGATTCTTGGCTGCTCTTAATTTATCTTTTAAGTAAGGGAGGAAAATCCTCCAGATGCTTAACGTATTGGATTTTTAACACTTCACCAATCGGTCAGTCATTCTCTCCCCCCGCCCCCCTTAAATTTCTTTTTGGCTGGCCATTTTTTTTTTTTTTTGGTAACTCATTCTCAGTCTCTTTTCCTTTCACCTAAATATTTCCTCCTGAAGGAATCTTAAATTTCCTTGTCCTCTGTGAAATGGGAATCATTATAGTAACTAAAGGTACTCCACAGGAGTAGTTGAGTGTCATTCAGAGTCCCAGGAGCAAACAGACGGCACATCTGCAGTGGGGTAAATCAGGAGAGGTTAGTAAGACGAATCTTTTCGAGGGTATGGGAAGAGTGCAGGGCAGGGGTTAGCACACTTTTTCCATAAAGGGCCAGGTAGTAAATATTTTCAGCTTTGGGGCCGCATTGCCTCTGTTTGAGCTCCTTAACTCCGCCGTTCTGGTGTGAGAGCAGCCATGGACCGCACACACCTGAAGGGATGTAGCTTCCAATAAAACCTTATTAACAAGAACAGGCTTTGGGCTGGGTCTGGCTCATGGGCCATTGCTTGTTGACCCCCTAGTGCCAGGGACTCTTAGGTGATGGGGCAGAAACCTGGGCTAGGAGCAGTGCTGTGACCCGCTTTGGCTTGAAGGGCAGGAAGGAGGTGCAGAAGCCAGGAGGCGAGGGCGCCGCGGAGCGGGCTGCACAGGCAGGCGCGCTGGTCTCTGGAAAGACGCTACAGCTGAGAAGCCACTCCACAAGGAGGGCAAATACCCAGGTCCTCTTTCCCCTTTGTCTTCTTCGTCTCCTCTGCTGTGACTGAAGCCAGCTAGAAGCCAGCTGAGCAGAGGGGCCCATTAGCCTGTTCTGTAAAGGGGGTCCTCCCTGGGAACAAAGAGCAGGGTGGGAAAAGGCAGCCTCTCTGGCAGGTGGAGTTAATGGGGTCCAGCACCCAACACACTTATAACATGGATTCCCCCAGCACCAAGGGCTCTGTAAACATCGTTTTCCTGTTTTTGTTTATTAATCCTAGTAGTCGTAAACACCTGCATCTCTGATTAATTACATGTAGGGTTTGCACGCATTCTTTCCATTTACCATCTAAAGAGTCAATGAACAGAATGTTCCCTAGAGACCTACTCAATGCAGAAGTTCATCATGTAACAGTTTCTACCCCCCTGGGCCAGTCACGCGCTCCTCCAGATTTTTCATTCTGCAAGGATGCTTTTGGAAAGACGTTACACTAAGCTCTCAATTGGGCTTTGAGAGCAGGGAAACCGTGTTTGCCAGAAGGAATGAATGGAAATTGACCTTCTATCGAATGAGACGTCAGCGATGCATGAGCGAGTGCTCCCGTTTAAGGAAACTATTACTTGAGTTAATGTCCCAAAATATCACATCACATTTCAGATTAAAGTGAGGCCAGCAAAATGAACGTCTTGATAACCTTGCAATCTTCACTCATAGACACGTCGGAAGATAGGTGTCTTGAAAATGCGTGTTGTGCTTGGTTTATCCTGTTTCTTTTTCTCTTTTTAAAAAAATATTTTTATTGAAGTATAGTTGTTATACAATATTACATGTTATATAAGGTGTATATTAGGGTGATTCACAAATTTTAGAGGTTATACTCCATTTATAGTTATTATAAAATATTGGCTATATTCCCCGTTCTATACAATATATCCTTGTAGCTTATTTTATACCTAATAGTTTGTACCTCTTACTCCTCCACCGCTATACTGTCTCTCCCCGCTCCTGATTTTTTTTTTTTTTTTTTTTTTTTTTTTTTTGCTCATAATTCAGTTTCGGGGTGCTTTCTCTAGAAATTGTGCTTATCTCTAGGACCTTGACTTCTTTATTTGCAGCTCTTAACTACCACTCTAAACGGATAGTAACCCACACCAACAAGATATCAATTCTGTAAAGTCCACTTTTGCAGGAACCGGGGTAAACAGGTCTTGATTTCTATCAACAAGTATATCTAGTCAGTGAGCTTAAACGCACAAAATAATAAAAGGCTAAAGGTCGATGATCTCAGCAGGCTTTTCAGGGAATTTATGTTTGGTGTTGATGCTTGTATTCTGACAAATTATCTTGAAAAGATAATTTGTTAGTATTTTGGAGCCTTGGAATTCTCCTTGCATCTTCCTGAAAACTTGTTTCTCTGCATTTTTGTAGTTTGGATCACTAATTTATTTTTACATTCAGAGAAAGGCGCATGGAAAGTTCCCGCTAAGAGCCAGGGCTGTGGCATCGTTGTTTGGCACACTGCATCCGGAAAAGATACGCAGCAGTCTTGACTTGTAGATTGGTGATGGGGGCAAAATGCAGCTCAGATCTGGAGGATGCAGTTTGGCTCAGCCTGTATCAATTATTTAGGTAGGGGACTGTCCTTTTATATATATATATATATATAATATATATATAAAAAATATATATTTTATATATATATATAAATAATCAGCTTTATTTTTCAGTGGCTTTGCTAACACCTCTCGTCAGGTATGTCAACTGCATTATTTTAATCAGTCTCAGTTTGGACTTGGTTCATCTGTCCTTAACACCTGATAGAGCTCAATTCCCCAGTTTGGGGTGGGTGGCAGGGTGCGGTAAAGAAATGATTTTGGCAGGAAATAGGTGGCTCCCTACCCCAATGTGTGCACCTATGTATGTGCGAGGGTATACACACACGTGTAATTTCTTCTAAAGGACATACAGTTATTCCTTGCAGAATGATAGCAAGATACCTAAAGGTGACTTAGCTGGGGTTTTCTCTCCTTTTCTTCCCTCCATTCCTTCTTCATCCTGATGCCCTTCTTCTCTCTCTCTCTCTCTCTCTCTCTCTCTCTAATATTTCACCCTTTCAGATTACATCACTCTTTAAGTGTTCTTGGCAGTCAAACATACATTTAAGAGCGTTGCTGCAGAGTTATGATACAGAAACTGATTTTGATCAACATACATAGAGAACTGTAGAAACAGTAGGATGATCCTTAGAGACCAGTTCATTCAGTCTCCTTCTTGTGTAGTGAGAAAATGGAACCACGTCGCGCTGAAGGACCTGCTCCCCGTCCCACTCTCTGATGGGTGGCAGAGCCGGGCTGGAACCAGGCTTTACTGTCAAGGTGCACAAATGCAACACTGTGTCTTTTGTCACATGCTTTTCTGTTTCTTCATTCTGAACTTCTTCTTATAAAGTTCTTGTGCTTCTATAAACACTTTGTCTTTTAAACACACGTCCCAGTTTTGGCCCACCTGTCAACGTGATCAAGTTTGATGGTTAGTTTTCCATTAGACCTGAGTGCCATTTCTCAAGTGTCTCCTTGAGAAAGTCAGTGTGTTAGATTTCTGGGAAAAAAAGGTGAGACGAACATTCTAGGAGCAACTTCTTCTTGTGTGGCTCTTCCTTGAGCTTGTCACCGACGTTAGTTGGGAAAGAGGACTTGCCTTAGAAATGGGATCTTGAAGCACTCTTGGCGGTATAAGGTGTCACACTCGAGTTGGTCTTGCAAGGATGGCTTTTCCAGAAGGTTCTAGGCACCTTTGTGATCTGTGAACAGCACACATATTGTATTTGCTCTGTAGTTGTTTGTGAGCCATCTCAAGAATTACGTGTGTAATTATAAACCCCGTTCTTCCTTTTAAGTACAGTATAATGCTGATTGTGTTCATTGTTTTTATAGGCGATCATGTCGAATTACAGAAGTACTGGTTTTTGCGATAAAGAAGAAATCCTTCAGAGCTTGGAGATTTTCTGTGTGTTAGCTTATTAACTTTTTTCCCCCTTTCTTTAAAAAACCATCACTTTGCTCTCTTGTCCCACACTTCAAAAGAGTGACAATTTAGCTCTTTGGGAAGCTGAGAGGTAGAAAACTCAGTTGTATTTGACAGCTGTCCCAGTAGGACTTGTGTTGTAAATGAAGCCATTGTTCAGCGAGGACTGAACTGCCAGAGATAGAAACGGGCTAGGTGTGGGAAGGAGAAACGGGAAACCTTGAAAATTTGTTTGCTAAAAATGACATTTTCAACTCTTGGACCCAGTGTGGAGAAAGTCATGCTTGAAGACCATAAAATCTAAGACGTGTGGGAAGAAACGAAAGAGGTTCATGCCACATAAAATGCAAAGTCAAGGTCCAAAGAAGGCACTTCAGCCATAGAGAAAAAAACATGCTCTGAACTGTATTACTGGACTGTCTCACACACAGAATATCATCGATTAAAGAAAAATACTAAACTGAAAAAAAAAAAAAAAGAAAGAAACCCGAATTCGTTTTAAAAATCGCCTTCCTGTCTCTTACGTTGAGTCAATGTTGGTTTCTCCCTTCTGGCTGTTTTGCAGTCATCAATGTGCTTGTTTGACTGAACTCATTGATTTTCTTTCTGTTTTGGAAGAAGCGTTGGGGAAGGAGGCTGAGTTGAGAAGGATTTCTCAGCTCCACAACCTCCCGCTGCCTAATTAACATGGTCAAGTGCATACTCTCTTGGGTTTTAGAAGCTTTATCCAGCTTTAGCCAAGAAGGCACTTCTACCCTGGGGCAGGTTTTCTCCATGGGGAGATTAGCAGTGAAGAGGCTCTGAGTATGGGGGTTAGAATGTACTTAGAGGACGGCCTTTAGCCCTAGAAGGTAATTAATGTTGGACATTTTTTTTCCTTTAGAGGCTGAGTGTCAGATATCGGACAGGGCTAGAACCAGCTCGTTAATCCTGACAACTGTTACTTCTCTTGTGATGGTAGAGTAACGGGTATTTGCCCTTTTAATTCCAGGCCTTCTTGCCTCCTGCAAACTGCTCACGTGCAGAGGTTGTGCTGAGTCCAGCTACACACTCTTCCTGGCAGCCAGAAGTGTGCATTCATGGCAAGGCAGGAGTGAACAGCTTGTCTTGAGTGGGGTGGAAACACCCTTCACTATTTGCTGTGATTTTTTTAAAAGTGTCACAGCATGGGTGAATTTGAGGGCCTAGTGTGGTAACGACCCATGGCTGGGAGGGGTAAACTGTGTATTTTTTGGCTTATTAAAAAGCCTTATAAAAGGTAATTTTGGAGGGCTTGTGTAGATTTGGAAGACTGAAGATGGCCCATAACATTGACATTTTCTCATTGAACAGGGGTTTACGCTGTGTAAAGGGCCAGATAGTAAATGTTTTCGGCTTTGGGGGCCATAAAGTCCCTTGAAACTAATCAACACAACAATATCTTAGTGTTTAAACAGCCACAGACAGTGTGTAAACAGATGCATGTGGCTAGGTTCCAGTGAAACTTTGTTGAAACAAAACAAAACCAACAGGTGGTGGGCCAGGTTTGGCTTGCAGGCTGTGGTGTGCTCACCTCTGGTAGAAAGTACTGCTTCTGATTTGGAGGTCTGGCTTGTGGCTAGATTTCATCTCAGAGACCAGTCTGTCCCTTACGTTCTCTCCTGGTGCTCCGGGGCTCCAGCATTCCAGATTGTCACTTGCTACACCTTGTAATAAAAGCGACCAGTCCTGGGGTGCATCGTACACACTCGTGTCCTTCCCTGGCCACTGAAGGCCCTGGAGATCATGCCTAGCTGTCTGCTCTGGGTTCTTGTACTGCAGGAGATGGTCACCTTCAGACCTCAAAGAGACTTTTGGGGTTGAGGAAGACGGCTCCGCATTTGTACAAGCCGCCGCTGGTTTCCAGCCAACGGATCAGCAAGCTCTGTATTTTGCTGTAGACTTTGAGATAAGCCACAGTTCCAGGGACACACTGCGGGGCACCAAAGGAGAGATGAAAACCTCCCTTTTGCTCAAGAGCTCGTGGCATTTTTTTGGTTTATCCGAGGTCTCCAGCATGAAAGCTTTCGTAACTGTCCTTTCAAAACTCCAGAAGTTTTTCCACGTTTCTGCTTAAACTGTTGAAATCCAAGCAGAATATATGTAGTGTTTTCTCAAATGCAGGAAGGAATCTGCATTTTTATCAGAAAGCTGTGGAGGGGGTTTTGCAAAATCAAGCATCTCCCTCTTTGCCCGACCGCTCTTGGATTGGTGTGATTATTTTTATTAGTTCCTGATGAGTGGCTCCTTTTAATACTTCTGTCCTACTGTTTGCAGTGACTCCGGTGTGCCTGTAACTGGGGCGCAATAATTCAGCTGTGGCTGAATTATATGCACTATGACAGCCGGAATGTACAGTGTGATTTATGGGGGTTGTTGACATAGAGATCAGCAGATAGCTTGATTCCCTGCCATCCATGTGAGGTCTGGAGACACACTCCAAGGAACAGAGGGAAGTTCATGATATTTCTAAGCGCTGTGGTGAATTGATCCAGGACTTCTTTTCTCTTCTCTAATCAACCAGAGTCTCCTAGAATAAAACGTAGCATTGGATTTCCACCCAGCGGAGTTAAGAGTTAGCAGAACTCGCAGTTTGACCACATGGATTTTGATCCTCGGGAAGAACTGATTAAAATTTTTGAAAGAGGGATAAGAGGTCGAGGAAGACAATCCACGTGACCACCCGTGAAATCGGTCAAAAGTTAGAAAACACACAGCTGTGAGCAAACAGATTGGATGTGTTGTCTTTATTGTTGTGATTATCGGGTTTGAAAAGAGAGACTTCCTTTGGAGACCTGACTCCAGCTCGCCTCTCTGTGTAAGGAAGATGCTAAATGAAGCGATTCTTGAGATCTTTTTTTGGTATGAGTCAAAATTCTGTTGACACAAACCTGCTTAATTTTCCGAAAACCATCCCATTGTCCCTGGCTCACGTTAGGTACCAAATTGCCTGGGACACTTTCCCCAAACCTAAGCCCCTGTTCCATTCCTCGTCCTGCCCTGTCTCAGTGCAGGATGGGGATGGTACGTCCCTGTCTATTCGGGAAGTGTGTGTGTCCCTATCAGCTTTCACGGCGCTGCCTCTGCTCTCTGGGTTCTGAGCAACTGAGTTGAACTCAGTTGAGATGAACTCTGTGGGCAGAGTCTGTTGATGAGGTGGGGGACCACCTGCTCTTAGAGATAGAGGTCTCCGGCCCTTCTCCCAGGGCAGGGCTCTCGCTGGGGCAGCTGTGGCTTTGATTGAAAAGGTATGCGGCCCTCTGGAGCTGACTTCAACCCAGTGGCACTGGTCTTTGAAAAATGCACTTCGGCCGAGCCCCTGTGGCACTTGTTTGCTTAGGGATTTTGCCTTTGCTTAGAAGTGAGAACGCAGCTTCAGCTGGATTGCCCCTCACTGAAGGCATTTGCTACGTACGAATGAGTCTTCTACTAATATGTTTAAGGATTTATAAGGAAAACAGAGTCATTCTTAAATAAAAGGGACATTGACATAAAAAGCAGTAATGGTCGATGCTATCTGTTTTTGAAGATAAGTGTTTTGTCACAGAGGACGATTTATGGTGGGAATACTGCGTAGCTACCGTGGCAGGTGATAAATCACTTTTCTCACCACTGGATATCGAGAAGAAAGGGATACAAAGACTTTTTAGCCATAGGAAAAGTAAAAGCACTCCAGAGCATTTTGGTTTATATGTGATATAGTGCAGAAAGTTTGCTAGAGAACTGGGATTGTGGGTATGTGTACACTTATGTGAAATATCTTAATTTCATCTTGAGTAAAGTGATAGTTAAGATCTGCTTGGAGAAAATGGAATCTTGAAAAACTCAGTCCATACCTTGGATGCAGTAAGTGATGCTTTTTAATTTAGGGTTTTCGTGCAAGTAGAAGAGGTGACTATGATGATGATAAAAATCAGGACCTGTATCTTGGACTCTGCATAAGTTTTCTTACTGCCCACAGCCGGGTGGATCTGAGAAAACAGGCACAAATGCACTTATAAGATGTTAAGGGTGAGAACAAAGCAAGCACCTTAAGAGACTTTTTAGGAATGTCTCGGAAGGTGTGAGTCCAGAGAGGGATTATGAAGCTTGAGGTCTTCTTTCCTGGGACCTTCCTCCCCTCTACTTCCTCTTCCTCTTCACTTCATTCCATTGCCACTTGGATGGGTGGAGTCTCCTGCTGGCCTCCACCGATGCCTCCTTGTGGATAGGAAGGCTCTGGTCAATCAAAGACTAGCCTTTGAGGAAACCCGAATCTAGGCAGCTGGCCAGCTGGAGTGAAAGATTTCCTTCCAGAGGACTCATCCTTTTCCGGAGGGCTTTGTTAATAAAGCAGAGATCTGTCGGCAGTGAGCGTGTGGGTTCACGCAGCATTCATTACATACTGGAGTCTGGGGACAGGTCAGGTACAGATGTGAGCACTCCTGTGCCACCTAGCGTGAAATCAACTATCACTTCTTTACCAAGAATTTAATGCGTGTGCGACCTTTACTCTGTGACTAGCGTAAAAAAGGAAATATCCCTGTAATTATTGCCATAAAATATCAAGTCGGAGTCTTCCATTTTGTTAACGTTCCTGGTCTCTTCCAGGTGCTGTATGCTCCATGAGTTGGTCAGCCAGTATTTGTTTGTTTAGTTGTTCATTCACTTATTCATTTGCTCGTTCATCCATTCAAGAAATACTTGAGGCCTTCTACCTGCTAGTTACCATCCTCAGTGCCAGCACCCAGCAGCAACGAAAACAAGAGTCCTGTCCTCAGGGGGCTTACATCCTAGTAGGTCAGAGCGTGGCAGTAAGCAAAGTCAGATATAAAGTGTGTCAGCTGGGTCTTAAGTGCCTGGAAGTAAATGAAGTGGCGGTGGTGGGGAACAGAAAGTGATGGGAGATTAAGCTAGCATCCATTGTGTTCTCAGCCTCTCCAGGTGTCAGTGACTCCTGGCCTTCTCTGCCTGTCATCCTGACAGCAGCTCTGGGGGGGCTGACCAGGACTGTCCTCCCCATTTACAGATGAAGAAAGCAGGGCACAATGTTTAAGAGACAGGCAAGGTGACTCAGAGGGTAGATGTCGGGTCACCCAGAAACCCTTTTCTCAACCTCCTGAGAGTCCCTTATCTCCACCACTGCCACCCCTAGCCCAGCACCTGGCATGGGGCTCAATGAGTATCTGTTTAGACTTGATACTTGAAGGCACTGTGCTCCGTACTGGGAAGGGAAAGAAATGTAAACTCAGGTCCTGCCTGGAGAAGTCCCAGTCCAATGAGGAAGGCCCCTGGGACGCTCTGCCGCCGTGCTCGGAGTGTCCCAGCTGAGCCCCGCAGGCCCTGCGGTGCAGGGCCAGGTGGGGTCTGTCCCCAAGTGTGGTGGCGTGGGGAGTGGGTGGAACTTCTCGGAGGGCTTCACCGAGGAGGGAGCAGCCTTGGTAGAGAGAGCAGAGAAGAAAAGGGCATTTCCAGCAGTGGGACTTATCAGTGTAGAAGCCTAGAGGCTTGGAAAAACGTGGCACCCAAGAGGCAGGAATATGTCCCATCATGCAAGGATGAGGTGCCCTCCACACCCACCCCCACCACGAAGGATCAGTGACCTGCTTGTGCTGAGGTTCCCCGGAGGCTGTTTGGAGAGAAGCTCAGACTTCATCTCATAAGACAGTCTCCAGGTTCCTCTTGTTCATCTTGAGGGACTGACAGTCTTATGAAGGACCTGCAAAAAAAAGTCTTAGGACTCCTGTTGAATCAAGGAATAAAGACCAGAACACAATTCACCAGGCGAGGCCGTGTGATGAAGAAAAAGGGCACGTGATTTGGGATCAGATGAGCTTGATTCAGATTTCAGCGGCAGCACTTACCTTGGACAAGTCTTTTTACTCCTTAGAACCTCAGTTTTTCATCTGGAAGTGGGAGTAATGATACCTCCCTCCTCAGGGATCCGGGGCTGAACAGGAATTTTAGCCGCGCTCTCTTAATTTCTGTGACCTGCCCCCTGTTGCAGTGCAAATCTCTTTGAAAAACTGCAGGTCTGGCTTACCCCAATGAAATAGAAACAGTTTCAGCGTAATGCCCTGTGCTTGTTAATAGGTTTGTCACTCGTTTTAATCACAGGATTTTACTTTCTCTTAGCGCTGTGGCTGATTATTTAATTTTGACATATTGTGTGGCAAATATCATGCATAAGGAGGTAGGGCTGTAAAAAGAGTATGCCACAAACAGGGTTTGGTCGTCGGCCAGCAAATTCCCAGCTGCCTTTGCTGCCACGTGTTACCATATCAAATGAGTTGCGCCCGGGATACTCCACCTGCCACTGATGGCTCTTTCTCACTTGGGTGACTGTGTCGAAGGTAGTTTTGCAGTGTCATTGTGTTGGTCTTTATAGTAATGACATGCACTTACCAAAATTCTGTAGGAGAGTCATTTTCAGCTCTGCCTGGAGAGAGCCCTGTGGATCTCCAGGTATCTCAAAGGCTATAAAACTGCTCCAGTCAAAACTGGTTTGAATTTACTGCTTCAGAGATCCAAGACAGCAATGGGTGTGTATTTTTGGAGCAACTAAAGACTCCTGCGTTTCCAAGGGAAGATTAATAATAAGGACATTTATTGCTTGTAGCACCTTTAACCTTGAATTTTAAAAAAGATGACTTTTTTTTTTTTTCTGTAATTATAGCCAGCTCCTGGGAGATAAACAAGTTAGTGATGATCTGCACCATTTTACAGATTAGAGCACTGAGGTTTGTGGCTTCCAGCATCCATTTCTCCTTGATGCCTGGCTTCACATGGCTCTCCCCTTGGTGGGTTTCTTCTTATCCCTAACATCGCAGCTTGGATGCTGACTGTCAAAGGGGCCTTGCTTCATTTTCATTGAAAGTAAAACTGCTTTCCCCACCCGTTGTTTCCTTTTGCCACTTATTCCCTTATTAGCATTAGTCAGGAGCTTTAATTTTCTTTATGATAGCTTGCTGTTAGTGTTTATTATTTAATTTTATTTATGAGTCTGTCTCTACTGTAAGAACATGTACTCCCTAAAGGCCAGGGCTCCTTCTTTGTAGCTGTTGCCCTGGTGCAGTGCCTGACACCTGTGAGGCCCTTTGTTAATATTTAAGCAAGGGGGGTAGTAGTTGAGGTTTTAAAGGCTAAGCTGTTCATTGAATGTTTATGTTCAGAAGGCAGAAAGCAGACTGAAGGAGGGTTGACTGAGGTATAAACATTTTTATGAAAACACATTTCCAACAATGAAATAGGTTTATGCTTTAATATGTATAGTTTTCTGAATAATGTCTGGCAGATAAGTAAGACTTGCTTTGGGGGATTTTTTTTTTTAATACAGCTGATTTTGAATTAGAAGACATTTCAGTGCTTGTTGTACTTGAGTAGAATTGATAAAAATCTGTTAATGATCTGTTTTGCTTTAAACACTTGAGGAATTTTTAAACTTTGGACACCCAGGCCATGATCTTGAACTTTTATTTCTAATAATAGTCATACCTGGCTTTTATTTTTTTTTTTTCTTAGCAGATTGTGTAGTTAGGAATTGTTTTTTGACTCTTAGCATATCTGCATGTAGTTTAGAAGGCTTGCTGTGGAAGTATCCAGGTCAGTTGAAAAAGCTCCCTCCTCAGTGATAGGTGTCCAAGTTGTTCAAACTACACGATTCTTAAAACTTGTTCTTTTTACATCTCACCATTTGGGTGAGGCAGGACAGTCCAGTTCTGAATGACTGTTGGAGAACGTGTCTAATGAACAAGTAGATTTTTCTCTTATATTTTTCCACTGGTCCAACTCTATTACTTGAGGTATCTTCAGCTATAGGTGGTAGAACTTTCAAATCAAAACAGCTTAAATATGTTGTCTTAGGGATAAAGACTAGGTGATTCCCAGGTTCGTGAGTTGAGCTGCTCAGTATTCTTGTCAGGGACTCAGGTTCTCCTTGGTCATCCTTAGCATGTTCGCTTGGTCTCTTCGTGGTCCAAAGATGGATGCCAAAGATCCTGGCATCACATCTAGACATGACAGCCTCCAGAGACAGCAGCAAGGCATAATCTCCTTGTCTGTGTATTAGTGTAAAAGACGCTTCCTTAGAAGCCCTAGAAGAGACTGCACCTTAATAGTGTCTTGCTAGGCAGAGGGGGTCACACCCCTCATCGAGTTATGGGACCTGAATTACCATGATTGGCTTGGACCGCTTGGGATCTATTCACTTTCTCTGAGGGTGACTAAAATGTGGATTGTTTTGTCAAAGAAAAGGTGAAAAAGAGATGAGCAGGCAGTAAGTGGTCTCTGCCATTCTAGGTTTTTTTGGGGTTTTTTAACAGGATTTTTTTTTTTTTTTTAATTTGGCTGCATCAGGTCTCAGTTGCAGCACACGGGCTCTTCGTTGTGGTGCGCGGGCTTCTCTCTAGTTGTGGCACGCAGGCTCCAGAGCACACAGCCTCAGTAGTTACAGCGCGCGGGCTCTCTAGTTGTGGTGCATGGGCTCTAGAGCGCGCAGGCTCAGTAGTTGCAGCATGCAGGCTTAGTTGCCCACAGCACGTGGGATCTTAGTTCCCCGACCAAGGATTGAACTTGTGTCCCCTGCATTGGAAGGCAGATTCTTAACCACTGGACCACCAGGGAAGTCCCTGCCGTTCCAGGTTTATCCTACTGGAAGTCCTCTTCACGGATGTGTGTCAATCACTGTCTGATAATGAACATTTGACCAAATTGGAACAAAGTGACTGTTCTTTGGGTGGATGGTTCCCACCATCAAGTCAGATTTTCGTCCTGGGAATTCTGTGATGAAAGCTCCTCCTGCAGTATTTTCTCTTATGAGATGAATGCTGTGCTCACAGGTCATACGACTCTTTGGATAAGATTTTAAAATAGTGTTTAATCCAGATGTGCTAAGTGAGCACGCCTGTTTACCAGCTGAGGTTTTCTTGTACTAGAAGAGATGTCATTTTGTGCAAACTACGAAAGGAAATTGGTTCAAGTAAGTCTGACTGCAAAGTTGCAAAATCAAACCCACCCTCTGTCTCTCTCGCGATAGAAAATAGAAATATAACTCAAAATTGTCAAACAATCATCATGTGGTCTCTGGAAATTTCAAGTTTGCACTACCTTGCCTTTTCCCCTAATTATGTTAATACTTGGAATGTTTAGGCTTTCCGATGTTTGACTTTTCTGAAGTTGAGAAAAGGTATCGAGTTTATTTTTACTTTTCCCAGATGTCACTCATTTCTTTGACATAAAAATCGTTATCTCACAAGATAAGCTTCAGGAAATGGGTTGAGGAATGAAGACCAACCTGGCTTTTATGAGAACAAGGATGCTTTTCACTAGAAACATAATTTCCAACAAACAGTGCCAGTTTGGAAACCTGTCGGATTGGTCCCGTCTTTACAGGGTATTATGGAGGTTGAAATCAGCATAAAGGTTTATCAGCCTTTTTCTTAGAGACAGCATTAAGGAACATTATCTGTCAGTTCATCCAACTTTTCTCCTTTTCAGATGAGGAAACGTAGGCTTAAAGAGATTAACGGACTTGTTCACATCTATTAATTTGGGGGGATATACTATTTCCTTATAGCCGCAGAGAACACACGGCACATACAGTATTGTATAGCGTTGTATATACAGTCACTTTAAGAAATTTCTACTTAGGTAACGTTGATATTTATTGTAAAAGTAGCAATTGGGAATGGTGGTAATAGTGACGATGAGAATAATAGAAGTCAACGGAACAGCAACCTAACATTTATCGAGCACTTACTGTGTGCCAGGCAGCATGACTAGAGCTTTACTGGCATGCTCTCACTTCAGCCTAGCAGTAACTGTATCATTCCCCATTTACAAATGAAAAGAGTGAAGTTTGTAGGTTAAACTAGCCCAGGGTCCCACAGCTGGTGAGTGGCAGAGCTGGGATTCCAGCCCCATGTTTGGCTGATTTCAGAGCCTGGGTTCTTAATGAAGAGGCTTGCCATTAACCGTGGTGGGCAGGGGGGAGGTTGTGACCCTGAGAAGGAAAGGTCCTGAGTGACATCAGGCATGACCAGCCCTAGGAAGGACTGGATCACCCAGTGGGCATAGGGTACTGTATATATCAGGTGAAAAGTATAACTTCCTTTCGCCCCACCAGAGGAAGACCCGGTGAGAGAGGAAACCTCAACCAGGGGTTCAAGCTTTGAAATGAGAAGTCGGCTACAGGTGCTGGAGGGAGCTGATGGGACTTGGACGGGGCTGGGGTTGAGATCCCAGCTCCCTGTGACACACACCCTGGATTGAAGCCATAGGGCTGCTAGTGAGAGTAGACCAGATGCTTAAGTAAAAGGTGGGCCTGGGACACATGGACGGGTGTCCTAGGGGGAGACACCAGCTAAAGTCTGAAGAGCCCTGCAAGGCAGGCGGTGAGTCCCAGGATTATAAAGAGCTTTTTCAGATGGGCAAACAGAATTTTGGAGACTTTAAGTGACAGCCCCAAGTCTACAGCTCTAAGTCATTCAGCTGGGCTTGTCAGGCCCTGGATTTGAGATCTTGGATGTAGAGTTATATAGGTTTGGTTCTAGAAGGGCTGGCTCAGGAAGCGAGAAGGACGAGAGGCAGGAAGAAGGCAGTACACCAAAGACTGAAGAGGTTCAACCTATAAGGCTGCAACCACGCTCATGGAAGCCCAGGAGGCCAGGGAAGAACGTGTGTGTCCCCCACAGTGCATGTGGATGATCAGAATTCCCGTAACACCAGTAACAGGTTGCACCACGGTGATGAGCCTGGGCTCTGGAGGCCGACTGCTTCACGTCCTAGCTTTTGCATCCTCACGCTGTGTTACTTCTAACAGATTGCTTTCCCTCTCTGGGCCTCGGGTGCATCTTCTATAAAAATTGGGATAAGAATAATACCTCATAGAGTGCTGGAAGAGTTCAATGAGATTTAGAGCAGGAGTTGGCAAACCTTTCTAAAAGGGACAGTTGGTGGATATTTTTGCCCTTGGGGACCATATGGTCTTTGTCAAGACTGTTCCCCTCTCCTGTAAGTTGGTGGAAAACTCAGGCACTTGAAAATCTATTATCTGTCATAGAAAATTGGCAGAAAATCCCGCAGTAGGCAAGTGGCCCTTGGCTTATGAATGAAATCACATAAAATGGTAGCCGTAAATGTTCAGCTTCAGATTCCAAATTGTTAACACAGTCAAATGCAAAAAACAGATAACTTTTTTAAATACAGGGTTTCAGTCTGTGTAAATGTGATTGTAAGAGGCATGTCCTCTCTGCAAGTCTGCTCAACTTTCTCCTCAACCCTGCTTTTGATCTATCCAGCTCATCTACCATTTTTTAAAAACAGAAATATAATTTAACAAGTCGCAGCCCATGGTTAAGTAAGGATCGCCCTCAAGTCCGAAAATGTGTTTTCTGTGTATAGAAAAAGGGATTAAGCTGATTTGGAAATGCTGAGAAGATGCACTTCATTCTGAAGGTGACAAGTAACTGAGGCGTGTATCTAGGAACCTTTGGTAAAGAGTTCTGTTCCCCTCTCCTCAAATTAAAAAGGGAAGAACAGTAAAGAAAGTGCAAAAAGCTGTTCAATGGTGCTGTCTATTCGAGCTCTGATTTGGGGGAAAAATGGCAATATGTATTCATTATGCCCCCAATTTTGTAAATTTTAGATGCTCTTGCACTAAATGAAGGCAGAAAAAAGTACATGGTGTGCCTCAGATGGGGCCAACCTTGGTAAGTAGGGCTTTGTGGGGCTGGAGGACGGTTTTGTAACATGGCTCTCCAAAAGCAAGTTGAGGTCTGAGTAATGACATATTTTGTCCGTGCTTTACAAGGAATGGGGCCTTTTTGTTTATTTTTTCAAAGAGACTCTGGAAACCATGTCTAATTTCAATCTAATGAAACACCTCCTAACATCAGGGCTTTCTTGGATCAGTGTTTTATAAGAATTGCATCTCATGGTCATCATGTAACAGGGTGTCCTGTATTCACATACACTCTGCATCACATCACCTATTAGACTTCTTTTATTGGCTTAACTCTGATGATTGTAATGACGTTCTCATTGCTTTTTTTTATATGTTGGACATTAATTTATTAAGTGTCAGTCAGCTCCTACTATGTGCAGTATTTAGAGGTAAGAGGGACCATGGGAATGTCGGTCCATTTATCCCTGTGAATGTGTAAGTCACGATGACTCAGGCTTTTCTGTGCTGCTTTGGAGATTAGAAATTGACTCAGATCAGATGATGTTTTTTGGCCAAACTTTATAAATCTCCCAGAGGATGTTGGCAGTGGAGTTTGGCAAGCAGAATATATCTTCTTGAAATCCAGCAAGCTCAGATGGATTCCTAATGAAAAAAAAAAAGAGCTTTTCCAACAGAAAAGATAATTTGGGTTGCTATGAGATATTACCTGTACCAAGTTGTGATTATTTGTTTAAAATCATACCAAGAAATGAGGAAAAAGAACTTCTTTTTAAAGTTTGCTTGTTCAGAAATGGAAACACTGGATTTGAGTTCGGGCTGACATTTCCCACACACGGGCCTCATCCATGGTGGAAAGTGTATGAGGATCTGCGTGTGAAGACTGACCCCACCAGCATCCTTGCCCGCGCCCATCATGTGGACCCAGTAGTATTTTTCAGCACTAGTGCAGTTCAATGTTTCCCCGAGAATACTGGCATCCTGGGCAACTGAGCGGATTAGCCGTGTCAGCTGCTGAGAAAGGAAGCTTGCGCACTCAGCACCCACATGTTTAGAACACACTTGGGGGGTCTCCGTTAGTGAGTAGAAACAGTGTCTGTGGTCGGGGAAGCCCTTGCCCTGTGGTGCCCTGTGGTGCCGCAGCCTTTCCTTCTGGGAATACTGAGTAATCGGAGCTGGGACACTCACTCCATCCCAGCCAGTGGACAGGCGGGCAGCAGCGCGCTGTGGTCACAGCAATTATGAAGCAGGCAGAGGGTGCAGGAGCTCATCTAAGTGGGGAAGGAGCCCTAATGGTGGAGAGGTTGAAAGCTTTCAGAATGTTTGCTACTTCTCTTAAAACAGCTCCGCAAGAGTAGTTGAGCAGATGTAAGAACTAAACATTACCCTGCTCACAGATCAGTCAAATCTCAGACAAAACACATATTTTAGTCCAGTATCCAGTTGATCAGTGAGAAGTAAAGAGTTCCTCCCTGAAGGTAGGAAAGTCGTATAAAGTTTACTTCCTGGATCCCTTTATTTGGTTGTCTTCTGCTAATAGACAAATCCGCTTGTTTTTCAAATGGTTTCCCCACATATGCTGTTTACGTGATTGCTTGTCCTCCTCCCTTTCCCTTTTCCCTCTGTCTTTCCCAGTTTGTCTCTGACAAGCCTCATTTAGACCTAGCGAAGAGATTTCAGGGTCCAAAAATGCCAAACCCACTTCATGCACATGAACCATGACCCTTGGTGATGGTCTCCAGGAGCCAGGAGGTTTTCTATATTAAAGGATCTTGATCTTCATAATGCAGTTCTCCTGCATTATTAAGTGAGTGAGGCTTAGTCCTGGCGGTATTAACACGGAAATATCCCTATTCCAACACCTCCATCTCTGTTTAATTAATATGATGCTGACGCAAAGAAGTCCATCTGCCAAAGGCCAAGGCACCATCCCAGCATGATGAGAAAAGGAGCAGATAAAATTGGCAGAGTTTACAAAGGTTTGTTTAAGCACCTTTGAATGAGTAGGTTGAGTATTTCCAGATATGGAGCGAAATGTATCTGACATGCCATTGAGTTGATGTGTTTAAATAATTTCCCAATTCTTCTCCCATGTATACAGTAGTGCAGGTTTTCTTATGGAAGGTCCTGTTTGTCAGTATGTGTATGTAAATTGGGATCCAGAGATTGTATTCTCAAACACACCCTTGTATGGTAGGGGTGGGGGAAGAATACTCAGCTTCAAGATGATTCCAGTCACTATCTTTCTTAGCCTCTGTTGTTTCATCTGTGAAATGGCTACATTACTACTGCTAAGTGTAGGATCCTCGTGATAATCGAACTAGGAGGAATATGTGTAAATTGCCTAGTGTAGCTCTTGGCACATGAAAGAGGCTCTCTTGAGGCTTTAAGGGAAAGGTTTCCAAGGCTTTGAGGAACGAGATTGTAAGCCTTCTTGGATTAAAGCCACGTTGATATCTACAGAGTGTTGGTTACCTTATTGATTGATTGATTGATTGATTGGCTGCATCGGGTCTTAGTTGCAGCACATGGGATCTTTGTTGAGGCGTGCGGGATCTTTTCATTATGGCGTGTGGTCTGTTCAGGTTTCTCTCTAGTTGTGGTGCACAGGCTCCAGGGCGCGTGGGCTCTCTCGTTGAGGCGCGCGAGCTCAGTAGTTGTGGGGCGTGGGGTTAGTTGCCCCACGGCATGTGGGATCTTAGTTCCCTGACCAGGAATCGAACCCGCGTCCCCTGCATTGGAAGGTGGATTCTTTACCACTGGACCACCAGGGAAGTCCCAAGTGTTGTTTACCTTGAGAGCAGGCAGGGTCTGGTGCACACTCTGGGGAGATGTCCCATGCAGATAGAAGTTTTGACATTGCCTTTGCTAGTTCGATCATGTTAGGGACAGCGGGCAGGTCTGCCGCATCTGCCTTTGACAGAATGTATTATCTGGGATTTGTAAATGAATTGTGTGCTCCCATGTCCTCTGTAAGTGTAAATATTGATTCTCAGGAAGAACTGAAATAATATTGTGGTAGGACATTTTCTCCTTGTTTAGGTTTTTGTCTTGCTGTATTTAATTGCATGCACATTAAAACTGCAACGCAGCCTTGGCCAGACTTCAGTCAACCAGATACCACCGCCAGTTCTTCTGCGATCCATACTGTTACTTATTTAATATTTTTATTTAAATTCACTCTTCTAAAATGTGAATTTATTTTAAAAGGAAACAATGCTCTCCTTACCTGAGTGGAAAACTGCCACATGCAGTAACTAGAATGTGCTTTAATGTGCAGGCAAAACAGTGTCTTCAGGTCAGCTGAAGGCACCAAGTTTAAGGCCTGAAGCCCTTGTGCAAAAGGAAATTATCAAGTGGGTGAGAGAGATGTTTAAGATGTGTTAGCACCCATCAGAGAGTTTCTCCTTAATGCGAACTCCTTAGACAAGTTCTGAGGGTTTTTTGTTTGGATTCCTGCGTCAACATATTTTATAAATTAGACCCCATTTAATGCCATCACCTAATCTCTTATTAATGCCGGTATCATTAGGGGCTCCCATTTTCTCCTCCCCTGGAAACAAAGTTCAGCGCATTGCCGGGCTGCAACTGTACTTTTAAGAAACACAGATTTGAGTAACTCTTTCTCAGTTAGCCCATCAGGTTGGGAAGGACATTGCCAACCAGGCAGAATGTAATAAATCCAAACCCACTGAAAGACATTAGCCGGAGAATGGCCTTGTACAGCCCCCGGGAAAGTGAGGCTACCGGGGTGACCTGATTGCTAGGTGTACACCTGGGCATTTCTTGAGGATAGGACCGCTGTTTGAACACTACTGTAGCATTTCACTTGTATTCGAAGCCGGGTGCCATGTGTATAGTAGATTCTGTAATCAGTCGTTGGGCTAACTTGGAGCATCTGGCAGCTTGCCAGGCAGGGCAGTCCCGTGTCCTTGGAAGCTTTTGTACTCCTCTTGCAAACGCTGCCACACAGTACAGCTCTTTGGTGTTCCTGGCTTGTGGGAGCAGTGATGAAAGTCAAAGACTCACGAGAGTGCGTGACGTAAGAGGTTAATGTGAAGCTGACACAGCATATTTAGGTCATTAAAATTTTAGCCCACCCCTCCCTGCCATTTGCATGGACAGAGGTCTTGGAATGGACTTTCTTCAGGTTTGGAACCACCTACTTCTCACCACGCCTTATCAGTCCTGGGGTCACAGCCCCTGACCAGGAGGGAGGCTGGACGGATGGGAAGAGGAGTAGGAAGGAGAGTTTGCATGTTCACACTTCTGGGCCTGGGCGCTGGGTGTGCCGCAGATCGGGCAAAGGCCAGTGAGGGATGAGTCATCTCATTTATTTTTGCCTACTTTTCTGTTGTGATGGAGTGGATACTCTAAGCTTATCATCATTTTTTTTTGGCAGGGGGAGGGTTATTATGTTAGAGCAAAAAAATTTAGTTTTCAGAATAATGATACTTTTGAACCATGCTGTGATATTTGTATCTTAACAAAGAACTCTCATACTGTGCAAAAATTAGGACATTTAAACTAATATTTAGTACTTACTTTTTTAAAAAAAATTATTTGCCTGCTAGCTTTCCAGATATGCTCCTGGAGGGTTTGGGGGTTGGTTGGTTGTGTTTTCACATGCCCAGGGAACTTTGCTCCTCTGTATACAGCTAGCCATGGATTTTATTTTTATTATTTAAAAACAGCAGTTACATTACAGAGAGCTGTTTTTGAAAACAGAGTTTCTGTGCTTGATTTCATTAGTCCTAAAGACAAAAAACACATACTAAAGATATAAACTTTTTTCAAATTATGAAAGTAATGTATTTTCATCTTATAGAACATACGGAAAAATATGTGACAGAGTGAGATCCCACCTACTGGAGATAACTGCTGTTAATATTTTGGTGTGTCTTCTACTCTTTGATTTTTATGCATAGGAAAAAACCCACTGAGATTAAACCACTTAACTTCGTGAATTTTCTTGTTTGTGCTTCTCTCCTTGTAAGACACAAGTTGAACTAAATGGTATTTATGTTCTAAAACTCACTGCTCATAGAGTTAGTTAAATGATTTGAAACAGTGTTTTAAAGCCTTATTAAATTGCCTGCCTTTTCGAATCATCATGACAGCATAGTCCCTCGTATCTTTAAATATTCTTCAGAAACGTAATGTTAATCTTTAGACATAAGATATGACATTTAAATATTAAATGGAAGAAAATAGCCAAAGAGATGGATTAAAATGCTGAGATACATTCCACATTTGTAATTATTTTTATTTACTCCCACTAGTTTGCTTGCATAGTTTTTAATATGAAGCCTTAGATTTTAAATGTCATTATTGACCTAAATTAAGAATAAAGAATAACCATACACTCAATTTTTTAACCACCACAAGAACGAAGGACTTAAATCACAAGATGAGCAATCATCACAGAAATCCAGCTTCCTAACTTACAACTAGTGATCAGTTTTCAAGCAAAGAGAATTTAGATTTTATTAACTTGAAGCAGCTGTTGTCTGTAGTATGCTTTTTCTTTTTTTTTTTTTTCCGGAAATGGAAAAGGTCGTATAAAAGAGTACTTGTGTTGTTTCTTTTTGAAAGCAGCTGGCTTCCCATCGTTGGGCTGTTTGTGAGCTCAGAAACCCCAGGCCCTGGATGTTTTCCTTGGGAAGGAGCTGGGGGGATGGGTGGAGAGAGGGAGCAGGCTTCTACCGTCCTGTGCAGGGGTCCCGTTATTCTTTCCCCCGTGGCAGCCCTGCTGCTGTGTCTCACCATCATAAACCCTGCCCCAGGTACTCAGACTGCCAGGGGCAGGATGAGAGCAACCCCGTCCCCCAGGCACTTGCAGGGGAAGGGAGACCGGGAGGCAGAGTCCCGGGTGGGGGGGGGGAGGGGAGAGGGCGGAGGCAGTGCTCTGTCAGCTACTCATCACTCAGGCTCCCGGAGGAATTCCGCGCATGGCACTTGAATCACTGCCCCCGGCATCCTCCATAGGGACGAGTGGGGAAGACCTTCAGGGCTAGAAGCTTCCCCAGTTCCTGGGCTGCTTCCGCAAAGCTGCTGTGTGACCTCGGTGTCCTTTGGAGAGCCGGGATCTCATTTCTTCAGGGTTTGCCTTTTGATCCCTGGCACGAAATCATCTCCAAGCACAGTTTGTAGTTATTATGTATTAGGATTATTTGATTCATGTCTTCCTCTCCCTATTTTGTCCACTGTTTTATCCCCCAGCACCAGGCACCATTCCTGGTCCACTGAAAGCCCTGGGTAAATATTCACTGAAGGAAAAAAAAAAGACTTCTTGACATATTATTTTACCTCTCTTTGGTTAATTTAGCTATCTAAAATCTCTTGATGAAAATAGTCATGTAAATTTCAAAAGCTCTTTTTTGGTGGCATAGTAGTACATTTGCCAACAGGAAAAAGACAATTACAGTATGCCTTAGATTATTTATTATATTTTAATATAATTTTATATTATTCTAAAATAATGCTGTGTTATTTTATGTAAGTTTTATATTATTAATGCCTGAAATTGTTTTTGGCAAGGTCTTACCTTTTAATGCAGATTGTTTTCTTAAGTGAAAAATACAGATTATGAATGATTTTTGCTTGAGATTTCGTTGATGTTTAAGCCATTCTAAAAATTTCCGAGAGTAGGGAGTTTGTAGTAATTACGCTCTTTTTAAGATGAGGATTTTGAAAGTCGAGAGAATTTCTCAAATTAGTGGTGGATTTGGGAAAGAAAGTTGGGGGAGGGGGAGGTGGGCATTTTCGGGAATTTTCCCTTTTGAATCCTTAGCATATTTTGTAATTATTGTCTTCAGGATCGTTTTGCCCTCTTCAGTGATTAGCATGGCACCCTGCTTGTGCTAAGTACTGGTATTCATTTGAATTTACGTATGTATTTAGTTATGGATAAGGACATGGAAGAAAGATGTAGATTCAGCTAGAAACAGTCTTGTGTTTAAGCCTATTCTTTTTAATTTATACGTTTGACACAATAGTTACTATAAATTCAGAAATAGCGACCCGGGTTACCATTGGCCCCTCCCTGTCACCTCTCCATATCCTGAACTTTGTTCTTTTCATAGAGTTTCCCCTTCTCCTACCCTGTAAATTCACTGTGCATATCTCTCTCAGTTTTATCTTTCCAAAGTTTAGGACTTTGAGACGTGGCATTGATTCAGACTCAAGTAATGTGGAATGGGAGGTCATCATGCTGGAGCGAGTCTGAAGACAACGCTTACTTTTCATAAGGAAAGGGAATGCCAAGGAGAACAATTGTTTCTACAAAAATGTCAGTGGGAAAATTTTAATTACTTAAGAGAATTGAACTGTTTCTAAACATCCTGGACTGTAGGAATCGCTGAAAATTAGGGTTCTCCCTATGGGTTTGTGGATTCAGAGTTTGGCTCTGCCTTTTGATAACCATTGCAGCTGTTTTGTTTTATTGTTTTACTCTGAGAACAAAGGTGCTCCTTCTCAGAGCTTCTCCAAGGCCTCATACTCAAAAATGTGCTTTGTTGTCCCAAGGGACGTGGCTGGGTTTTAGTAACTAGCGCTTGTTCTAGGGGAGTAAAGTAGTGGCTCTAAAATGTTCCTTTAAAATGTCGATGATTATGGCATAATCATCTTCCTTGAGAGAAAAAAATAATTACTGGCTCTGATCCAAAAAATTACAACACTTTGGCCATAAATCCCTAATTGCCTCTAAAAAGTAAAACAGACATGTTTAATTTTTCTATCCCCTGTGCAACTTATCTGCTTTGTCTGGTGATTAAGGCAGGCGGCAGCCAGTCAGGCTTTTTGGAATCTGGTTCTTTCCCTGCCACTGAGGACTTTGGCTCAGTCCTCCCAATGTGCTTGGCCCTGCTAAATACATCCGTATAGAAAACTGCTCTCCCTTCCATGTAGGGGTCTGCAAAGACTCATTCTACTGAGAAATTACTAAGATGTTTGTATGACAGATATCATCGTCACTGCCTTTGTCAGAATTAGTGAATATGGTTGAGGATTCTGGAAGCTAGCTTATTTATTTCTGTTACTTTATATCTTGAAGGCCTTTCCAGGTTGGGATATATAGAACTCTGCTCAAATGTTTTAAACTACCACACGGCATTGCATGGGATAGCCGTTGCTCTGTGAAGGTACATTAGGATTGTTTCTAACTGTTCCCTACTACGCACAGTGCTGTAGACCATACTTATATGAACAGTGGTGATGATGACGATGACAGCAATAGCAACAGCAAGCAGACACTTAGAAGGTACTTACTGTGCGCCCAGCATTAGTTTTATCATTGGAGTGTGTGTGTGTGTGTGTGTGTTTTAATCCTCACAACAATCCTGTGAGAAGAGTATTCTTATTATCACCATTTTATATTTGAGTAAAATGAAACCCAGAGAAGTTTTCTAATTTGACCAAAGTAACAGAGCTAGTAAGTTTCCTAACTGGGATTTGATCCAGATAGAACCTGATAGGTATATAAATACATTAAAATGCATAATCTTCTTCCCTAGTTCTTCCTCCTGCCCTAAATGGTGGCCATTACTCAGACCCAGACTTTGGCCCTCTATTCTTCCATCTCAAAGCCACATAGTAGCTCTGTGCTGGTGCCGCCCAGGTTTCTGGGCTTTATTTGCCTCTGCTTTACATCTCCAGCTGCCAGTGAGACATTTGCGTACGGTTGTAGGTTTCTTGCTCCCCAAGCCCATTCTTTCTCATTTTTGTTTTCCTTATACCCCTTGTACGGACACTGGCCGGGATGAGGACCCTTGTCATACTTGTGCCGTGCGTATTTCATCATCTCTCCTCACCTCTGTCCATGCCCTTCTCATGTATCCGTATCCTACCATCGCTTTGCCGGAGCTGAAGACAGTCTTCTCTGTGTCACCTTCGCCGACCAGCCATTCCAGCCTGTATTGACGGTTCTCATTCTGTGTTCTGAAAGCATCTACTGGAAAGCTTCAGGATGGGAACTGTGCAGTCAGAGGGCCTGGGTTCCAATACTGGCTCTGGGATACTTAGCTTTGCTGACCTTTAGCTTCCTCATCTATAAAATGGGGATAATACTTCTTACTTCAGTCATGAAGAATAAATGAGATAATGTTTTAAAGAATGTTAATTATCTTTATACTACCATTTACATTCTCAAAATGCTTTCCTCTCTTTGTAGCCTCTGCCTTAGCCTTTAATTATTATACTTTACACGTCAGTTTTGCCTCTTTAGGTTATTGGAGCTCAGGTCACCTCAGGTCATCAGTCCACCGGAGACCCAGCCCACAGCGGTGAGCAGTTAGTAGACTTGATTGTTCCCGAGTGCTGCGTTGCTGAGAACGCATGAGTCATCATGCTGAGCAACTCTGCTCTGGACGAATGTGCTCTGTTTATCCAAGAATAGAAACATTTACCTTAATTCTGAAGAGCTGTTTTCCAAATACCACATCTGAGTATCTTCAAATTCCAAACAGTTTATCCATCATACTTCTCCCAAGCAGTGGCACCTATTTTCTCTGGGCAAATATTCCATAGGCAGACATCTAGATCAGTCCAGTTAGAATTCACTGAATTACACAAATAGTGATGTCTTAGCAGTAATTTTTCATATAGTCTTTCTCTTAGTTTCTGCAGAATCTAGTTGATAAAAAAAAATGAAATGTCCTTTTGAAAACTATCATGGGCGCACACAAACACACACACACACACACAAAACTCATACACACCAGAAATATCTGCTTTTTATAGTTCGTGCTTTTCTTCGGGAAGAAAATACCCTACTTTTCTAGGGTCATGAGGAACAAATGAGGTGGTTGTGTGAATTCCTCGGTAAACCTCCTGTCTAGATACGATTACGCTCCAATTAAAGTTAGTCACTGAGACACTTCATGGGGAAAAGCTTTTGAGTGGCCAGCAGTTACTGGGCTAACTAGTACCTAATCACCAGTACAGCAGTGATTGTTTATTTAGCACTTCCGATATCCAGGGACTGTGCTAAGGCTTGTAGGCATACATGCACACATTTATTCCTTTAATTCCCTCAAGAAATCCAAGAGGAAATGTTGAGGAAAGGACACCAAGGTCCAGAGAAGAGGAGTGACTGTGGGAACAGAAGGGGGCTTGAGAAGGAAGTTGGAAGGTGAATGTGCTCCAGGGGGCTGGGGTATTTCCCTTTGCAGACAGAAGTTGTCCCTGAACTAAAGTGGAGGGGACGGTCCACAAGGAAGGAGCGACTGTGAAGGGACCTGGACAACCACGGGCATCACAGTGAGACACGGATGGGGTATTTCAGCTCAGCTGCCTCCCAGCGATGGGCCTTAAGTGAGTTACTAACCCTCTCTGGGCCTCAGGTTCTTCCCTGGTACATAACGGCCGTTGTGATGCTGTGAAAAAATAAATAACGTGTAACAAAAGGATTATTAGTCTGCTGCTTCAAGGTTGTAGCGCCCAATGAATATGTTCCTTTACCGCTTTCAGGATTTTATCTGTAGGCTTCTAATATTAGACTTAGGAAAAATAATTATGTGTGTTTCAGGTGTAGCCAAAGGAACATTGAACAACTGTAACCGTTACTTGCATTCAATACAGATCATGATTTTTGCAACATTTGCTTCCTTCTTCCCTCCCTCCCTCCTTTCTTCTTTTTTCACTTTCTGTACTGAAGTGTACTTCAGTATCCGTCTCTCAAAACACATACACATTTCCTTACGTAGCTACAATATAGAAGTGACAGAATTAAACCTAAACTGAAAATCGGTAATACTGTAACTTTGGAAAATAGGTAAAAACATAATTTCTGTATAGTTTATGAGTTGGTGTTCATTTTTTTCGCACGTGACCAAATCTAAAGGTTTTGTGCATGCTTTTCTGTTTTTGCTTGCCTTAAATTTATTTTTCATAAGATATTATACTCGAGATTTAAATATACTCAAATTCTGTAAAGAGTGACTAAAACATTGATGTGGGCGTAGTCTAGTAATTGTTGACATTTTACCATAGTCTTGAAAGTTTTTTAAGGGGGAAATACTGTGGTGGAAGATGTCAACCAATTTCCAGCTCTGGCTGATCCCATCCCCTCCATCCCCAGACATGTAAGGCCTCCGCTAAAGCTGGTGTCTGACTTTGCTGTCTCTATGCATTTTTAACGACTATTTCTGGAATTAAGGCAGGCATTTTCTTAGATTAAGAATCAGGTAGGAAAAACGGATTCCTTCATTCCTTACAGTAGCCCTCAAGTGGGTAATATTACTATCCCCATTTACAGATGCAGAAACTGAGGCTTCAAGTCAAAATGATCCTTACTAAGGTAACACAGCTTGTAAGTGGAGCAGCCAGTGTGGGGCTCTGTTGGTCTGATCTCAGAGTCTGTGTTGCAAGTACAGTGTTTTACTATTTCTATTCCTTGTGAACTATCACATTGAGATGAACATGAACTATACTGGAACCTAAACTGAAGAGCGTCTAGTGGCAAGTTTACAGTCTGCAGTCTAGGAACAAAGAGTATATTTACTGGAGTAGGCTATTCAATATGGGGGGTATTGGTAAAGATCAACAGTGGGAAATAAGGGAAAGGAGCTGCTATGCAGAAGTACACACTTGAACCTATTTCTAAAGAATTTGAAGATAAAAACTTTACTGTGTACAGCAGGGCTTCCCAAGCATGATCTCCTTTGAAGGGAGTGGGAAGTGAGGTAAACATCTCAGTTTACAGGTGAAGAAACTGAGTCAGACCAGAGCACTGCCTTCCTGGGTTGTGATGAGTGTGGGTCGTGTTTCAGATGCTGCAAATGGGCAGTTGCCGCCTGTAAGGAGATGTTGGGGTTGGCAGCAGGTCTGCTCTCAATTGCCTGAGCCTCTGAGCCAGGACCGGTCTCTCCCGAAGCGGCAGCCGGTGGAAACCCTGCGTACACAGTGATGTCGGACTGGCTTCCATCTTCATGTCATCTCCTTTCACTTGAACTTAAGTGAATGACTTTACCGTTTATCACTTTAAACATCGACTGGGAGGATGACAGAATCAGAAAAATAAACCGTGGTTCCTTGAGAGCATCCAGAACTCTTTTCTGTACTGTTCAGCCTTAACTAGTTTTCTTTCTGGTACTCTCATTGTAAACATTAAAAAGAACATCCTGTTTCCGCAGGGCAGGGACACTTTGGAGTATCACTGTCCGTATGACCCTTGTCTCGACAAATCTGCTGATTTCTGATGCAGGCCCAGAGGCCGACATTGTTTATTTATTTTTAAAATCAATTCTTATTGGAGTATAGTTGCTTTACAATGTTGTGTTAGTTTCTGCTGTACAGCAAAGTGAATCAGTTATATGTATACCTATATCCCCTCTTTTTTCGATTTCCTTCCCATTTAAGTCACCACAGAGCACTGAGTAGAGTTCCCTGTGCTATACAGTAGGTTCTCATTAGTATTTATTTTCTTGAACATTCGTTCATCCATCCTCTCCTTGCCCAGATCCCTGGCACTTGTATTTCTTTCTAATACCCAAACTTGATGTTAGAGAAAGACTTCTTTGGGTCGAAGCCACAGTATATAAATAGCCCTTTATTTTTAGAAAGTAGTACTTAATCTGCAATAATTAAGTTGCTTTGTGGTCACTAAAATGTCTGCTGCAGTGAGATTTACCTTGAAACTGCACAGAGCAGGTCTACTCACCAGCAACAGTGGTTTTTGATTTTGACTGTGCACTAAATCAATTGGGGAGCTTTTCAATAAAGACTGAAGCCCGTGTCCCACCTTCAGAGATTTCTGGTTAATTGATCTGGAGTGGGATCAGCTATTGGTAGTTTTTAAAGCTCTCCAGGCGTTAATAATACGCAGCCAGGATTGAGAACTAGTGCCCTGGAGCAGTGATTCTGAAACTTGAGCATGCCACGGAATCTCCTGAAGGGCTAATGAAAACACAGACCGCCAGGCCGCACCCCCAGAATTCCTAGTGCAGTAGGTCTGAGGTGGGGTCTCAGATTCTGCATTTCTGAGTTCCCAGGTGATGCTAATGCTGCTGGTTCTGGGAACCTGCTTTGACCTCTCGCCTCGAGAGAGCTTTGCAATAGCTTTATATGATTCTATTAAAAAAAAAAAAAGCCTATACAAATAGCCAGCATTGCTTTTAGTAGAACAACCACTTTAGGCACAAATATTAAAATACATTTCTGGGCTTCCCTGGTGGCACAGTGGTTAAGAATCCGCCTGCCAATGCAGGGGGCACGGGTTACATCCCTGGTCCGGGAAGATCCCACATGCCGCGGAGCAACTAAGCCCGTGCGCCACAACTACTGAGCCTGCGTTCTAGAGCCCGTGAGCCACAACTACTGAGCCCACGAGCCACAACTACTGAAGCCTGCGTGCCTAGAGCCGGTGCTCCACAACAAGGAAGACACCGCAATGAGAAGCCCTCGCACCGCAACGAAGAGTAGCCCCCGCTCGCCGCAACTAGAGAAAGCTCGCACGCAGCAACAAAGACCCAATGCAGCCAAAAATAAATAATTAAAAAAAAAAAATCCATTTCTCTTTTCCTAGGCGAGTTGGACCATTAGTTTTTTCTTTAAACCAGTATCCTCACTAGCAGGCAACTCGAGACCTAGAATCTGAAAGGAACTGGATTCAAGGCAGATTAGAAGTTTTTTTGCTTTGTTTTTTAAGTAGAAAATGTTGCAAGGGTCTATAGAATCATTGCTCAGGCTAGCAAATTACCCACAGATTGTGCAGCTTTCCTGAGACATGTAGCTTGGGAAAAGATGAAATGGAAACACTTTTAATGTTCTAGAGAACATGAAACATGGCACAGAAGTGCAAAGATGAATACAAAACATGGCCCTTGGCCCCCAAAAGAGAACATTTTAGCTGCAGAATGTACAGTCTGTGACTAGACGTGTATATTTCTTATTTAAGTGGACTCCGTAAATTTCTCTTTGTCCAACTCTTAGGACTTTTCCTATTTCCTTTTGCAAACACTTCCCTCAGTCCTTAAGTGAAACACCTATGACGAAACATTTGATGTTTGAGGATGCCAGCTCTGCCATGTCCCTAGAGCGTGGCTTCCTGCCTCACCGTCCACTTATCTTCCCGCGACCTTTATGGAAGAGCGAACCTGTAAAAGCGGCTGTTCCGTGTCCATCTTGGGCCTGTGGGCTTGGGCTTTGAACCCAAGCCATGGCACAGCCTGACTCACTCTTCCTTCCTGCCATGCAGCTTCTCTTGGGGAAAGTCCCAATGCTGGCTGATAGAGAAGAAAAGAGCCCATTCTATCCCTTTAACAGACCCTTAATTAATAGTAATCATGAAAATTGAAGTTGTGCACGGCCATGGCTATTCACCATTGTTGTCTTAGCAATTCCTGGACTGCATGAACAGAGCACCCCTTATTCTGCAATTAAATGAAAAATAATGGCATCACTTCAGCTTTAAGGAAGGAAATGTCCAAGTGCAACCTCTGTGTAATTAAGCTGAACATGATTATCATCAGAAAGTGATTGTACTTGTGTTCAGAGGCGAGAAGAGATAAGCCACCAAGCATGTGAACTATCAAAGAAAATGGTTCTGGGGATGTTTGATGTTCTCCCCAGACAGCCAGCTCCGTGCCTGATGGCGGGGCAGGTGCCACTTTACGTACCATTTTCTCTCTTTTCCGGCTGTTTGAACATTCTTTCTCCTCAGTTCTCGGTACTGTTTTTGTACCATCTGCCTGTTTGCCATTTCTCTGTAGGTCTTCTTTCACCTGCAACTGTTTCCCTGCTTTTTGTTTTATTTGTTTGTCTCTTCTTTGGCAAGATCGCTTTTCTCGACTTGGACGTGCCACTAGCTTTCTGACAGGTAAAATTAAAGCAGTCCGTTTAAGTTTTAGCCAAACCAGGTGTTGAGTGAATGACCCTCACTCCAGAAACCTCATTTACTCCTCGCTTCTTTATTACCCTCTCATAATTCATTAGCTTAATAAAACGCATGTGTGAAAGGCCGCGGCCGAAAGCACTGCTGTACGTAGTGTGGATGCCCGCCCGCGCGCCCCTCCCCTGCCTGCATCCCGGGGATTTAAGGGGACCGACCAAGCTCTCGGTGGGATAGTCAAGCCTCCAAGAGGAGGTGCTTCGAAGAATCTCCAGTTGGTGAGTGTTCAAAAGTAGGATTCCTTCTTTGCTATGGTACCTCGGTGGGACACCTCTTACGGTAATGCCGCCCCCGTTCCCTTTAGTGGAATCCTAGGGACATAAAACCTTCCACTCTTCTGCTTCATGATTCCCAGCAGCCCCCAAAATATCCAGTAATTTTCAGCTGGTTCCAGAGCACTTCCAAGTCACCCAGCCTCATCAGAGAAAGCCTCAGACCCCCGTGCTTGTCACTCTGGGGTATGTAGTCCTGCTTGTCTCTCACTAGCATTTAAAGTTGGCCGGTGGATCCCAAAGGCCCATAGAGGAGGGGGTGGGTGTGGTTGTAGTCTTCATCTTAATCCAGGTTTAGCAAATGTCTGAAGCTCCCCCCGCCCTTTAACATTTTCGCCAGAGCCCGGACTCATCTCGCGAAGTCCTCCCCTACCTCTTCGTTCCTAAACCCCTGTGTATTATGGAGGAAATGAGATCCATATGTTTTTGATTCATTTACATGTAGCTCATCAAAATGTAGTTTTGTAAGAGCTCTTCGGTGTCCAAGAAGCATTTGGAGCCTTTTTATGAGACTTTTAACCAGCCCCCCTCCCCGCCACTCCTCCATCCCCTTAGAACCAGGAAGTCGGGACTTGCCAAGAATAAATAAAACCAAGCTTCAGGGTTTTATTCACTACACTTCAGTGGACTCACAACTTCAGCAACAACAGAGAAGGCTCTCTGCCCCCTTTTGAGGGTGCCAGGGAAGCGGCCCTCGTGCCACTTGCACCCCAAATGGCAGTGAGTTCGGTCTCCCCTCTGCTTCCCTTGGAGCAGGCAGCCAGTTGCCTCCACACCATGGTTTTGCAGCCAAGCCTCTTCCCTCTGGCCGGGGAGCTGAGAGCAGACAGAGGAGCTGCGGGCCTCTGCCGGGTGCAGAGCTCAGAGAGCATCTCTGCAGCCAGCCCCACCTCTGTCCACTCACCGGTCCCTAAGTTCTCTCTCTCAGACTTGCGCGGCCACAGATTCTTACCAAGCTGTTTACTTTGCACCCGTGACTTCTGTGTTTTTGCTGGGGTGGTGGCTGAAGCACCCACAACTGTAAACAGGGCTTCGGGGTAGCGTGGCCATCATTTTATGACATTTTGGAGTGTTGTGTCTGTCTTCATTTTTCTTCATCAAGAAAGGCTTATGGGCTTCCCTGGTGGCGCAGTGGTTGAGAATCTGCCTGCCAATGCAGGGGACACGGGTTCGAGCCCTGGTCTGGGAAGATCCCACATGCCACAGAGCAACTAGGCCCGTGAGCCACAACTACTGAGCCTGCATGTCTGGAGCCTGTGCTCCGCAACAAGAGAGGCTGCGATAGTGAGAAGCCTGCGCACCGCGATGAAGAGTGGCCCCCGCTCGCCGCAACTAGAGAAAGCCCTCGCACAGAAATAAAGACCCAACATAGCCATAAATTAATTAATTAATTAATTAAAAAAAAAAAAGAAAGCTCTAGGCTTCATCAGACAGTGCAATATACATTTAAAAAAAAAAAAAGAAAGAAAGGCTTATAAGCTTTAAGGAAAAAAACTACCTACTGCCACGAAGACTGCAGAGCTTCTACTCTGTCAAACCACAGACATGAAATGAGTCAACCTGTTTCTAGAGGTGGGTTGGTGAGAGGTGGGGGGGGATTTTCCTCCTCAATCCTAAGGATGATGAATTAATGGAAAGCCGTTCCAGAGCTTAGGATTCCTCGCTTGGGCTGTTGGCATGAGTGGGGTGGAAGGAATTCTGCCCTTGTCTCTGCACGTCTCGGCTTGTTTCTCCTCCTCTGTCAGGATGGTGCTGGGCCTTTCGGGGGCCAGAAGCTGGGCATGTGGAAATGCAGAGGCAGGGAGTGGGGAGCGGAGCTGGGCCTGAATGTTCTTACCGCTCCTCCCAGCTGCAGAACTCAGGCTCTTTCCAGTGCGTTTATTTCTGCCTGTGGATGCATACACTGTGGTACCAGCCATCCACTTATTCATAAATTACATGGACTCCAAGGATATTTCTGCAGAAGCACTCTTTATCTTCCAGTATGAAGAATTTGATAAAGTCCATGCTTAGTTTCAACATGAAGACAATATAATTAAATATTATATGTATACATTTTGTGTACGTGTAAGTGGGGGAACCATTCTTAGCAGAATTTTAAGAATACTTAACAGCAATTGTAAAATGTTTAGGCGAGTTGGTAAAGAGTCTGAGTTACCGCTTGTGAAACCTTGAAATCTGAGCTTCACCTGAAATCCCATAGCAGGGAAAACCTTTACCAAAGATGCTTGTGTTGAATGAAGCTCTTTCCTCACTGGTGAAAGGACCTGGCCTGAGTGTGCTGGGTTTATTTGGTTAGTTATTTCTCAAAGTGAATAAGCCAGTACTTTTGTGATCTGAGGACAGATCGCTGTCAGTCCATTGCCAAAGTACCTTCAAGTGGCTTGAAATTTGCTACATAGTAAGGACCACTGGCTGCATGAGCACAGGTGAGATTTTCTTCATTCTGTGCTGCTTCCAGCTGGTCCTTACTTTCCAGACATAAAAGGTTTGGAAGATAAACAAACACTATACACACAATCTATTTGTTTATCTGAGGTTTACAGATAAACCAACGCTATACACACAGTCTGTTTAATTTCCCTGGGTCTCTCAGTACTGTCATTCCAGGTGGAGAAATCATAGTTGACGTTCATCCAGTGAATTTTGCCCAGTGTGATCCATTCACTGATTTGCTCATTTATTGAACAGGTATGAAGTGCCTTCCCTGTGTGTGGTCTTATTCTAGGTGCTGGGGAAGTAGCGTCCAGACAAAAGCAGTCCCTGACCTCACACAGCTTCTGTTCTTGTGGACGGAGCTGCCATCCCAGTGGTCACATGGAGAGTGTCAGAGCCAGGTGGTGAGCCTGGACCTTTGGTTTTGTTCAAAAAGTGACGACTTTCCCTGAACTGAAAGTCATCAAGCAAGTCATGGTCAAGAGTCAGAACTGGTAACCTACCAGCTGGTTAATTTCCAGTTTGAATAGCAGTGGGAAGTTCTCACTCTTCCCAGGCCCATGGAAGTTTTGGTTTTCATTGCACCAGCCTCATCTCATGTAAATAGGACTGATGAATTTGATTCAGAGTGATCAATCCCAATTTGATATACTACTCCTTAATCGTATTAGCCTAAATTGTGTGCAAAGCCCCTGTACCTCAGGCCTCGCTATAGGTGAATTTGAATTCAATATTTGCAAATTGAATTGTGTTTTGAACAGTTTTTGGAAATTAGCATTTAAAATGCACTATTTCTTATATCAGATATTTCTTAAGTAAGGCGAATAGCTCCCTGCTCACTTGTCTTTTGTTTAAATACAGATTTTAATACATATTTTTAAAAAGTGGTGACTTTCCTCCCGACTCACCCCGTAGCTAACTCCCCTCAGCCCTTCCACTACCGTGTGTAAAAAAAACTCTGCCATTGCACGCAGCCAAACCCCGACATTAGAATCTAAGGCTTTGAGGAAAAAGCATTTTTATCAAAATTTTGCTGTGGCCACGAAGTTTAGAGATCTGGGGTTTTTGCCTGCATGTTTGAGTCATTTCTAGTTGAGAATGTCTCAAGGGCTAGAACTGCTAGGGTGAGCCATGTGCAATGTCCTTTTGTTGTAGGTCAAAATGGGTGAATATCGGCAGTTCCTTCTGGCTTGGTCCACTACACTTCCTTCCTCTTTTAAGTACTTAAATGCAAGCAGAATTGCTATGTATGTCCCAGGCCCTCAGGCATTTCTGAGCAGTCTAAACTTTGGTCCGTTTTGTGTTTTTTCTGTAGATAGCTAAAGTGATACAATGTTTTATCAAAACTTGGTATTCGTAACCTTTACAGCAGTAGCTGACAGGATCTTTTCACAGGGCGATCTGCCCTTCTCCAAAGGGTTTCTTAAACTCAGATTATGACCTTACGGAGGAAGAAGGTGCCCTCCTCACCACCTCTTATGGCGTTACTGAAAGGGGTTCCAAAGGCACCGGACATAAAGCATAATAGATAAAGATGCTGTATGTTGAGGACCATCATCCCTGGGCGGGGAAGTGGGCGGGTCCGGCATACCTGCCCCCACTTATACCCTGGCACGAGACACAGGTGCTAGTTGGGCTCAGTGAAAGTTAGCAGTTGGCTTTTTACTTGTTATTAAACGCCAGTGTGGGAAGGCATGCTGGGAAATGAACAGAATAACCTAAGTGGATGTTTCTTCTTTCATTTTGTTTCCCTTGCAAATTGTTTCTGTTGTTTTGTTGTTGATATTTTGTAGATATGTGTGCGAGTACTTGGAAATGGGGAAAGCAGCTGTGGAGATTTTGATGAAAAGGTTACAGAATCGGGTTCAGTTTTCATATCAGATCTCATGCACATTCTGAAATCTGTAAGGAAACAGACCACAGGTTGATGCCGGCTCATAATAAGCTCCCCAGAAAGTGTTACTGACAGTAACTCCAACACACAGTTCCTTCCTTCTCAAAATAAAACCAACTACCTGATGATACAGCATATTTTCTTACACTTTTTCTAAATGCCAAGGCATCTTCTTGACTCGGTTGTTTCAGGAAAAAGTCCAGATGGTGGAGATTCAAGACAGTCAGTGGCAAAATTTCAGTAAAACGGAATATTGTGGCACGATGAAGGAACGGTGCCTTTGAGAGTTTTTCTTTACAGTTTTCTTTACAGTTCGAATATGCATAACAGTTTCAGATGCAGTAAAAAAGGGCAAGTTTTAAAACATAATGTGTCATGTGGTCTCATCTGTGTAAAATAATAATAACACACATAGAGGTAGAACAGCAGTTTGGACAAGCACACGGTTGACTGCTGGTTGGCGGTCGAGTTGGGTGAGGGTAGGCAACTTTAGCCAGTTCATTATACGTGTTTTAGTCTTTAATTTTTTTATAATGAAAAGGTATTTATTTTGATAATAACAACTGAAAGTCCAGAATCTGAGTTAGGCAGGAGAGTGCTCTTCCCTTGCTGCGTGCGTGTTGGTCTGCAGTCAGTCTTAAGAGTCTGTTTCAGATGTGAAAGTATGAGATATCCTGTGTCATAGCCCCAAGTATTCACTGTGCTGAACCCGTTCCCTACAGTGAACTTCATTTCTCAGTTAAATAGTTGGTCTGCTTTTAGGAAATATGCCTGTGGCATCCGTCATTGCCAGCTGCCTTGAGAACTTTCCCTGGAAATAACTGTGGAAGAAGTGAAAAGCCTGAAGGAAAGACTGAATCTTTTGTCTGTCAGAAGTGCCTCCATTTTTAAGTTTCCGTTAGGACAGAAAATATATGTGTGTGTGTGTGTGTATCTACTATCTATCTATCTAGAGCCAAATAGCATTTGTAAACTTGCAAGAATAAATTTAAAGGCTGGATGAAATGCCCTTTTTCTTTTCAATACAAGATTCAATTTTGCCTGGTTTGTGTAAGAAGGAACTCCCTCCTCTCTCTGTGCTGCCCCATCTCACTGCAGAAATTGCCCTTCCGGTTCTGAGGAGGGCTCCTGGGAGATGCCACGGGCTGAGTGCTGGCCTCCCAGGTGCGGGGTTCTGCACTTGCCTCCCTGCTGAAATAGGATGCCTGGTCCTCTCTGCTCTGGATGTCCTGGCACACCGCTGCTAGAGATGTCTGGAACGAGAAAGCAGGTCTGAGCCCTTGGGGATTCTTTCTGGACAGCATCTTTACCTTCTTAAAGCTGTCCATGAATGTGAACTGGGCATATTTGCATTTGTACAGGTAAAATACAAATCCCAGAATAGAACTCGGTGTGGCCAAAAGTGCCAGACACTTGGAGGACACAGCAGGAAGGCATCATTTTTTTCTGTCCGACTTCAGTTTTGTTTTGAAAGTCACGTGAGTGCTTGGGGTTCATGAAGTACCAATTGTGATGACATTCCGCATAACTGTATGAAGTTAGTGTGTTTGTGTGTTTTCATGCAGTGATCATCAGCAATGAGGTCTTAGAATGCCCTTTATTGTGTTTTGATCTAAGGAAGGATTTGTTTACATTTAACTTATAGATCTGCTAGAAAAATTGGTTGCTGAAGACCCACTGATACGGTGTGGTTGCACTGACATTGAAACCCAGGCGGTGTGATGATATGATGGCAGGGCTTTTGCTCTTAGCAACACAAATCCACCAGCGTGTTCCTGCCCCGACACTACTGACCACCCTGCTGTCTGCTCTTCCAGGGAGACCTGTACGATAATTTTGCTGATTTCTCTTTTGCTTTGCATTTCTCTGTAATTATTTAATAATGCTATCAAAGCGGGAATTTTATTGTATACTTATTTCCCCAGGTCATTTATAAAACTTTGGACACCTGTTCCAACACTGACCCCATTGTTAATAGTTCCCGATCCGGAGAAACTGCGGATTATTCTTATCTTCTCTTTGTTTTCCCCAGAACATTCGTTTCTGATGACATCTCTTTCATTAGTAGTTTAGGGTCTAGAATAGTTCCAAAGGGTTTTCGAAAATCAGTTACTCAAATACTACTCTTCTCGGATACCTCTCTGCTGGAAAGATGTCAGGCACCCAAATGTTTCCAGCATTTACAAAATTTTAGACAGTACCAGAGAGTTGGGAGATGAGAATAAAATAAGATATGGTTCCTGCACTCCGTGACCTATGGAACACACTGAACTAAACACCACAGTGTAAAATGCTAAACATTTGAAATAGGTGAATTAGCCACTTAGGAGACATTAGTGTGGGTTTGGAGACAGCTGGAAAGATTTTGTGGCAAAGGTAAGATTCTGCTTGATGGTTATTAGGTGTCTCAACAACAACCACAATCTCAATATAAGTCCAGTATGTGTACATCATAGAAGTAATGTAGAAAAAAGACTGAAAGGAAGTAGTAGAATGACAGCCCCGTGGCAGCAGCATATCTGGTGATTCAGAGCCTGAGTCTTGAGCCCAAACATCCAGATCTTCCTTTTACTGGCTGTCAGACCATGTAACTAAAGTCACTTAACATCTCTCTCTGCCTCAGTTTCCTCATTTGTAAAACGGGGATAATTCTGGTACATAACTGAGAGGCTTAGGTGGATTAAATGAATTAATGTATGTAAAGAATTTAGACCACTGTCTGGCCTGCAGTGAATGTTCAGTAAGTATTAGCTAACTTGCCAGTTTGGAATGGCGAGATGATGAGATATTGTATCTTGCTCTTCTACAGTGAACATGTGTTGGTTTGATAGTTAGAAGAAAAATATTTTTAGAGTTTCTTAGTAGGGTTTTAAATCTGTGTATACCACAGGTGAGTCATATTTAGATGACTGGAAAGCCATTTAGAACATATTTTCATGAGGTTAGGCAATATTTGTTGCTAACATTCAACTCCCATTCCTCATTAACCTCCATAAATGGAGTTAAAAGTTTCCCACAAGCTCCCAGAACCTATTTGCTTCTCAAGAAGTTTTAGTGTACATTTAGATAAACGATTTCATTCCCTTTATCACTTGTAATGGTAAAGTCTGTTTGAAGAATCGGATACACAGGCATCTCAGTCGGTAATGTAATTGTTTCCAGAAAACAAATATAGTTTTTGTACCTCCTTAGAGTAACTTTTGTCAAATTGTAGTTTCCAATCATGTATTATACTTTTGTGCTTTATCATTTTAAAAATACCGTATTTGCCCAAATACAGGACGATTCCCTCATTTCCCCAATGAGAAAATTCAAAAACGTGTTTTGTTTTGGAAGGGGCCGACATCAATATATAAACTTTGATAGATGCAGATAAAGTAGTCAAATGTTAACTAATAATATAACTTTTTTCTGCTATACATATTTAGGATTTGAGGTAAATCACATAAAAATAATGTGCTAAATTAGAAACACGGCCTTTTTACTGTCGTATTTCATAAAAACAGTTTTATTTAAGCTTCACTTGCTTGTTTAATCCAGCAGTTTTTCAGTGCACAGCATACTTTTATTAGAGGCCCAGCACTTCTTGTGTCATATATGTCACAGGAAGTTTTCATCTGAGCCATAAATCCTCATCTGTGCAGCCTTTCAACGTATTTTCCCATCATCCCATAAAAGTATATTTGTGCTCTCCACAATTAACCCCTTACTGATCGCTTTCAAATTAATCTTTAAAAGCCTTCTTTCCAGTGGCGTCTCACACTTGGAATTATATAGATATATCCATCAGGAATAAATAATACGTGTCTGTCAATTTTTTCCCTTCGATTTTAGTTATCTTTTGCTGTGTGTCAAACCATCTCCAAGTTTGCTGTTAGAACAGTGATTTATAATTCCTCATGATTCTTGAAATCAGGTGAGCTCTTCTTCCACTGGTCTCACTTGGGTTCACTCATGTGACAGCTGGGTCTAATATGTCTAAGATGGTCCCAACCATGTGTTTAGCTCTTGGTGCTGGATATTGGTTGGGCCCCTCTCTCAAAGTAGGCTTTCCTGCTCCAGGAGGCTAATGTGGGCTCTTGGTATGTTTGACTTGGAGCATCAAGAGGGAAGAGTAGAAGTCAAGAGGTCCTTGAAAGCTCACTCGGAAGTTGTCCAGTGTCATCTCTCCTGCATGCCATTGGTCAGAATTAGTCCGAGGGCCAGCCCAGATTTGAAGTGAGGAAGTAGAGTCCCACCTCTTGGTGAGAGGAGCAACAGAGAATTTGTGGCCATTTTTAACCCATCACAACCCCATTTTTAACTGATTCCCTCCAGTGACTCCACAGACGTCCCAAAGTTTCTTCCATTGAAAATGTTTCGTGCTAACATAACTTCCCTAAACGTTGTTTTGTGGTTCAAAACTAAGTAATTAAGAGAATGACTTGTAATGTGAAAACCGTTTTAAGGACCCAAATGTGAGGGGAATGCCTCCTCTGAGGAATAATCACCTTATGTTTTATTTCAGTAAATATGGTAAAGTTAGTGACCCTGGGACAAACACAAGTCTGTTGTCAGCCTTGAAGAATGGGACAGATTTGGGGGAATGGTGGTGTTCCCATTGGGGCTGGGTGGGGGGAAAAGCTGTATACGGTTGTTGTCAAAATATGCAGGTATTTTATAAAAACAGCATTTCTTTGGGAATATGCTTTGTTACAAGGAAGCAGTTTGGCCCTTTTGTGTCTTTGTGGAAGCAACAAGATAAGGAACTTTCGAGAGATTGTAAAACACGGGGAGCCCTTCAGAGGAGTAGAGCCATCATCACTACAGTTAACAAACATCTCATGTGCATCTGTTGGGCTGCCGTGAGGGCTTAATTACCAGGTCTTGGAGTTTGCCTTTACCTACATCATTGTATAAGATTAAAACCAGATGAAAAATGAAATGTTCTGTGTGGGAGAAAAATGGATGCAAAACAAGGCTTGCAAAACCCTTAAGTGCTTTATATTGCTGAAGAGTAACTGCATTGTCTCACATAAGGAAAGACCAGGAAGGTACTCTGAATGAGTGGTAGCATCGAGAAACCACAGAAGAAAGGGCTTGACGTCATAAGTACATTTTTAAAATGCATAGTATGCAGTGTAAAAGACAGACTGCAATTTTTGAATTATGTTTCCTATAAAAGTACATCAGGTAAATATGTGTAATTGGAGTCCCTGGAGTTCTAGCTACAGCTCATTTTGAAGACCTTCAGAAAACTAGATTGCCTCTCTTAGGAGGAGTATTTTGATTTGAAAAAGTTCTTCTTTGCCAGTGAGACGAAGCACAGTACTTACAGAGAAGGAGACACCCCACACTGTGCCAGGAGTGTGTGTAATACGTGCATATTCTGTGCAAGGAAATTAAGAGTCTCTGCTTTTCATCCAGAAGCAATTAGAGGATGTCTTTTGTGGCCGCTGGAAAACAGATGCAAGACTCCTGGAAGTCTGAAGTGTTAAATGAAGGTGGAAAATGAAAGTAGGATGCATCTCTGTGAGTCCTAGATCTTCAGGTGACGGCCGAGGCCTGGGACAACTGAACAAAGTTGATGCATTTTCAGTTGTCAACATGCCTCATGGATCCCATGACCACATTCCCTTGAGTTTTTTGGGAGCATCAGGAAGTCATTTTGGTCCAGAAGCCCCTGTTAGAACAGTGAATTGGGTGCTGATGTTGAACACAATTTAAAAGACAAAGTTTCTTTAAACCTATAGCCAGCATTTAGGAACTGGAAGGGGGGTCCCGTGTCTGGAATGCCACATGTGTTCTGCAGCTGCCCCTCTCCTTAAATCCCCCATGGTGGCAGGTCTCTACACAAGGAGAACGTGAAAGAAAGGCCTCCTGTCATCTCTTAGAGAAGGTAATAGTTGGGGCTTACTGGCCATCCTTTGACTCGTACTGTCCAGATTCTGTAGCGCTCTATAAAAGATGGAGAGTCGAGACTATCGCCTAGGGTTTGTTGGTGCCAAGTATCAACACGTTTCCAAGTATTAGACAGTTCAGCATTATAGGTTTAAGCCATCTGGCCAATTAAAGCAAATTTATCACTGTATTAGAGTGGATGACTGTTGGAACAAATGACCCCAAAACTTCAGAGGCTCAGCACAATAAATATTTATTACATATTCAAATCAAGCGCCAGATGCAGTTTGGCAGGGGCTGGGGCCTCTGTTCTTCGCAGCAGTTTAGGAACCCAGCTTCTCCCATCTTGCAGCCCCACCTTCTGTAGGACTCCTGAATCTCTCCACTTGGAAAGTGAGTGAGGATCCAGCAGGGGCGGTGAATCTGGGTCAGACTCAGAAGTGATGCTCGTGGCTTCTGCTCACCTTCTGTGGGCCAGAACATGACCTCAGTTAACTGCAGGAGACGCTGAAAGGAATAGTGAGCTGTGAGAATGGTCAGCATCAGTGAGCCCTGGCAGCCTGGGCTCTTGCTCTGTGCTTGAGGACTAAAGGGGGGGGGTGGTAACTGCACCTTGAATTCTCAGATGTAGTCGCCAGTCTTAGCACCAACAATGGGAGGCTTCTCCAATGGCCCTGGGATGCTGTGCAATGAAAATGATTCTTGTCATATAGGAGAAATTCTCTGTAAGCATAAGATGTTTCCTGGAGCGATCAAGACCCCCATGTCCTCTAACCCCTGCCACCCAGCAGAAGTAGGGCCACATGGCCCTATTTCCCTCTGGTTGCATCCCCTTTCTGGTGTCTGATGCAGTGGTTCCTGAGTGTGGAAAACATGTTTTCCTTGTGTAGAGACCTGCCATCGTGGGGGATTTAAGGACAGGGACAGCTGAAGAACATGTGTGGCATTCTAGACACAGACCCTCCTTCCAGTCTCTAAATTATGGATATTGGCTTAAAGAAACCTTTGTCTCTTAAAATAAGTGCTCAGTGCTCAGGATTAGAAGCAGCTGGAAATCTTTGCGAAGGCACAGAGGTTTCAGATGTGTCTGAGTATTTTTTCAGTGGGCATGGCAGATGATCCTAAATGACACACATATCTGTCATGCTGGCAAAACACATCCTCGGAGTGTCCCCCGGGCAGAAGTGATGCCTGGATTGTCAGAGCGGCTCTGGACCACCACACAGTTCAGTTCTGGGGTCCCATTGTGGGCACTTCTCCTCCATTGCCATCTGGGCACCCCAGCTTGCAGGCAAGCGGAAAGGACTCCAGGAGAATTTGATAGGGAGTGCTGAATCTTGAGATTTTATTAATCAGTCCGATTTAATGAAACTTTAAACATCTCTGGGGTACACACTTGGTGCCTGCGAGTCATGAAAGATAGTAAATGCCGTGACGTCAGAAATGGCTTACTGTGGAGTGCAGTGCCATAGACATTTGTATTGGTTACCATGAGCAAAAGTGACCCAGAGAAAGAAATCACAGTACTTCCATGGATTTTTTTAAAGTCAAATGAGCATCAAAAAAAACCTGTAGCTTTTATTTCTCAGTCACGTTTATCAAATTGTGTGTATTTAAGGGAGTCTGTCTAGATCATATCATTTTTCCTTTTATAGTGATGTTACGTAATATATAATTACGGAGAAACCCCCAGTTCATATCCTTGTAAATTCTCCCTGTCCCCGCAGTTAAGTCCTGAGCTGAGTTACTCCACAGCATAGCTGGAATCTGCTTTGCTTGTTTGTGCCGTGTCCCACACATGTGGGTGCATCATAAATCCTGTTCTGTAATCACCTTCAAGGTGCACATTAGGTGCGAGGGCTACACCGTAGGTAACAACAGTAGACAGTCGAAGAAATGCAGATTATAAGCATGCAGTCACTCCAGTTATGGACCAATAGGGAACCATCTGCCCATGTGAATTGTCAGGTGAAACTTTCACGAGATAATTTCTCCCCAGGAAGCCAGTTCTGTGGATGTATGTCTGTTTGCATTTTTTTCCGAGGGCTTTTGCTTTCACTTCAAACGTATTTTAAGCATCAGGAGTAGGGTTGGGGGCACGGATACGTGGACTGTGTTGGCCTTTGCTGTTGCTGGGCGCTTGCGTTACCGATGCTCTGGTTAGTCTCCAGTCCATGTAGAAAGAGGAAGCTTTGGTTACTGTTACGGCACGAACGAGACCTTATTCACATGTCTTAAGAAGGGATTGGAGTGTGAGGAAATTAATTACTACAGTTCTGCACAGGTTGAGCTTTGCTACAGTAACAGCTTTTGAAAATCTCAGCAATTTACAACAACAGTGGTCTATTTCTTGCTCTCGTGATGTATTCCTCTCCGGCCAACAGCAGCTCTCTTCCAGGTCATCAGCCTTCCAGGACCCAGGCTGAAGGAGTGCCCCACTACCACCTGGGACGTTGCTGGTCTCAAGGGAGAAGGGAAAGACACGGTGCAGAGCCAGGTGATGGTCCTGAATCTTCTGCTCAGAAGGGGACACTCCCTCCCCGTCCATCTCCCTAGTGAGTGACATGAGTGAGTCTGCCATCACCAGGAAAAGGAAGGGCAGCAGATACTCTGAGCAGTAGTAGAGCCTGCTGCACCCGGCGAGGCAAGATTGATTTCCTCAGTGCTGCCCTTTGTCAGCTAGAAAGGTTTCATACTGGCCGATGGAGACTGAAGGACGTGCTAGGGGAGGGACAGACATGGACTCCTCGCTCTGTGCTGATCCTTGTTGCCATAGAGTGACCAGGAATCCTTGGTGTCAAAAGGTGTCGTCTACAAGAAGTGAGGAGAAAAATAGGAAATACATGACAAGTGTGGCAAAACGGGAGCTTCCAGGGCTGCCCAGGCAAGGCCTAGGAGCCCCTGCTTTGAGGTTCACAGACTCCTTGTCAGTCTTGACCCATAATTTTCTGAACCCCCTGAGACCTGGTCATTGTCTCTCCTGGGTTCCCATAAATATATTCCTCTCCAGCAACATCCAGTCTCATGAGGCCACTGGAATGAGTCTGTTCCCTTCACCAGTGCCCTTTTAAGAGTTAAAATAAAATGAGCACATTAAAGATGAGGTTCACTAGGCGCAGAATCCACCTCCAAGGATCCAAAAGAGGAGAAAGGGATCTTGCAGGTCCACCGGAGACTTGGCTGAACTTGGAAGAATACGGCAGCCTGGCCAGTGGAATTGGCTTAGCTGCCCAGTACACCAGCGAGTGGCCTTCACTGACCCACTGATTCAGGCATTGGTTCCTGTTTGTCAGGCATTGTTGTAGGTACTGAAACACACAGGAGCCCTGCTTTTGAGGCACTCACGTTCTAGTGGGCGTGACTGTTAATGAACTATCGCTTGTATATTCATTACTTTATTTAAAAATATATCTGTTTTGGGCTTCCCTGGTGGCGCAGTGGTTGAGAATCTGCCTGCCAATTCAGGGGAAACGGGTTCGAGCCCTGGTCTGGGAAGATCCCACATGCCGCGGAGCAACTAGGCCCGTGAGCCACAACTACTGAGCCTGCGCGTCTGGAGCCTGTGCTCCGCAACAAGAGAGGCCGCGGTAGTGAGAGGCCCGCGCACCGCGATGAAGAGTGGCCCCCGCTCGCCGCAACTAGAGAAAGCCCTCGCACAGAAATGAAGACCCAACACAGCCATAAATAAATAAATAAATAAAGTTGTCTTTATTAAAAAAAAAAAAAAAAAAAAAAGGACTTTGAGCACAACTCATGACCAAATTAAGAAAAAAAACAAAAATATCTGTTATATTAAGTATGATACTGGGGACTCGACCGTGAACAAAAACAGGCCAAGGTCCGGCCCTCATAGACATGTGATTCTCCTGGGGGCATAAATAGGATATAAACTATGAGTTGATAGACAAAATGTGAGGTGGTGCTGAGTGCTGTGGTAAAGTGTGAAGGTAATGGGGTCGGGAGTTTGGGAGTGGAGGGTCGGCATTAAGTGTGCTCTTGGGTCAGGTGAGGCCTGGTGGAAGAGGTGACGTGGAAACAGAAAGCCGGAGGAGATGGAGGTGATGTTGGCGAAGGATGTTGCAGAGTGAGGGAGTAGAAGGTGCGGGGTGGGGTACCCAGCAGAACGCTCCGTAGCTGGTTTCTTTGGTTGTCTCTCACCTGGGCTTCTCACGTTGTATAAGAAAGTTCTCTGTGAGAACTTCCCTCTTCTCCTACAGAGGTAGCCATGCCTTTCACAGAGAGCGGCGGTTCCTATGGACATTTAGTGGATACTTTGTCTGCTGTGTGGCACGTGTCACCTAGACAGTTCCAGTAAGCCACTCCCGTTACATAAAGCATTCGGAAATGTAGCCACATGCAATTCCAGGCTATTTTTTTTTTTTAAATAAAAAAATTGCCCTTTGAGTTTATAATGTCTCACGGATAGATGTTTTCTCAATTTTTTTTTTTTTGCACTTGGAGTTGCAAATAGGTAGTAGATTGATACACGGTGAAACACTCTTGTAGTTGTGCAGCTCTATATAAATAACTAAGTTCTCGAAAAGGGTTAGAGTGAGAGGGTGGAGGTGGAAGATTTGGGAGGAAGCTATATCCTTCACAATCGCTCTATTGTCAAGTCAAATTAAGGCAAATACAAGTCGCAGCTGGCTTGTGCACTAATTTTGGATTCAGTTGCTTTTGCTTTAATTTTTGCCAAAAGTAAGCATTAAGGAATATGGAAACTTGATTAAGTTCATGTAATTAGGAAAGAGTGCTGCATGAGGTTACTGGAATTTTTTTGTAAAATACTTCATTTCTGATCCATTTGATGTTGAACCTTTTTTCTTTCTTTGATGTTGAAATAAGGAGATTAAAATCAACTTGTTAAATGTGAAACCTCGAGCTATAAGGAAGTGTCATTGAGTAAAGGCTTCTAAAAAAATTTTTCTGGTTTGCCTTTGTAAAAATTATTGTTGTTGTTGCTATTGTTATTATTAAGAGTGATTTCGCTTGCAAATCTAGTTAGGGGCCAGATTTCTGACCTCCTCTGGCCAGAAGCACACCAGCCAGCAATCATCACACTGAAGGGCTGAATCATAAATTTGAAACGTGGTCAATTACACTGTTACTTGTCCCTATTTAGGTGACCGCGTTAAACCACTGACCCACAACCAGCAGGCTTGGTAGTGTATACCCAACAAATAACATAGACATCCGTATGCCACCTCAGCTGTGTCCCCAGGGCACAGTAAGCCCCTCCTGCAAGGTCTGCTTTATTCTACTATTGTTTCTAGGTGGATCCTGTGGGTCAGTGGGAGGTAGGTAGGGTTTAAAGTCATGCAGACTTAGAGGCCCGCGCATTGCGATGAAGAGTGGCCCCTGCTCACCGCAACTAGAGAAAGCCCTCGCACAGAAACGAGACCCAACACAGCCAAAAATAAATAAATTAATTAATTAAATTAAAGTCATGCAGACTCAAGTTCGAACCCTGCCCCGGCCTGGCTATCAAAACTCAGACAAGGTCTGAACTTTCCTAAGCGTCGTTCTTTATCTCTTCAACCTGGGTAACGATATTACAGTCAGTTTGTAATGAGGTTCAAAATGAGATGACTCATGGAAAGCAGTTAGCATGGTTCCTGGCACATGGTAGGTGCTCATTATTTGTTGGTCCTTTGCAAATACTGTCCAGATGGAAATGATTACTCAGGTTGCCTGACCTTTTGGGGCACTCATCTCCATAACTGGCAGTCTGTAGGTTGGATGTGGCTAAAAAAAGTGTTTGGCTTATTGACCATTGTGTTTAAAAATGTTTGGAATTTGTTGCCAACATTTAAAAATCAAGAGATTTTTACAGAGAAGTCTGGGTTTCTGGCTTTATTTGAAAATTGAGACTGTCTGGAAACATTGTATCTGCCCCACTCTTCCATGCAAGGCCAACAGCCAGCAGGAGCTGAGGGGTGGTGGATTCACTCAGGGAGAATGTGTGCACTGAGCTCCTTTCTCTCCTCCTTGTTCTTGCCTGCTCCCTGAGGGGACCTCAAGTGTTTCCAACACCCAGTCTAGACATTAGGCTGACTGGATTCACTGAGCCAGCATGTATATTTTCTCAGTATGGCATTGAGAAGTTTGGAGGCTACATATGGGCCTTGAGATGTGTTTGGCTCTAGCAAGGAAAGGTAACCCCTTGCACACCCCTGACTGAAGAAGAGGGGTGCCTCCTTACAGGGAGGCTATCTGTTTGATTGACAATGCAGCTTTGTCCTCAACTAATGAAAAACGGCATTCTGGGAGGGGGTTGGGACACTGGGTCAGGCAAGAACCTCAGCCCCTACAGTCATCCACTGAGTGGGTGGGGGGATAGATACACATCCAAGTCATCCTCAGGATAACAAAGGCAGACATGGTAATGACAGAGATTATGAATGGAGGAACATTGTAGTAGTACCATGAATAGAATAGGGCATAAAGCTAACAATGGAGAAATCAAGAGAAAAGGCAGGATTCAGTTGGTCCAAAACAAACAGGATAATTCATTACCAAACATATTTTGGGACAGAATCAGCACTCTTGATCAAGTAAAGACAATTAAAAATTATAGTCCAGTAATAAAATTTTGCATTTCCCTGACTTGTTTCTCTTCAAAGCGATACCCCTTATCTGGTCTTCATCACAACCTGCTAAATTTTTCATAGTACAGTGACAAAAGTGGTGTCAGTCGATAACACTGGTCCAGTCAGTGCATTCATGACATTTCTTCCTTAAAATTCCAAAGTTTTGATTGATTACATTTTGAGGTGTATAAGAAATGATTATAAATCAAAGATATCCATGATTTTCTCCCCAAGAAATAAATTTAAGACTTCTGGCTTAAATTTACTTTAAAAAGTGACATTTAATCTATATTTTTCTCACTACAATTTAAGGGTCTACATGCTGCTTTAAATGACACCTACAATTTTGCAGGCCATTTGGTTCTTGTATTAGACCCAGATTTGGCATAATCTGGTATATCAAGACTTTTTACAAGATCACTTTGACGATTATTTTGATTTCTTCCTTAATTCTCAAGGAACTAAGAATTACCTTAGTTTTCATAAAAACATGACTGTGTTGGCATTGATCTTGAGGTTATTGGTTTTTAATAACTAGTTCTCAATTATAGCATCCATTTCTCTGAAGGATTTTGTAGTGAACCAATAAATAATCATGTTTTTGTCACTTGGTAGAGGTCTTATGTAACCACTTAATTTTTATTGCACGAGTATTAAGTCGTAAAAAGTGTCTACACTGTGCCCAGTAAAAGAACCAGACCTCTCTAGACATCTCTGTGGTCATTGTTCCAGCATTTCCAAGTTCACTTCAGGCTGGTAGGGAGTATGGTTGAACAGAACCACTGCAGTGAGGCCAAAATTTGACCCCCAGAGTGTAAAGAGATTCTGTGTTCTGTGGCTTTGCATTAGGCTTTTATGGTGGTTATCAGACGTTTAAGGAATTATGCTTAAGTGAAAGGGTGAGAAGTAAAATCATGCTAATAATGATGATGATGATGTTGACAGCTAACACTTACAGAGCTTATGTGCCAGGCCTTGGTGTAAGGGCATGAATTCATTTCATTTTCACAACAATCCTATGAGGAGGGTATTACTACTCTCCCCTATTTACACATAAGGAGCCTGAGGCACAGACAGATGAAATGACATGCCCAATTTAGAGCATCTAGTGAAGTGACAGGATTTAGACAGCCCAGCTTGGTTGATGTTCTGAACTCCTGTGTCTGGAGAAAACAAACACACAAAGAGAAACATTTATTTTCACCTGTTGATTAATTCACTCCGGCCTGAATAGTTCTTGAGGCAGCATGGCAGTTCTGATCTTGTGCTGTCAGGAGATGAATGCAAACTTTCTCCAGGAGTGCCCTGAATAGTACCAGTTTGATCAAACTCTTCATAAAGTATATTACTTTACTTTCCTGTTGTCTTAAAGAACAGATAGTGGCTATAATGCAAATCTTTTCCAATGTCCGTGACTCTCCCAGCAGAACAGAGAGGGGTCACTGCATCAGGTGCTTTTCTTTTACTCTTTAGAGCCCAAAACTGTACTTGGGAGTTCAAACATCTACAATTTTATGTTTTGTGTTTTTTTCCGGTCTTCTCCATACCGTTGGATTTTGAGTACAAATCTCCCCCTTCCACTTCCTCTCTCTTTCTGCTTCTCATTTTTAATGTGATATAGACAGGAAGGCAGACCAGCTGGCTTGTGAAAAGAGTGATGTGATCACCAGAAAGCAGCCCAGGTTCCCTAAGGAAAGTCAGGACCAGGCCCCATTTATTTCATTTCATTTCTTGCTTTTTTCCTTTTCACTTTTCTCCCTTTTCTTCTTTTGCTCTTTGTTTTTTCCTTTCCTTTTTTTTTTTTAAATTGAGAATTAATGAGTAAGACCATCACGATGATATATAGTTAGACCTAGGCATCTTTAAAAAAGAAAGGTTTCTTATTTTCCCAGCCAACGCCTTGCCATCCCCTTGAGGACAGGCTCTGTCATACCGTTTCTGTATCTTCCTTTTCCACTTCTGATCCCTAAAGCCCCCTTGCTTATTAACAAGGTGCTTTGCAGAGGACAGAGTCAGCATTTGCTGGCTTGAATTGGAAATGGACAGTCTGAGCTGTATTGGGTGAGGTGAGGGGCGACGGGCACCAGAGGCGGCAGTGCAGACGAGCAGGGGTGTGAGATAACAGGGAGGGTGGGGACTCAGTGTAGTGAAGAGCACGCAGCGGAGACCACAGGCCACCTGTCTGCATCCCCGTCTAGGGATGGGTCTGTGCCCTGGCCTCAGTTCAGTTTTGTCTTAATGTCTTGGATGAGTGCTTTGATCTGCCAGTGGCGAGGGCCAGAGGCGACCATCAGAGCCCTTCCAAGGTCTCTGCCTTACAGGTCCTGAAGAAGGAGTCAGAGCTCCCAGCAGCCCTTCAGGTCACGTGTGTAAGGTTTGTAAGTCCTCGTTTAGTAGGATAATGAATGAGGCCCAGTTTAGGTAGAAAGTCACTGTGTATAATTCATTCCAGCAGAGGTGCTTAATTTGTATTTGCACTCATGGACCCCAGGTCCAAATGCTCATTCCGCAGCCCTCCTTCTAGCCGTGGGGACATAAAACAAAACAAAAAGCTCTTACGTATTTTTAAGTGTGTATTACTCTTGCTAGAGCTCTTTTAGTGAACATAGGTTGGTCAGAAAGTTTTCTCTCCCTTTGGGTTAGCTATTTCTTTCTTACAAGGTTTTAAAGCAATTCCTATCAGCTGTTTGTTTCAAAAAGATTCTTGAGACTAAAAATATCCACTTTTCCTCACGGCCATCCCTCTTCCTCTCTATTCCAAAAGGCATTGATGACCTCAGCGTCAGATTGTGTGCAGGACGTACAGCCCTTTTACGGTCCCCAGTCCCACGCGAAATCCTCATTCTGTTCCATGCTATTTCACTGGTCTGTGAAAATGGCTTCGTTTTGTTACTTTCTGCTGTTTGTTTTGATCCCCGCTACATGGCCCTCTTATGCTGTGAATAAAATTAAGAGTGCAGCCAGAAATAGAGTGAGGAGTGGCATTGAAGGTTTAAATCAGCAGAATTTGGAATCGTCCACATTACTTCACGATTATATGTGAAAGGTGGTCAGCTTTCTGAGTCATCTGTGTCCTTCCTGCATCTCTGCCCCTCCTTGGAGTAACGTCGGAGCCACGTTATCCTGTCTAACTTTAACAAGAGCTCTCCTGCGTATTGCATTTATCTAATCCTTATTGATAATTGCTTGCTGCTTGCCCTGTTGGCCATTATTCCCACTGAAATGCTTTTCTCTTCAGCAGTAGTCTGCAAACTCCTTAGAAGGAGTTCAGAAGGGAGGTCATTCAGTTTCACCTTCTCAACACACTGGCTAGAAAGCAGGACTGGGTGTTTGAAGAATTAACCAGCAGGTTTGTGTTTTGTTTTTTTTTTAATTATTATTTATTATTTATTTATGGCAGTGTTGGGTCTTTGTTTCTGTGCGAGGGCTTTCTCTAGTTGTGGCAAGTGGGGGCCACTCTTCATCGCGGTGCGCGAGCCTCTCACTATCGCGGCCTCTCTTGTTGCGGAGCACAGGCTCCAGACGCGCAGGCTCAGTAATTGAGGCTCACGGGCCTAGTTGCTCCGCGGCATGTGGGATCTTCCCAGACCAGGGCTCGAACCCGTGTCCCCTGCATTAGCAGGCAAACTCCCAACCACTGCGCCACCAGGGAAGCCCTAACCAGCAGGTTTTTTTTTTTTTTTTTATAGTATTTTCTGTACCTCTTAGGGTTGTGATTTTTTTTTTTTAATTATTTATTTATGGCTGTGTTGGGTCTTCGTTTCTGTGTGAGGGCTTTCTCTAGTTGTGGCAAGCGGGGGCCACTCTTCATCGCGGTGCGCGGGCCTCTCACTATCGCGGCCTCTCTTGCTGAGGAGCACAGGCTCCAGACTCGCAGGCTCAGTAATTGTGGCTCATGGGCCCAGTTGCTCCGCGGCATGTGGGATCTTCCCAGACCAGGGCTCGAACCCGTGTCCCCTGCATTGGCAGGCAGATTCTCAACCACTGCACCACCAGGGAAGCCCCTAACCAGCAGGTTTTAAAATCTGCTGCTAAAGAATACCTGCTTCTTAGGCAAGTCTAGGCCAGGAGGGATCCAAGGCAACCAACCACAGCAGTAATGAGTGGTCTTGCCCGCGGCCTCTTTAGTCTGTGGTGGGTGGTCCTTGACCCCAGAGCCCGCTGCCCTTTGACCTTGACCTTCATAGCTCTGAGTCAGCATGAGTGATTTGTCCGGGTCAGTTGTGTGCAGACATAAGCCTGTGGACGCTGCCTGCGAGGATGGCTCATGAATGGAGCCTGACCCCTCTGCTCATCATGGGAGGAGAGTCGTCTGTTGTTTGCATTTTGCCCGACCCGGGTAAACGGGGGTTTATTTCCGTCATTGGGTTTCTAGGTCAAGTGGTCTTCTTGTGTGGTCTGGGACATGACATGAACCATGATTATTTAGGATTCTCCTTGTCTTTCTTGTACCAGTGCTGAGTCCCCATTAACTAGAGTTCTGGTAAAAAAAAAAAAAATCTTTCTAATATTAGGAGTGGGCAGATTCTTTAAATAGATCAAAGAAAGACAGCCACTTTCCCTGAAACAACTTTATTCATGAGTCAAAGAATTCTAAGGATATCTCAGAATGTATGATTTTTTTTTTATGCCCCAGATTTGGGATTTTTTTTAAAATTTATTTATTTATTTACTTTTGGCTGTGTTGGGTCTTCGTTTCTGTGCGAGAGCTTTCTCTAGTTGCGGTGAGCGGGGGCCACTCTTCATCACGGTGCGCGGGCCTCTCACTATCGTGGCCTCTCTTGTTGTGGAGCACAGGCTCCAGACGCTCAGGCTCAGTAGTTGTGGCTCACAGGCCTAGTTGCTCCGCGGCATGTGGGATCTTCCCAAACCAGGGCTCGAACCCGTGTCCCCTGCATTGGCAGGCAGACTCTCAACCACTGCGCCACCAGGGAAGCCCCCAGATTTGGGATTTTTGATTCTTCATATTATATGTTAAGAGAGCTTAGAAACTCTTAGGAAGAATAGCCCAACCTCATCTAGTATCTATTGCAAATTCAAGGACGTCAGCATTCTAGCCGCCCTGTTCTTTGAAAGCACAATAGCTATTTCTGATGGTTTCTCAACATTGAATTAATGAGATCTAGGATAAAGTGTAACTTATGGCCTTAGAAATCATTTACTGGTTCACATCCTCTGGGAAGGAGAAGGAAGTGAGTAGCAGAAGCTGCCTTTTCTTGAGCACCTGATTAATGCCAGACCCTATGCAGAGGCTTCTCCATATATTATTTCCTTTCACTTTTATTATCCCCATTTCACAGAAGGTAAAAACTGAGGCTCAAAGGGTTTGTAGGACAGGACAGGAGAGCATCCACATCACACCATTTTTGTAATCAAATAAACATTGTTTCATGAGTATAGATTGGTTCTTACTAGGCTTATTGTGTATGTACTTTGTTTCTGACCACCCCTGCCCACCTCACATGGATGTGAAATCCTCTCAGGAGAAACACAGTGGAGATAATGTCCTCAGTTTATGCTGGTGGGGCTGGGGCTCAGGAGATAGAAGTTTCCAGAGTGCTGTGAGACTTTGAGAAAGGCATTGCTAATCTTTCTAATCCCTTATTTGTGAAGTGGGTGTAGAAATACTTCATGGATTGTTGTGAGAGTACTCTGATATAATTATATTAAAGTGTATCAGTTTAGTACGTATTTATGATGCACCTTTTAGCATGAGAGCTATACTTGGCACTAGGTATACAGTGGCAAATAATAATAGCGCTCATTTATGAAGTGCTTATTATGTGCCAGGGGTCATTTTAAGTGCTTTACTTGCATCATCACATTGGATTTTAGCCATGGAAAACATGCGGTAGGTACTCTTAACCCTATCTCCACGTAAGAGGAAGAAATCATTGCCCAGAGAGGTTAAGTAACTTGCCGAGGTCACACAGCTAGTGCATGGTGGAGTTGGGATTGGAACCCAATGGTCCACATCTAAAACCTGCATTTTTAACCATGACATTATGATGTCTGTGCTCTACTGGCATAGAGGGTCTCTGCCCTCAGGAAGCTCAGAGTCTAGTAGAGAAAGGATGAAAATAAGCAAACATAATGACAGCACGCTGCACTAAGCGCTATGAAGGAAATAAACAGGATGACCCAAGTGAGAGGGGTGAATCTGGGAGGGCCTCTCAGAGGGGGTGATGTTTAAGCTGAGATGTAGAAATAAATTGCAGTTAGCCAAGTGACAAGTGGGGAGCAGAGGGCTTCAGCGGGGGCGCAACATCACGCCTAAGTCTAGAGGTGGGAAAAATCTGGATACAAGGGACTCACGTAGAGTAGCTGCTCAAAATGAGTGACCAAGGTTATTGGTAAAGACTACTTTGAGCTTAAAATCTCTTCACGATCAGTTGAATAAAGATTCTGCAGCTGCCTCTGTAGCTTTAGTGTTTTCTCTATTTTATTACATATGTTCAATTGTATAAACATGAAAGAGATTCAGCCTTTTCATGAATGCCTATAACTGACCACATTGCACCACCCCTCTCCACTCCCAAATGTGGGAAAACAGAAGGAAGGAGAAGTTTTGAAGTTCTGCCTCCAAATATTTCCTTAGTGGTCTTTTATGGGGCTTGGTTCCTTAGAACCTGACATGTGTTCATAAAACATGATGTTCCTCTGCCTTTATATACATTCTTTTTCTTAAAAAAAAGATTTAACAGAGTCATAACTCTGAGCAAGGAAACCCTCAAAAGAGCATCGCAATTGTAAATGCTGAAATACGCTATGCATAAAATTAATGAATGCTAATTTATTTGCTCTGCTTTTAACGGAGCAACCTCATGCAGACCACCAAAAAGGTTTCACGAAGAGACCTTTCGTGCCTACCCATACCTTTCGAATCTGCCACAGGAGGTAACATTTCTTTAAAAAAACATTATTGAAATCACATATCTTTTGTCCCTCTCTGGTACATTTCACCTCCCGAGACACGCTGGCTATTTTCCCAAAATGTAAACTAGGATTATGTTCACTTTGAATTTGCATGCCTGGGTAACAGTGTCACTAACCTTTGCTATTCCTTTATAAATCGAAATTAATTAAACTAGAGGTTGCCAGTGAAAACATACCCTTCTAAATTCAGATTTTGGTTCTGTAGCCCTGTTCAGGAAGAAAAAAAGAAAATCCCTTTTATTAGAAATTGCTGATCTCACATCAAAGCAACAAGAGAAGACCAAGTTCTCTTTCATTTTTAATAAAGAGGTTTTCTGGTCCCCAAGGGCACACCTGGTCACACTGCAGCCAGCACTGGCCGCCTGTGATGAGTGGCCCATGGAGGCCACAGCCTGCTTTCGGAGGTCAAGGCCTTTTCAGAACTTGGTGTGTGTAGAGGGGCTAATTTGTTAATCAGGGAAAACTTGGAATCTCCATGTGATTTCTTTTAGGCTACTGGCAGTAATACGCATCACTGAAGTTTTTAAGCCTTTTTTTAAAGACTGATTTTGAATATCTGTAGGAGAAAGGAGTTCTGTATTATACGAAGGAAAAATATGTACCTACTTCTACTTTTACTTAAATTTCCATTTTTTTTAGGGCTCCCAGCTTGACTGTTTTCTAGTCGCCAACATTTTTGATACATTTGCATCCTTGACTATGAGAAGGGATGGTGGTATCTAGCCCTGTCTTCTTTTTGCAGTGTTTTATATTAAACTAAAAATCAGCCCTTCTAGTCCAAAAATGTTTCCCAGACTCCCAGAATAAAAGTGTCTGGTAAACAGAAAGGTTCCAGTGAAGGGTAAGCGTGCCCTCTGGTATCTGCCCGGAAGATATAGTTCACAATACTGAAACTATCCCGTCCTGGGTTTTAAGTCCAATGAATCGACTCACAGGCTCCAAACTCCTTTTACAGAACACGTTGGATCCTTTGCCAGGATCTCAGTGAATGTGTTCCTTACTTGTTCATTTCCTGCTGCTTTTTGAAAAGCCTCATACTTCCTTTCTGCCAGTTGCATTTGCTCACTCCTAAATGAAAGCAGCTTCAAGAAAGCCCCGGCCAACATCTGAGCAATGGGAGGGCTGTGTTGTTCCCGCTGTGTAATCCTGAGATTGAGGTTTGTTTTAAGCCCTTCCATCCCTGTCGTTATGCCACGAGTTTTCTCGTTGGACCTTTAACCAACTGTTCTGTTTCTGTGGTCTTATTTTTCACTGATTTTTTTTTTTTTTTAAAGATGGTATCTTTTTTTTTTTTTTCTTTTTATTTATTTTTGGCTGTGTTGGGTCTTCGTCTCTGCGCGAGGGCCCTCTCCAGCTGCGGCAAGCGGGGGCCACTCTTCATCGCAGTGCGCGGGCCTCTCACTGTCGCGGCCTCTCTTCTTGCAGAGCACAAGCTCCAGACGCGCAGGCTCAGCAGTCGTGGCTCACGGGCCCAGTCGCTCCACGGCATGTGGGATCCTCCCAGACCAGGGCTCGAACCCGTGTCCCCTGCATTAGCAGGCAGACTCTCAACCACTGCGCCACCAGGGAAGCCCTTTTTCACTGATTTGAAGTGTTATAATTCATATTCTTGCATAACATTCTTTTGTACATGTCAGTAACACATTGTGTTTTTCTGCAGAGAATCACTACACGTTTCATTTGCTGTTTGATATTTTATATTTGTGTATGTGTATATATATATGTGTATATATGCATATCTTTATGCATGCATATGTGTATGTATCCATATATATGCACACATACATATAGCTTTTGTAATTCATAACTACTTAAACAGTTTTAAGGTTTATTCTAAGGTGTTTTTTTTTTGAAGTCTATCATGTCATGTCTAAATAATGAGAATTAATTCTCTCTTTCAAATATCTCTTGCCTTTTATTGCTTTTTTCTTGTCGTATTTCATTGGCTAGAACATCTTGCTCTATCACAAGAATCTAAGTGTTCGTATAGACACCCGTGGTTGAGGTTTGAGTGAATTCATAGTTAGCAGCTAGGTTCTAGAGTAGTAATTCATATTATGATCATTAAACATAAAAACTGCAGTCTGATATGAATAATTCATGTCAGAGACACATATCAAAGAGCACATTTTCCACAAAGTGAAGCATTCCTCCAAAGACAATGAGGAAAAGTATTATAGTTCCTTTTATCACATGTTTAGTAGATGTTAGATACCAGGTTAACAGGTAAAGATACACCGTGTTATTTGATTCTTCGAACAACTACCTGAGAAGAGGTCTTATCTTTGTGTCTGTTTTACTGCTGAGGAGACTGAGGTTTAGAAAGTAAGTAACCTGTTAAACATGACCATAGCACACTGATTAAACGCATGCCCTTCTGAGCCTAGGGCCTGCTGCCCTGCACTACTGAGATGTTTTGATGGTCATGCCTCATGTTCAGATGTCTTTTCTTTTCATGCCAGTGACTGGAAAGTCTCAAAGTGAAAGGAACTCTACTTGTCAGGAAGTTCATATTCTGATGAATATATTATGTTTATCTCCTCATTTAGTATTGCTGGATATCAGGGGTCAGCAAATTTTTCCGATAAAGGGCCAGGGAATAAATATTATAGGCTTTTGGGGCCGTGCCATTTCTGTAGCAACTACCCAACAATACTGAAATAGCCCCAAAGCAGCCGTTGACATTACCAAATGGGTATGGCTGTGGTTCCAATAAAATTTTATTGATGGACACAGAAATTTCAATTTCATGTAATTTCATACATCACACCCAAAATACTTTTTTCCAATCATTTAAAAGCTTGAAAGCTTTATAAAAACTGCACATGGGCCAGAGTTGGCTTACAGGCTGAGTTTGTCGACCCTACTTTACACACTTAAGTCTTAGAACTTCAGATAAATGAAGAGGTATACATTTGACCAACCCTTGTACAAATCATTCTTCCCGTCACATTTATTTAAGAAATGTTTTTGAGGGTCTACTGCTGCATGGCAGCTGTGCCTTGGGCAGTAAGGATACAGAGATGAGTAAGGTGGTCTTTGTTTCCAAGGAGTTTCCAGTCTAGTTGGAGAGAGGGGTGAGGTAGCAGGGTGGAAGTGGTAGAAACTTTTGCATGAACAGTGGCCACGCAATATGAAAAATACTTCAGACCTAAAGCAGATTTGCATGTGATCATTGATTCCAGCAAGCTCCTAGTGAATGGTAGGCTTTCTAGAGTCCCAGACCCTCTAGAACTGCCCTACATCCCCCCTCAGTGTCTTGTAGGAGGTGCAAAGTCTTTTCGGAGAGACACGCATGTTTTTAGGTCATGCGATGGAGTTCCTGATTCCACACTGCCGTGCTAGAGACCATTCAGAGACCACAGAGCAGTGAGCGAACCCAGAGACTTTTTAATCCGGTGCCATCCGCCAGCCCACCTCTCCCAGATGCACATTGTGACGCTCTGAAGCTTGGCGAATCTTCCCTCAGCTGATTCTAGCTCCTCAGAAATGAGAAATATAATGGGGAATGGGGGCGGCTGTGCCTGCGGTCCAGAAGCGTGAAGTCTTCCTTGAGGCTGAGCAGGGATGAGGGGGCCTGATGGGGTTGCAGGCACACTGACCACGGACAGATGCTCCCGGGGGACAAAGTCCATGGGCAACGCTGCCCCGTGCTTGTCTCCTTCTTTGTCTTCTTGTTGACACGTCTCTCTAGAATTAAGTTCTTGACTCTTCCCTACCAAGAGTTCTTTGGTTGTGTCCCTGCTGGCTTGTTCCGGTCCCCTAGCTTCCAAGCTAGGTGCAACACACACCTTCACCAGCCCGTTCTGCTTAAAGGTAGAGGTTCTCCAGGGCTCGGTCCCCAGCAGAGATTTGCCAGTGTTTACATACTCCCTCCAAGTCATCTTATCTGTGCTTGTAATTTCACTACTATCCAGGTGCTGACGGCTTTCAGATCAGTATCCCCAGCTAGACCTGCACCCTGGCTTCTGGCTTCAGGCTTCTTCAAACTGCCTGCCCAGTAGCTCATGTCGTCCTCACCAAGACCTGCTTGCCTCTTCTCTGCCTCCATTTCTTTCTCTCTCTCTCTGTCTCTCTCTCTCTCTCTCTTCCTCCCTCCCTCCTTCTCCCTCTCTTTCCCTCTCCCCCCAACTCTCTCCTCCTATCTCTCACCCCTCAGTTTCTCTCTCTCTCCCTCCCTCCCTCTCTCCCCACCCCTCCCTGCTCTCTCTCTTTGTGTTTGTGTCTCTCTCTGTGCTAAATTAAACTGAAGTCTTTCATAGTCTTCCTTTGTCTTTCCCCTGTCCGTCTGCTTACCTAGACCCAAGTATCTTGTAGTCTGATTTTGAGGTTTGGCTATAAAGACAACTTGAATTCCATTTAAGATGTCTTTGCTTTAGTTCACTCTTAATGCAACTCATAAACAACCCCGAGGATATACATGGGACAGAGTGGCTGGATGTAGTTCCTCCTTGCCCCTCTCCTAGGTAACCCCAGTGCCAGCAGTACCTTTTCACAGACAAATCTGATCGTGTCTTCCCTCTGTTAAAACCCTTCTGTGAGTTTCCCACCGTTTTAAGGACTGCCAGGTGTAGTGTGCAGGTTTTGCACGGCACACCCCTAGGAGGCACCATTCTTCTCGTCCTAGCTGCGTGAATAGCATCTCCTTCAGTTGTACAGTGTACAGCCTGTACTCCTGTACATGGCAGCTCTGGCTCACAGGCTCCGGCAACATCTGTCCTTGAACTCCAGCCCTACCACATCCCGTACAACCCTCTCCCTGAGACCCAGCCCCAGAGTTTCTGATTCCGTAGGCCTGGGGTCAGGCCTGCAAGTCTGTTTCTTTCACGTTCCCAGGTGATGTGATGCTGCTGATCCAGGGACCACACTTGGGGAACCACTGATGCAGATACAGCTTGACATAATGTGAGACTTCTTCTGTTGTAACACTGCTCCCTTAGGGCTCCTAGGACATGCCTGGGCGGGGGCTACCTAATTCAGTTTTGTAAGAGCTAGAGGTCTCTCCATTTTATAAAATCAAATTCAATGATGACGTTTACCTATTTTCATATTAACATTGAACTGTACAAGCAGCACAGGACCACATTCTTCTTGAGAATTCTGGAAACATTACAGATCAGTCTGAAGTCCCCTGGACTGCCCCTTGTCTCTGCCCCGGCTGTCTCTCATCATCCCTTCTTTCCGCCCCGCTGCTCTGTGCTCAGGGAACCTTCTCAGCAGTTCCAGAGCTCCCTGGCTCCTAGGTGGCTTTGGCCATGGGGAGGTCTGCAGGATATCAGAGTGAGGAAGGAAAATGGGGTTAGGGACTCATTCCTCACCCTCCCACGGCGAGGTTATGTCCGGCTGGCTGCAGCTGTGGAGGGAAGCGCCCCGCATCTCTCAAGGAACATTGCGTAGGACGTGCTCTCCTTTGGTCCTAGTCACTGCTCTTGGTCCTTGTGGTCCCCTGGTACCTGCTTTGCAAGTCAACCTGATTTGTCTTAAGTATGGCATCCTTTTCCTGCTGGGAACCTCACTGCAGAGGTATACCTCACTCTTTTTTTTTTTAAATTGTCTTAAAATATACATAGCATAACATGTACCATCTTAACCATTTTTAAGTGTGCAATTCAGTGGCATTAAGTACATTTCACATTGTTGTACAGCTGTCACTGGTGTCCATCTCCAGAATGTTTTCATCATCCCAGATGGAAACTCTACTCATTAAACAACAATTCCCAATCTCCCTGTTCCCCAGCCCCTGGCAACCACCATTCTACTTTCTGTCTCTGTGAATTTGACTACTTTAGGCACCTTACAGAAGTGGAATCATACAGTGTTTGTCCTTTTCTGACTGGCTTATTTCACTTAGCATAATGTCCTCAAGCTTCATCCATGTTGTAGGACAGGTCACAATTTCCTTCTTTTTTAATGCTGAATAATATTCCATTGTATGTATATACCACATTTTGTTTATGCGTTCACCCACCAATGGACACTTGGTTTGCTTCTGCCTTTTGGCTATTGTGAATAATGCTCCTATAACATGGATCTACTAACATCTTTTCAAGACTCTGCTTTCAATTCTTTTGGGTATATAGCCAGAGGTGGAATTGCCAGATCATATGGCAATTCTATTTTTAATATTTTGAGGATCCACTATGCTGTTTTCATCTTCTGTTGCTTTGACCTGAAAACCTCACTCTTATAGTTGCTCTATCTATATGATATCCCACATCAAAGAAACTTACTTTAGTCATGTCTGTGAGGTCAACTGCTTTTGTCTTAACCCATTTATCATTTTGATGCTGGCAGATATTTTGGTCCACAGAAAGTTTTAGCAAAGTGCATTGCAGAAACTTTACATCATCTTGCTGGTGGAATATGAAGCCAATTTTCAAAGCAGTTGTGTAAATTACAGATACGGATTCAATTATATGGCATACTGAGTATTTTGATTGCCATAGCTACAGATTCTACAAATATTCTGTTTCCTCCCTGTCGTTTCGGAAGTATCCTCTTGTATACACCTCAGTGGTCCAGCCTCCAACCTTTTAAAGAGTCTCTCAGCATCCTTTTGGACCTAAACCTAGGTGTGATATTAAGTTTGGGGGTTTCTGCTTGTTTATCTAATACCTATTTTTCTATAACTAAATTTTAGGTGCTTGTAGGAATAGCATGTTATGCCATGGTCAAGTTGAGAGTTCTTTTCATGTAGGAAGAAGACCTATTTGGAAAAATCGTTGGTATACCGGGATTATACATTTAAAAGAAACTGTCATTTGTTTGGAATTGTATTATACCTTTCCCAAAAGTTAGTCAGAGGTGAATTATTTTACATAATAATAGCGAGTAACAGTTATTTAGTACTTACCATAGCCCAAGCACTTAGCAATTAGACCCAGCTATCTGGTCTTATTATTACTTTCATAACCCTGAAAGATAGTAGAATTATCCTCATTTACTAGACAAGGAAATTGAGACTCAGAGAGGTAACCTAAGTTACCCAAAGTCACAGAGCTAGTAAACAGAGGTTACAGAACTTAAACCCTGGTCTTTCCACTGCATCTACGATTTCTCTCCTTCTACGTGTACAACCTGTGATAGGACACACACACACACACACACACACACCCCTCCCCTCAGATATCTGGACTGCTTCCACACCTCCTTTGTAGTAGCCAATGAATACTCTCGCCAAATATTAAATACAATAAGTCCTTTGTATTTTTTCCATGGGGGTGGAATTGGAGGAGCCAGGATTAATGGAAGATCCACCTGAACTCCAGCACGGCTGTGGCAACAGCTCCGCTCAGCAACCTGAACTCAGCTTTCTATTGTTTGCCTTGACCTGAAAGAATCCTCAAAGTCTATAGGCAAACGAACAGAACCAGCAGCAGATCAAGACCATAAATGGATTTTTTAGTGCTGTGCTCCGGAAGGTTTGGGCAGGTGTCCAGAACTCTTTGTACTGTAACAAGTGTAGATCTCTTTCTGGAGTGTTTGTTGTAAATGTCAGAACTCTAGGATAATTTTGGCCAGGCTTGGTTTTACATTTTTCATGGGTACCTATTTATAGGTCTGAATCTAAATCTGGTTTTTTTTACCCAGTCTACCCAGAAGCCATAAAGAAGAAGATGGATAATTTGTATAAAACTTAGAACTGACGTATGGTGGCAGAAATATAATAAAAAATAATCTGGCAAGAGCAGACAAAGGGCTGATTTCCTGCTTTCCTGATGTGCTCCTACATGTCCGTAGGAAAAAGACAAACTATTCAATAGAAAAGTGAGCCAATAGTACCTTCAGTACATGTATGAAAAGGTGCTCAACATCATTCATAATCAAGAAAATTGGTGCAGCTTTTGTCAATATCTATTAAAATGTGCATTCTGACTGGCTCATAAATTCCATTATAAGGCATCTACACTGTGGATAAAGTCACAAAAGAGTATGCCAGGATCTGTGCATGCACGCGCATACACAAGACACACACACACACACACACACACAGGCAGTGATGCTATTTGTAACATTATGCAATGGAAAACCAACACCACAACAAAATAGCTGTTCCTCCCAAATTAGAAACAAGCTGAATGTTAAATTAATGACAATCACTATTAAAAATAGAATGAAATAGATCTGAAAGTGCTCAGTTGGACAGATTCTCGAGCTTCATTATCAGTTGAAACAACAAGTACCTGTGTAAATCATTCCTTAAAATGATACCTATATACTGGTACAGTCATCCCTGGGTATCCCCAGGGGTATTGGTTCCAGGAACACCACCCCCCCGCCACCTTTGGATACCAAAATCCACAGATACTCAAGTCCCTTATGTAGGTGGCCTGGTACAGTAAATCCAGTCGGCCTTTTGTGTCCACAGATAGAAATTTCATTGTAGAAAATCCACGACTGGTAGAATCTGTGGTTGTGAAACCAGTGGATATGGAGGTCCGGCTGTTTGTACGTATATGCTTTTACCTGGAAGGATACCCAGGAAATTGTTGCCAGTGGTTAAAGTTTTGGGACTGCTGTTTTAGGGGTGTGGATAAGCTTTTGTTTTTCCTTTTTACATTTTATACTTTGTGGGGAAAGAAGTGTTCCCCAGTGCAGTCTATTTATTGAAAAAATTTAAAATTTGATTGAAATGCATTTGAGAATGGTTCTAGCAGTTATAGATAACCACATTTAGCTTTAAGTCTTGATCTAATCTGTGTAATACAATTGTCCAGAGCTATTCTTTGCGGAGGGAAAAATACAGGGTTATCTATTTGGGGGCTGAGAGCTGTTTTCCAAAGTTGACTATGATCTGGATAGATCCTGGGCTCTGCTTTTCTATGGAAATCCATCTTTTTTAAAAGTCTTGGGTGGAGTTATATTGGAAACAGAATGTGTGGGTGAGGTCATTTCCTTATAGGAACTTTCCTGGGGTGGGAGGAAAGCACATTTGGTTCTAGGCTATATGCAGGGCTGATTTTTGGTGGAAAGGGAAGCTCACTAGATTATCTGGTCAGAAAAGAACACCTAGACTGTTGTATCTTTGGAGCCCTTCTGTGCCAGACTGCTAGTGAGCATGTAAGGGTAAACTCTTTTGAGGGGTTGATTTTTCATGTTGGGAAACATATGAGGGGATTTCACTTTACAGTCTGATACACCAGATGTAAATCGGCTTCCACTGCTGTCTCACTTTGTCATCTAGCAGAGCTTGTTTCCTTATCTGTAAAATGGGTTTGTGAAGGATAACTGGCTTACAGAGCTGCTAAGCATTAAATGGGATGATGCAGGTGAAAATCTGCTCGTGGCAGCACATGGCAAGCCATTGTTGGTACCTGTCATCACTGTTGAACCACAGCTCTACAACCTTAACTCACGAGTTTGTGCAGTTCTGCCTAAACTAGGTCAGATAGGTCATCGGCCTGGGATTCGGACAGTTCGTTAATTGGGTTGCAGAACCAGCAGAGGATCAGAATTCAGAATGGTTGGCTAGTTACCTGATGTGAAGTGCAAAATAGGCAAGATCCGAACCTGTTGGTGGAAATTTCTTAGGTCAGAGACTTGCTGGAAGTGGAGGGATGCAAGTGTATTTGTGTATTCATGGCCCTTATAGCCCAAGTCAAGACCAGAGAATTTGCCCAGATAAAAAGACCTAAGTAAACTCCTAGGTACCACCCCACCTTCTCCCCTGCCACTCCAGTCTTCCAGCCTCCCCCCTTTTGTCATATCTTCTTTCAACCAGAATCTTCAAGCGACCACTATTTCATTGTTACACACATACACAGATACTCATTATAGTCCATTTGCCTAGATCAACCACTTGGCTAAGGCCTGCCCCAAGGAAGAGTAGTTTAGGGTCATTCCAAACCTTTAAATGCATTAATTCCAACTTGAACTAAGTAGGATAAACAGACCCCAGACCTCCTACCCTGGAGACCCAGCTTTTCAGTCTTTTTAAAATCTGCCTTTCAACATGATCAAAGCAGCATTCCCTACCCCAAAAGACAGCACCGGGGCTTCTAAGAATCCTTTGTCCTGCTTATCCTTAATCAAAGGTGATTTTTCATTTGCATTTCTAATCACCCTCTTCAGATGTCTTGTTCCTAAAATTAGGTTAAATGTCCCTAAACGGTTCCGGTTCCCTCCTGTTTGACAAAGGCCGTCTGACCCTTCATTATGGGTTGGCCTCTCTGTGAAGGTCCCAACAAGAAGGTCACAGAAGGTTTGATACAGAAACTAATGGGATTCGTCTTTTCCATCCTTTATTTTAAGTATAATCTCATCAACATGCCTAAATGTTACTATTTTCAAGAGTAATTAAAAATTAGTTCATTGAAGAACAACAGACTAAGCTGTCTTAGCAATTACCATTCAACAGTGGGTCAGAATATTTTCTTTTAGAGGGAGACCCATACTTCTTTGGTGCATTGTTTCAATCAGTGTTCGGGGATCCCAGAAGATTGCAGGTGCCTCGTTCTTGGGTCTTAGTTCAGGACCTGGATGCTGAATGTTGTGGTCTGATGAGGGAAAGGTGAAAACTTCCTTCCAGTTCAGTTCTGTGCAGATGGAGGGGAAAAACAGTGGCCGTCGTTACGGACACGCGAATGTTAACAGGTTTGCTTCTCAGGGGCGCTGGTTAAACAACTTCTTAACTGGCCAGAGTCCAGCACGTTAATCATTAACCTGGGCCTGAGCGTCTGCTGCCCCGTGTATTCAGAATTAGTTTATCATTACCTCTAACTACTGCCTTTTATGGTTCCGAAGAGCTTCTATGAAATCTCTTATCACCGCCAAGCCTAACCTTCATTAACTCGGGGTTGAGGGGGGAGGAGGCAGTGTGCTGATATTTCTGAGTTGGACCAGAGTAAGCAGTTTATGGCCAGTTGAAGAATTTTTAATCCCAACTGCTTAAAAAGAGAAAGAAAAGGGGGAAAAAAGAAAGAAAGAATAGCAGCTCACTCATTGCAGTCTTTGGACCATGCTTAAAAGTTCATATTCTCATGACCTACTTTTCCACTTAACTCCTGATAACCCTGGGCCTCTGCATTTTCTTTTTGACTTTGGAGGACTGGGTTAGTGGGAATAGTCAGAGGGCCCTGGCAGGCAGGCTGGGTTCGAGGCTCCGGCTGGCACCACCCCGGAGCCCCGTCTCATTGCCCCTCTCCTCCCCGTGTCAGCTCAGTTCCTGGCAGGGTCCCTGCCCTGGAACCAGCGCTTGTAATTTTCACAGATGCTCTCAGCGCTCCAGTCTCTCCTGGGGGGGGGGGGGGGGAGGGACACACAGCATCTCTAAACTGCTCTGAATAAGGCCCATCTTCTTCCTTTCCTCCCTGCTCCTTCCCTCTTTGTGTGTCTAAATGTGTGTGTGACATTTTCATTTTTCTGATTATCAAAGTCAAATGAAATCAATACACGTCTACGTACAGGGTGAAAAATCTGGAAGAGTCTAAAAATAAAGGAAAATAGCTTTCAAAAATCTAATTTTCAAGAAGAAAGCTGAGTTAATTTTCATTTCGGTGTCTAAAAAGAGCTTTTGAAAACATTTTAAAGGGTTCAACATGCAAGTATGAGTGTTTGGCTACAGGGCCTTTGGTATGATTCTACCCTGTGGCTGGAGGTTTAATAATCAATTATACTAAAGCTTTTCTAAGTCTCTAGAAGGGTTTGTCTGGGTCTTATTTATCATAATAGGCAAGTTAGGGAAATATGGGTGTAATTTATATTTCAATTCAGTATTTTTTTCATCTTTTTCTAAAACAAGCCTGATTTGGGCTTTCTTGATGGGGAGGAGTTGTCCTCCCCCCAAAAATCTGAAATTCCCTCGTGACACTATTAAACGCCTTCCTTTGGGTTTTATGCTTCCAGGATATTGCCCACAGAAATATATGCAATGTTAAAAGAATGTGGACGACTAGTAGCGTGTATGTTTTAGCCTCCTGAACCGAGGGTTTATGAAACTGGTTGAAGAGTGTTTTATTGAAACAAGACAAATATTTATGAACAATTCAGAATCCTCTGTTTTGAAATGTAAAGTGTGGGCCCAGTGGCATAGAGAGTTCCAGGTGTTTCCTGTCTGCATTTGGAATGGTTCGCTGATGCTCTGCTTTCCTAGCTTTTCATAAGAAGCTAAGAATCACGCAGCTTCCCTGCTAATGCCTAGATGGCTGAAAGCGCTCCCAGGAACAGGCTTGATTTAACGAGCGTAAAGCTGTCTTGAGACGCGTATAGATGGGCGTATTCTGATCTATTACATTTGTCACTTGATTTCAAAAAAAACAACAACAAACTTGTTTACGAAAGGAGTGGGTTCACTCCTGTAAGTATGTTAAGGTCTGGTTTTGAAACACGTTCTTACTAATCAGAGGTTTACTTTCTGGTGGCCCCAGCTTCTGTGTTGTTAACCATCCCTGGTTTCTGTGAAATAGAAATATTATGTATTCGCCCAGACAGTTGGAAGCCGTTCGTGTAAATACCGGCCGTTGTGATTTAACTGTCAGCCCAAAAAGCCCCCGCTTCGGAAGGGCTCCTTTTAAAACCAAGCACAATGAGATGTCTGTTTTAGATGAGGCCGCCAAGCCTTGGTCCAAATACTACACAGATTTGTTTTCCGTGTGCCAGCAGAACTGCTTTTGTACAACATGCCCTGCTTTGTGTGCTGAAGCTGTAGACGGGACTTGAGGGTGGTGAGAAACACTGCTGTTTTCTTCCTCCATCCCTGATCTGCCCCAGGCCCGGAATTTCATGATGAGACGTGCAGCAAAGCCATTGCCTTTAGGAGCGCTTGGAACAGGAGAATGGAAAACTTGCCCCACAGAGGCTGTCCGAAGACATAAGAAAGACCAAGCGTGGGATCCAACCAGATTCACGCAACTGTGAAAGCCAGCTCTGGGGGCCCCTGGCTGCCAAAGGGGGATCCAGGGATACCCAGGGCTGGAGTGGGGTGGTTTGGAAAGGAGGACCATTTTTCTGGCATGAACAAGAAGGAAGGAGAGAATAGTACCTGCTTCCTGCTTTGGCTCTTCTTTTTTGCATCGTGGACTTCATTCTCCCAAATGTTGGGCATCCAGGAGCCCACAGAGGAGAAAGTCTTGCTTCTTTTTGTTTTTTGTTTTTTTTTTTATGAGGGTGAGGGATGGGTGAAAAATAGAGAAAAGCATAAAAGGGAAATTGAGTCACCTGTACTCCTGCTGCCTAAAAGTAGCCCCATTTGCCACACCTGCTTTCAGAGTTTTTTTCATCCTCTGTTTATACATTGAGAATATCTGAGTATAGTTTCCTTCATATTCTCACATTAAAGTTGCAGAATGTTATATATACATCTAAAACCCTCCTTGAATCTAACCTCAGCCCTACTCCCAAGCTAGACCCGTCCCCGGTGCAGAGGGCAATCCTTGCTGTGAATGTGATATGTGTTCCTTCCATCTGTATTTTCTACTTCTGGGTCTGTTAGATTGCCCTCTGGTTCAGGTCTCTTCCCCAGGCTAGAGCACATACTTTATCCATCCCCCTGTTATTGGATATCGAGGTTGTTTGCCATTTTGGTTTTGTGTTTTTGCTTTTCCAAGCAATGCTGCTGTGAGCTTCCCCGCACATTTTTCCTTGTGCATATGTGCTGGCGTTTCTTCTGTGGTGGAGACCTAGGAATGGAGTTGTTGGTTCCTGGGTAAGACCAGACTCTGAACATGGCCGGCAAAAGCACTTAACCTCATGCTCCCGCTGAGTCCATTTATAATAGTTGTGCTTGATTTCCGGGCAATGGATTAACGGACAGGAAAGTGGACGGAGGGGACAGAAAGATTGCAGTAGGGATGGTATGGAATCCTCAGGCTCAGTCATTTACCGCGCTGCTGGCACATCTATCTGGTGGTGTCCTGATCGTCACAATACTTGCCTCTGATAGGAAACATTTGGTTGAGGGCCTCTCCTCCTCGCCCCTGCACCCCCAAGTGTACAGCAAATGAATCAGTCCTGGTAGAAGAAACAAATGGCTTTTTGTTGTTGCTGCCGCTGCTCTAAAGATAATCTGTTGTTTTCAAAACATTTGCAGCTATTGATTTCAAGGAATGGGTGGCCGGAGGCCCTGGCCCCTGGTTTCCCCAGGTGGAAACATTTGCAGTGGGTTTTCAGGGACGTCACAAGGAAGAGCTGCCAGCCGGGGCTCAAGGCAGGAAGTTGTCTGTTTGGTATTTACTCAGGCATCTTCTGGCGAGAATTTGATGATTCAATCAGAGCCCACAGTGACTGCTTGCAATTGCTGAGGTGGTGGGGGAAGAGGCTCTTTTTCCTCTGAAAAGCCTGAGACCCCAGTTGAAAATCAAGTTTTGTCACGACTCTCCCGACAAGACCCTTCTGCCCTCCAGGGCTCAAAGCCTCGTTCCTCAGTAAGTTAATCGATATCGACAGATGCCCCTTTGAGCCCATAGCACTGGGAGAGCCAGAAGGGACATTAGTCATCATCTCGGTCAACCCCTTGGTTGTGACAGAGGAGGAAACTGAGGCCCGGGGAGTGAGACGGTCACACTAGCTCACACATGTTCGAGAAATTAGGGGACCAGCACTGCAGAGGGCCAGCTCCTCTGCCTTCCGAGGGCAGGGACCACCGCTTGGATCTGTGTCCTCCAGAACCCCACCAGCACCGGCCACGTGGTAGGTCTTCAACGAACGTGTCATCCTCTGAGCCTTCCATCCCGGGGTGGCTGGTTTCCAGCGTGAATGTGAAGGCAAAGTCACTTCCTCGCAGGAGTCTTGGGAAATAAGAAAGGAAAAGTCAAACACATACAAAATGTAAACAGCAGAGTAAGCCTGCCTGTTTTTTAAATTATTGTTTATATCTTGCCTCCTTCCACAAAGGATTTGAAGCAGCTTATGAGCATTAAACGCCAGTAGCAGGGCCCTCGCTAGGCAGTAAGTAACTAATTGCCACGTGAGGCTTACAGATAAATGCTGAGAGGCAGGGGGCAGGTGGAATTATCTTTGTCTCTAAAGAACGTGTGTAGGTCTGTCTGTATAAACCACAGTCATAATATACAAATAGAACCTCAGAGGGACACTAGAAGCTCTGTTGCCAGGGGTTTACTTATTTATTTTGTCTTTTGGAGGAGGAAAGCTTGGGGATGGCTATGGAAGTACAGAGAGGAGGGAAAAAATACTTATTCTCAAACTTATCAATTTTGTGTGTCATACGCTTTCTCAGATCTCTAGCACAAAGCCGTTTATGTCTACATTTCCAGAGATGTTAAAAAGAAAGACCTTGCTTATATTTATAATCAACAATTTAAAACAGACCTTACCTGGGAACTAGTTCCGTTCAAATAACTAAAGGTTGGAAATTAGAGGCTTTCTTGCTCATCTGTCTTAAGGATAGAAAACTGTTCACGCCGAGATTGCCCCCTAGTGGCCCCATGGGTTATTGATGGTCTCGTGCAAAAGGCACTGGGAGATCTGGTCCCTGGTGGAAGCACCACCATCAGCCTCTTGGGTTGCTCAGAGGTGAAACTGGCCACCACAGTGACATAATTCTGCGTGGAGCAACTGGTTGGCTTTTCTTCTTTCATTCCCATGGTTTTTCTTTTACCTCTGTGCTGCTGTCCCCTGATTTCTAGAGATGATGCAAGACTGATCTTACGCACGAGGCTCTGATGACCAGAGAGAGGGAGGCCTTCCTTGGCAAGTACTTCATCCAAGTCCGTGTGATGGGAGGGGTGGTTTGGAGGTGACTGCAGCTCAGCTGGCGTGTCCAACGCTGTGCAGAAAGAGAGGTGTTTTTCAAGCAAGCTTCTCATCGATAGCCACACCCGTTGTTAAGAATGGAGAACGGGGCTGGCAGTAGCTGTGTTTTAATTACAAAATTTTGTTGAAGTCTGACTTACGATTGCTAATGCCTGAGACCTCCTTGCTATATACAGTTTTAGAGATGGGTTAAATCTTCCTTTCAATCCATCTTTCCATTGCCAAGTGTTCACCTGCCGATAGTGGTTTCTCAGTTGGCTGATTCTAATTAGACCTGACGTGATAAAACTCCATCACTTCTTCCAGTTACTGAAGTAATACAGTCTTGTTGCTAAAAGCACCGGGAAGAACCGAGAGTGAGAAGTCATCTGTCATCTGACGATGCAGGAAAAAAGCTGTTACCCTTTTACTTTCTGCCTTATTTGTAGTTTATTGTGTAGGTGTGTACGTATGAATAAGTATGTTAGAAAGTGAGAATAAAAATGTATGTTTACACACTCAGGCACACACACACAGTTTTTGAAAGAGATCATCTTTTTCCTGGGGTACTGTAGCTTTTTTTTTTTTTTTTTTTTTTTTTTACTTAGCACCATATCATAAACAATATCCTTTGTCATTACAGCGCTTTGAATGGCTGTGTAGTTGTCAACATGTGGCTATACTGCGATTTCCTTTACATATTATCGTTGTCATTTTTACCGTTATAAACAGTGCTATATTGAAGATTCTTATATATAAAACCTTACATCCATTTATATATTTTTCTTAAAAGTTTCTAGACTTGGAGTGTTTGTGCCATTATGGATATATCCTTAGAAAGGTGAGGGCTACTGGTTTCCCACAGGTAGTATCTGAGCAGTTCTTCTCCTTGCCCTTTCATTAGTACTGGGTCATTTTTAACGTTTGCTAGGGGATAAGTGAAAACCAGCACCTTGTTATTTAAGTTAGTACTTGTTTTTATACCTAATTGGGTTGGACCTCGTTTCATTTATTCATTAGCCAGTCGTATTTCCTCTTTGGTGCAAGGCTTGTTGCCTTCCCTCGGTTTTGCTTGGGGTGTTCATCTTTTATCTTACTGATGTAGAAGAGCTTCGTTTATATTAGAGATAGCAACACTTGCATCTTTGTTGCAAACATTCATTCCCATTCGTTTGGTTTGCCTTTTCCTGAGATTTGAGAGACCCAAATAAGCAACCTTTAGTTAATTAACAAATTGTTTATTTAATAAATAATAAATTAGTAAAGAATACGTAAGGTTTTAGGCTTCAGAGAGTTGATAAATGTTATGGACTATCTTTCACAAGCTGGGCAGTTTGAAAATTGTAATATTTAGGCTGATAGGTCTACAGGTTTATACAGGGGAATATGTTTTTTCTGATCTGGTTAATCGGTGTTCTGCCATCTCGTTTGGGAGGGTTTTGGGTGATATTATTCCTACCCAGTACATCGTAGTCCAGTTCTATTAAAACCACCACCGGGCTTCCCTGGTGGCGCAGTGGTTGAGAATCCGCCTGCCAATGCAGGGGACACGGGTTCGAGCCCTGGTCTGGGAAGATCCCACATGCCACGGAGCAACTGGGCCTGTGCACCACAATTACTGAGCCTGCGCGTCTGGAGCCTGTGCTCTGCAACAAGAGAGGCCGCGATAGGGAGAGGCCCGCGCACCGCGATGAAGAGTGGCCCCCGCTTGCCACATCTAGAGAAAGCCCTCGCACAGAAACGAAGACCCAACACAGCCATAAATAAATAAAATAAATAAATTAAAAAAAAAAAACCCACCACCAACATGCCTGACACAGTGAAGAAAGTTGCATGAATTAAATTCTATGACTTTTAATTCTGAGCCAAATTCTGTGCCTTGAATCCTGAAAGTCTAGATGTTTAAGGGACCTGGGTTTATTAGAAGAGTGTGGTCAGAGAAGGACTTCCTACCAATAGTGCCCAAAATGATGATTCATGGGAAACCATGTACCTAAAATGGCATCACGTGTGGAAGAAGTATAGTTTAGCTCTTAAGTAAAAGAGCAAACTCTTGGCCTGCAGTTCTGTGATCTCATAATCTTCTATTCTGAACTACCTCCCTGGGGAGTGGGGCTCTCTTAGAATAGGAATGGGATTTGGCTCTAAATCAAAAACTTGATAGACTATCATTTCCAAAGAGCCAAGAGCACTTGCTGGAGTTGATGCAAAAACTGTCCTTTTCATATCACAAGCACGGTCATATAAGAACATGGTGATTTTGTGTTTTTCCCATGCTTACTTTGAAAGAATTTCTCAGAAATGCTTTGTTTTGTGTATTTCCCCCACATATCAATCAATCATGTTGTTAATTACTTTCTGAACAATTAACCTATATGCATGCACATAAGTGATACTAACTCAGTTAGCCTTATATATAACATCTAATGACTTACATGGGTAGAGACCTACTTAATACTAAGTGCTACTCTGTGACGTAAATCACAGCATGATCCTTTTTGACCCACCTCCTAGAGAAATGGAAATAAAAACAAAAATAAACAAATGGGACCTAATGAAACTTAAAAGCTTTTGCACAAAGCAAAGGAAACCATAAACAAGACGAAAAGACAACCCTCAGAATGGAAGAAAATATTTACAGATGAAGCAACTGACAAAGGATTAATCTCCAAAATATACAAGCAGCTCATGCAGCTCAATATCAAAAAAACAAACAACCCAATCCAAAAATGGGCAGAAGACCTAAATAGACATTTCTCCAAAGAAGATACACAGATTGCCAACAAACACATGAAAGAATGCTCAACATCACTAATCATTAGAGAAATGCAAATCAAAACTACAATGAGATATTACCTCACACCAGTCAGAATGGCCATCATCAAAAAATCTACAAACAATAAATTCTGGAGAAGGTGTGGAGAAAAGGGAACCCTCTCGCACTGTTGGTGGGAATGTAAATTGATACAGCCACTGTGGAGAACAGTATGGAGGTTCCTTAAAAAACTAAAAATGGAACTACCATACGACCCAGCAGTCCCACTGCTGGGCATATACCCTGAGAAAACCATAATTCAAAAAGAGTCACGTACCACAATGTTCATTGCAGCACTATTTACAATAGCCAGGACATGGAAGCAACCTAAGTGTCCATCATTGGATGAATGGCTAAAGAAGATGTGGCACATATATACAATGGAATATTACTCAACCATAAAAAGAAACGAAATTGAGTTATTCATAGTGAGGTGGATGGATCTAGAGACTGTCATACAGAGTGAAGTAAGTCAGAAAGAGAAAAACAAATACCATATGGTAACACATATATATGGAATCTAAAAAAAAAAAAAAGTTCTGACGAACCTAGGGGCAGGACAGGAATAAAGATGCAGATGTAGAGAATGGACTTGAGGGCACGGGGAGGGGGAAGAGTAAGCTGGGACGAAGTGAGAGAGTGGCATGGACATATATACACTACCAAATGTAAAATAGATAGCTAGTGGGAAGCAGCCACATAGCACAGGGAGATCAGCTCGGTGCTTTGTGACCACCTAAAGGGGTGGAGTAGGGAGGGTGGGAGGGAGATGCAAGAGAGAGGAGATATGGGGATATGTATAGCTGATTCACTTTGTTATACAGCAGAAACTAACACAGCATTGTAAAGCAATTATACTCCAATAAAGATGTTAAAAATAAAAAAATACTAAGTGCTATTCTTTGGAGGTGGGAAAAAATGGTTTGTAGTTCCAGTGAGTTATTGAGTCAGAGCATTACTTCATTCCTTGAAAATGAAGCACTCAGAAGATGGAGTCATTATAAAATATGTCAGATCTGTATCTGTAATCACCCATCAGTAATGATTTTGCACAAGCAGCCCTGGTTCATGATGGCTGCCCAAGGAAGAGTGTTCAGATGCAAACCGGGCCGGAATTGTGTCTGCTAGTATGGCTGAGATGTTGACTCCAGAAAAATAACGTTCTCTGTTTGGGACCAGGAAAGTTGTCATGGAGATGGAAATCTTCCTGGTACCATAAAAACCCTGCTTGTTATCTGTCCTGAGTCCCATATTTGCACAGGTGGTTCTCCTAGCTGAGAAGGGCTGAACAAAAACAAATCTATTCTTCCTGAATGGCGCCTTTATGTGTCCAAAAGAATATGTTTCCTTTCTTTAGCCCCTCAATTAATGACCCGTTATCAGCTAATTAAATCACAGGTAAATTTTACATGAATTCCTTTGTTACACAACACTTGCTAACTAACCCCATATTCCTACGTGTTTAACTATATAACTGTTTTAATTAATGGTGAGAATGAGGGGCATTGGGTGGTCATCTGGGAAGAAGAAGAATGTACCCACGAAAGACAGACACACATGCACAGCCAATAGTGGAATATTAATTTCCATTTAATAAAGGAGGCTATTGTAAATAATGCCGTTGTGAACATCGGGGTGCATATATCTTTTTGATGTATGAATAAATGAACACCTGCCGTGTGCACTGCAACTTTGGGAAAACATATTTGCATCTCTGTTCTCCTTGAAAAAGGAATAACATAGCTGGGATTTCTCTTTCACTGAGTTATGTTTCAGATGTAGAGATCGTCTACGTAATACAAAAACACATCTGTTCAGGCTCTCTCCCTACCCGCCTTGCTTTCTTGCCTGTGTCTCAGAGAGCACAACTTGATCTATGTATAAATTTTGTGTAAAAGCTTTAATTGTAGGTTTTTTATTCGTCTCCGATGCCTTTCTGCCCCAAAGATGTTCAAAGCTTTTTGACCAAGTTTCTAGAGAAACATTCATGGTTGCACTGAGACAGTTGAGTTCAGACACAGTAAATGCTGTGTTATATTTTTGGAAATGTATTCTCTCATTTAAGACTTTGCAAAGTGCTTGGGGAAAAGCATTAGATGATGTCCTCTATAATCAAAAACTACCAAAATAAGCAAAAGAAGGATTTTTCATCGTTCGTTAGCTGGGGCTGAGTTGACAGCAGTGGGAATAATATTTAGAATAAAGCATTATGGATAAAGGATTGATTTAAAATGAAGAAATTGCCTTCTTGTTTTTTTCAATTCTGGTATTTAAACTATGAAATCATCCTTCCTTGAGGTTTAAAAAATAATTATCCATGTGTAATGTTAGAACTTGGTTATGCATTCCCAGATGTTTAACTTGTAAATGGAACTCACATCAGATTTATGACCTCAGGAGAATCTTCTAGATAAATAATGGATCACTTGAACATTTGCTCGTAAAAGTAGCACCTAATTGAAAAAAATTTGAAGGAACCGTTAAAATAAGTCTAGATTTAGCCTATGAAGGAAACACAGCTTGTTTAGTTTCTTTTAATAAGACTGAGTTACCGAAACTTTTCATGATGATATCTTACATTTATAATAAAATGTCAAAATTTTAAAGTTGAGATCAAGGAAACATTGAGATAAAATTGCCTTATCTAAAATGACAGAACAACTAGCCCTGGTAGTGTAAAGTTCTTGGATCAATGCTATGCATATACCCGGCCCCAATACTGCAGAACCACAGCTGAGTTTTTGTGTGTTGTCTCTTTTGCTCAGAGGAAGAGTTTCCTTTTTTCTTTCTTTCTTTCTTTATTTCTTTATACAGGATCAAAGTAACTGTCCTTTAGGAAGTGTTGTGTGTAAAACATTGTCATAGCTCTGCCAGAAGGTGGCGCCCTGATACCATACCTCTGCATCCTTCCTTTCCGCAGAAGAGACAGACTACAGGCACACTGCATACCGCGGTCCAGGACTTTCTGTAAGATGCCACATAGCTTATCTTTAGAAATACCTGGATCCCTGAGGGATTTGCCTTCCATCTGACCACTCCTTGACCGAGCTGCTTTCTCCGTAGCTGTACATTGAAAGTTATCATTTCTTACGCTTGCCTGGATTCGTGGTGTCAGGTCTGGAACATAATAACATAATATACCACAAAGTAGGCACTCTCATCAAGCAGCCTTACGTATGTTGGCGGGGGGAGAGGGGGTTCAGGGGTTGGGAGAATACTGCAATAAAAGAACATTCAGAAAAATAAATATCAAATGGAATTGATGAATATTGAAGAAAATAATTTTACTTGTTAGGGGCCTAAACTTATCAAGAACTGAGTATCTTCTTTTTCTCTTCTCACATCCATCTGACAGTCTCTCTCTTATGGGAAGCCATTTATTTAGACAGTAAAGAACACCATTATGGAAATGGAATCTTCTCTATAAAAACCTATCATTTGGGCTGCAACCAAGTTGTAATTTTGACGGAAAACATAGTAATTACCTCAGACAAAAGGTTTTACACTTGCCTCTGTGTGCTCGTGAGCCAAGTGAATCAAGACGCCTGCACCACTGGTCCCTGATCTTCTCTGGTATTGTCTGCTGTTGTGTTTTCCTCTTTGCTTAATAACACAGCTTTAAGAAAAGGGTCTCATTGAATCTAAAAGCTGGTGACAACTCATGGAGCTTCGTTTTCTGATGGTTTGTTTTACAATTTAGATGACAGTGTCACCCACCTTGTTCCCACCAAATGTGGATGGAGCCGGAGGGTCAGATTTAACCAGGCTTCCTTTAGACACCCTGTGAGCTTAGGGTGGTAGCTTCCTGTCTTTCCAATGTTGTTGTTTATGCTCTCTGTATAGTAGGCACAAAAGAGATATTCATTGAGTGAATTATTGATAGATTAGAAGTGGGAGAGACGGGAGGTGGAGGGAAAAGTTAAGAGTCTTTGCAGTCATCAAGGTGGGGGATAATGATGCCCTGTACGGAGAATTGGTGGGGAGGTTGAGACAGGCTGGCTGTGCCCTGTTTGGCAGGCAGGTGGCACAGAACCTAGGAACAAACCAGAGAAACATACTTACTAGGAGTAGATGGGACCTTGAGTGCACCATCTCTGAAAGCCACTTCCCAGTTGAGAGTGGAAAGGACTTGGAAAGATACCCCTCGCTCAGGACAGGAGTGGGCACGATTTTAATCAGAGGTGGAAGTCAAGTGGAGAAATTAGTTCAGTTATTAAGAGCCCCACAGGAAACCAAGGCGGCTGTGGTTTCGTGTTTGGATTTTGCAACTCGAATCAGGTTCATGAAGTCGTAGCAAAATTTCAGGGAGAGTTTGTAATGATAACATGTCCAAATAGTTCTGAGGATTACAGGATTTCTGAGTCACCTGACTGGACTTCTGTGGGAAAAGAAAAGGGAAAGTGGGATACAAGAAGAAGGTGTGACAGCACGCTTGCTCTTGAGAAACTGGGAGTCCGTCTTGGGAGACCAGACTTGCATGGAAGAAGCCAAACCCAACCAAGCAGAACAAAAGAAGCAATGACAGCACTCAAAAGGAGCAGAGAGTTGATGGAGAGATTCACAAGGGCTACCGTGGATGGATTAGGTGTCAGGAAGATAGGACGAAGGTAGAAATGGCCTGGAATATATATGTAGGTGGTTTGAAGGGGCTGACCCAACTTGCGTGGAGGTGGGAGCTGGCAGGTGGGCTGGGCTGAGTTCATGAGATGCCAAAATAAAAGGAGGCGCTCGCCCTTAATCCAGTCTATAACAAGGAAGCATTGTCGGTGGGAAGAGCGTGTTAAGTGTGTGTTTTAGGGGGATTAGCCCGGCGGTGATGCTGATCGAGGCTGGAGCCATGGCGATTAGCGTTCAGCAGTCCTAGTAATTCAGCTCAGAGACAGTCAGGGACCAAAGTGAAATGTGCCACGCCTCACGTGGAAATGGGGAGGGGAGGGAAGGGAAAGAAGTCTAAAAGGGCAAGTTCAAGTTCAATCAGTAGCAGACTTTGAAAACAGCTAGGCCTTCCCCTGGTACTGTTTGTAACCACCCCCCCCCCCATCCTACGGGGACTGGGTTTTCCAAACAATAAATCTCTGACAAGTAATAACAGTAACAACCACAACATAATTTTAGTTAATATGCATCCAGCTTTCTCTATGGCTGGTTCTTTCCAGGTACTGAATGTGTATTAAGTCATTTAATTGTCACAACACAGAGGTAGGTATTGTCATGATCCTCATCTCACAGGCAAGGGAATTGTGGCGTGGAAGGCTCTGTAATTCACCCAAGAAGATGCAGCTAATAAGTGGCAAACCCAGGTATGAGCCAGGAAGCCTCCCCAGACCCCCTACTTCCTTTTATAATTCAACAGAAGGTCTCTTTGCCCTTCGTCTTCCCCCCTCCCAGGCACGGGCATTTTGGAGCTTGTTAGTTGGATGCCACGCTGTTGTAATTTCAGTGGTTTCTTAACATCTGTGGAGTCATTAGAATTAGGATATTTCCAGGAAATCCAGTTCTTGCCGTCATTCTTATCTAGAGCACCCGCCCCAGAGCCTGACACTAATAGAAATAGATGCCTCTGAAGTGGGGTAGGTGCTGGGCTGGTGTGAGGTCTCAGCAGGGAGGCTGTGACTGCAAATCAGGCCTGAGTACCTGGGAGGATGGCGGCTCGTGGTCAGCCTCCAGGTGTGGAGACTGTAGCTCGTGGCTGTGCGTTAACCAGCATCATCTCTGCTTAATCTGGCATGACCAGATCCATGCCTTGGTCATGGTCGTGGGTGATCCTACTTCACGCTCTGCAGTTTCGAAGGCAGATGGCACGAGATCAGGGACCGTCGGTCTTTTCCGCAGCTCTGTACCAGTGCCTGGGACCTGGCGTGTGCTGCAGGGGGAAAGGCAGCAGGTATGCTCTCAGCAGGTTGCTAAAGGGGTCCAGGAAACTCAGTCACATTCTTACTGAGCGTAAGAACAAGCCATGTGGCCATTTGTCCCTTTCGTGTGGTGTCACTGGCCACTGGGAGTCACCTGATTGCAGTTCGTCATCCTCAGGCAGGAAAAGGGCAGGGTTTCTAGGACGTCGGGATGCATGGCGTTTACCTCAGAAACAACAGCAAGTCTGAGCAGAGAGTCACACGACCACCATGTGGCCCTACCCGGTATGTGTTATTAAAAAAAAAGTTAGCTTGTTACTGATTCATCACAGCTTTGGAGCATTTTACCTACTCCCTTTCTACTACTGGTGTGAAAAGGTAGGGTTAGGTTACAGCGAATAGCAAGTCATCCATTGTTTCAGATGTAGCAATTAGGAAAAAATACTCAAACATTTACTCTCTCTTTTTTCAAGTAGCTAGGTTTTGTTATTGTTGTTTTTTAATTTTGAATGAAAGCAGTGTTAAACTCTTGTGTTCTCATTTGATACTTAGATGTCAGCAGTAATTCTGGAACAGCCGCCCTTATAAAACTAACCACTGAATGTTATACTTATCCCAGGCACAGAGATGAAGATCTTTTCAAGTTAGGATACAAATGGAGTCACCCATTGATGGACCCTAAAGAAGGGAAGAGTGGCGTCAGGAGGATGCAGAAAGGGGGACGGGTCTGGGAGGTACAGTTGACCCCTGAACAGCACGGGTTTGAACTGTGTAAGTCCACTCATGCTCAGATTCTTTTCAATAAATGCAGTCAGCTCTCCATATCCACAGTTCCACATGCCTGGATTCAACCAGCCCGGGATCGTGTACTATGTTTACCATCCAGGTTGCTCTCATCTTTGGATTTGGTATGCACAGTGGGTCCTGGAGCCAATTCTCTGCAGATACCGAGGGATGACTGTATTTTCAGTGGAGTGACAGGGCTTGGTGATTTACCACAACTGGAAAATGCAGAGGAGAAAAGCGATTTTACAGGTCTCCCTTCAGAAATCAACAAATCGCACCGAGGTCACTTCTCCCTTGGTGAAGGTTGGGGGGTTCTTGTAGGTTCCTGATGGGTTCAGCAAACGTTTGAGCCCCTGTTATGTGCCCAGCCTTGTGCTGAGCTTAGGAGGGGCTACGCCCCAGCTGTAGGTGACTTTTCTTAACTTCCTTATATTCCTAAGATACTCATGGAGGCAAGTCAATCCCCATGTGATGTCACCACTGTAAAACTATTGATGGTGTAGCTGAAACAAGATTAACAATGAGGTGATAACTGTTTACGCTGGGTGATGGGTGCATAGGATTTCATTACACCACTTCTCTACCTTTATATATGTTTGAAAATTTCCATAATAAAGAAATATTTTTATAACATCGGTCATCACCCTCTGACTCTTGAGCCTTTTGGATTTTGAGTTTTCTTAACTCGAGATGCACCTATAATATCAGCAATTATCACGAGACTTTTGCTTTCGAAAAGTAGCTGAGCACACAGAATTCTGATCATTCAGCTTAAAGATGAGTTTTCATGTATTTCCTCACTATTCATAAATACGCCAAGAAAGGCGGGACCAAAACCCTGCAGAAGCAGTTTCATCATTTACCTAACAGTGTTCCTGTCAAATGCATGTATGTTACTGCTTCCCAAACGTACATTTTTTTTTTTCCTCTGAGTGTGAAGAGCAAACAGAACAAGGAAGCAAATGTTTCTGAATAGCCATGTTTAATAATCATATGCTTCCTTAAAGGAAGCAAAATAAACAAGCTCCTAGCCCAAATACTCTGTGGTGTCTACCCAATTATTTTTAAGGTTGGAAAATAAGGCCCAGAGTGTATAATAGTCACATTGTAACACTGTAGTCACCATATAATTTAGTTCTTTAGTTAACCGTATCAATGCACTTGTGAATCTTAAAACTCTTACCAATTGCTTCGCCCATACATTAATGATTCTGTTGTATATTATGGCAGATATGGGAAGGGAGGGGAAGGGAAAATGGTGTCCTCGCTTAGCTTCCTTGAATATACTTGGTAATGCTCACTGAGTTTTTAGTTATATAGTAAAACCTCATTATTGCATGCTAATTTGAGGGAAAGATTGGCCATTTAATAGCTTGAAGTAAAATATTTTCAAAATAATGTGGGGATTTTTTGTTTGGATCCTAACTTTTCTTTTTTTTACTAACTGTGAAAAGCATCTGTGTGTTGAGAAAATGTGAATATGGGTGGATGTTAGGTGAAATTAAGGAGTTATTATTCATTATATTGGGTGTGATAATGGCATGGTAGGGTTTTTTTGAAGTCCTCTTTATTTAGAGATAACATTATGCAGTATTTATGTATGAAATGACATGTTCTCTGGGATTTGCATTAAAAGACCCCAGGAAATTAAAAAATGGAGGGGTGGGGATAGATGAAACAAGAGTGGCAAAAAGTTGATATTCGTTCAAATTTGTGTTGCATACACGGGGGTTCATTAAGTTAGTCTCTCTGAGTATGGTTGAAGATTTCCACAATAAAATGTCAATAACAAAGCAAAGGAAAAGATCAACAGAAAAATCAGAATAATGTTTACCCTGGGGAGACGTAGACTAGAGAAATTGGGTTGGAACCCTCAAGAAGCATCAGCAGTTTGAAGATTGTTGTTAAGCTAAATGGTGGGGACATGGTTATTTAATTTACTGTTCTTTGTACTGCAGGCACTGTGTGTGAGCATGTTGTTTTGTATGTACAATACATTGCATTTTAGAAATGAAGCTCAGCTGTATGGAACAGTTTTGTTTTTTCAAAAATGTATCTTCACTGTGACTTAGTAAAAGTCTTTAGGACTGTACTTTGATGAATCAACAATCTTTCAAGTCAACATTAAAAGCAGATATACAGTGCTGAAATTCTTGGGAGGGGGCAGAGCAGAGTAATTGATCAAATAAAAAACCGCTTTCGAGTACCAACTATGGCTTCTGTCTGAATTGGGCAGCTTTCCTTAAAGCGGCAAGAATTCTTGAAAAGCAAGGAAAGTGATCTGATCCTTAAAAAGTAGACAAAACACCAACTTTGGTTCATGATAGTCTTTCTTTGGATCTGGGTGGTTTGTTTTTTTTTTTTTTTTTTTTTTTTTTTTTTGGTTACCAGTACTGTCCTAAAAGTCCACCTTGTTTCACGTAACAGCTCTCTGCCTGAAGAAGTGAGTGTAAATCACCCCCAGAGAAGCCCTTGCCTATGTGTGTAAAGAGGTTTATACTTGGATGTACATTGCAGTGTTGTATGTAACAATCAGAAACACCCTGAATGCCCATCAACAACAGAACGATTAAAGTATGGAGTTAAAAATAATGAGACAAATATATGTGCACTACAGGGAAAGATCTCTAAGATGTACTAATGAGAGAAAAAATGAAGTTACAAAATACTACACAATGTTTGATAGCATTTATGGAAAGAAACATATCTATGACACAATATAGATCTATAAGTAAAAACATCTGGGAGGGCCTACCCAGACAGGTGACAGGGGTTTCCTCTTGGAAAAGGTGATGATCAGAGGAATTTTAGCTATATAGGGCATGCTTTAATTTTTTTACAGGCATAATATATTTGGGTATTACTTCTGCAATTAAAAATTATGTAAAAGGCAAGCCACTTGCTAAGTGCATCTTGCTATTGGAAAGACTTCTTGAGTAAATAATTTTTATAAAGTGATTGGTTTTCTTTGCTTTGTTTTTTAAAAAAATTTTATTGATTTGCTTTATTTGTTTTATAATACTGGATTTTTGTCTATTTGGCTTTTGAAAAGTAAGCTATATCTTCTATTTTGTGGCATATTAAGAAACCTGAAATCGTGTTCTTCATTTAAAAAAAAAAGGTATACTCCTTAGATGTTGCCTTTTAGATTGAATGGTGCATGGAACTAAGTAAATAAATGAGGTTACATAAGTGTTCCTAAAATAGTGCAGAAGAAAAAGGTCATGGCGAGGCAAAAATTGCTTTATAAATTCAGCTTCTTAAAGAAGCTAAAGAATTATGTCCAAAACCAACAGCTCTTAAATAGTACATTTCAATAATACGTTTCATAAGCAGTTGCCTTGAAATTTTTTTGCAAATGCTATGTCATAGGTTGTAAATATTTCCCTTGGTAAGTGTTTCATGAGTTATTTGAGTTCCTTTATTGGTGTTTCATGACAGCAAATGACCTTGCATAAGGCAAACATAGATTTTATTCACACATCTTCCCAGGAGTAGCTTTATGTAAATGTGTCAGGACTGTCCTGCTCTGAGCTTCATAGTTAACCAAGGAAAGTGTGTTATTTTAGGGAATGGTATGGTTAAAATTAGTTTTCTCATAAGTAATGTTAGAGAGAATGAAAACAGCCTTTTAGTCTTTAACTCTCTGATTTGATCTTTTGGTTTTATAGTAGGAAAGACTTTGTATGAATTTAAAGTATTAATATAAGTTAAAGTACTGTGGTGGTCAGTGAAGAAAGATTACTTCAGTCAGGATTCTTTGGAATGCATGTGTCAGAACCCCAGCCCAAATTGGCCATAGCAATAAACAAAACAAAGAACAAATGGCAGTTCATTGGCTCAAGCAATGGAAAAATACAGGCATATCTAGCTTTTGGCTCAGCTAGATCCAGCTATTCCAGTCTTGTCATCCGTTTCTTAGCTTTGCCTAACTCTGTTGGCTTCGTTTTGGGCCATGTTTTTCCCCCAGGTGGTAAATGTGGCCCCTAGCATCTCCAAGATTGATTTTATCAGCCCAGCAACCCCAGGGTAAAAGCAAGTTTTTTTTCTTGATAATTTCCATAAAAGTCTTAGGGCAGTTTCTCATTGGCCCAACTTAGGTCATGTGCCATCCCTTAACCAATCACTGATATCAGAGGTTTGTAGCAATCTGATTGGCCAGGCCTGAGGCACATGCTCAGCACTGGAACTAGTGATGGAGTCAACTTCAGGTGAACCATGCTGAGAGAAGAAGAAGGGGTAGTGACCCAAGGGGAAACAAGGAGCTGTTACCAAGTGTGGATACAGGCAGGCAGCAAGAGATGCACCTTTCAGAGATACTGAGTCCTGGGTTTTTTCCCCAGGGGCTCGTATTCTTGTGCGTATGTGCATGTGTCTGGGTACGAACACAGACACATAAACACATGTGGTCGTTATCTGCTAGGGTGCTGTTTTTGAGGGGTGTCATGCTCTATCATGAGTTCCACTCCACCAGGTTTGGAGATGCTGCAGAGATGGTACTTGACCTTCCATGTTACAGGTTCAGGGTCACATGCTCCGTGTATATGAGGTCACAAGTGCTGTCACTGTCTCTCCTTCCCAGTTATTTTCTTCCATCAGGTGCTAGGGAATTCTCCCATGTCACGTCCACCCTCCCTTTTCCATGAAGCTTCTCAGAAAGACAGGTAGAATATAAGAGTATGAAGAGGCTTCAGGCATCATGCGGGCACTGAGGCCCAACGTGGGCTTTAAGGAGCCTTGAATCCCAGTATAGAGATCCCTCTGGGGTCAAGGAAAAAGTTTAAAGTCAGAAATGAAAGCCAAACATGTGGAGGCCCCAGACATACCCTCGCCATCCTCTTCAGATGTCATCCTTTGTAAAATTGTGCATGAGAAGGTTTTTCCAAAGTTTAAGTAAAAAAGAAAAGGAAACGCTTATCTGTCAGGAGGCCCAGAAAAGCCAGGTGGCTTGCCAAGCGCAGGTGTCAGAGCCTCAGTACCGCCCAGCCTCTTGAGTGCTCTGTGAGTTCACCTCATCTTTTCACCTTGCTCTCAGCTCCTTGGGGGGTGGGTTCTTACCTCTAGAGTCCCAGATCACCGAGAACAACTCCCGCCCATGGGCACCCAATGAATATCCTTCACTTGTGCTTTGGACACTTGGTAAATCCCACATTTTCCAGAGCGCGATTAGACAAGGGCCGTACACACATCTGCCTCCTGCGGCCCCGGGGGGCACAGGACTGAGGGCATGAGGTGGGCCGCTGTGGGCGGCTCGTGGGCACACAGCCTGACCTCGGCCTTAAGCCACCGTCAGAGCCAGCCGTTCGCTGCCACGAGGAGATGCAAGCCTGCCTGCGGCTGCTTGTGCTTCTCGGTTTCTGCAAGAGAAAAGAGAAAACTGGGCTTTTCTGATGAAATATATCCATTATTTAGTAATTGGAAACCAATTAAAAAAATTAGAGCCCCCTTGAAATTGGCGTAGGAGCCTGATAGGGCCTGGGACGGAGATTCAAGGATTTGTGAATATGAGAGACACCAGTTGAAGATTTCGTCACTGCAGTCTTTTCAGATCGCTCTGTTCAGTGGTTTGTGTGTGTTTCTTTTGCGGGGAAGGTGTCTGCACAAGCTCAGAGCGGATGCAGGGGTTCCCAGATTCATCTGCTGCTGGAGCTGCAGCGCATCTCGGGAGACCTTTGGCATGCTGGACCTCTGGTCCAATCAAGAACCTTCCCTGTGAGGCTCTTCTTTTGTTCTTCCCAGTGACTGGGAAGCCTCCTCATCTGAATTCACAACCCCCTTCTCTCACGACCTCCCCCTCACAGTTTAAAATCTGTTTTGGAGCAAGTGGTGCAAAGCCCAACCGGCAGTATAAATTTGCATCCTCAAGAATAGGCTCCAAGACACAAGTTTAGGGTGGGGAAGAACCAGCTCAGCACCAGGCATGGGGTGAAATGCAGTCAGACGTCAAGATCCCCCTCCTTGCTGCTTGTTCCATGCGGGAGACTGAAAAAGGAGCCCCTGGTGAACCATTGAGTCATTTATAGGCTAATTTTAGTGCAGCCCCTGAAGTAGAGAATGACTTGGGTTGCGGGAATTCCTCCTCAGCGCCCCAAGAGAGTTTCTGTAACCTGAGCAGGAGCCCGCGTGGTGCAGGGGCTTATGCAGCCTGCCTCCCAGGAGGCCGGAGGGTCAACGTAAGTGAGCCTGAGCCAAACGGGCTGTTGGGAATCGCACCCGCCTTCTTCAGCTTTCCCGGGGCTCGCTGAACTTACCGTGAACTTGGAAAGTTTGCCTGGCCGGTTTTTACTGACTCCTGATATTACAGTTTAAGCCTGAGAGGGGCAGGAAAAGAGGGGTCCAGTGCATTTAAGGACTGCCATACCGCACTCACCTCTGGCCAGGGGGTCCTCAGTCACTGTTTCCTTTGGCAGCCAGCTGGACCAAGCCCCTTGGATTCCTTTCAAGTTCAAGGATCCAGAGACCCGAAGACCTGGCATTCCCTATTCAGGAAGGCAGGCCTGGCTTCTGCAGTGGCTTACCTGCCAAAGAACCAGGCCTTCACGGGAAAGGTCATGTTGGTCTGAATGTACCATATCCTCAGCCTGTTCCCCTTTAAGTGGGCTTTCATGCTGATTCAGCAGTCAAGAAAAGTCACCCCATATCCCCAGTGTTTGCGGACTCTGCTCACATTGGAATTTATAGCTAGAGAACCGGTGAAGAAAAACACCTTCGTTCGGCCGCTGGTGCAAATATGGCAGTGAGGATTTTGCCTGCACCTGCCACCGGAGGGTACGGGTACTTGTGCCAAAAGAAGCAAGAACCGATCTTGTAGGGAGTGATGGGAGGGGCTCGGATTCTCTCAGCCGAGCTGAGCATGGAACTGAAAGCCTTCAGGATGTTCTGGTTATATATGAACAATAAGAATCCTAACCAGGCTCTGTGTTTTCTCTTCTCTGGGTGGGTAGAAGGGGTCCTAGGATTCTGTGCGCAGCGGTGAGGTGGGCCAGGCAGTGTTATTGCAGCCGTGCAGAGCCTTCTGTGGGGAGTTTGCCCTTTAAACCCGAGGGAGGAAAGCAGGCTTTGCTGCTTATGCATCCTTGGGGAGGGGGTCTGTGCCCCACCAGGGCTGCAGGTGTGCTGGGGCATGAAGATGAAATTAGTTGTTTGCAAAAAAAAAATAATGTCTTTAAGGTTTCGCAGGGCAGGTAGTGTCAAATTAAAATCAGTTCATCAGAGGATTTTTAGTCAGTCCCTAGGTTCACATACGAAGAGATGTGATTATAAGTAACGTGGCTGATTGTACAAGCTACTCACGAAATCAGGTCATTACCTTGTAATCACATGTGTGGGTTTAGATACCTGGGAAACAGTCTGAAACACCACTGCCTCAGGTGCCTGGAGGAAAATTGGAAACTGCCCCCTGAGCCCAGGTAGGATCACCTCAGATATTGTATTTACAACCTCAGGGATTGTATTTAGTCTTCTGTAGTGCAACTCCACCAAAGCCCTTCTCTCACCCCCGAAACAGAACGGGATAGAGCGTTTTATTCAACAGAAGTTGAGTATCTCCTCTGAGCTGGGTGCTGGGGATACCGTGGTAAAAAGGATCAGCCTCATAATTTACGGGGACCAGTGCAGAAGGAAATGTAGGGCCCCATTGTTTGAAAAACCATGGAAAAGTGTCATTAAAACTAAAACGTAAAGCACTTTCTTTTCTTCCATGGTCTCTCTGTCTACCTGTCATGGTGTTTTTATTTGCTATCGAATGCCATGCACCCTCAGATATGGAGCTGCTCCCAGGGCAAGCGCAGTGCAGACCCTCATAGGCTTATGGGGGCCTCGCCCTGCAACATGGTACACACACAGCCACCAGCTGCTGGGTCCCCTTCCTGCCGGTCACCTGCCCAATGCACTGTGTCTCACCCGGGGGCGGGGAGTTGAGCCAGGTATCCCCCTGTTGCATGGGCCTGCAGCCCTAATCCACAGCTGATGGATGAACTCCAAGAGTATTACAACCAGTAAGCCAGGATGTGCTTGGCCCACTACACTTACTGTGGAATGGCCAGCCTGGGGCAGGGACCGCCACCGCCCTGCCCTGCCCCAAGATGCCACAGGCGCACACACACACGACTCCACTGCTCCCCTTGCCCAGTCCCTACCAAGGGTGAGGTCAGCAGCAGAGGCAGGGAGGAGGAGGTCACGCAGGGCCCCGGGGACTGCTCCTGAGCCGAGTCTCCAAGCTCCCGGCACATGTCTGATGTCCCATCAGATTTCACTTACACAATGCAGATTCAAAGATAGAAGTATTGAAAGTTTCAAGACAGTGACCACAGGATATTAAGCTGCAGGCATAGGACCGATCTGAGTGCATGAAGCCAGCCCCTACAGGAGTAAAAGAGAAAGACAGTCAAGAAGACACCTACCCCACCTCCCTTCCAATGAATATATTTTCTACTAAGGTAAGAAAGAAACAAGGAGGCCAGGGCAGAGAAAGACCAAGAAGGTGACAGACTCTTAGAGATGGTAGGCAGGCGGCACCTTGGATAACAGGTCATTTAAACTAAGACCCAGCTGTGAGAATGTGGCAGCCAAGGGAAGAGTGGGGAAGAAGGTTGTTCTAGGCAGAGAAAATGGTATGTGCAAAGGCCCTGAGGCCAGAAATTGCTTGGCTTGTTGTTGAAACTGAAAGCAGATGCTGTGGCTGGGGCTTGAGGATTGACAAGGGGAGCAGCATGGGAGAAGGTGGGAAAGATCTAAAGGAGTATTTGGGGACAAGATAAGTTTTGTTCCTCATAGCCCCCTTTTCCTTAAATAGTACCTGTGTCTTTGTACACCTCATTCTCTTGGGTTAATTCCTGCCTAAAAGGCTCAGCTTTTTCACCCCAGGGAGGCCTTAAAGAGGAAAGTTTAGATTTTAGTTTGTTTCCTTCAAAGGGGGATTTCATCTAGTAGCTAGAGTACCTGTCAGCACATGTGTTGACAATTAATCTAAAAATCAAACCACACTTCGTGCTTTTCATTTGCCCCCGTGAAATACAAAAGGCAAGGGCCTCCATCACGACCTTATTGAAAAGAGCTTATCTAAAATTGGGGAAAATCAGCCTGCAGTAGATATCTGATGTGGCTTTTTGCTGCACATTGCTGTCAGATGAGAAGATGGTTTCTGGGGTTCTCATTAGGTGAAGTTTCTGGGAGGCCTTGCCTCTGTTGTGAAACGGCCTCAGAGGTGAATGATTTAAGCTGTGAGCAATAAAAGGCCCCACTTCTGGCAGAGAGGGTGACGTTGTTGGGAAAGTCAGATGGGTTCCAACAATTGTGTGCACTTGCCTAAACAGCGACACAAATTACTCAGCTTAGACAAAAGCTGCTTTTAGACACTTGCAAAATTCAAGATGGGGAATGTTTTGGCTGCTTAATGGGGCGCATTTGTTCTGGATTTGCAAAAAAAAAAGAAAGAAAGAAAAAGAAAAGTAGAAGAAAGCTTGAGGGTCACAAGAGAGCAGAGCTCTGAAATGGCCTGGACAGTCGCAGCAGTAATTAGCTGGGATCAGGTAATTGTGACATCTTCATCTTGCGGAGTATAATGAAGTGATTAGTCCACCTCTCAGAAAACATAGAAAGGGAAGACAGCCTTCTCCTGGGAGTTGTACAGAGAATGTATGAAATGACAATTTAGGTTCCTCTGCTACATTTTATTATTTAAGTACTTATTGTATTGGTGTTATTTTCCCAGTGGTTAAAAAAAAATCATTTGTTTTCTTTTTATGGAAGAACATGACCTTCTAATAATAAGACAGAATTAAAATACTGCTTAAATTTGGTTAAAAAAAATTTTTTTTGACAATGTGCCTTGAATTCCAAAATCTGAAACTGTCACTTTAGACACATCTCTATACATTTTGAGACATAGAAGTTACTGGAAAAAAGTAAAGCACAGTGACATGTAGAGCTCTACCTTTTAAAAGTCAATTAATATTGTGGAATTTTTGTATTATATTCACTATGAAAATCCATGTGATTCCCACACAGAGGAAAAATTTTGAATATTTATATGTTTTAACCAGTTTATTGGCGGGGAGGCAGGGAGCAGGGCGGTAGTATAAAAAACAATGACCACCAACTTTGGAGCAAAAGACATGAACCAGACAAGGCACATTTAGTCTATAATAGGTTTGAGGCTATTTCTTAGGGTTGATTTATTCATATCTTTCTTTCAAAATATTTAGCTTGCCTGATGTGAAATAAAACATGTCTGATGATCATGCTTAGATGTTACTTATGCCAATCTGCTTCTGGCAACTTCACAAATAGTCACAAAACAATGTATCTCCCAGCTCTGCCCCCCAGCTGAGCCAGTGCTACATGGAGGAAACTTTCATGGACTGGATAAATTAAATGTGTGGCTTTTTCTTTCTTTCTTTTTTTTTACTGTGGCAAAATATAACTTAACAGTCACCATTTTAACGATTTTTAAATGTACAACTCAGTAGCATTAATTACACTCGCAGTATTGTACAACTATCATCACTATTTCCCAAACAGTCTCATTACCCCAAACAGAAACTCTGTAACCACTAAGTAAACGGATGGCTTTTTTGTTGCTTGGTTTAATAGTGTTTTCGGAAAATCCTATCAGTCAGCCAAACGATCTTTTGTCTCTCACCTCACGCTCCTCTCCAGTGTGCAAGTGCCTCGCCAACTCTAAAGCCGTGGAAATCCCTATCTGTATACTTGGGCCTGGATTGTAATCCCACCCCTCCCATCCATGGGCTCTTACACAGGCTATAGAATTTGGAGTTATTGCCCATCAGAGTTAGATTCAAGCTGTTGACCTAAAAGCAAGCCATTCGCAGCCACCGGCATCTCCCAGACCCCACTGTCGGGTAATGTGCCTATTATTTTTCCATTTCCCTCACCACGCACCTCTGTCCTTGCAGTGTGCTGTTTCCCAGCTTCCTGTCAGCTTGATCCACTTACCTTCCGCTGATGAAGATAAAGTTTTTTTGCACAAAAGCTGCTCAGCCGCATCCCATGCTGTGTGTTGGCAAGGGCATTGGTAATAGCTTTAAAATTCACTTAAAGAAATTGGAAACAGTGAGTCATGTGCAATCATTGCCAGACATGTTGTTAATTACTTGATAGAGTTGCTACATGGGCTGCCTTTTGGTTGTAATTATAGGTTTTTATCATCCTTGCCTTGCTTGTAAGTTTTTCCAAATTTCTTTCTGAAGATTACAAGTGGAGAGGGATAGGTTAACAGACATCAGATTACGTGCCAGTTTTCCTGAAATTGACTTAACTTATTTAATTGTCATCCTTTGCATGCTGGCTATGTTTCTTTGAGTGCCTGCATTAAAAAAAAAACAAACCGTTTTTTGTGGTCTTACAGCTTAAAATGAACAAACATTTCCTGCTACCAGTAAGTTTGGACCTGACAAAGCTCTCATTAAGGAAGTTGTTGGAAGATTAAAATACTACCACCTATCCTAACAGTAGAGCTTAATTTTTTGTGATGCCGTCAAACTGTATTTGACTTTGAAGCTGCCAGGCATTTAGTAACCACGTAGTGGTAGGAAAACCACTTCTCCCCTGAAGGATCTGAGTGAAGAGCAGTATTGGAACCTCTGAAAAATCCTTGTGTCATTGGTTTGAATTCCACAGGAGACTCATTCTGCAAAGAGGTCAAGAGAGTTTGAGGAAAGTATTTCTCATTCCATGATGATGAAGTTAAAGTCTTGATTGTTCAGTTAAGTAATTCTTCATTATCCTTGTTTAACAAGTTAGGGAACTGGGACCCCATAAAAAGCTTACTTTCATCACCCATGTATATTTGTTGGAAATTGGGAAAAGGAAGCCAGGTTAGAATATATGTCCCATCTGGCTTCATTTTAAGGTTAATTTCACTCTTTCTATTTTAATCTCATCTCACTTCCTCCAGTAGAACGTTTATGCTCCCTCTTTCCAGGGGCCTCCCATTCTGCTTAAAGAGAAAGCCCAAGCCTCCCTTATACCAGCTACTTAGGCTTTGATATGTGAACACACCAGCTGAGGATCTTGCTAAAGTGCAGATTCTGATTCACGTACTCCTGGACAGGGGCCTGAGATTCTGAGTTTCTAACAAGCTCATGGGTGATGCTGCTTCATCACCACACTTGACAGGGACCACCCTTGACACAGCAACGTTCTCTGTCTCCCTCCTATCCAAGACCACACCTTCCTCCCCTTGGAAGTCCTGTTCCATCTCTCTCTCACATTGAATACCAGTCATCTTGAAAGAACAATCAGTCCCTGCTTTCTTTCCTGACTTTCTGTGTCGCAGCCTGGCTTCTTGCCCCAACTTTCTGCTGAAGCTCTTCTGGCAAAGGACATTGTAGGGCCTTTCTGCCATCATATCCAGCAAGTACTGTCAGTGCTTACCTTACCCTGGGCCCTCTGGGGCATGTGACCAACCTCTCCCCTTCGCTGGAAAACGGTCCTCTGACCTCACCTCTCTCGTGCGTGCTCTGAGCAGTCATGACTTAATGCAACTCCCACATCGACCACGCACCCCCCTCCAGAACCAAGATCTGTACTGCTGCCTATCTCTGGGACAGCCCTGCTCCAAAGTCAGTGCATCTCAAACCTACGGTACGTAAATCCATACTCCTCCTGCTCTTTCCTCTTCCCCCTCTTCCTCACCTCCCCAGTCTTACTTAACATCACCGTCATCCACCCAGCTTCTCAAGCTACAAATCTTGGAGGTGTTCTTGGCTTTCCTTGCCCACCTACCTGTCAATTCCTTCCAGTTCTGACTTCATATTGTCTCTCGTGTCCATCCCCTCCTCTGCATATCCAGCCTAAACTCCGCCCCCCCATCACCTTTGCTGTGACTATTATACCTCCTTCCTTATTTCCTCCCTCCCCTCTGTTTTCTCCTTCCAATCCTTTTTTTAATACTACCTGCAAGCACTAAAATTTTTCTAAAACCCTTATCTGACGTATCTTTGCCTTGTGAAGAAAGGCTCTGCTGGTTGCTGTATAGTGCCAGTTACTTAGACTGGCATCTGGGGCTCTTCCCAGCCTCTCCTATAGCCCCCACTTCCCTCTCTAGCCTGCTCTCACCCGAACCTTACACACTAGCCATCCTGTGGCCCAAGTACATCCGGAACGTCCTGCCTCCATGCCTTTGCATCCGCTGTCTTCTCCATCTGGGATGCCCTTCCTAGCCTTGCCAGTTAAATCCAGCTCATCTTTCAACTGATGGCGTTGCACTTTTCATTTCTAGAAAAGGGACTAAGAGAATGGACCGTCTTTCCATCCTCCAAAAACAAATCAGGGAAGAGCAAAAGTTGGAGAGATTTCACTGATACCTCTGGAGCATACGTGGGTCATAGTTCGCAAATACCATTTGCTAGTACCTTTTCCACCAAATTCTTGATTGGACCATTGTTCCAAGTCAGTAGACGCCCCAGTGGTTGGTAGACAAAGTCATGTTTGTAGCTTCATGCTAAATTCTTCCACATGGTTTTTTCCCTAAGGCTCTGTGTTGTGAATAACATGATCAACAAGTTTATCCCCCTCACTTTATAGCATGTGCAATTAACTTATATCACCTCCACATTTGCCTTTTAAAGAAAAGGCAGCACGGTGAAGACACGGTTGATGGTGAAGACACGGTTGATGGTGAAGACACATCAGGTGGAGCATCCTGCTTGCACAAGTGCATCTAGCGGAAATACTTTATGCTAACTGCTCTTGTTCGCATCTTCATCACGTTGACTGTACAAGTGGGGAAAAAGTGAGTTCCAGAAAGCACATCTCTGGTTTCTTATGGACTGCTTCAAAATGAAGCTCTTCCCTTAATTCTGGTAGATTTTTCTTGGTGACTTTCTCCATTTGGAGTGCTTTGATCAGCCACTTAGATGCCTGATATCTCTATGACAGTCACAGCCATCTTTTCTTCTTTAGTTGGCCTTCTCTGAAATAGAGAGAAAGTTCCATCTTTACTCTAGAGTATGATGCAAGGGCAAGGTGTGCGTGTTAGTTGTTTTCTGTTCTCTCATGCTGGAGAGCTTAATTTACTCGCAAATATGAAACCATCAATAGCAATTTGCTAAGCCTTGTGGTGTCCAGAGAAAAATCATGCAAATGTACTGAGGAAAGTTGAAGAACGATGCTTATTTTGCACTGATCCAGGGCATGTAGGATAGCTTCTGAATCTGTCCTGCAGAAAGACAGAATATAGTCTATCCTCAGAAACAGTGTAGGCTTAAGACCCCTTAAATGCTGTATTACTATGGAATGGTGCCTGGTGGCAACCCAGGATCCTTTACACTTACTGTTGAAGGGCTTCCCAGGCTAGCCCTGTGGGTATCCTAGGACACGACCACACTCCCTGGGGTGTCTTTAGGTACTTAATTGAGCTTGCTCAGGGGCAATCCCAAAACTGATGAGCTTTCTCTTAGTACATTCCATGGGAACTTTAGGGCGCACAGTGTTTTTGTTTTGTTTTTTTTTATACATTGTTATTTTTTTAATTAATTTATTTTTATTTACTTTTGGCTGTGTTGGGTCTTTGTTGCTGTGCACGGGCTTTCTCTAGTTGCAGCAAGCAGGGGCTACTCTTCATTGCAGTGCGCGGGCTTCTCATTGCGGTGGCTTGTCTTGTTGCGGAGCACGGGCTCTAGGTGTGCGGGCTTCAGTAGTTGTGGCACACAGGCTCAGTAGTTGTGGCGCACAGGCTTAGTTGCTCCGCGGCATGTGGGATCTTCCTGGACCAGGGCTCGAACCCGTGTCCCCTCAGTTGGCAGGTGGATTCTTAACCACTGCGCCACAAGGGAAGCCCGCGCACAATGTTTTGAAAAAAGAAGTTGAAGACTGTCGGAGATGTCATTTAAAAACATCTCGAATGCTTTAAGGAACTAGATGGTAAATGTGTGATTTGGCCATTGTGACACAGCCTAGAAGAGTGATAACCACCACTGAGGCAACCCGGAAAGGGTGTATCCATCTAAAGTTGTCACCTACTTTTTTTAAGAGAATGAAGAGTTGAGACTCTCTAATGGACTAATCTTCAGTGAGTTCCAGCTTCATCTCCCTTTCTGACAGCTTGCCTCTAAGAATGGCTTTAGGGTTCTGGGGTCCTGTGTTGTGACTCAAAATGTGTATTCTCTTAAAAATAGAGTTGTAACAATCTAAGGAACTTGACTTGGGATGGTATTGATACAATAGCTCTTGAGATAAATTATGAATTTACTACAATTAAACCTGGAGACATTTCTGTGAAAAAGGAACTTGAGAAGGGAACAGCTTGCTCCTGTGCACTCTCACCTGACACCTGCACCAGGCGTGACTAATCAATCATTGCCTTCCTCTCCTCAGAGCCCCCTACAGTCACGGCCAGTCAGTGAGAGATGCCCTTAACATTGAAAATGTTTTGCTATGTTTGCATGATAGAAAGAACACTGGGCTGGTATTCAGCACACCTGTGTATAGTCCCGAGGTTGCCGCTGGCTAGCTTTGTGGTTTTGGTCAAGTCTTTTACACTTATCATGGGCGTTTCTGTTCTCCTCTATAAAGTAAGCGAGGTGGGTTGGATAATCTCTGAGATCCCTTAGTTTTTTAAAATTACACTCTAAATTTTATGAACAACCTGTTCATAAATTTGAATATTTTATTCCATTTTTTTCAAGGGTAAGAAATAAGAACGGGCAGTTTGTGGCTCCTGAGCTCAGTGGGTATCCTTGTGTCCAGTTGTTTGTCTTGTAGAAGATAGACTCCTATCAATCAAAGCTTTTTATTAAGTTGAATTAATTGTCTCTCAGACTCCTATCAATCAAAGCTTTTTATTAAGTTGAATTAATTGTCTCTCAGACTCCTATCAGTCAAAGCTTTTTATTAAGTTGAATTAATTGTCTTCTCTTTATTCTTTGTTTTCTTAAGGTAGGAGGAGGAGATTATTCTCCGAAGTGATATACTCCTGGACGGGCATTGTATTCTGTTTAACCTCTGGCACATCTGATCACTACACACAGTCCTGTGTCAGAGGGTTCAGAAGCCCGTTAGAAGCCCTGTAGGAATAAGAACTTTGTGCATAGTGGTGAATAGCACAGGTTTCAAGGTCAAGACAGACAGGGGCCAGATCCCAGCTCTGCCGTTTACTGGACTGTTGTGACCTTGGGCAAGTCACTTACCCAAACCCTATCACCCAGGTGTAAATCAAGAATAATACAAGTCTAGAGATGATCATATTAAGAGAAGTAAGTCAGACAGAGAAAAACAAATACCATAGGATATCGCTTATGTGTGGAATCTTAAAAAAAATGATACAGATGAACTTATTTACCAAACAAATAGACTCTCACACGTAGAAAACAAACTTACGGTTACCAAAAGGGGGGAAGGGATAAGTTAGGAATTGGGGATTAACAAATACACACTACTATATATAAAGTAAACAACAAGGACGTACTGTATAGCACAGAGAACTGTATTCGATATGTTGTAATAACCTATAATGTAAAAGAATCTGAAAAAGAATACATATATTGATATATGTGTGTGTGTATATATATATATATATATATATATATATATATACACGCATACATATAACTGAGTCACTTTGCTGTACGCTTGAAACTAACACAACATTGTAAATTAACTATACTTCAATTAAAAAAAAAGAATAATACAAGTACCTGATTCATAGGAGTGTTAGAGGTGAGATAGCGCATGTAATTAGCAGTCAGTAACCCCAAGAAAGTGAGATACAGAAGCTGCTTGTCCTCTTTTCATGATGATGGAGAAAATGTGGGGCGTGGGGTTAAGAAAGCAGTATGTGTCCAGGGGCAGCAGCCGCTAGAAACACCCTGAATTAGGAGCAAGGACCTGCTGTAGGACAGCATTTGTTTAGGGTGATCCATTTCCGGTTATGCTGGATGCCGGGGGTGCAGATGGAGGAAGGAATAGCGCCCCACCCCACCTATGAAGGAGCACACAGTGCCGTGGGGAGAGACATGGAAATATCGCCGTCCTTCTCGCTGAAGCAAGTGCCTTTACAGAGGCCAGCACCGTGGGTCAGAGGGTAGGGACAAGGTCCGGGGAGAGCTTTCCAATCAGACTTGAGAAGCTGAGTAGAAGCAGGTTCCCGGAAAGAATAGAGAGTATGCCATCAGCATGATTTCGAGGAGAGCTAGACAAAAAGAGATCAGGCAACGCTGGGAAGCCTTTCTGAGCAGAGAGCCCTGTGTGTGCCGAGGACCAGAGGCTTGAGCCTGCTTTGCCTGCAGCTTGAACTGACACGTTTCAACAGAGGCAGGACAGGGAGGGTCGAGTGGGCTGCAGGACAGTAAGAAACACCGGATCACGAAGGGCTTGCCCAGATGCTCAGCTCCGGGAGGCTTGTACCCTTCCAGACTCCAGAGCCTGTTGGCCACAGTTTTGACCACAGTGGCTGCAGCCCTGCCAGACCTTAGGCTGGACTTCGTGCCCCGGTGGTTTTGGGATCAGGGTGCTCTCCGACGGGCCGTCACCAGGGCCAAGGGTAGACACGTGTTGTCTGGTGAGGAGGAGTATTAATAGAGTTATTAATAGTGCGTCCCTGGCCTCAGGTCTTACCGTGAGGATGGTGGTTTGAACTTCTCCGTAATTGGATTGCCCCCAATAAAATCCCATTACAAACAACAGGGTTTATTGGAACACCTGGTGCCAGCATCTCTGTTGGAAATTGTATTCCATGCACTACACTCTCCCTTGCGCCTAATCTGATTTCCTTCGCTTCCTCCCATCATCTCCCCCTCCCGCTCAGTCTGTCCCTCTCACTTTGCCAAATAACACCCCGCACAGCCAGGTTTGAATCGCAGCTCTTGTTTTTTTAGTGAATATGTGAGAGCCCACGACACTTGTGAATATTGAGTTGAGCTTCCCACATAGTGACTCGGGAGACTGGCAGGGTGCAGGAGGGGAGACAGGGTCGCTTTGGGTCACTCCATCCATCTGGTGATGCCGGTCGAGGAAGGGGAAGGGAAGGGCTGGCCCTGTTGGTCCAAGCTCTCATCACAGAGACCGTTTCGAAGCCCTCGCTGGTGGCCACACAAATGGGGATCCGCCTCTCAGGCTGAGCCCACACACGGATCTCGGGTTTGAGTGATTCCACCAGGTACCTGCCCTGGGCTACATACAGCAGGCTCGGGGACGACTCCCCCTTGGAGTTCTCGGCGAGCTGTTGGATGTAGCCCAGCAATGGAATAACAGTGGAAAGGGAACTCACTGGGTTGACTGTGGGAAAGTGTATGCTGGCTAAAAGGAGCCCCTCCACGAAAGAGAGGCTCTCGCTCGGGGGCAGGGTTCTGCTAATTGTTCCCTTCCCAAGTCGAAAACACCAGTAAACGGAAGGGATTTAGCTTCTCCTCCTTGGGGGCTGAAAGAGCGTGGATGCTCTGAGTGGCAGTTTTATTTGAAGTTGCTGGGTTACTTTCATTGACGATGATAGTATCATAAAGAAAGGAGATCTGAAAAAGCCAGGGTCTTTTTCAAGCTGCCTGAGCTCAAAGGAGCAGAGAACTCTTGAAGGTAGAATAGGATTCAGGCCACATTTCTTCTTTTTCCGTTGCACAAACGCTGATGGTAAATGAGTCTCCTTGGTGAACCAATGGTCATTCAGTGGTGAATTATATACAATCTAAGGTTCTGCTCTGGGGATAACAGCTATACATCGATTAATCGATTCTGTAAGACTTGGTCAACGTGTGATTTTGAAACAATATCAGTAGGCAGTTTCTGTTAATCCCTGTTAATCTTAGATTATAACCCCACCTGGGATGCACTGAAGGAAAAAGGCCACCTGGGTCAGAGGGCTGGACCTCTCTTTGTTTAAAATCCTACCACTACTGGCGAACCCAGGAACAGAAACTCTTAGGTTACAGTTTCTCTGTAGGTTCAGGATGCGGCCAGAGTGATGCACATACACCTCTCTCTGCTCTGAATTCATCTTAAAGAGAGCCATGATTTAGTGACTCACCGCAATGCACTCACCGCAATTAGCCAATTCCATGGCTAATTCCAATTAGCCAGTGCTCTAAGTGTCATTGATATTCGATAAATTTTTACACCAGATAAAAACCTTGATTTGTTATGGGCTTTTGTTGATAAGTCATTTCTTTCATTTTTTTTTAATGTTTGAGAATACTTTTAGAGCATTAGGAAATACTATTGGCTCAGTCAGCAGCCCACATGAAGGGGGTTTTAATGTAAAGAATCCAAGATCAGGGTTAATCCAAGATTGTAGACAATCCAGGAATTATTTGCCTTTGCTTTTAGCATGTATTTTACTTTATTTTCTTTTAAAAGTCAGTACCCTTTTATTTTTTTAATTTTACTGAAGTATAGTTGATTTACAATGTTGTGTTACTTTCTGCTATACAGCAAAATGATCAGTTATACATATATATATTCTTTTTCATATTCTTTTCCATTCTGGTTTCTCACACAATATTGAATGTAGTTCCCTGTGCTCTACAGTAGGACCTTGTTGTTTATCCATCCTATATATACTAGTTTGCACCTGCTGATCCCAAACTCCCAATCCTTCCCTCCCCCACCTCCCCTCCCCCTTGACAACCACAAGTCTGTTCTCTATGTCTGTGATTTACTCGGCCATAAAAAAAAGCATGAAATAATGCCATTTGCTGCAACATGGATGGACCTAGAGATTATCATACTAAGCGAAGTCAGTCAGACAAATACCATATGATATCACTTATATGTGGAACCTAAAATATGACACAAATAAACATATCTACGAAACAGAAACAGACTCACAGACATGGAGAATAGCATTTTATTTTGTTTATTGAAGACTGCTCTGTTAGAGTAAGCTTCCTGGGTTAAGAATATGAGCCTTGGAATGAGAGAGACTCATATTTGCTACTTCTCAGCTGTATGGCCTAGAACAAAGCACTTTCTCTTGCTGGACCTTGATTTCCTCCTCTGTCTAATGGGAATGATAATCATCTTGATAGCCAACATGTAGTAAGTGCTTACTATGTGCCAGCCACTCTTCTAAGTGCTTTACATGTCACTTAATCCTCATTGCAATCCCATAAGGTGCACCTGGGAATAATAAAATGGGACCTGCATAATAGGGTGTGATGTACTATTGAGATAGTTCATGAAAAGCATCTCACATACTGTCTGGTACATTATAAGAACTCAGTAAATACATGGTGTCAGTGGTGGTTGTAGTAGTTATCTATTGCTGTGTAACAGATTGCCCCCAAATTTAGTGCTTTAACCAAAACCAAAAACTTACTATCTCACACAGTTTCTGAGGGTCAAGAATCGGGGGGAAACTTAGCTGAGTGGTTCGGGTTCAGGGTGTCTCGCGAGGTTGCAGTCAGGATGTCGACCTGCATTGTGGTCATCTGAAGGCTCAGCGGAGAGTCCGTGTCCAGGGTGGTTCACTCACAGGGCTGTTGATGAGGCTTCCTCAGGTCTTCACTGGCTGTGGGCAGGAGGCCTTGGTTCCTCAGCATGTGGGCTTCTCCAGAGTGCTGCTCAGGAGTTGCCAACTGGCTTCCCCCACAGCAAATGATCAGAAAGAGAGAGAAAGAGGGAGAGTGAGCAAAAAGGAAACGGCGGTGTCTTTTATAACTCAGTCTTGGAAGTGACATACCATCACTTCTACCGTGTTCTGTTAGGCACACAAAACAACTCCATCACAATGTGGGACGGGAGTACCCAGGGGCGTGCATACCAGGAGGCAGGGGTCGTGGGGGCCATCTTGGAGGCTGACTACCACCGTGGTATTTGTGCATTTCTAAGTACTACATCGAATCACTTGCCAGACCATAAAGATGGGAAGTTGACCAGAGACCCTAGGAAAACTTCTCCAGAATTAAGGATTTGCTGCCGAAAGAGTACTAGCCTGACCAGTCATTATATGGTTCCATTGTATAAGTCCAGTGCAACCACCATGCATGTGGGGGGAGTATTTTCGGTGACTTTTTATTTGCATACCCATAGATGGTGCCAAACACTTGTGTTGGCCCCTCTGCCGTTTGCTCGCCCTGGCTTCTATTTTAATATTCTGCTACATATTTTGTTTTTTTTGATCTCCCTCCACTGCAGGGACAGCCCATCTTACAGTCAGTTCTAAAAGCATATAGCAACCCCTAGCTAAAGGTTCATTTCACTGCAAACTGGCTGAAGACAGTGAATTTATATTCAGTCACCAGAGTATTTCCCCCCAATTTTCTGGGGACAGATTCACTGCAGTATTCCTTTAAGCGGATTTTTTGGCCTTTCTCTCAGGCCTGCATTTGACATTTTCTCAAGAAAGTTTATTTTTTAATTTACAACTTTGAGAGGTTTATTTTATGAGATGGGTTTTATGCAACAAAATATAATGGGTTCAGGGGCGGGGAAACCCTGTGAATTTGAAATTGACTGCCATGAGGAGGAATTATTCATTTCATTTGTAGGAGAAAAATGACAGCTCACATGAAAGTAGGAAGGTTTCAGGTCTCAATTCACAGATGGAACAAATCGCCTTTCATAAGTCAGCACGCTTGGTGTTTTGTATTTGCCATAAATATCTATTTGTGAGGCTTTGGAAGGATGTGATGAGAGTGTGAGCTCTCGGTAGAGGATTATCACAGGGTCCACTTGGCTAAAGGGGCCTTTCAAATTAAAACAAAAGGCGAGGAAGGCTCCTGCCTCATCAGAACATCAGAGCTTGGAATCAGATGGGCATGTCTTTATTCTCTTTCTTCTTGCTAGGGCTCGTGATCCCTTCTGTGTCTCAAAAAGAAGATGCTTGGATACTTGATGCCTGGACTTGCTCATTCTAATAACATAATGGTGAAATATTAACTTATCAAAGTGCTGGAAGCTTTAATAACCACTCTGCCCTGACTCTGAGCAGAAAGGACTGGAAAAATCGCCGTGCTCCCATCTTCACCCTCACACCCCACATCGCTCCATTAATTTCCAGGCATCGCCCTTCATTAGCGACCCCGTGGCTGAAGGACTGTGTTATGAGGCTGCAGGGTCATGAACCGCACCGTCTACCCCTTGGTTCATTTCACAGCTTGCTCCTTTCTTAATGCCGCACGGCTCATTTTCCCCCCTTCACTTGGCGAGAGGGACCTTTCCCAGGACTTGAAATGGATGGGTCTCCCGCTGGCCCTCTTTTGTTTAATGCCTCTCTGTTCTCTGAGCTTAAAAGTGTACACCGTTGCCACAAATAGTAGCATTTGCTCTGCACCCTCACCACCAATGAAGTTTGGACTGCAAAGAAATTATGGGCCTGCCGTGTTTTAACGCAGGCGGTTTTCCAGTGAAGATGGAACACATGAGGATGACCTTATTATTGAGTAAATTTACCTTCATGTGTAAACCCCATTGTGGAAGATGGTATTTGGTGAGTTTAATCTGCTCTGTTTTTTTTCATAAATAAGGTTTAATTATGAGATGTGATTGTGTTTTCCCACTGAATACCCTGGATAGCAGTCTGCCTTAGAAATCCCATGTGTCTAAAATAAACTTCCAAAGCTGATAAAACCAGGGAGAGAGCGCACACCTGCTAAGCGCTGGGATTTCTCCCATCTGTCTGGGTGGTAAGCTGTGTTACCTCTGACCTTTTTCTTGGCTGATCAGCAGGCAGGGGAAGACCGTAGCCATGCCTAAAAGTGCCTAGTAAGGTGGCAGGGGGAGCACAAGTAAAGTTTGTTTTCCCATAAAAGAGGTACGTACTAGGTGCGTAAGGCAGTGCTTTGGAAACGCTGAGGAAACAGGGTAGCATCGTGATAAAGAACATGAACTCGACAGCCAAGCAGGCTTGGGTTTGAATCCAAGCTCTAGTGCTTGGTAGATGTGTAACTGGCCTATAACAAATTGCCTCAAAACCTAGGAGCTTCAAACAGCAAGCTTTGTTCTGTCACACAGTTTCTGGATGTCAGGAGCCCGGAGCGGCTTAGGTTCTGAGTAGCTCTGGTTCAGGATCTCTCACAAGGCTGTAGGCAGGTTGTTGGGGGCAGCAGACATCTGAGGCTTGGATGGGGCTGGAGGTTCCACCTCTTGAGTTCATGGCCATGGCTCTCTGCAGGAAGCCTCAGTTCTTTACCACATGCGTCTGCTTGTGACATTATAGCCGGATTCCCTGAGAGCAGGTAATCCAAGAAAGAGAAAGAGAGAACGCCTAAGACAGAAGCCTTAGTATCTTCTGTGCCCTAATCGTGGGGTGACATCCAGCCACTTCTGCCACATTCTGTTGGTCACACAGGCCAGCCATGGTGCAGTGTAGGAGAGAACTGCAAGAGAGTGAGTACCACACAGAGACCGTTGGGACCTTGGCTACCACAACCGGGCAAGTTACTTAACTTCTCTGAGCCTCCATTTCTTCTTCTGTAAAATGAAAAATAATACTTACTTCCAAGGGTTATAGTGTATATTGAATTTTAATGAAAATGCTTCGTACGTCATTGGACTCCCGATAAACTCTCAATATTACGTGTCATCTTTATCATCATCATCATTGTCAATATCTACCCTGTAAATTTCTGCAGTGTTTAAATGGGCCTGTATATCTCCAATCTCCGGGGTTTTTTCATTCTTTGCCATGAATGATCCTCCCACTTCTTTGAATTTCATTGTCTTTTTTGGCTGCGCACAATTAGAACCCACCAGAACGTCAGTACCTAAAGTCAGATGGGTAGCCCTGCTGAGTCTTTGCTGGCTGCCACAACCTTGAGAATATGGATAACGGAAGAATTTGCAGAGAACCTGCACAAAACACTGGTCATTAAAACAATGAGAAAAAAGTTTTCTACAAGAGTTTTTGGTCCAAAAACTAATACTGGAGTTTGAGAAAAAGAGGACAAGGGGCATAGAAAGTAATAGTGGAAAGTTGTAGAATATGCCCTCGCGTACTAAATAGAGACCACCTCCATTCACACACCCCTTTAAGGATCTGATAACGATCTTTGGACCTTCTTCCTGGAATAAAGCTCATGTGCACACATCCAAGTTTGCATAGGATTTTATGAGTTTCCCAGCTCCCACCCATTCCCTCCAGGTGAATCAACTCAATCTGTATAAAAAGAGCAGTGATGTAGTAAAGGTCTAGTATGTCACGTTTCAATTTTTATCTAAAGCGAATAGCAATTAGGTGTGCCTTAAACACATCAAATCATCACTTATACAGCCACGTGTGTTAGACTTTTGGTGTTTTTGACAATTTACTTGCTACTCCAGCTTTCTGAACGATGCCAGCTCCCCATAATTTGTTTTTCTCCACCATGATGTAATCATTAAGTTGCCGTAATGAAGATTGAAGGTTTAATAATGGAAAGTGTTACAAATTCCAATTTAATCATTCCTAAATTGATTAGTGACTTTCCCCAAATGCCTGGCCGTGGAAAACCAGAGGTCTAAGAGAGACAGAGTGCTGTAGTCCGAGTTTGATAAATGGCGCTTTGGTGCAGCTGTAATTGAGTTATTGAATTTACTCCTCTTCCAAATGATGTTTGCATTGTCTCCACCATATGTGTTGAGGGCCAGAGAAAGGTCATTCGAAGCTTCAGACTGAGGGCACGCATGGGTTACAGCGGTTTTGAACAGCACCATCGAGGTTAGTCAATTAAAAGAAACACCCAGGGCAGGGCATCCCAGGGCCTCGTGCTACTGAGCGGTCAGCGGCAAAATCCCAAAGGCCTATTTAAAAGAGTCTGAAGATGCTGTAAGTAAATGTCTACTCTTGGCCTCGGGCTGTTTAGCCCCTGACAAATGACGTGGGTGAGCCCCTGCAGGCGGATTTGAAGGAAAGGACACCTATAAACAAAGCCTGCGCCTGCGGCTCTGACAAAGGCAGAATTGAAATCATCCAATAGCAGCGCCAGCCTAGCCCACCGCATAGGAGCTATGTTGATTTCTGCATTGCTTCCTATTGCCAGATGGGCACTTTTTAACTTTCCACCTAGATTTTTCTCTACAGCCGTCTCTTAAAGACAGCAGATCAGCGTTATACTTCAAGAAATTTCGAGAACAGTTTTTTTGTTCTTTTTTCTTCCCTGCAGCCCACTAACTTATCCCCATTTTTTGTCTGCATTCCAGGTGGGTGTACAACATGAATGTCCCTTGTGTTTCTGTGTTTTGTAAATAGTCTTCCTTTTTCTCTGAACCTATTTATATAGCTGTCTTACAATAGAAATTTTACTCTAAGATGTGATTTTTACAGATCCCTTAGAATTCATGTGTATAAACCTTTGAGATCTTTGGGGCGAAAGCCGGGAGGCTGTTTTGCATGGGACTTAGGAGAGACGCACCTTGAATATGTGAATGGAAGAGGTCAGGAAGCGGCGAGCAGCCAGTGACAGACAGTAAGGAAGTCCCAGCCTCCTTGAGAGCAAAACCAGAGGGGAACGCTGACTGGGGCCCAGCTGTCAGCTGGCACAGTGGCCCTGTGACTTCATGGCTGTGGGCCAACATGTGCATATGGCCAGCACAACACAGTGACAAGCCACCCCAGGAAACTCAAGTCTGCTCTACACTCATACGAATACAGTATTCTAGAACCCCCCTGAAAACACACCGTATGCATTTCCCCAAAACTGCCAGTGGATTAATTTGCGAAACATAGATACTCTATTGAGTTTCCAAGGGCTGCCATAACATTTGTTTCCTTTGCCCATTAAATCACAAACTGGGTGACTTAAAAAAGAGAAATTTATTGACTCAAAGTTCTGGAGGCTGTTAGTCAGAAACCAAAGTGTTAGCAGGGCCACGCTCCCTCTGAGACATCTGTAGGGGAATCCTTCCTTGGCTCTTCCTGGTTTCTGATGGTTGGCCCACAGTCTTCGGCGTTCCTTGGCTTGTGAAAGCATCACTCCAATCTTCTGTCTTTGCAAGGCGTTCTCCCTGTGTCTCTCCACGTTATCTTCCCTCTTCGTTCAAATTTCCCCTTTTTATCAGGACACCAGTCGTATTGGATTAGGGCCCACTCCGGTGACCTCATTTTAACTGGATTACCTCTGGGATGACCCTCTTTCCAAATAATGTCACATTCTTAGGGACTTGGGATTAGGACTTCACCCTAGTCTTTTTTAGGGGACGCATTTCAACCTATTAGGGTTAAAAAATTACGAATCTAAATTCTTCTTGTTATCTAGGGCAATTTGGAATTTATTTCTCCCAGATATTTCCATCAAAGCTGAATTTTCTGGGTATTTAAGGGAGAAAAAAAGGATGGCAGGTATTAACAATTGATCCTCAGAATGTCAGGTTGTGAGCAGTTGGTTTGGATGATTGGTTCAATGGGTCTTGGGTCCTGAATTTAGGCCCAAGTTAACCAGTTCAGCTGGCTTTAGCTCCAGGTTGTAGATTTCACTCCAACCCTGCTGCCTTTTCTAGATATAGATGCCATTGTTTCTAGAAAAGCATGTCAAAGAGTATATGAGTTATCTGTCTCCCATTTGAGAATGGTATCCACCACACATGGCAGGCAGTGGGTGGAGTAGGAGCGCATGAGTTTAGGGAACTACAGACCTATATTCAGATCCTGCCAACACCTCTTATCAGCTGAGCGACCTTGGTCCTAGTACTGCTGATGACCTCCATCATGTTCCCTCATCCATGAAAATCAGAGGATGAAGTTCAAATAAGATGGTAAGAGCAAAGTACTTAGCACACAGCATGGGCTTAATAAAAAGTTAGTTCCTTGTGGGAATTCCCTGGCGGTCCAGTGGTTAGGAGTCTGCGCTTCCACTGCAGGGGGCACGGGTTCGATCCCTGGTCCAGGAACTAGGATCCCGCAAGCCCCACGGCACGGCCAGGGGGAAAAAAAAAAAGTTCCTTGAGCAACCCATCCTTTGTGTAATCCCAGAGCATGCTGATATAATGTTAATAATCATTAATAGCATACTTTACAGTTTACAAAGCCATTGCACGTATTATTACATTTAATTTATATTTATTGGATGGATGGACACTGTTAAAAACATAGAAATGCTTCTTTTAAATTATTCACAACTGGTAGCCATAACTGTGAATCTTCCAATGTTAAACATTTGAATTTTTTTTTTTTTTTTTTTTTTTTTTTTTAGCAAACAGCTGCAGTTAGTAATCTCAGCACTGATATCATCCTCTGATGCAGTGGTTCTCAATGGCAGGTGATTTTTGCCACCAGGGGACATCTGTTAATGTCTGGAGGCATTTTTGGTAGTCACAGCTGGGGGTGGTCCTAGTGACATCTAGTAGGTAGAGGCAAAAGGTGCTGCTAAACATCCCATAAAGCGCAGGACAGCCGCTACGACAGAGAATTATCCATCCCAAGATGTCAGTAGTGCTACGCTTGAGGAACCCTGCCTTAAGCCTCCAATATATTTCCATGAGTAAGTGCTCACCTTCAATCAATGCATCCAATCAGAAAATGGGTGCCATGTAATAGCACTTTGTTTTTTATTTCCATCCTGCAAAGAAAACTATTTAAATCAGAAGCAGTATTTTCTAATGTTATGAAAGGGGAAAAAAAAAAAACCCAAACACCCTGCAGCGTAAGTCGATAAGCATTTGATGAATACATATCCCTGTGGTCTTGCGTTGCTGATAAATGACAGCTGTGGAGGAACCTGGCACTCAGGCCAGGCTTTAAACATCAAACGGCTAAAGCTTTTGGACGGCCCCTGCATTCACTGCACTTGCACAGCGAGCGAGCAAACAGCACTGGCGAATTTTGCTCAGAGCAGACCAAACGGTAGAGCCATCCCCAAGAGCACGCCTGCCTCGACATGTTGGAGGAATTCAGGGTCACCGTGACTGCAAATAATGGGACCTTCAAAATATGGAAAGGCTCCAGTTGCTCAGACTTAACTTATATTAAAGGGCTGAATCCTTTTTTTTTTTTCCAGAAAGAAAATAGATATTTGGTAGGCTCATAATGTGTGGTAATCATAATCATAATAGGAATCAGACCTGAGCCAAAAGCTGACAGGCATCCTCTTACTCGATTCTCATAGCTCTTTTGAGGGAAGTGGTGATTATCCCATCTTACTGTTGCACAAACTGAGGCTCTGAGATTAGGTGACCAGTCCAAGTTTACACAGTTGGTATGTTGGCGGAGCTACTTAACTTCATATTTGCATCAGTCAGCACAATGGGAGAGTTTGGGAAGGGGACGCTTGTAATAATTAGAGATTACTGCCTGTTGTTGAGTCGTATGCGAAGCATGTTAGATGCCTGTTTTCAATCCATCCCAATGGTCCTGATGCCTATTTCTTTCTTTCTTTCTCTCTTTCTTTCTTTCTTTCTTTCTTTTTCTTTCCTTCTTTCTTTCTTTCTTTCTTTCTTTCTTTCTTTCCTTCCTTCCTTCCTTCCTTCCTTCCTTCCTTCCCCCTTCCTTCCTTCCTTCCTTCCTTCCCTCCTTTCTTTCTTTCTTTCTTTCCTTTCTTTTCAGAACATTTATTACTCCAGAAATGATTTCTTTTATGAGTATACACTTAGTGGACTTTTAAAATTAAAATAAAGAAAAAGAAGAAAAAAACCTTGATTTGCCATAAATAAATGAGAGGTTATAGGGAATTCTCTGGTGGTCCAGAGATTAGGACCTGGCGCTTTCACTGCAGGGCCCAGGTTTTTGTTTTGTTTTGTTTTGTTTTTTTATACTGCAGGTGCTTATTAGTCATCAATTTTATACACATCAGTGTATACATGTCAATCCCAATCGCCCAATTCAGCACACCACCATCCCCACCCCACCGCAGTTTTTCCCCCTTGGCGTCCATACGTTTGTTCTCTACATCTGTTCTTCAACTTCTGCCCTGCAAACCGGTTCATCTGTACCATTTTTCTAGGTTCCACATACATGCGTTAATATACGATATTTGTTTTTCTCTTTCTGACTTACTTCACTCTGTATGACAGTCTCTAGATACATCCACGTCTCAACAGATGACTCAATTTCGTTCTTTTTTATGGCTGAGTAATATTCCATTGTATATATGTACCACAACTTCTTTATCCATTCGTCTGTCGATGGGCATTTAGGTTGCTTCCATGACCTGGCTATTGTAAATAGTGCTGCAGTGAACATTGGGGTGCATGTGTCTTTTTGAATTACGGTTTTCTCTGGGTATATGCCCAGTAGTGGGATTGCTGGATCATATGGTAATTCTGTTTTTAGTTTTTTGAGGAACCTCCATACTGTTTTCCATAGTGGCTGTATCAATTTACATTCCCACCAACAGTGCAAGAGGGTTCCCTTTTCTCCACACCCTGTCCAGCATTTGTTGTTTGTAGATTTTCTGATGATGCCCATTCTAACTGGTGTGAGGTGATACCTCATTTTGATTTGCATTTCTCTAATAATTAGTGATGTCGAGCAGCTTTTCACATGCTTCTTGGCCATCCATAAGTCTTCTTTGGAGAAATGTCTGTTTAGGTCTTCTGCCCATTTTTGGATTGGGTTGTTTGTTTCTTTAATATTGAGCTGCATGAGCTGTTTATATATTTTGGAGATTAATCCTTTGTCCATTGATTCATTTGCGAATATTTTCTCCCATTGTGAGGGTTGTCTTTTTGTCTTGTTTATAGTTTCCTTTGCTGTGCAAAAGCTTTTAAGTTTCATTAGGTCCCGTTTGTTTATTTTTGTTTTTATTTCCATTACTCTAGGAGGTGGATCAAAAAAGATCTGCTGTGATTTATGTCAAAGAGTGTTCTTCCTATGTTTTCCTCTAAGAGTTTTATAGTGTCCAGTCTTATATTTAGGTCTCGAATCCATTTTGAGTTTATTTTTGTGTATGGGGTTAGGAGTGTTCTAATTTCATTCCTCTACATGTAGCTGTCCAGTTTTCCCAGCACCACTTATTGAACAGACTGTCTTTTCTCCATTGTATATCCTTGCCTTGTTTGTCATAGATTAGTTGACCATAGGTGCATGGGTTTATCTCTGGGCTTTCTATCTTGTTCCATTGATCTATGTTTCTGTTTTTGTGCCAGTACCATATTGTCTTGATTACTGTAGCTTTGTAGTATAGTCTGAAGTCAGGGAGTCTGATTCCTCCAGCTCCGTTTTTTTCCCTGTAATTCATTTCTAATCTCATAGCGTTGTGGTCAGAAAAGATGCTTGATATGATTTCAATTTGCTTAAATTTACTGAGGCTTGATTTGTGACCCAAGATGTGATCTATCCTGGAGAATGTTCCATGCACACTTGAGAAGAAAGTGTAATCTGCTGTTTTTGGATGGAATGTCCTATAAATATCAATTAAATCTATCTGGTCTATTGTGTCATTTAAAGCTTCTGTTTCCTTATTTATTTTCATTTTGGATGATCTGTCCATTGGTGTAAGTGAGGTGTTAAAGTCCCCCACTATTATTGTGTTACTGTTGATTTCCTCTTTTATAGCTGTTAGCAGTTGCCTTATGTATTGAGGTGCTCCTATGTTGGGTGCATATATATTTATAATTGTTATATCTTCTTCTTGGATTGCTCCCTTGATCATTATGTAGTGTCCTTCCTTGTCTCTTATAACATTCTTTATTTTAAAGTCTATTTTATCTGACATGAGTATAGCTACTCCAGCTTTCTTTTGATTTCCATTTGCATGGAGTATCTTTTTCCATCCCCTCACTTTCAGTCTGTGTGTGTCCCTAGGTCTGAACTGGGTCTCTTGTAGACAGCATATAGATGGGTCTTGTTTTTGTATCCATTCAGCAAGCCTGTGTCTTTTGGTTGGAGCATTTAATCCATTCACATTTAAGGTAATTATCGATATGTATGTTCCTATGACCATTTTCTTAATTGTTTTGGGGTTTTTTTTGTAGATCCTTTTCCTCTCTTGTGTTTCCCACTTAGAGAAGTTCCTTTAGCATTTGTTGTAGAGCTGGTTTGATGGTGCTGAATTCTCTTAGCTTTTGTTTGTCTGTAAAGCTTATGATTTCTCCATCGAATCTGAATGAGATCCTTGCTGGGTAGAGTAATCTTGGTTGTAGATTCTTCCCTTTCATCACTTTAGGTATATCATGCCACTCCCTTCTGGCTTGTAGAGTTTCTGCTGAGAAATCAGCTGTTAACCTTATGGGAGTTCCCTGGTATGTTATTTGTCGTTTTTCCCTTGCTGCTTTCAATAATTTTTCTTTGTCTTTAATTCTTGCCAATTTGATTACTATGTGTCTCGGCGTGTTTCTCCTTGGGTTTATCCTGTATGGGACTCGCTGCACTTCCTGGACTTCGGTGGCTATTTCCTTTCCCATGTTAGGGAAGTTTTCGACTATAATCTCTTCAAATATTTTCTCAGGTCCTTTCTCTCTTCTCCTTCTGGGACCCCTATAATGCAAATGTTGTTGCGTTTAATGTTGTCCCAGAGGTCTCTTAGGCTGTCTTCATTTCGTTTCATTCTTTTTTCTTTATTCTGTTCCACAGCAGTGAATTCCACCATTCTGTCTTCCAGGTCACTTATCCGTTCTTCTGCCTCAGTTATTCTGCTATTGATTCCTTCTAGTGTAGTTTTCATTTCAGTTATTGTATTGTTCATCTCTGTTTGTTTGTTCTTTAATTCTTCTAGGTCTTTGTTAAACATTTCTTGCATCTTCTCGATCTTTGCCTCCATTCTTTTTCTGAGGTCCTGGATCATCTTCACTATATTATTCTGAATTCTTTTTCTGGAAGGTTGCCTATCTCCACTTCATTTAGTTGTTTTTCTGGGGTTTTATCTTGTTCCTTCATCTGGTACATAGCCCTCTGCCTTTTCGTCTTGTCTGTCTTTCTGTGAATGTGGTTTTTATTCTACAGGCTGCAGGATTGTAGTTCTTCTTGCTTCTGCTGTCTGCCCTGTGGTGGATAAGGCTATCTAAGAGGCTTGATTGGAGGGACTGGTGGTGGGCAGAGCTGACTGTTGCTCTGGTGGGCAGAGCTCAGTAAAACTTTAATCTGCTTGTCTGCTGATGGGTGCGCCTGGGTTCCCTCCCTGTTGGTTGTTTGGCCTGAGGCAACCCAACACTGGAGCCTAGCTGAGCTCTTCAGTGGGGCTAATGGCAGACTCTGGGAGGGCTCACACCAAGGAGTACTTCCCAGAACTTCTGCTGCCAGTGTCCCTATCCCCACAGTGAGCCACAGCCACCCCCGCCTCTGCAGGAGACCCTCCAACACTAGCTGGTAGGTCTGGTTCAGTCTCCCCTGGGGTCACTGCTCCTTCCCCTGGGTCCCGATGCGCACACTACTTTGTGTGTGCCCTCCAAGAGTGGAGTCTCTGTTTCCCCCAGTCCTGTCGAAGTCCTGCAATCAAATCCCACTAGGCTTCAAAGTCTGATTCTCTAGGAATTCCTCCTCCCGTTGCCAGACCCCCAGGTTGGGAAGCCTGACATGGGGCTCAGAACCTTCACTCCAGTGGGTGGACTTCTGTGGTGTAAGTTTTCTCCAGTCTGTGAGTCACCCACCCAGCAGTCATGGGATTTGATTTTACTGTGATTGCGCCCCTCCTACCGTCTCATCGTGGCTTCTCCCTTGTCTTTGGATGTGGGGTATCTTTTTTGGTGAGTTCCAGTGTCTTCCTGTCGATGATTGTCCAGCAGCTAGTTGTGATTCTGGTGTTCTCGCAAGAGGGAGTGAGAGCACGTCCTTCTACTCCGCCATCTTGGTTCCTCTCCTCTGATGCCTCTTATGTATAATAAATCTTGGAAAACTTGGTTTGCCCTTTACAGCCCAGAAGACAGGGTATGTGTTCACCAAACACCACCATTTTCCCCTAGACAGGTACCTCATCACCATCATTTCCAAATGCGTTCTAACTGACTCTAAGAAAAAACGTTGAGTAACTATATTTTTCAGGGTGAGGGGAGGAGAAGGGGCACTTAACACAGATTTATTATCTTACAGTTCTGGAAGGCAGAAGTCTAAAATATGTCTTTCTGGAGTATAATCAAGGTGTTGGCAGGGCTGCATTCCTTTCTGGAGGCTCTAGAGGAGAATCTATTTCCTTGCCTTTTCCTGCTTCTAGAGGCTGCCTGCTTCCCTTGGCTCGTGGCCCCTTCTTCCATGTTCAGAACCAGCAACGTTACCTCTGTCTTCTGTAGCCACATCTTCCTCTACCTTTGTCTTCCACTTTTTTTTCTGTTGCAGTAAAATACACATAACGTGAAATTTACCATCTTAACTATTTTTGAGAGTGCAGTTCAGTAGTGTTAAGTATATTCGCATTGTTCTAAAACCAATCTCCAGAACTTTTTCATCTTGCAAAACTGAAACTCTGTACCCACTAGACCACTCCCCATTCCCTCCTTGCCCCAGCCCTTGGCAACCACCATACTACATCCACTAGACCACTCCCCAGTCCCTCCTTGCCCCAGCCCTTGGCAACCACCATACTACATTTTATTTCTATGAATTGGACTACTTTAGTGGCCTCATATAAGTGGAATCATACAGTATTGGTCTTTTTGTGACTGGCTTATTTCACTTTGTTTGAGATATTATATTTTAAATGAAACTTTTCTCTAACATCTAGAAATGGAAAATCAGTCATGGTTGTCATAAGAGAAGGAATAGCCATAAAAATGAATACAATGAAAACAGCCCATTATTAGATGCTAGCTGGGTTCTGCTGGCTCTTGGACACTCTGATGTTCTTACCTCCCTTTGAGATCGGCAGATATCAGTGAGATGCAAGATCTATCAGGTACCAGACTGAGACTCTCGCTTTTTCACACTCTGGAGGAAAGAAAGATATTGGAGAAAGCAAAACTCTCTTGTTACGTGACTCAGTGTTCATTCAAGGACTGTCCTTGTACCACTTAAAAATAGTTCAGGTGCTACTGGCGATCACCACCGGAGAACATCCAGAAAGGAAAGAGGAAAAGGGCAGGTACAGCGAATGAGCAGATGATCTCAGTGAAGAAACAGATATTGTTCCTGGAGTATTTGGAGTGTCTGTGCCATTGGGTGTACAGAAACCAAAAAGGGGCTCTGCCATGCTTCTTTCCTTCACCTGGGCAGATCCCAGTTGATTGTCAATTATGTGTCACCAGGAGGTGAGAAAAGTCAGTTTAATTCCCCATGCAAATTAGGACTTGACCTGACTCTGTGTCTTTACTCCGAGTACCTGGTGCTTGGAAGTTGCTCATTAATCCCTTCGTGTAACCACCTTGAGATCACCAACCTTCAAGTGCATCTGCAGTCTGAGCACCATCTCTGCACTGGGGGTCACATGGAACACGAGATGGGGTCTGGCGAGAGTTGGTCCCTGCATTCCGGCCGTAGGCACTAAACTGTGGGTATCTTAGTGAATCCAGGATAACTTCTTGGGGACCCATTTTTTCCCCTCTTTGGAATCTACCCAGCATCCTGGCAAGAACGAATGAAACGATGCATCCCTTCACATGCGCAAGAGGGAAGGGAAAAATCCTTGTTCCTCTTTTCCTGGAAACTCTCTATATATTTCTGCCCAGTATTTTACCTACTGGAATATTCTTTCTTCCATTCCTTTGTTAGTTAAAGGAGAATGCAGAGATCTCACTGGGGGTTTATGGTTTTAAACAAGAATTGTTGTCATGAAGTTTTTGGAGTCACATCAAAGCAATTTGTCCCTCCCTAAAAATTCGTTCTAGTGTTTCTGTATGTTTAGGGTGGGGATAAAGGTAAACCCAGGACCGTCTCTAGGTCCAGTGCATCTCTTAGGGTTCCTGCTTTCACTCCCACGGTAGACTCCCCACACCCAGCCCCACCTTAATAGACTCACGAAGGATTCTGTCCTGGGTCCAGATCCTTGCCTTAAATGCCTTAGGGATGATCGAACACCAGGAATGTAGACCAGTGTTCCAGGTGAGGTTTTTACTGTCATTTCATCCACCTCTCAGCGACCCAGCTGCCCTGAGTATCTTACCTTTCGTTATTGACTTTTTTTTTTTTTTTTTATGATCAGAGATTTACCGGCCCCCTAAAAGAACTCCAGGGGCCTTTACCTACTTTTATCACACTGTCTTGTAGTCCTAACCAGAGATAACTGTTTGCTTGGGGAGAGAAGGAACTTTTGTTGGTCATTTCAGATAGGATACCATATGTCAAATTTGTAAAATCTTGTTAACATTGTGTTTTCTTCGCTGGAGAATTACCCTCTAGTCGGGGAAAACAGAGCTGCCAATTACAGCAGCCTCCTGCTGTGAATAAACTGGTGTTATATTCCCAGACATCAGGCTAGGCGAGGAAAGAGCCCCCAATTGCCTTTTCCTTTCTTGCCTGATAGAGCTTTAGAGTAGAGCATAATTAGCTTGACTGACAATCAGGAAAATACAGACTTCAGTATCTGTTTTTATTTTAAGGTCTTCCTGTTTTGGAGACATATTCCAACCCCGTTCTACAACGTATTCCTCGATGTAAAAATTCAGTCAATTTGCAGGGCCAGAATTTGCTTAAAATGTTCAAAAGAAAGATAAATGAATCTACCTTGTGACCCAAGAAACAGGTATATCAGACTGCAACTATTAAAAAAGAAACCATAAATCCCTGTGGCAGTAGAGCTAGTAAATTTTTTTAAGCTGACTCCTTTGGGGGGAATTTGGATCCTGCACTTTCTTAATTTTACTGGGACAGAGATATTGCAAAAGGAAAATTGTTTCTCTGGCACTAAAGACAAATAATGTGTGACAATAATTGTGACTTCCCAATAGCCGTTTTCTGATCCTCAGCAGTTGGCTTCATCCTTGTATAGAAATGGGGTCTTGTTCATCAACTCCGGCCCCTTCAGAGGTTTTCCTTGAAAAATGAGAAAGGGATATTTTGTTTCATTTGGGGTTTTGTTTTCCAAATGTCCTCCTTGCATTTTGCAGCCTGGAAACAAGCAACTTGGTGGATGTTCAGTCCACATCTTCTGCCACCATGACTAAGGAAGGCGATTTGTTTTAGAAAGGGGTGATTGATCTGAGGTGAAGGAAGGGAAATATACAAAAAAGGGGGAGAGGCTGAGAGTCAAGATGCAAACACTAAAAAACACAAAAGAAAGTACACATCATCCTTCATCAAATACTTAGCGAGTGGCCAGCATATACCAGGCACCAGGCTAGGCTCTGGGGGGTAAAGCAGTGGATAAGGCACCAACTCTTCCAGTGAGCGCTTCTATTCTGGTGGGGGAAAGAGAGGATGCATACTCTCTTCCAGTATAATTAAACTCATTACAGTACAGGTAATCAGCCTGGAAACAACTTAGCCACTGAAAGATGTGATCAGGGGCATCCAAAAACCTAGCAGAGCAGAGTTTGGTTCTAGATTTTTAAAAAGAGACACCTTTTTCTAAGTTATAAATCCTCTTAGAGTAAATGTCTATATATAAAGTTTCCAAGGAATGAGGAACAGCTGGAATAAGTAGTATCACGCAAATGATAAAACGGCTTCCCATGCTACTAGCATCCTGGGTCGTCTTCACACTGAGCAACCACGTAGCTCCCACATACTGTCCTAGGATCAGCCTCTTCCATCTGAGGGTCTCAGCTGCCTGCTTCTTGATTTTGCTAGACCTTCCTTCCCGAGTCTGATAGAGTAAGGACGGGCCCTGCTTGAGGTCACAGTGCAGTGAGCCCCAGGAGAGCAGGGATTCTGCCACGCCCCGCCTCCCCCCACCCCCGATAAGAGGACCACTTCTTTTTGCAGCTTGCCTTCTCTCCTCGCAATGTCTGCAGACCTTTCTTGCAAGGCTAAAAGTTTATCCTCGCATCTTTCTTTGCCTTTTCCTTTCCATCCTTGGTGGTCTCAACAGTGAGTAGTCACAAAACAAACAGAGCCACTAAAGATGGTGGAATATTTCGGTGGTTAAGCACACAAGCTTGGAAGCAAGACAGACCTGGGTGTGCATCCCGACTTTGGACGTAATACTTAGCCCTCTAAACTTTGTATCCTCATTTGTAAAAGTGTGACCAGTATTGCTTATGGAAAAAGGATGTTGAGAAATGTGATAATGTGAGCAAAGTGCTTAGCGTGGGACCTGGTATCTGGTGGTGGCCACTTCATACGTACGTGGCAGCCGCCACTGCTGTAGTTAATTGAGAGAATGGGGCCAGCCCCCAACGGCCCACGCAGAGGGATCAAAGGGCTTGGTTGGTTTTCCCTCGACATGCCCTTGTACCCAAACTTAAATGCTAGACTTCTTGCTACATTATGCAATAGGAAGAAAACGTCTACAACTTAAATGGAATCAGGTTCTCTTTAAAGGTTCACAAGCCCTAGAACATTTTAGTGATAAAATTGTGATTTTTACACCTCTAGAGCAAATTTACCATTCAGGTTTTTCTGAGCCTTCCAGCTACAGGCCTGCACAATAAAAAAAAATGGAAGGGTAAAGAAAGCATCGTTTCAAATGCGTAATCTATTTGACACCTTGCTTTTTATATAATTGAAAGAACACACATCCCAAATTACGCTGGAGCAAAAGATGATAGATGGTATCAATGTGAAACATGAAAGACGAAGTCTAGTTTTTTTTTTTCCTTGTTAATGAATATTGAGCAAATAAATAGAGCATTTCAGGACCCCGGAATATGTGGGATGCTGTGTATTTATTTTCTTCATTACTCTGGCCACAGTGTCACCCAGGAGTATCTCAGGGATGACAACCAGGCAATTAAAGACAACTCTGTCCAGGCCCTGGCCCTGCCAGCGTGAATCATGGCTCTTTCTCTGGCCGCCCCATGGCTGAACCCCTGTCCTTGGGGAACCTCGGGCTGTGGGTGACTCGGCAGTTGCTGTGGCATGTACTTTTTCACACATGTGTGATGTGACTGTGGTAGGATACAGCCACTGGCTACAGAACCATCCAGAAAATTAATGCTGTCTCCCACATCTCTCTATGAAAGAGCAAATCCATAGCCTAGGTGAAAAGTTTGGGGTTTCTTTTCCAGATTATCATGAAAACTTGATGCTTGCAGGGTGCTGGTGGGGAGACAGTGTCTCTACACAGATGAATGAAGAAAACCACCTATTTTTAACAAAAACACATTTGCGGTAATCAACACTTCATATGTTCATGAGATGAGTTCCACTAACACAGATCTTACTGGTGTTTATTTGCTTAACGGGGTGGTAGGGAAGGTAGTGTCCAAAGGATTTATTATAATATTTCTGGGGCCTCCAAATGCATACTACTTATCCTAAGTTTATATAGCTTCCTGAATTATCTGCAAAGTTGGCTAAGAATGGGTGTGAGATCTAGAAATAAAAACTTACACAGGTAACATAGGCCTGATGGAATGGTTAGCTCTTTTCAAGGCTGGCTATTTTCACTAAAATATTATAGGGTTTAGATTTTCAACCATTTCCTAACATGATTGGATGAGACCCTGTGCTAGTGTATGTTGATTTACTCATTTTGAGACCCATTTGACACAAATTATAATGAGTAATAGTAAATATTAACACGAATCCCTGTATTCATGCCTAATCCATAGGGGAGCTGTGCTAAATTCACTAACTGGATGAAAATAAGCCTTGTTAACTTGTTTCTTTGTTCTTGATTGATTCCAGAAGCTTACTAAGAGTGCACTCACATCACATTCAATGCTAAAACTCTTCATTTAGAAAATGTGGCATCGTTAATAAAGAAAATGATTGTGTTACACTAGCTAGAAATCTAATATGCTCCCAGAGGAGAATTTAAAAATTTCTTAATTCATAGGAAACCCATAGTTTCCAGCGGATTGTCCAGATAAACCAGAAGTTGAGGCTTCAGAATGTTGGTCCCATTTATTTTGGTCTTAATGACACCGACAGATGAGGGGATAGTTGGCTTGCCAGTCGGGTCTGTGGTGATCTTCAGCCGTCATGACTGAAAAGAAAGCTCCTTCCTGGGGACTTCCCTGGCAGTCCAGTGGTTAAGACTCCACGCTTCCACTGCAGGGGGCATGGGTTCGATCCCCTGGTTGGGGAACTAAGATCTCGCATGCCAACCAGCCAAAAAAAAAAAAGCTCCTTTCCATGGAGGACACAACTCATAACTCAGGCACTCAGGCTTACCAGAGAGAATGTTAGCGTCGGTCATTACTGTCCCAATCGTCATTCTCTCACCAATTGCTATTTTTTTCAGTCACAGGATTCTTTGGCTGTTAATTCTCAAAACCAGCAAACTTTCTGTTGCATAAAAGCACTACAACAAAAACCCTACGATGTATGTATGAGAATTCTAACAATAAGAGATTTTCCCATCTCCCATCAACCTTGTCATCTACCTTTCTTCACTTGAAATGGGAGGTGCAGTGAGCTCTAGTGGAAAAGGCAGGTGTGGACTGCACAGGCAGACATCTGGATGTGACTTTTGATTACCGCATCCCAGCAGGGTGACCTTGGGCAAGTTACCTAACTGCTTTGGGTTCTGGGTTCCTCATCAATGACGCTGGAATAAAAGAGAGTGCTTAACTCATAAAGTTATTTTGAGGGCTAAGTGAGAACACACAGCTAATAAGGTTCCTAGCACTGTGCTAGTATACAATAGGTGTCCAGTACATCCTAGATTGCCATTAAAACCTCAGATATGCACAAAAGTTGGAGGAAAATTACTTTAAATGGAGACAAGATTCACAAATATCTGCAGTGAGACAGAGGACAGGGAGTTACCTGACCCTGTAAGGTAAACTCATTTGAATTTTTTCAAAGCAGTGAAAGAAGCTAACACTCAGATGTGGCCAGTCTCTGAAGGAGCAGTGTTGGCTTCTGATTTGGGAGCAGTCAGTTGACAGATGTTATGGGCACCTGCTGGACACAGAGGTGAATCCACCCACTAGGACCACCTTGGTGCCTCCTGTTTTCTGATCATGTTGATGAAGAAAGTGAAGCACCCCAAGGTGAACCGCAGCCAGTTGATGAGGGCCACATTTCGAGGGTCCACTGTGTTCAGGATCCTTCAACCGAGAAAAGGGATGAAAAGCAAGGGCACGGCGTGGTTTTCCCCATTGGTATGCAAACCCCAGGTCTCTGCACCTGAATGCCTCTCCAGTTTCCACAGCAGAATTGCTGCTGACTCTGCCCTTGCACGTCCCTGGGGTGGCAGGCACTGGGTTGGCAGGGTGATGGGAAACAGTGCCCACAAGACAGGGGCTTGATGTGGAAGAAGAGGTCAGCAGAAACCCAAGGGGATACGTGGGAACAGCAGGCACCCTAGCAGTGTGACTGCCCCCAGCAGCCCTGAATTGTTTCCAGCTAGAGCCAGACAAGCCCACATGGGTCCCATTCTGCACCAATATGGACCATTTTTTCACCAACACCATTTCTCTGTTCCTGAGCCTGGATGGTTCTCTGCATGTGCGCTAAAGCCGCAATTTCTGCTCACTACCCCCCTCCGCAGAGACTTCTTCAAAATAGACATTGTGTTTTAGTGTACTGTTGGGATTTCTATAATTTAGATGTTAATAAATCAATATAAGTACCATTATTTCCTTTTTAATTTTCCCACTTCAAGTGTGGGGAGACCATCTTCTCAAAATCGACAAAAGGAATTCATAGCATAGAAAATAAGTCCTTTGTTATATTATTCATGTCTGTGTCTAAATTTTACATCTTGCTAGGTGGTGGTGTAGCGATCATAGCTGTCTTTAAAGCAATGGGCCTAACCTCTCGAAGGATGGATAAGTGGACATCCTTTGTCTTAACTTCCATTATACATGAAACTGTTACTTTGGTTCGAGGCCTGTGTCTCTTTACTATTTATCAGTATTATTCCAGAAGAAAAGATGAAAGTCATTTGCTTCACATTCGAAAATATGATCCTTTATTTAAAATGTTAGCAGTAATTGGGCTTCCCTGGTGGCGCAGTGGTTGAGAGTCCGCCTGGCAGTGCAGGGGACACGGGTTCGAGCCCTGATCCGGGAGGATCCCACGTGCCGCGGAGCAACTAGGCCTGTGCTCTGGAGCCCACGCGCCACAGCTGCTGAGGCCCACGCGCCTGGAGCTCACGCTCTGCAACAGGAGAGGCCCCCGCAGTGGGGGGCCTGCGCACCACGGCGAGGAGTGGCTCCCACTTGCCGCAACTGGAGAAATCCCGCGCACAGCAATGAAGACCCAGCGCAGCCAAGAATGAATGAATGAATGAATGAATAAAAATGTTAGCAGCAATTAAGGCAGATATTTCTAGAAATATTATATTTTTTACCAATAGGCATTATTTTGTTTTACTTGAGTCAAAATTTTATTCAACCATAAATGTAAACCTTGATTGTATCTTAGAAGAATAATACAGGCCTATACACTGAGGACTTTGTTCGGAGGAACAACGCTAAAATGAAAGATGCTCTGATATCAGGGTGAAGGGAATATTTGCCAACTCTAGGCAAGTCTCGCCATCTAACCTTAATGAGTCCACCACCAGTGGGGAAGGTATCACTGTGGTACCAAGGGAAACACACACACACACACACACAGCTTTCTTCCTCTTAGATACCCAAGAAACCAACATTTGTACTTAAACTGTATGAATAACACATTGGATTTTTAACCTAACACTGCTCCCATAAAGCAAGGACCATCTTCTGACTGTTGACCACTGAAGTTTAAATGTGTTTCTCACTACTGCCCTTACTGCTGTTTTTTAAGAAGCACAGAAGAAATGGTTATTATTTATGCAGGCTTTGTGCTCCCTCTGCTGGTTCTGTAATTAACTAATAAGTCTAATCCCCATAACTATGCTGATGTCATCAATTATTTTTGAGTATGGACATGGAACTACCCAAATCAGCATGTCTGTTCAGATAGCATCAGGAAAATGAGCAGGAGGTCAGAGGAGGACAGTTGGCCTCATTAAGAAAGTGAAGAAAATGGACATGTTTTTTTTAACTTTTGGGTTTATTTATTTATTATTTATGGCTGTGTTGGGTCTTCGTTTCTGTGCAAGGGCTTCCTCTAGCTGCGGCAAGCGGGGGCCACTCTTCATCGCGGTGCGCGGGCCTCTCATTATCGCGGCCTCTCTTGTTGCGGAGCACAGGCTCCAGACGCGCAGGCTCAGTAGTTGTGGCTCACGGGCCCAGTTGCTCCGCGGCATGTGGGATCCTCCCAGACCAGGGCTTGAACCCGTGCCCCCTGCATTGGCAGGCAGATTCTCAACCACTGCGCCACCAGGGAAGCCCGAAAATGGACATTTTGACTAGTCTGAATCTGTGTGAAAAACCTAAACACAGTTTTATGCTTTTATTTGCTCAATACTGGAAAAAAATGATGTGTCGTCGTTTAAACTGACATAATGCATTCCACCCTCTCAGAGGATTTTGGAAACAAATATGACTTTTTCATCTTTAGAACAAAATCTACTGTAATACCTGTTTTGCAGGTGAGAAAAATAGAAGCTCAGAAATTATATATGCCTGACTTCTGGAAGTCTCTACAGGCTAAGAAAATAGGTTCCTATAGGTGGCACGTAGTAGCCAGTGTCTTGACTTCGGATCTGAAACGTGTTTTTCTACCAATGTGGGGATTGTAATATAGCCATTTCTTAATGTCAGCACAGCATCATGTGATCAATAAGAGCAAAAGTTCTACAGTTGGATCAACCGAGGTTGAATTGTGGTTCCAGCACTTACTGTGTGATTCTGAGTCGGTTACCTAACCTTCTTGACCTCACCTTTCTTGTCCATAAATTAGAAAGAATATTCTAGGCAAGAGTTTTTACCTCATGGAGTTACTATAAGGACTAAATGACATAACGCCATGGTGCAGAGTAATTCTTAAAGTGTATTGATGATGATGATTTGGGAATAGTCTTTGGTCGTTACTCATGGTGATTCTTTCTCTAATACGAAAACAGCTTTTTTTCCCAATTATGAAAACTATAAACTTACTAAGGATAAGGGTTCAGTTCAGTAGGTATATATGTACATACCTAAACCAACAGCTTAGAACAGGAGGTGCAAACTTGGATGCAACTCCAGGAGAAATCAGCCAGTGCACAAGAAAGTATAGAAATTCAGACATATTTCCTAGGGATGATAAGTCAATCAAACCAAAATGTCAATGCAAAAAAATAAATAAATAACAAATAATGATAATGATGTACTGGGATAACAGCTGATTCAAATCAGCTGTTATCCCAGTACACAGAGATGAGATCTAATAAACATCCTCTGGATGTTATGTATTCATTTATTTATGCATGCATTTTTTTTAAATCCACCTATTTAGTTCTCTATGTAAAATAATTCCACACTGTTCATGCTTGTCCTAGAACCTCCTATTTCTCAGTCGGCACCATGTTCTAGCAATCTCTCCATAGCAATAAATGTAGATCTTCACCATACTCATGGTCAGTCAGTGTTATCCTTGGCTTGCTTGGTCTTTAGCGTTTATAGATACTACTCCACCCAGCTTAATGACTGTGTTCTTAGGTAATGCACATAATTCCAGTAACAACCGAGGTAAAGCAGACAGAAGAGGTAAATCTGGAGTCAGGATACATGCAGTGCTTCCCAAAGCCAGATATTCGTAATTCTTGAACTATTCACATCGGCCCCTTTCTCTGACCCCTGTCAAGGGAGAGTTTGGTGCCACATTGATGTTGCAGCACATCACCTTGCTCAGGTGGGGTGGGTAAGAGTCATTGCTAATGGGTCATGCAGGGGCTTGGGGAAGAGGCACCTAGAAACTAGGAGAATCATTGCCTCTGAGTCTCTCTGGGCTCTCTAATTTGCTGGCTCTTGTAGGTTTGGCTGAGACCCCTTGTGTTGATGTACGTGGCGGGCATTTCAGCCACGTGCATGAAAGTCTTCTGAAACATACCTGCCTGTGGTACAGAGCCCAGGCTTACAGTCCTGCCCAAGGGAAGCTGCCATTGCTATTTGTTTTCAAGCTGGTTTAAAAATAGGGAACCGTGTGCTAGGTTAGCTTGCTGCCATCTGATTATTTAGCTGTAATCTGTACCTGTACTTTTCACAGGCCTTGGCTACCCTCTGCCGTGAAAATATTTGGAATTTATTCTTCAAACAGTGTAGGCCACTTTGGTTGTTGACTTAAAGCGTGCTAGAGGTTTTATAATGGTTATTTATATTGGCCAACACTGACCCCTCTGTGAAATGACCTGTTGATGTTGGACGAGGATAAGAAACACTGAATACAATGCAGGAAATGGAAGGAGATCAAAAAGAATGAGTGTTAGCTCAGTCACAGTGCTTCGTGGGCTTACACGGAGATCAGTGGTCTGTGCGTGTGAGGTTTTCAGAATCATATTGTTTGGCCCACTTGGAAGCATTAGGCGTTCTCTTCTGAGACGTTTAAGAAAGTCGTTCAAACTGTGTTTTTCATTATAACATCAACACTGTTGACTGTTGATTGTTGTCTACAATATTGATTGTAGACAAAATCATTGTCTAAAAGTAAGATTATAAAAAACTATGTATATGTATTGTATAGATATCGTCTAAAAGTATAAGATTATAAAAAACTATGTATATATAGATTTTCATATACTTCAAGCATGAAGAAAACGACTTCATGTACATGGAAATTATTGTGCTTTAAAAAAAAAAAAAAAAGCCAGTGCAAAGTAAGTGTTTCTGTGAAGTAAGTCCAGTTCTGTGGACTCTTCCAGAATTACCGTGAACGCACTCACAGGCCTGCCTGGCTGTAAGAAAGTAGCGTGCTTTCTCCCAGCTGTTTTCTCTCATCATTACACTCTTTTTTCTTTCTCATTATTCAGTCTCAGAGTGTCTGTCTGTCCGTGGCACGTTTCCGATGTCATTCCTCTCTGTACAAATGTCAGATACGAGACAAGAGAATATGTATGTTTGACAGCTGCCCAATAAGTTAGGCAGAGGAACACGTTAAGGACAACTGCGGGGGACTTTCAAAAAAACAAACACGTGGCCGGTAAAAAAGAATTTCCTGTGGAAAGCTTGTTTTGTCGGCACCAGTTGTTACTTCATGAATAACTTACAAATTCATTCTACTGTATGCTTTTAGTCAAGTGTCTATAGCATGGTGTTGGGGATAGCACTGGAGGAGCTCAAAACTTGAAACCAAATAAAATGTGTTGCCCCGAAAAGAGAGCATGTACTCTGGAATTCCAAGTATGAGATGAGTGCCTTAATAACGCCACCAGTTGGGGGGGCTCTGGGATGGTCCTAGAAGCCCCGCCCAGGCAGAACTGACTTGATCTTACCTTCGGTTCCCTGTGAGCATGGAGTTCCCAGCACGTGGCTCTGCCCTCTGTGAAATTAGAGGAAAGTGAATTTAAAGAGAATTACCCAAAGTGTATATTTCCATATCAGTTCTGGAGAGCTCTGTGTGGCAGACATTTTGTGGTCTCTTGGGGGAAAATAACAAATGATTGTCACCACATTGCTGGCAAAGAAAAGAAAAGTGTCTGTTGCTTAGGTATCAATCCACCTCCTACCACGCCTCTGCTTGAGACCCCACTACCAATCTACCATATTGACTATGTCTTTGTTTTAGTCCTATGTTCCACCGTCATCCCAAGAGTGTATATATGTGGGATGATGGGTGGAGATTAAGGATTCATTCTGTAGCCCTGAGGCCCTTTGTCCTTTTCACATGGGAATCAGACTCACCATAGTGGCCTCAGCTGCAGCCGTGTTCCAACCAGCCAAGCCAGCTGGCCTGTAAACACATGGCAGCTCATTTCTTACATACACCAGTAGAGATCCAATTGTGTTAGGCTCTCACAGTTTTCTCCCTGTGTTCACTGTTTATTATAGCAATGGATTCCTGTTACTTATGAGAACTGACTTCCCAATAAACAACGTGAGCAGAGTTACCTTTAAATCTCTGTTTACAGGGCCGTGTGTGTGACGAGAAGCTAGTGGGTCTGGGGGATTCAGTAGTGGGAAAGCGGATGACCTCATGTGATATTAAAAGATGATGGTGTGAGTGAGAGGTACCTGGCATCAGCAGACGGGTTATTGTTTTAAGAAAGGGGAAGCCCTGCTTTAACACACGTGGGCGGATGTGCCGGGGAGCAAGGCTATTTACCTACCTCGTTAAGTTGCGTATAGACAGGGAGTTGGCAGTTGAGCCCCTTTCTGAAACCAGTTTTGCTTGGTGTTTTCCTCCTCTTCATTTACTCTTTAGTGACCCCGTTTGGCACATCCGTGCACCATGACCGAAGTGACAGACTTTAGTCCCTGTTGGATTAATCAGTGTGCTCTTTGATCCATGGCATGTGTTCCCCGTAGACACTGAAAGTCAGCATATTCAGCATTTGTGATCTGGCAGTTCAGAGTTGTTAACCGGGCTGATGGGCTGGTTTGGGTATTTGTAGCCAAGATGCTTCTCTCCTTCTAGGTCCTTCTCTTTCTCACATAGCTACTCCCCACAACACAAATATGGGCTGTACCAGTCATTCCTTAGCAGTCAAAATTTGAGAGCAATTTTTTTTTCTTTACGGCACTTGCCCTGAAAGATACCATCAATTACTGCCTATGGAATTGAGCCAGTTTTGGTGTCCCTAGAGCCTGCCCCCCACCAGAAGGAGTATTTGCAGCTCCAGGGAACACAGCTCAGGATGTCGCCTGGCAAACAGTCCACTTGACTTTGGAAGTGAGATGTCAAGACTTTCCCTGACTTGATACTGGATTTCTCCAGTGTGGAGTTCACAGGTCAGGCTTGGCAGTCCTGGTGGGTTTTCCCAATGGTCTCAACTCCACATGGGTGGGAGTGAATCTGGAGTGTGTCAGCTTTTTTGTTGTTGTTTTTTCAAGAGCATGAGAAATGTTCCAAGTCATCTTAGAAATAATTATCAAGGGGAAGAACATTTCTGACCGTTAATTTTGATGGTCTCATCCAGAGGGGCTGAAAGAACTGAGGGTCCTGATGGGCCAGCCTTTCCTCTTTGGCTTTTTAGTTCTCATCTTTCACAGGTGGGCGTGACCCAGCCAGAACAATCTTGGTGCTGTGGGGTGGTTTTCATCCTTCTCCTACCCTAGTTAGCAGAAGTACCTGAATGCCTTCTGGAATGTGAGCTTATGTCCTAAACCAGCTTGACCATGTGTTTCTTCTCAATCTGGAAAACCCTACAAGTCATTTGGAATGTATACATTTATTTACTAGGAGGAGGCTATTCTTTTATTAAAATGTATTCATTGTATAGGTGGCATGTCCTCGTCCCCTCCCCCCGCCCAAAAAAGGAAATGAACTGTGTCTGATTACATGCTAGGCCTCTATATCTGTTGGTCGAATGGATCAGCTTGAGTCTAGCTGTTCCACGCCATTTGTATTCCATATGCGTGTGAATCATGATCCCAATATGTGCATTCATTAGCAGTGTCACCCATGTTTAATGGGAGCTGAAATAGCTTAGTGGTAAGTTTAGCAAGGGCTGAAGAATGTTTAACAAGGTCTAAGGATAAAGAAGAATGCCTACGGAGAAGGCTTACGGGATTCGTGGCGTCTCAATACAGGATAGAGTAATGTAGGATGGATTACACCCTGAGAGGCAAGGCTCTAATTAGAATTTGGGAAATATTTTCTAAAAGCCAATGCTGTTAGAACTCGCTCTGGAAGTGAGTTGAATTATATTCTTCTTTTGGAGGCCTTTAACAAACTGTGGATTGAGAGTAAAAGAAAAAGCCTGGCCAGTCCAGTGTCTCTGAAGGACCCTTCTTCATGTCACCATCTTCCAAAGAAGCAACCCACAGGGTGTCCTGCGTGGCTCTTGGTGGCTGGGAGTGTGAACCCAACTCAGACACTGTCTGGGATGCTGGTTTTATTTTTTTAAGCCAACTGCCTTTTCCACAAAAAGCATGTAGGTAGAACATGAACTTCTTACACCCTGGGCTAAAACATTTTTTATATATTCTTTTTCATACTCCCTTCTATTATGGGTAGATATAGTAGGATGGAAGATAGAATATAGGATATTGATTATAGAATATAGGATATTGAATACAGGATATAGGATATTGAATATAGTACCCTGTGCTATACAGTAGGACCTTGTTGTTTATCCATCCTATATATACTAGTTTGCATCTGCTAATCCCAAGCTCCCAATCCTTCCCTCCCCCTTGGCGACCACAAGTCTGTTCTCTATGTCTGTGAGTCTGTTTCTGTTTCCTAGATGGTTCATTTGTGTCATATTTTAGATTCCACGTATAAGTGATATCATATGATATTTGTCTTTCTCTTTCTGACTTAACTTTGCTTAGTATGATAATCTCTAGGTCCATCCATGTTGCTGCAAATCGCATTATTTCATTCTTTTCTATGGCTGAGTAGTATTCCATGGTATATATGTACCACATCTTCTTTATCCATTGATCGGTTGATGGGCATTTAGGTTGTTTCCTTGTCTTGGCATCATGAATAGTGCTGCTATGAACATAGGGGTGCATGTATCTTTTCGAGTTATAGTTTTGTCTGGGTATATGCCCAGGAGTGGGATTGCTGGATCATATAGCAAATCTATTTCTAGTTTTTTGAGGAGCCTCCATACTGTTCTCCATGGTGGCTGCACCAATTTACATTCCCATCAACAGTATAAGAGGGTTCCCTTTTCTCCACACCCTCTCTAGCATCTGTTATTTGTAGACATTTTAATGATGGCCATTCTGACTGGTGTGAGGTGGTACCTCATTGTAGTTTTGATTTGCATTTCTCTAATAATTAGTGATGATGAGCATATTTTCATGTGCCTCTTGGCCATCTGTATGTCTTCTTTGGAGAAATGTCTATTTAGGTCTTCCACCCATTTTTCAATGGTGTTTCAACCCAGTCGAAACATCTTTTAGTCAAGGGAAGTCAGTAGTAACAAGGGAATGTATTCTTTTGCAGCCTGTGCCATACAAGTAAAAGTCCAGGTTGCCACTTATTACAGTTTAACGAAATGATCGATTCTAGCTTGCTTTGATTAAATTACATATTCAGTTGTTTTTGTTTGAAATTAAATGCTTGATTATATTACTGAATGCTATGTAATTTTACATGCATCCTTCCCTTATCTAACCATGAGGCATGGAGTGTGATTAACAATGTGGCTGCCAGGAGAAAGAAGCAAAATAATTATTTTTTCAGTACACAAGTCCTCATCATGATTCAGAAATCAATGTGCATCCGTGGAGGGTCGGTGCTCGCCAGGGGTTACAGACTCCAGGGTGGCCTTCCCTCATTTCCCTATGAATGCAAGACCTGGGGACTGAGGCTGCCCAGACAGGTTTTTATTTCTCTCTTTTTTAAAGACTCACGTTTAACTACAGCCACTGGGACCTAAATCAGAGCATCCCGTGCCCAAATATGAATATTAATCAGACGCCAAGCCAGGGAGTTCCTCTCGGAGTTTGACAGTTTAAAGGATCAGTTAGTTAATTAGAAGGTGACACGGCATGCCGGGTCCCAAGGCTCTGACCTGCCTTCTGTCTCCTCTTTTTATTTTCCTTTTGACAAGTTGGATTACATCATTACTTGTAGTTTCACTTGTTAGCCCCGCCATGAAATGAGAATATTCTCAGCTGTAATTATCCGTGATTTCTTCCCCAGTCTCTCAAAGACCAGGCTTTAAATGAAACTCAAAGAAACATACAAACATTCGAGGTTCAAAGGCCCGTGAAAATCAGCCTTCCGACCAGGCACACCACACACCACCCACAACGCAGCGAGAAAACCACGGGTCTTCACAGCATTGGAAATCGGGTCGTGGTCGTCATGGTGATTGTTTTAAAATAGAAAGACCCTGTTCTGACTTTGGTGCTGCAGGTGTGGATGTATCCTTCCAGGTGTTTCCGTGGCTTCTCTGGCTTGAGGTATTAGCTATTGTGAATGCCTCCGGGGGTGGCCGTGAATTATACCGGCCTGTGTTTCTTGCCTGCCACTGGTGGCTAGAACAAAGCAGAGAATCGTGAACTTGTTTCCTTCTGAAGACGAGACTGGCAGACAAGCCAAACCATTTCGCGGGGTGAACCCTCAAACTAGGTAACTATTTACTAAGCCGTGACATTTGCGAAATGCAGCCTTTTCCTTCTGAAACCATAAGCAGGTTTGCTACCCAGGCCACGGAGGTCACTCCTAGAAAGAAATGAGAGCGTGTAATGATCATCAGAAGTGACTTTGCTTTGTCTCTGTCGTTGCATCCACCCTTCCCCACAATCAGGGTGTTTATCGTAGGATTCAGGGCCCACCTACATGAAATACAAGGGTGCCAAGGTCTGCTGAATGGGTAGGGGTTAGGGATCTGCATTTAACAACCACGAACATCTCACTTCCCTGGAGGGGGGGATTCTGATGCACCCCAAAGTCTGAGTAATTCTGTTCTAAATGTTTTGGGAGATTTTCCTTGCCATGATATTGCTCTTTTGCAAAGCTTCCTTTTATGTAAAGTTTGCATGTGGTCCGTAGAGGAGCTTAATTCCCAGGAGGGAAAACAAGACTCAGATCAGTGTTCAGCTCTTCAAGGGAAGCTTTTCCTGGTGCCCTAAGCAGAAGGAACTCTTCTCTCCTTTTCCCGCACACGCCTCTGCATACATCTGTCAGAGCACATCCAAAGTTGATGGCACCATTTAGTGGACACGTCTGTGGGCACAAGACACTGAGCTACTCAAGAGAAGGAACTAGGGTTTAGCATCATCTCTGGAAGACATTAATAATGAAAATTCAGATAAAAAGAAGAAGAAGAAGAAATCTATTGAGAACTTACCACGAATGCTTTGAGGCCGTCACTCTACTGAGTAACTCATGAAAGCTTTCCCTTTAGTCTTCACAACAGTCCTGTGTGCTTAGATGAGGAAACGGAGGCTTAGGAAGAAACTTGCCAAGTCCCAAAGTCGTGTGCTAAATTAAAGGCGGAGCTGGGATTTGAAATGTGGTAGTCAGAGCCCTGGGCCCCGTCTCCTCACTCTGCTCTGCTGAACCTCACATGGTAGCTGCGTGTTTATAGGTAATGAAAGGGAAGGGTATTTTTAGATGGAAGAGGGCATTTCTGCTGTGTTGAACTGCCATTGACAGGAGTACATAGAAAGGCAGGAGGAAGGAAATTAAGATCTGTGCTAGATGTTCCAGCGTCAAGCTGGAAAGGCTATGGCATTTGAGTGTATCCACCTTTCTTTGTTTGTTTGTTTGTTTTTTAAATTTATTTTTTTATTTTTGGCTGCATTGGGTCTTCGTTGCTGCACGTGGGCTTTCTCTAGTTGTGGCTAGCGGGGCCTACTCTTCATTGCGGTGCATGGGCTTCTCATTGCAGTGGCTTGTCTTGTTGCAGAGCATGGGCTCTAGGCGTGCGGGCTTCAGTAGTTGTGGCACACAGGCTCATTAGTTGTGGCACACAGGCTTAGTTGCTCCGTGGCATGTGGGATCTTCCTGGACCAGGGCTTGAAGCCATGTCCCCTGCATTGGCAGGCAGATTCTTAACCACTGCACCACCAGAGAAGCCCCTATTTGTTTTGTGTGTATGTGTGACATCTTTGTCTGGTTTTGGTATCAGGGTGATGGTGGCCTCTTGGAATGAGTTTGGGAGTGTTCCTCCCTCTGCTATATTTTGGAAGAGTTTGAGAAGGATAGGTGTTACCTCTTCTCTAAATGTTTGATAGAAGTCTCCTGTGAAGCCATCTGGCCCTGGGCTTTTGTTTGTTGGAAGATTTTTAATCACAGTTTCAATTTCAGTGCTTGTGATTAGTCTGTTCATGTCTTCTGTTTCTTCCTGGTTCAGTCTTGGAAGGTTGTACTTTTCTAAGAATTTGTCCATTTTTTCCAGGTTGTCCATTTTATTGGCATATAGTTGCTTGTAATAGTCTCTTACGATGCTTTGTATTTTTGCGGTGTCAGTTGTTACTTCTCCTTTTTCATTTCTAATTCTGTTGATTTGAGTCTTCTCCCTTTTTTTCCTGATGAGTCTGGCCAATGGTTTATCAATTTTGTTTATCTTCTCAAAGAACCAGCTTTTAGTTTTATTGATCTTTGCTATTGTTTCCTTCATTTCTTTTTCATTTATTTCTGATCTGATCTTTATGATTTCTTTCCTTCTGCTAACTTTGGGGTTTTTTTGTTCTTCTTTCTCTGATTGACTTAGGTGTTCCACCTTTATTTGTAAGGTAGGAGGAGGAAGGGAAACCAGCACGAGGGGGATCCATGGAGATGAGGAATATATGCTAACAGGAGGACCAAGGAGGAATTAAGATGGAGTGGATGGTCCACAGGGTCAGACCTTACCGGAGAAGGCAAGGCAGGTGGTGGTGTCTAGGAAAAAGGACCCTAACACAGTGGCCAGAAGGCTGGGGTCACATCCCAGTTCTGCCACTGAGTAGCTGGGTGACCTTGGCCACCGGCCCCTAATCATTTTGGACAGCAGCTTATCCCTAAAGTGGATGGAGGTGAGTCTTGGACCGTGGATCTCTAGGTCCTCCTGCTTAGATAGTTTGGATCGAGGATTTGCAAAAGGTCCTCAGTTGTGACAATTGAGAGGGCAGTGTGACCCGAGATGGGACAGTTATAGTGGAGCGCATTTGGCTGTGGGAGGGAGGGGTGAGGTGCCGACCAACCCACGCGGTGTTGAGGTGAGGAAGGAGCGCGGGCGCAGGCGGACGCCACCGTCAGGAAGCGCGCAGCGACCAGGAGGAGGAGGAGGGGGCAGGGCAGAGTCGAGCGTGTCCCCCCCTTTAAAATGGGGACACTTCCCTGGGCCTGGGGAGGGAAGAGACAGGCAGCAGGGGCCAGACTGGACAGACTATACTAGACGGTGGGAGGGGTCACAGTCTGGGAGGCCGCGGCTGCAAGCACGGAGGGCCTGAGTTCAGAAGCAGAGAGGCCTCCATTTCCGGCGTAAGCTGGGGGAGAGGAACGCGGAAGGATACGCGGTTTCTGCGGTAGGTGCGGAAGAATACTGTTTGATGCCATGTATACGAGGTACCTAGAAGAGTCAAATTCATAGAGTCAGAAAGTACACTGGTAGATGCCAGGGGCTGGGGGGCGGGGCATGGGAGGGATGGGGACTTTTAATGTTCAGTGGGGACAGAGTTTCGGTTGAGGAAGGTGAAACATTCGGAAGATGGCTGATGGTGAGAGTTGCACAGCAGTGGGAAGGTACTTGGTGCCCTGAATGGTACAGTTAAATATGGTTACAATAGCATGTTTTATATTATGTGACTTCTACCACAATAAAAAAAATTTTTTTAAAAAGAAGGTGCGCAGTTTGTTTCTCCACCGATGCAAATAATTTGGGGAGAGGAGGTAGCAGAGATAAATACATGGATTGCAAAATATGTGGATTTGAAGAGGTTGGAAAGAAGCAGGGAAAGTTCAGCCCATGTCTGTGCGAATCCCTCGGGAATCCTTCTGTGCTGTTTTGTGACTGGGAGCAGAGGTGAACTTAGAGCAGGCTGGGAACCCCTGCAGCGGGGAGAGGCAGGAGCTGGGGCTCAGCCCCACCTGGCACCGTTGACCTGGGAGACACTGAAGGCTGGTCCAGATGGCAGGATACACACACTACTATATACAAAATAGGCAAACAACAAGGACCTATGGGATAGAACAGGGAACTCTACTCAATATCCCATAATAACCTATGATGGGAAAGATCTGGAAAGGAATACATACCTATACATGTATGACTGCTGGACACTTGAAACTAACACAACAAGGTAAATTAGCTATTCCTCAGTTTACAAAAAAAAGGCGGTAAGATACAGAAAGCTGATCAGCGTGGTGCATTACAGTTCAGTATTGGAAAGAAGGAAGTGAGCAGAAAACATGCTCAATCGTCTGTTCTTCTGAGCGCCCTGGTTTACCCGCCTTCCTAAAGTCAGGGAAATTACCAGAAGCAGCCTGGCTTTCGTGTTCTTCTGCAGCTTCCCTGGAATGTGGGCTGTCTGTAGCTACAACCACCAAATAACCTATAAAGAGAGTCAAATATGACAGTGCGGTATTTTGGAAATGTAAATTCATTCTGTTATTTAAATTCTTAGATTAAGTCCAATGATTCTTATGTTTGTTTGTTTTTTCAGTTAAGGTACCGACAGATGATTTTTGTTTTTTTAAGGTCCTTGCAAGACGATACGTATCTGGCCATTCTGTTAGTCCTCAGATATCTTTTCGCCTGTAATTTTACCAATCCATGAACTCCAAGTGATGGAGAAGTATCGGTTTGTAGTGTGCATGGCACGATTCAAAGATTGGCTGGTGTGCAAGTGAGTGAGACTGGAGTATGGCTTGGTCAAGCAAAGCTTTGAAAGAACACCCACTGCTAACATAACAGTGTATTTGTTCCTTTTCCTATAATAAAATACCTCGCCCCAAGGTAGGTCATGGTAGATGGATGCAAAAACAAGATGGGCAGAACTCAGAATGCTGAGGGGCACACCTCTACAGTGAAAGGTGCAAAGTGAAAGAAGCTGTTGGTGTTCCTCGCTTCATCCCATAAAATAAATTGTGGTTTCAAAGCACCCACTCACTGGCTTTCTCGTTGATATTACCCAGCACAAGTTTGCCCGTCCCATGGGCAGATCTCTGAAAGATGTTGAGGTCCAGCCATCAAAACATTTGGACGCACATTAATGGGTTTTACACCTTTGTATTTCTCCGATATTACTGTTCCGCTTCAGCAAGCCCACTAATATCAGATATATCCTATCAGAGACTATTTTAAATCACTTCAATTTTCTCTGCCCTTGGGCTCTGCCCATAAGACCAGAAACCAAAGCATGAGTACTGCCTGTGATCTAGTGTTTTACTTCACCCCCCGCCCTGCCGTTTATATTAGAGGGAACTTTATTAGCTTTTGGACACACGTATATCAGTTTTAAAGATTAAGTACAACGTCAATAGTTCTTACCCGGTTCTCAAGTATATTGCGTTGTTATATTTTCCCCTAGAATGTTAAAAAAAAAAAAAAAAATTTGTATTGCCATTGGTGAGAGAGCATTTTTCTCTTAAAACCAGCCATTGGTCATAATAGTGTTTACTTATTCTCTGAAGTGCTATTTTATATAGAAAGTAAATCCAGGATAGAAGCCTGATAAGTAATTTCAGACTTGATGGCACATGAACCTTATAGGTACAGGTGAATTATGAAGCCTCACTTTGCAATGCTCTTTCTTCCTCAAGTAAGTCTCTTTGTCACAATGACTTGTTTATCTTCTGAGTGATTTTAAAATATTGAACGAGCTTCTGCTTAGTGCCCAAGTCATCCATCCAGCTCATGCTTCTCCTGTCCTCCAAATTCCTTCAGATGCGAACCATCCAGTAGCCTGTGGCTCAATTACAGGCTATTGGAAAGGACAGTCTGCTGCAGGGGCATGTCCTGAGTCCTAGAATCTGGCCAGGAACGAAAAAGAGAAGCTGCATTTCCCAGATCCACTTATGGCTGCAGTTCTACCTGACATCAGCCAAAGAAAAGTACAAAGTAATTTGCCGGTTGGGACACCCAGTTCTGAATTCTGATGTGAGCTCTACCCTGGTGTTACCCTCTTGCCATTTGATACCTTTCCCCCTTCACATCCCAGGCCACTTTCTCAGACGTCACTCTGTCCCAGCACCCCTTTGCTTTCCAGACCACCATTCCCATGGGCTTACCTTTCCTGGCACGCAGCTTCACCTCCAGCAGGAAGTGCATTCAGTCTCCAGCCTGGATCGTTTCTTCCTAGGTCCCAATTCCCTCCATCTTGCAGCAAGCAGCTCAAATCACGCCCGCCCCACAGAGGCTGGAGGAATCACAACAAACCCAGAAGCATGGTCCCAAGGAGCTTTGCTGTAGGTGCCCCAATGGGGTTATTAGGAGGATTGTGTCTCAGTCTCCTGTCTGTAGTGCTGACTTCCCCTTTCCCCCCTTCACAGTTCAGTCCTGTCTTCCAGAGGAGGTGCTGAGCTCCCTGAGTACAGAGACAAGGTTTGACCATTTTTCCATGCTCCCTCAGCTGGTGCGGTGTGGAGCACAGATGCTCACTAAATGCTCGCTTCCTGATTAATCACTATTTATTGGTCATAAAACATGGCAGAGTGTCTGTCTCCAGGACCTTGTAGCTGTCCTCTTAGAAGGTAGAAGCTGGTCACGGTCACCATTCTGTCCCAGACCCTCAGGGTAATGTTCACCAGCTTCGAGCTCAGTGATTGGGAAGACAGACAGACAGACATGCCCCCAAGAAGCTAGCACAGTGCAGATTGTAGCACATGGTTCTGGCAGAGCACCGAGGAACGGGAGAGGAATTTTGATGAGGAAATTGGGGTTGGCCTTAATATGAATGGGATTTGAAGGATGGAGTCCACATTTCGACAAGCAAAGGTTTGTGCTTGTCGAAGGGTATTTTCGTTAGAGCTAACAGTCTCAATAAAAGCATAAATGGAGTGAAGAGATTGGGGATGTCCATCAGGTAGGGTAGGGGGAGATAGAGAAGGTTGGCAAAACAGACGTGGGCGAGGTCACAGTGAGGCTGAAACTGAGTGCCAAGTGGATGTACATTCCACACAACGTGGTAAACATGATGGGACATCAGAAGAATTTGTGGTATGAGAACGAACCCCTTTTATATTTTGGAATTCATGTGATAATGTTTACTGTAATTTATTATATCAATACATAGCCAGTGATAATGGTTTCCCATTTACAGTCAGGATTAGGTTTCACTTTAAGATACATGTGTTTAAATAAAACCAATTGAGTAGCTTTAAAGAAAAGTATCAGGTAAATAGTGTTGAGGCTAACATATCAACAATCATGGTAGCTCCTTACGGCTGGAAGTTTGGAACATACAGATGTAGACCCAGGAACACCCTGAGTGGAAAGTTGCTGCAGAAAAGTTACCCAGACCAAGGGCTGAAGGAGTGTTGCAGTTTGACAGTGGAGAAGCCATCGGTGAATTTAGAGCAGCTGTAGTCCTGGGGAGGCCCCAGGTCAAGTCTAGGGTGGCTGTTCCATGAGGGCAGGGCTTTTCTGTTTTGTTTATCCCTCAACCATAGTGCCTGGCTCACAGCAGGCGATTAGTAAGGAGGTAATGAGTCAATAGGTGGAAGGTATGAGGTGAGACTTTTATTTCCACGCATGGCAATGAGTCCTGCAGGTGCATTCCTCCCGCCACCCCTGGGCTAGAGCTGCTGAGCTGAGACCAGCCTCATTCCCCCGGGAGAGCCAGCCTGGGGGAATAGCGCTTCCACAGGTGCAGAAGGGAGGTGGGCCACCCAGCAGCCCGGCCTGTAGTCTCCGCCTGTGGTCTTATACCCAGACTCTTAAGTTTTATATTTTAAGCCAGCAACCGCGGGGACCTGGGCGCCTTGGTGCAACTCCAGCTTAAACTGCCAGCGAGGAGGCCTGGGAGGGAAATGGGGACCACACCCGCATCTCAAGGCGGCAGCCCGGACTCTGCACCTGCCCATGTTTGTCACATGGGGATGCAAGGCCCTGTGTGCCAGACCTAGAAAATGTATCAAAAGATGTAAAAACAACAACAAGAACAACAAACAGGAACTCTACACATCTAGGTGAAAACACCTGACTTACTGAATCAGCACCTGATCCAAACTGTTGAAGATGCCGTGCTGGTCCAGCATGCAGTCTGTAACCTCGGACTTAGATTTTTAACTTAATGAGGTCACATCTCCTCCTCTGTCCCTCCAGGGTTTTATAATGTTTATTTGTCTGTTTGTGTACTTTTCTTCCAGCCTGTTATTCTAGTCTTTCCTCTGAATCCCTGATAACATGCCTGGTGCCATTTCCTTGTGTCCCTCGGCTCCAATTCTGAATGTCTCCCCACTTTCCTCTTCCCGTGATGTCTTCGTCCTGGCTGTCTGTACTGTCACCTGCTTTCCTTCTCTCTCATCCAAGTCTCTCTTCACAGCTCAGCCGCCTGGGACATTAAAGCGTGTGCAGGGCTCCCACCTTCATTCTCCCACATCCTGTCCCGACACCCTCTCCGGTCATTTCTTGTCTCCTCTGTCTCCATGTCCACATGTCCCTTTGTCACCTCCATCTCTCCCGCCTGGACTCCCGGCCTCGAATCTTCTTTCTGGCTGTCAGGTCTCACGTCCAGTGGTTGGAGCAGACCCACCAGGGTCTCCTCAAGGCCAGGATAACCCCCAGGGTCGCTGGGAGCCTGGGCGGAGTCACAGGGCTACGACATACGTCACTTCCACATGCCTTTCAGAGCGAAGCCTCCTTGGGGTCAGATGCTTTCTAGGCATTTCTGGGGTCACAGAGATGACTCACTCAGGAATCCACCCTATAGGAATTTCAAATCTCCTCGGGGAAATAGAGGCACTGGCACCCCCCAGAAACACACAACGTGCTCTGGGGCTCCAAGGAAGAAAAGCATCTCCAGGGGCATCCCCGGGGCTTCTGTTGAACTCACGGCCCATCGGAGCTGTTTCCCACTGGCTGTCTTCATCCTCGACGCCCACGTTCCAGCCTCCCAGGGGCTGATCCCTGTTGCTCTTGCTGCAGTCGTGTCCGGCGGCCTGTTTCGTGGTTCACTGAGCAGCTCTCGGAGACCGATGCTCGTACACCCACATGGGGTTTGAGCAGCAGCCATGGCCAGGCTGCCCTCAGCCCACCTTCTCTTCCACCCACCCCACCCCTGCGGGGCCCAGCGTGCGCCTTCTCTCCAAATGGCTCCCAGTAGAAACAGCGAGCTGTCCATCTCCAGCACCCAGGATGCTTCATCAGGTACCTGGAGCCCAGGACAGCAGCACCTCAATCCATTTGGCAAGGGAAGAATATCCTTTCATTTTTTAAAAATAAGATTTGAGGTCCTGAGCAGATGTTCTGAGTTTAGGTAGCTTTTCAGAAATAAAACGGCACTCGTAGCTGCTCTGATATATTCTTTCGACTCATCTGACATTTTTCTATGTGTTCTGACATCTTTGAAGTTGCTTTTTCTCTTTCCTCTGATGATGTGGTTTCCATCCACACTTGGCTTTCTAGCAATTCTTACTTTTTGTTCAAGAATCAGTTCAAGAAGTCACTGAATGGGGTTCAGACAAGCTGTAGAAAAGTCACCTTGACAAAGACGAGGGTTAACTAGAATTTACTAACCCGTTTCCTCCACAGATTGTAATTTTGAATCTCTGGCCATGACTAGTAGGGGGGCTTGTAGGAGCAGTTTTTGTCCTGAAGGTGCTGTCCTGGTTCGTTCGGGCTGCTGTGACAAAGCGGCATAGCCTCTGTGGCTTATAAATAGCAGACGTTTATTGCTCACGGTTCTGGAGGCTGGAAGCCCAGGATCAGGGTGCCAGCATGATGGGTGAGGGCTTGCTTCTAGGTCACAGACTTTGAGTTGTATCGTCACATGGTGCAAGGGACTGGGAGCTCTGTGGAGTGGCTTTTATCTGAGCACTAATCCCATCCAGGAGGGCTCCGCCCTCATGACCTAAGCCTCTCCCCAAAGCCCCACCTCCCAATGCCGTCACATGGGGGGGGGGGTTAGGATTTTTTTTTTTTTTTTTTTTAATGGCTGTGTTGGGTCTTCGTTTCCGTGCGAGGGCTTTCTCTAGTTGCGGCAAGCGGGGGCCACTCTTCATCGCGGTGCACGGGCCTCTCACTATCGCGGCCTCTCCTGTTGCGGAGCACAGGCTCCAGACGTGCAGGCTCAGTAGTTGTGGCTCACGGGCCCAGTTGCTCCGCGGCATGTGGGATCTTCCCAGACCAGGGCTCGAACCCGTGTCCCCTGCATTGGCAGGTGGATTCTCAACCACTGTGCCACCAGGGAAGCCGGGCATTAGGATTTTAACATATGACTTTTGGGGGCACACAAACATTCAGACCCTAGCAGACATAAAAAGTGCTTTTTCCAGGTTTATGGCCTTGATCTTGAGGGTAAGAACAGGCTTCTTTGTCCATTTGGGTCACTGCTATATTGTCAGAACCCAGGAAAGTGCCAGGTACAGAGTGGGCGCTCCATACATACCCAATGCTGTATTGATTCATTATTGAGCATCTCTGGTTGGGGGAGGGTGGTGGAGACATGTAGCTGGATTAGGCCTGGGCCTTGCACTGGAATAGCCCTCTCCAGGGAGGAAGAGGGGGTTGCAGACACAGAAGGACCACACAGGGTGAAGCGTCCATAAGGAGGCAGCAGAAGTGCAGTGAACACTGAGGAGGGTCCCTGTCGCTGGTGGGGAGAGGTGGGGAGATTTAAGGGGCACATTGAAGGTGATGGAGTTGGGCGGTCCAGGCCAGGAACCCAGCAGGTGTACAGTCATAGAGGCGTGAAGGAACCTAATGCAGGAAGTGCTGCTGGACAGCAGAGAAGACAGAGGAAGTTGGGGCAGAGCAAGAAGGCCAGAGCCACACACACGGGGCTTGGACTGCGTCTTGAGGGCAGTGAGTTTATCAGCTGTGTGTGTGCGCGCGTGCGCGTGTGTGCGCGCGAGTTTCCTAGCCACAGTGTATGGTAGAAATTGAAGTGAGAGTGAGGTTCAAACCAGGAGGAAGCCAAGTTAGTGGATCCGTATGATCTGGAAGAAAGCTGGAAAGAGCCCAAGGCAAGGCAGAGCCAGTGGGCAGGTCTCTCAGAGACTGGGGGGAGATGGGATTTATTCCTCCACTAGCTGGGGCTGGCCCCGAAGGGGCTCCATCACTCCATATGGCTTTTTTCCTCCTTGGCCCCGTCGTCCCTCCTCTTGTTTGTCATGGCTCTTCCCAGAAGAACATAGAGTTCGGCTGAAAGTCTGTACTTTGATGAGACCCGGGCTTATCATACAGTGGGAAAAACAAGAAGGCCATCTTACAGGTGTCAGACGAATAGACGCCCCAGTCTGTGAGCTGAAAATGATATGCTTGAATTAGCTGGGTGAGTCCTCAATTAAGTGAACGTGAGTTGATGTCTCCATCTGCTGACTCTTGCAGCATCCCTGATGCCTTACGGAAGTTCAGAGGATGATTGTAAAGGATATTCCCCGGTCCCCGTCAGCCCCCACTGCTTGCGTCTCTTCTGTCCGTCTGTCTCAGTGTGTTTTCCTCGGTGACCCTGCTTTGCACTGTAGTTTTCCTTTCCATGAAGGCAGGAAGAAGCGGGCGTCAGTTGGTGCAGAGAGGGGAGAGTGCCATGTGCGCTGGTGAGCCTACGAAGCGCTTTCCAATGGTCTGATAACTAACTTGAAAAGGATGTTCAGCATCTTCGGCAAACCGTGTGCGCCTTTGGGCAGCCAGTAG